>NC_088602.1:202058689-203258689 GCF_036013475.1 Columba livia | reverse complement strand
TGCCTTCTCTTATGCTACTCAGTACCAGAGGAAGCTGAGTGGTACTGAGGAAAAGACAGGCCTTCCTTGGACATGAACTCTGTTTGTGCCCGCAGAGTGAACTGCTCTATCTCCCCAGCCTACACTACCCTCCCTGGATGACACCACTGAGTTTCATCTAATTCAGATATCTGTTAAATCAGCAGCTGCTCCATTGCCGTTGAAGGATCTCCTGCCCAAGTCCCCCTTACCTATCTCGCTATCTGCTCCCACTATCCTTACTGTGTCCCTCTTTGTTCCACCCATCCAGTCTTCTACTCTCAGCTATCACGTCTGAGCTCTTTCACATTTCCCCTTGGTACTCACTCCCAGTTTGCTGTCCTTCATCTATGGTTCTACTTTCCAACTTTTTAGTCCTGTTTTTGACAGGGTGGTCCCAATGAATCAGATGAATTTCTCATTACCCACCTGCTTCTGGTTTCATGCTTACACAGATTGTCCTGATCTTGTCACCTCATTGATTCCCAGTCCAGATCATCCCTATGTCAATCCCTGATACTCTCTCTCAGTCAGCTTCAGATTACAACTCTATTCCACCAACTTATTGTCAAAATTATTTTTCCTCATACAGCTCCTGTTATAGCCTTTCTTTGCACAATTTGCTTGCTTAATATTATCTTCCTTCAGCTCCCCTCTTTCTTTGCATTCGCATCACTGATCCTGCTATGTGCAGGGAGCCATACTGTTGGGGTGAGACAGGCTTCATGCTCTCAAAAATTTCATGGAAAAAACAGTTTCTTCCTTCCAGCCCTTCCTCTGAAATAATATAGAAGAGTTGGAGGTGAACCATCAGCAATAATTTGCTGAATAATATTATTCCTTATCAAGGTGATCAGAAGGACAGTAAAAGGGCTGATGGAATAGCCTGCTTCCTTGCCAAGTCTCTCATTCCTGCTCCAGAGTGTAAAGACACTATCTTCTCAAAAGTTAGGGGAGTTTTAATATGGATAAAAACTATATGCTTTTTTTCCCTAGTTTCATTCTTGGAAACAGCTGAACAAAGTTAGTTATAATTATAAAAAGCAGCCAGAAGCAGATACCAGCATAGAAAATGTCATCTTGAACAGTCAAATTTAAAAACATTTCTATTAGCAACTGAAAACATGGGAAATATTCTTACAAGAGGAGGTGTGATCCAAACCTAATTATAGATTATGTTTCTGTTCTTGATGTAATGTGATTTAAATTCATTATCCATCTGTAGTGAGAGATGTATTTTTTAATTCATATGCCATACCTAGCATTGCTGAGTCCAAAAGCTGGGATAGATAGTGATGGATTAGAAGAAGTCAGTATTTCACTACAAGAAGGAGTTACTGATTATCAATTTGGTGAATAAAAACCCTTCAAAAATCTTCAGAGAACTCTCTTTTTTAGGAAAAGCTTCATATAATGTCATTAATTCTTGATATAGACCCTGATTTGATAAATATTATTTTACTTCCTCAGCTTTTTGCAAATTAGTAGAGTTGTGTGTGATTGCAATATGACTATCTAAAGAAATAAAGTAAATAGATCCTTAAATTCCTACAGGGTGATGGTCAGATATATTTTTTAAGTGTAAGAATGGTGTTTGCCAGCCTATGTGGTTTAGGTATCTTGGATGCTCAGTGCAAACATCAAGCCTTTGCTTAGGTATATAAATAGTGTTACATTATTTCTTGCTCTCACACACACACATTCTTTTGAACTAAATAATTTAGTCCAGCTGTTGAAGCTTATTACATTTTCCATTACAAATTATTTTAGAAAGCATAACATTTGGGTACTTTTAAAACTGGATGACTGCACTACAAGAGACACTACATTTGCATAAGCTCAGACTGTCGGTTTTGAGGTTTTTTTTTTTTTTTTTTAGCTATTTCAGCTAAGAAGCCTTTGTTCTCTTATTTTCTTGTCTCCCTCGCCCTTTTTCTTAGCTCTTCCTCAGTATCAGTTTCATGAGCTGACTCAAAGCATTAACATGAAAACCCAACTGGACTATAGCAATGCACAGACACCTCTTTGAGATTTTGGGACTTTTGTAATGGATTTGATTATCAGAATGTGCTATATATAGTACCAAGTCATAAATGTAATATTTTTTTTCTTCATAAAGGTCTTTTTTATACTGGTGCACAATATTATGCAGTGAAAACGCATGAGCACAAACACATACAGATTAATTATTTGTATATCACCCTCTCCTAGTGCTCTTTGTGAAAATCTGTAATACAGAGAGGACATAGAAATTGACGTAAATTCTGTTGTAGATACACTAGCATCAGTAGTACGATGATGGTTTGTACTAACTAAACACCTGTCTTAATACTTCAAAGCAAACGGGAATACCTTTCTGGAAAACAAAAACAATGACAATAACAACAACAAACAGTGGCTGGTAACATTCTTCTTGATATCATGACAACATCTTAAAATGGGTAGATATCTATTTCTGCAAAATAATGTCTTTGGATCCAAGCCTTCATGGCCTAGTGCAAATAAAAACATCAGAATTAGTAGCTGTCTAATATGGATCTAGATCAAAACATACAATTAGTTTGACACAGGTTTCATCAGAAACAATTGTCGAGACTCAAATGATACTGGACAAGTAAAGACTTGATAAAATAAAGGAGGAATGCAGCCAAGCACTTGTCAATTTAATCAAGTACAAGATGAGGTGAAAGACGCAATATGAGCTAGTTGCTACTCAATTACTGTTGAAGTTTTGTTAAATGAGTTGACTGCTATCTTATTTACATAACAAAATCTCCACTCATGCTTCACTGAGCCTCAGCCAGGCCTTAATTGAGAATTTATCGCTGAGTTCTCAGTGGAGGTGAAGAACTTGAACGTTAATTCAAAGTGCAGCGGTTGGCCTGAATTCAATCGTATTTATGACACTGATGAGCAGTGCCTGTTCACACAAAATTCCTGTAACAAGCAAAGACATGAACTGAAATTAGACAAAGAGCTGTTAAAGTTTGAAGTCAGGCTTGAATGCACTTGGATTTCTCTGTAGGAATGTACAAAATAAAATTACATTTTCCCTGGCTTTTCTCTGGCTTATGTATGGATGCTTTTAATGTCCAGAGAATTTTTCAAATTAAGTCAATCCTTCTTTTTTGAAATGGTAAAGTCAGCCACACTTGACAAAGAAAGAGGAGTTTGTTTAATACTGACTGAAGTGCCACACGCATTGCCCTTCTCTGATTCTGTGTTTCATATATACATATATAGGGTCTTTTTTCAAGGAATGGTAGAAAGAAGACTATTTATTTCACAGTGGGCTTCAATAGACTCAGGAAATTCTGTAACTATGTTGATAGCTGAAGCATGGGTCATTTGGGTTCAGTTCTCTGCCATGACAGCCTTTCCTGGGTAGTCTTTGGTAAAATAATTAAGACCTAGCACCCCATTTACCTCCCCAAAGTCGATAACATTGAGGGCAAGCACCAAAACAGCAACATAATCTTCAGGTTTTAAATATGTGTAAAACTCTGTTACCTAAGCATCTCATTGGAGGAATTCAGGTTGAAGTTAAGACATATAAATTTAGCCCTGTCTGTGTGAGTGTCTACCAGTGGGCTAGGTAATTACAGGCTGAGGAGCTGTTGCGGTCAAGGGTAACCCAACTGATTTTTGGCTTCCCTGAAGTAGGTGCCTTGCAGCTGAACTGCACTCCCTGAACTCCACTGGCAAGGCAGTGGAATTAGTTACCTAAACACAGGCTGAAACATTGATGACTTTTCTGGCTTTATGAGTTTTTCTAACACAAGTTTTCAGTAGCTAAGGGTTGCAAAACATGTATGATAAATGGGTCCCGGTCAACATACAGAACAGGGTTGTGATGTAGAAGAAACACTTGGAAACTCTAGTTGACATTCATTGCGTTTTACTCTGTGATAGCATACCCAGCACTCACTAGGAAATGAAGAACACATCTGCAGATACGATACAGAGGCCTTTTTTGGAAATTACTGAGTTATAGAGATCAAATAGTAGAGCAGAGAATATAACAGAGAGTAAAACAGATTCTTTCTAGTTCAGGTTAAGCTATTTGACTTCCTGAATATCCTTTTTTTTTTTTCCTCAGAGATACCATTTTCTTAGCAAAACCTAACCTATATAGTCATAGATTTTAGTGTTTCTTACCAGCTGAGACTAACACTGAAACTACAAACTTTTCCTAGTAAGCCTGGTGGATTTTCACTAAAATTTGATTCTTTGATCAGCAGCTTGTTACAGCCCTAAGAAAAAACGCATCTTACTCCATCTACTCATCGCACCCCATGCAGCAGTCCATGTTTCTGTGTCAATTATTGGGGCAATCTGTTCTGAGCATACTGGTAGAGATGTTACAGCCCCTCAAAGGCTTAGGTACCACAGGGAAGCTCCAGGCACCTGCAGAGAACAGGTGTTCTCTAAGATGACTGTTTGCTCATAACCATCAAAGGGAGCAGAGGGAGGAAGAAACAGTGGAGAAAATCTGCCTTGCATGATTTCAGAATGAATGGCTGACACCTATCTGGAATAATATTACATGTAAAGAGACAACAATGTATTTGGTTTTTAAGAACTGTGTTGTTTTTTTGTTTGTTTGTTGGTTTTTTTTGTTTTGTTTTGTTTGTTTGTTTGTTTTTTTATTATTATTTTTATTTGCACGGTGCTGATTGTTGCTCTGTGATGGACAGGGAAGAAATACAGAAACAAATAAATACTTCCCTCCACTCAGCAAGCTCCTATGGAAGAAATCAGGTTGGACCTTAATGATTTCCTCATCCTTGGGGATACTTTACAATATTCCTGGGGATACCCCAAACCTGGAATACCTTACTTGAGTATCCACATTACTCACTGGAGCGCTTCTCTTGATGGAGGAAACTGCCATCCTGAAGGGGATGTACTCCACCTTGGCATTGCAAGTTCCAGCTCAGAAAATCTTCCATATTAATTGGAAAATCCCCATGTAGTGCAATGTGCTTGGGGTTGTACTTTAAATTTTTTCCTCGCTTATCCTTATTGAGCATTCCATGCCTAGCTATCAGTTACTTCCAAAGTTTAATTACCGGTAGAAAAACCCCTACACTCATATAGGGACAGACAGACTTTCCATATTAAATGTCTTGGTCCTGGCTATTGGGAGAAGCAATGCCAGAGTTGGAGTTTTGACACTCAGAGGATCTGGCACAACATCCAGCCAGGCACAGTTTGTGCCACCCACCCTGGCACTGTGGTGAATCTCACAACATCACTGCATTAAGAGCACAGAAAAGAAAACCCACTACAATCACAGCCTTTCTGCTGAGCTTCAGTGAATACCTCAGCTTACATCCAGAAGTGGTGCTTCTGCTTTTGCTGGGCATTGCATCCACATGATTAAGATTATTTATTCACATTTTGTAATCAGTTCACCCATCTCTGCACCCATGGTATAGACTTTCCTTCCAGCAGTTGAATTCTACACAGTTTTCAGAGCCTGTTGATGTAGGTAGCTGGTCCCTTCAGCAGCACAAGGAATTGTGCCTAAGCATCGAGGGGGTCCAGACGCAAACCTCTCAGACAACTACTGTGTGTCAGAGCACGAGGACTCCTCTAGAGCTCTTTCTTCAGAGATTCATCAGCATTCACTGATGAAAGAAGAAATTTCACGTTCTATCTACAAGGTTATAAAAGGCAAGCCGCACATGGAAATTGTTTCACAGGATGTGGTATGTCAGAAGGACATACACATGAAAAAATCTCCACCCCTGTACCTTTCTTTTAATTCTAAGATTTGTACTCCAGTAAGATTTAGACCTGAAATACCAGCTTGGCACTCACCTATGTATAGCCTGTGAATATAACACCATACAACACCCCCCACCTTTGATCTTGAAAGGGGTGAAAAATGCTAATACTTTGCATCACATTATTTAGGGGCTTCCTAGAGTTCAATATATTAACATAGTTCACTCTATTCAGCAGTGAATATATTTCCTCTTTAGGAAGGTTATATTCAGCTGTGCAGGAGAGAATGTGAGAAATAATCCCAGTCCTGTCAGGCAATTAAATAGGTATTATTCCTTGCAATTTTAGGTTTTAATTTACCGTCTGAATACCTACACTGTTAAGTCAAATATTTTTGTGGCAAAGATCAGTGAGCCACCACAGAATAATGTTAAAACCTTCTACCTCCTACATCTTTTTCAGTATGAGAGTATTATGGTTTGGCATACAAACAATATTCTTCAATATTTAAACTGAAATTTAGGAAATGACATGTATTGTTTTTAAACTTATAGATTAATTAATAGTTTAATGAGAGTTATTTTAATTATAGAATTTATAAAAGGTACAGTTAAGGTTAAAATGTGATTTTTTTTCTCAATTTCATTCCTTTCTACATCTTTATTTCCAGTCAGTCATTTGTAACATTTTGAAAACTGATTTGTGAGCTGGAATTTTCCAGTTTTATTTACAGCTCAGCAGCAGTTCTGGGCAGGACTGAAGGTCTGAGTAAAATTGGTTTAGATGTTTATGACATCAGACCAAAACTGAACTGCATTCTTCAGCCTGGCTACTGATCAGAAATCTTTCATGGGAATAATTTAAAAATAGCTGAGTATGTTTAATTCTAACTTGGCATATGATTTCTGGAGTAGGTCCCTTTAATGACTTGATAGCTTTATGATTACAAGCATGAAAATATTTTGTCATATATATAGTATAATTTACTACAAGGATTATTTTTAAAAATTTATTTTGAACTCTGCTTCAACAATGTGCAGAAGTAAATGTATCTGGTATTTTCTCATTACATGGACATATCAAAAATACACATTTGTCAAATGAAAGTTTTAGGTGAGAACATATTAATTACGACAAATTTTATTCTGTCAGAAAAGTTTCCTCTCATGCTGGTGAGCATTTCCAGTTTAGGGGAGACAGAAAGGCTGTAAATAGCCTCATTAAGGAATATCTTTCTCCTGTGTCTATATCTGAATGTGTGAGTCTCATCTTCCTCTAGCCACTAGAGAGAAATGTTACTCCTGAGGCATGAGTCAGATAATACAAAAAGAGATATGTAAAACCACCGATTTTACATCATCGATTAAAAAAGGCGGTCAAGTGCTACAAGATGAGATGGAGTTGTTTAAATGGTATATGTCTGTATTGGGTTGGATTCATCTTCCAAAGATATTTTCTGTTATTGTCTGAAAATTTATTTTAAAAACAGAGCAGCAAGAGTTCAGGTCCTTCTTTCAATAAACTTTTCATGTAAAGAGAGAAACAGACTGACTAACCTCAAAACAGCTGGATATGAATAATGTTTATATGGGCTAGGGAAGGATGAGGTTCAAACAGAACATGCATGCGGAGCAGTCTTCAATGCTTTGAAGGATGATGCTTCCCTTGGCCACAAACCACATGGGGTTTGCATAAGTGGTGGAAATCCTCCCTGATCCTTGAAAGAGAGAAGAAGGAACAATGGGATTAGTATAACATAAGCTCAAATGAGGTTATATGACCATGATTTTGGACTGCTAGTGATGTATTGCAAGACACTGGAAAATGATGCAAAGATGGCCCTTCAAGTTCTGTCTTCCCTTTCTGACATATATGACGAAATTCTGCATAACAGTGTAGTTTCCTGCTTTGGTTAGGTATTTTGAAAACATGACTACTTCTCTGGAAGACTAAATAAAGTGTGAATTTACTGAAAGCATGGTAGCTATTCTCACACATAAAGAAGGAAGACCTACAAAATTGATGTGCCTCTCATTTTAACATTGATAGCTGGGAAGATACTAGAACAGATTGCTAAATAATTGTTAGATAAGAAACTAGAGCAAAATGCAATACTTAAAAATGTCCACTGTGGATCTATCAAAAGAAAATCACATCAAACCTATCTAATTTCCTCCTCTGATGAATGATCTTGTTAGAAGGTGGAAGAGAAGCAGAAAATGTGAAGTATTCTGACATTATTAAGCTTTTTGACATTCTATACCAGCAAAGTAAGGAATTACAGTCACTGTGTGTGAATGTGTAACTGGCTGAAATAATGTCACTCAGTGAGTAATTTTCAATCCTTTCTCTATCAAACAAGGAGAATATTTGGGGCAGGGCACCCAGGGATATGCCTTGTTCCCAGTCAATCTTTTTATTTGTGGCTTGCATGAAGGAATGGAGCATACCTACAAAAAAGTTCTTGGGTGACAGGCAGGGGAGTGTTGTGTGTACTTCGGAGGAAAAGATCAGAATCCATAACCATACTGCTAAAATGTAGTGAGTGTTTGAACCATGAGGATGAAATTCAATAAAGACAAGTGCCATGAATAGTAATGCCTGTGGAGGAAGCCTGAAGTGCACAAATACAAATGGGAGAATAACTGGAGGAACAGCAGTATAGTAGGTGAGGTCCAAGGTCGTCATGGCTTACAAACTGTGTATGAGTCGACAAGACAATGTGGCTGCAGAAGACAAATCTCATTCTGGGCTATATTAACTGCATGACAAGGGAAATAATTATTCCACTGTACTAAGCAATGGTGAGACCTCAGATCGTATACTGTCACTAGTCTGAGAACAACCATTAAGACAGATGTAAATAAACTGGACAACCTCTAAAGGAGAGAAAAAAAGCACAGTTTATGTCAAAAAGCTGGAAGAATTCTATTTATTCAGTTAAAAAAATCATTTGGAAACACAATGATATACGAAATTGAATTAATTAGTTTAAAGAGGATGATGGCCATTTTTTCTCTATGTTCTGCGTGTGTGTTGTAAGACATGCTGACTTAATTAAAAACAAAATATTTTAGGCAGAATTTTGAATACAGAGTTGTAGGACAGAGATTAGGAAAAATGTCTAATTATCAGATTAGTAAGGTACTTAAACAAATGCTTTGGTAAACTACTGGGTATCCTCTGCTAAAAGTTTGTAATAAATACTGGACAACATCTCTAAAATATTGTATAGATTTGTATCATATAAGAGATAAATCAAGAACTGCCTGGATGGCAAAGCTCTGAGAGGTTTGTGATCAATGGCACAGTCTGGTTGGAGGCCGGTAGTCAGTGGGGTTTCGCAGGGGTCAGTATTAGGTCCAGTCCTGTTCAACCTGTTCATCAGTGACCTGGACGAAGAGACTGAGTGCACCCTCAGCAAATTTGCTGATGATACTAAACTGGGAGGAAGGGCTGACACACCAGAAGGCTGTGCTGCCATCCAGTGAGACCTGGACAGGCTGGAGGATTGGGCAGGGAAGAACCTAATGAGGTTTAACAAGGGCAAGTGTAGGGTCCTGCACCTGAGGAATAATCCCAGGCACCATTACAGGTTGGGGTGAACCTGCTGGAAAGCAGCTCTGCAGAGAAGGACTTGGGAGTTCTAGTTGACAAAAGGTTGACCACAAATCAACAGTGTGCGTGTGTGGCCAAGAAGGCCAGTGGTACCTGAGGTGCATTAGGAAGAGTGTGACCAGCAGGTCGAGGGAGGTTGTTCTTCCCCCTCTACTCCGCCCTGATGAAGCCACATCTGGAGTTGTGTGTCCAGTTCTGGGCTCCCCAGTTTAAGAAGGACAAGGAATTACTGGAGAAAGTCCAGTGGAGATCTATCAAGATTGTGAGGGATATGGAGCATTTTTATAATGAAGGAAAGACTGAGAGAGCTGGGTTTGTTCAGCCTGGAGAAGAGAAGCTGAGAGGAGATCTTATCAATCCTTATCAATATCTCAAGGATGGGTGTCAAGAGGATGGACCAGACTCTTTTCAGTGGTGCTCAACCATAGGACGAGGGGTGATGGGCACAGACTGAAGCACAGGAGGTTCTATCTGAATATCAGGAGAAACTTCTTTGAGGTGCCAGAGCCTGGAACAGGCTGCCCAGAGAGGTTGTGTAGTCTCCTTCTCTGGAGACATTCAAACCCACCTGGACACATTCCTGTGTGATCTGCTCTGGTGAACCTGCTTTAGCAGGCGGGTTTGACTAGATGATCTCCAGAGGTCCCTTCCAATGCCAGTCATTCTGTGATTCTGTGATTATTTTTGTGAGAGAGAAGAATCAAGTAAGTGATCACTCAACTTTCTGTCATTCTTATGTTTCTATGAAAATATTATTTAAAATTAAATTATTAAACTATGATATTTAGTAAGCCCGTATGCTTTAGTTTTCCAGCTGGAGAATTTGTCATAGCAAAAGAATGTTTTTTCAAAATGTTGTTAAATTTGCAATTTGGGATGTCAGAATAGGATTATGTTTTAGAAAATGTCAGTGAAAACAAACAAGCAAAAACTCTGAAGAATAAATTGTATTTTCAAGTAGAAATTTCCCCCCGAAAAGGTTAAATACAATATTTTTTAAAAAAAGTGAAGAATTTTGTAGTTACAGAATCTTTCATGAAACATCCAGTCAAGTTGAAAGTATGTTTTTGAAAATAGTTTTGTGTGAAACACTTTTAACAGTTCTTTCAGTAGTTGTGAAACCAATGGTATTTGCAACCACGATCCTATGAGGCCACAATTTTGTCCTGTTTCCAACCTTGCTGCCTTTGAAGTGACCAGACTTTTTGTTCCTTTCTCTGTTATTTTCTCAAACTTTTTTCTTAGTTGTGTTGGTTTTTTTGTTTTTTTTTTTTCCCCCCGTAATACATGAAGTAATTCTCCCTCTAAATGGCAAAGAAAGGGAAATTAAAAAGGACAAGTTCAGACAAGCAGATAACAACAAATCAGGGAACACTTCCACAACCGTCTCTTTGTGAAAGAACTCAGAAATCCATCCTTCACTTCACAAAACAATCCATCGTTGTTGGAAGAAATTATAACATGTAGACAGGCAGCCTTGTGGCATATTGTATTGTTCAGATGCTGCAACACTCGCTCACTGCTGCAACTGGTGTCGTGATCCCTGTGTTGGCATTTCCATTATACTTCTCCCATGCATGAGTTAGAAACTATTTTACATTGAACTTAAATCTTGTTTGCAGTGCACATTCTTTATGAGTTTAATTTAGCAGATCTGTTTCCAAGTCTGGGTACAAAATGGACTCCCTTGCTTATTCACATGGACAGTCAGACTACTTGTCTGAAAGGCAGAGGTTATGGGGCATTTCGAACCTGGTGGCATCTGAAACCCTCCGAGCACCTTTCTTACTTTTCCTCCTCTCAATCACACACATCTCTTCTCTGAGAATGTGACATTCTCTCAAGAGTTAGATTAATACATCAAGGATTAAAGTAACAGAAAGTCAATGAAAGTAAGCTTAGGAAAGGTGGTTACCAACCAAAGAAACTCAAATCTTTCTATGCTTGACCATAATTTGGAAACAACAGAATGGATGAGGATGGCAAAAAAAAACAACACAGGAAAAGGATCAGAGATGCTGTGCCTTGAGTCACAGAGTAATGGAGCCAAATGAGTTGTAGTCTTGCTTATAGTCTTAGGATAATTAGCTAACTTTTATATCTTTTACAATCTCACTACTGTCTTTATAATCTCAAATGAATTGCTTTCCTCTTTCATGGTACTTCCACAGTAAATTATTTACGGTAGACATAATTTTTCCAATATTTTATCCCAGTCCCTGCGATAATGACTCCAGACTCATTGAGATATTTTGGTGCTCCTGTAATATTAATAAATATCTTAGAATATAAAGATATATTTTAATGTTCATATAAATATATGAATAAAGCTTTATCCCATCAGATTTACACTAGTTTGAAGTGGAGTTACACGAATGACTCAGAGACTTATTGCTATCTCATCTTAGCCTCTGATTTGTGGTAGCCCTGTGAAAGGCAGTATTATTGTTCCCATTTTCCCATGTTTCTTGTTACAGCTGGAAAACAAAGGGGTAGACAGATACTAAAGGAAATCTCCATATTCACTACAGTTATTCAAGGTAGAAAAAGCATTGAGGTCTTAATGCTGTTAGTGTCTACCCACTGAACCTTCTTTTACTCTGGCAGTGGGAGAACAATAGCAGATGTGATCAGGAAGATATTGCCCAAATAGGAAATAACCAAAATTATATTTTGCTCAGTTTTGTTCAGTTCTTTGTCCGGACTTACACTTTGGCACTGCAGGGGTTGAGTTTCTCGTGTGTGATCAACCACTAGCACATTATAACTATTATTGAAAATTAAATAATAATACTATGATAGAGAAAGGACTAGTGCAGCCATCAGCAGCTTTCAGCTCTGTTTCAGTTATTGTCCAACTAGAAAATAAAGAATAAAGTTAGCCCATATGCTGGCAATATTTATTTGTGTAATTATATTAATATTTGAACCAGCTCACAAAATGCACAAGGACAATTCAATCCCAGTTGCTCAGTACCTTGCAAGGATTATTTCAGCTTTGAGAGTCTACCCTAAAGGATAATAAAATATTTATGCACAACTCCTATTTAGACTGCATCTTTATATGAAACCTATCCAGAGAAAATACCCACTTAATTCCATTATTATTCAGGTAATCTTTAAAAATTTGTTCTTCACTTTAAATACATGCTTAAGTCTCATTGATCTCAAAGGAATTTGTACAGATACTCAAATGAAACATGGTGCAAAACGTGCATTCTTGAACAAAGGGAGACATTTTGTAAAATGGGCCTGGCTCGATTGCTATGCTGAGCCTCTAAAGGCAGATTTTGGCAACAGGAAAATAATGCCAATGTTTCAGCCAAAGGTCTTGCTCAAGTTTAATTACCTCTCAGCATATTAAGGTTCTATGAAAGCTGTTTCCTGACTTTTGAAAAGGTAATTTACCATTTGTTTTCATGGTAATGCTGTTCTGCCATTCTGCACATATTTTATGTTTCTGTCACATTTGCATTTCCACAGGTCTGATATGGGTGCAAATATTCATTCTACTAGTTTAGTGATTAGGAATTTTAAAGCATAGGCATTTTTCATGAAAAATCATTCCTGACCTCTATTCATTTTGAGAGACAACAACTCAGTTTTTAAGCCACAACTGCTACTAGCTGAGAGCATAGACTCATGGTATTACTGATTTTAATACATTCATGAAAACTGCAGTTGCTGAACAATGTTGACAAAAATTATTCAAAATTTAAATCTACTGAAAACCAGTTTTATCTAGATGCAAAAGAGCCATCTGTTTAAATAGCCGTTATTAGTCTTTTAACAGTTTTGTGCTTTAAATAATTATAAAAATCCTAATAAATTATGTTTTCTAGACCAGTTTTAATGTCAAGTAGTCATGTATGGTTAAGATGATACATAGCATTTATCACCATAGTAGCTGGTGACAGCAGCTCTTATTGTATTCTGCATTTCCAATATCTATCAAATACTTAGAAAATATGATGAGATAAATAATGTATCATGACACATATTAGAACTTCAGAAATGTGCTTGACAATGTTTTATTTCTCATGTCTCTAACACATGTGACTTATTCTCATGACTCACATTTGACATTTTCTGAAAGCCTGAGTTTTTAGAGTTGAATTCTAAGATACTGTCATGTTTTATACCAGGAAGCAAACAAACAGAAATCTAAAGAAAACCTTAGAAACATGAACTTTGTGATAAAAAAACAAGAGCAATTATTTTTTGTTGTTATGAATGAATACTAATAAAATATAAAATTGTCCTACAAATTAATGTTTTTGTGGCTTTAATAATTATATTAATACCCTTGATTTTTGCAATAACATGTAAAAACAATGAAAATGCTACTTATTTATTCATGTCTATCATCCCATATAGTTTCCAAGTAAGCACAGCTTAGTCAGTGTGTGTTTGCTGTAAGATGACTGAAGACACACTGTTCAGCTAAGTGCATATCTTCCATGTATTCCATTTTGGCCAGATCCTGGGTAAATGTTGCATTGCAGTACACTACCAGGCCTCAAGATCTATAAAATGAAAGGACTGCATTTATTATTTCAGCCTGAGCTTCTATTTTGGGGAAAAAATATGTTAAATTACTTTAGAGACAGTGTTCGAGGTGATGGATTTTTTTACTTATATTAAGAAACAAAAGCTACTTCTGGCAACTACATCAAAGCTGCTAAGAGCCACTGTTAATTTTCTGTCTCAAATCCACTGGACTTTTTCTCTGAAGTTTAATTGCAGTTACCCACTTTATTAAAGAAATCCCCATATATGTCTCAGCAGAATCCTCACATATTTATGATTGATGAGGGAGGTCTAGACAATGGACATTTATTGCCATATGTTTTTACACAAAGCACTTAAACGATTTCTTCCACAGCTGGGTTGGCTTGGTACAAGCAAATTCCACAGCTGGTCTCTGAGGCAGACACTAGTATAGGTAGCTCCATGACAGTTTTAACTTAACTAGCTCTTTAGACAGTGAGCATGGTAACCACAGCAGCACAAAGAACAATGCAACTGGCAAAAAATGCTGCCCAGTGGGTATTTAACATGCTCAGGAGGTTTTTCTGTGTGCCCCTACACACTGACTCACTTGGCTTGCCAAAGGGTTGTGTTTGGGAGTTTTGCTAGGCATGGCTCCTGTGGATATGCAAAAATTGAGGCACACATCTGTGTCATGACAACAACTGAGTTATCCTACCACTAGTGTCTGACTGAGGAATTTGACAAGCACTCCAGACACATCATTATAGTTTAAGGTTTAAAACAGCAGCAACAAAAAACACCCGAGATCTTACCCATGGATTCAGAAGAAGACAATCTAGTTGAAGTTTATTTCTCATACAAGCTATGATTTAGACTAGTCAATTTTGTTGACCCTTTTATTCAAGGGTAAGTAAAATTGTCACCATCAACTGATAAATTGACAAGCATGCTTCTCTGCAAAGAGTATGCCTGTGCTAATAAATGTGAATAAACAAGTTTCTATGGTCAGAATACGGCTGTATCCCTGTCCTCTTCCTTCCACGCTGTAGAGGATGGTGTAGTGCATGTTAGAACCATGACCAGAAGCAGAGTAGCCAAATGGTCATAAAACTACAACCATGCTAATGGGCTCTGATGAGTGTCAGAGGCTTAGGCTCAGGATCATACTTGCATGAGATAATGCTTTCAAGTTTGACTTGCCTTCTGCTCTTGCGGAGTCACTAGCCGAGTCTGATGCTGGGTTTGAGAGCTCTGCAGTTTACTCTGCTGCTTGGATTCATGCTTTCTGATCAAGCTTTAATATTTGCTCCTTCTGCCTCTCTGAGAGGGGAATATAACGGTTCTCCCTATCCTGAACTACAATCAAGGCTAAGTTTCCAGTTTCAGTTAGATATGAATACCTGGGGCTGCAGTTCTCTGGAAAAAAAAGCAATCAACAGCTTTCATTGATAAGCACCTGTAACAGAGTATTCATGGAGATTTAAAACTCTTAAGAACCACTGAAATCCTTTTTGGTTCACGAAACTGCGGATTCAGTTCACCAGTAAGCACTGGATTGCCAGTCTTGGTTTCCCTTTATCTAATTTCCATCAGCTTGAGAGGTTATCTCTGACTTGCCTCTCCTGCATTTCCAAGAAACCAAATGCTTTTCTTCTTCCTGAAATGTTTTTTGGGAAACAGAAGATACCTTTTTCCCTCACACTCGCATATCAGGGGACTCAACACATCAAAGACTAAACTAAGTATTGAGGTAGACAGCTCACTACTTGGATACACCATACTCTTTTCTGGTACACACACTTTCACAAGCCTATGCAGAAATGTTTTGACATAAACATTCAGTCTCTACCTTTACAATTCTCAGTACAAGCACACAGAGCATGCAACTTTAGCGAGTTGTTGACTATATCCAATTACGTTAAAGTACTTTTGTTGCTTTTGAGTCTTATGATTCAGTCTAGAATTTAATCTGGTGCAACAGGAGAGCAAGCAGTGAAGTTTATTATGGTGAAATAACTTGCTGTTTTAGGGTAAGTCACTGCTGCTCAGAGCAGGGTAATGGCAGGGTCTTTCTGTCTGCCAAGCAACCCTGGTTGCTAGTGGCAGCATAAGCTCATGGTGACTGTGATATCTCTGTGACAGATGAGAGTCCTGGGAAGAGGTAACTGCCGTTAACATCCTTCCCACTCCCTTCCATGGATCTAGGACAAAAAATACACTAATCTAATGGCTACTGTATCTACTGGCTTTTTTCAACCTCCTTGAAATATAGTTTCACCTGCCGTTCCTATTCAAGACACATAAATTAGCTGTGTCTCCCTTACAACTAAGGTTCCTTAACTTTAATATAAGTGACAATCAGCCTTTTGATTGCATTAGTCATAGGACCCTCACTGCTTCCTGTCCCATCATTTCTTGGGGCAGTGAACCTTTACCTTTACCAGACCATGGAAATAAAACAGCTTCTGTTCTTTATTTCACTATATAATACAAACAAGTTTTCACAAGTACATGTAAGCTGGTGAAACTAAAACCAATGTATTACCCAGGCTTTCAAGAATATCGATATTACATAACTTGTCCAGCTGTTACAGGAGCATGTGAAAATATCAACTTTTTAAAAACAGAGGTAGTTTTAGCTCTAATGAATGTTACAGCAAAATTTCAGTGTCATCAGGATTCAGTACCAGTTTCCCATTGCATTTTCATAATTTCTATTTTGTTCATTCAAATAAAAAAAAAGTTTTGCTTTTCGTGACAGTCTCCTCCAGTTTCATAATCCTGCCACATCTTTAATTGTCCATATGAGCTCAAAGACTGACTTCAAAATCTCTTGTGTGAAAAGCATCCTGAAGGAAATCATAACAAACAAAATATTTCTAGTGTCAAGTGCTCTTTTCAAATAACAGAATCGGCAAAAACCTGTTTTATTTCACATTGGGTATTGCCTTTAAAATAAAAGCTTGGTCATTTTGGAGAGACTGGGAAACCTCTTCCTTAGGGCCTGTTCTAGTCTTACAATTCACTTCAGCTTACTTGAATGCATCACCAACACATATGCATCTTGTAATCAATAAGATTTCACTGCCTTCAGTACTAGATTAAAAATTGTCCAAAGTACCATGAAGATGACTTACAGAACACAAATATACTGCAGTAACTGCTCTGAATGCAGCTGGCATGCTGTACTCAAAGCTGGTTGGCAGCTGGAAACTGAGAGGTGGCTGTAAGAAGCAGAATAAAAACTCATATGGTTAAGTTGTATCCTCCTGCCATGACAATCTGAGTTTTTTCATTGAAAGCCAGATGACAAATGCCACACGAACTGAAGTCAAAGAAACAGAAAAACTCAGACCAGTGTTATTGCTCCTTTGGGGTCTCTCTGAGATCTGGCTTTACCATAGTTGTCTTGCTTTCTGCACAAATGGGATTCAGAACAAAACATAGCAGACCAGCTCGGTAAAGCATCGATGCTGTCAACTGAAAATGAGTCATGTGTCAAAGGACAGCGTGTTCCCTTGGGAGAAAAAGGAAACACTCTACAGGAATGTGAGTTAAAAGCCAACTATGCTGCCTTTCTGGTCAATCAGACAGGCAAAATATTCACCTTTATACAGCACAATAGATATCAAAGTCAGGTGGTGAAAGGGAGAGACTGAGTGTGTGTGGTCTCCTGTACATCAGAGCTCAATGTGCTTTATAAATACGTAGGAAAAGCTTCTGGAAAAAGCTGTCCTGATTTGGCTGTTTTCCTCTTCTCTTTCTTATCCTTTCTTGACATCTTGTATGGTAGGCTGGTTAGGATGGAATACAGGGAGGATAATGGACTGCAAAAGTTTCTTTTTTGGGGGAAGAGGAATGGGTAGGCAAGACTAACTGGCTTGAGTGGAAGATAAATGGGAGCTAGGAGTAGGCATTTTGGAGAAGCCTAAAAAAGTAAGTGGAAAGGAAGACTGGAGCACAGGTGGGGTTTGGACAGCTAACAGTACAGGCACTAACTACCAGAGAAAAGAAGTGTGACCTGATCTAAAATGTTTGAGATTATTTAAAGACAGTATATATATTTTGCTTTTCTTTCTGTCTTGCATAGTTGCAGTATACACATTAACTCAGGTTTTCCAACAGAACAGGGTTTATTTGATCACTCTTGCTTTGTTTGTGTGTCTGTCCACACTGACATTTTTTGACTCTGTGGTTAATTTTTGCTTTAGCTGAGAGAAAGGAAGAAGCCCCAAAAATAACTACTATGAAGGTCTATGAGAGGTGATTTTCAGGAGACAGGAGTCTTCATATTGTCCTGGAGACCTCCAGGCTGGCTACACACACTGTTAGGCCTCAGAGGAACTGCACTGGACACAACTCAACAAGTAAAGCTTGTGTGCTCAACAAGCCAATGCTGGTAACAGGCCTCATCCAGCTTATTTGATTCTGCTGCTCTTTGTATTATTTGCTTTCTAGTGGGATAGATTTCCCAACCTAATTTGTGTTATTGGGATTTATTTTTCCTCCTATTACGTTCCCTTTCTTTCCTTCCACACAGTAGGTTCCTTTTGTTTGAGAACCAGTGATTCTAATTAATCATTTTGTGCTGCTTTTGAATTGTACAGCTCTGATTAATTCGAGAGACTGAAATACCGGCTGTAGGGTTGAGCTGAAGCAATAGCGAGCCGTGAACACAGGCTCTATTGTCTGGAACAGTACAAAATGCTTGTGAATAGTGGTTTGAAAATTTAAGTATTTCTTTTATCTGTACTATACCATGCTTGCTTAAACCTTTCAAAACTATATTCCTATTATGTACAAAGAGAAGTTATCCAAAAGTTAAGAGGATGACTACTCAGGCATTGTTGCACATCAGAATTCAGAGACTATTCTCATGGTCACTTTAGTCTTGTTGAAGACTGACATTATTATTGTCATTATTCCTTATAAATAAAAGAAATTTAAGAATTGTATCATATTCAGGAACTAAGTATGATTTTGTAGCAATAATGCTAGGTCCTCTGACTTGCTAAAAAGTTCCTGCAGTTCCAATCCAGCAAAAATTGTTTTCCCTTTATATAGCCCTGTCAGGATAACATATTTGCATATGAACTCGTATGAGTCAACTTGTTTACTGCTAAAAGCTGATCAGAAAAAGAGATATGAGTACTAGTAGGAATAAAAATGTAAGTTTTTTACACCTTGATTCAAGTATGCTTATGAAATTCTGCCTATGTATCTGAGTATGCACACACATATATACAACCATGAAAATAAACATGTAGAGGAAAAAAACCTACAGATATAAGACTGCTTCTCAAGAGTGATATGAGCCTGAATGTGGAACTGTACAGTTATGTGACTGCTACTGTGGAAACTGGCAGTGGATAAATCTTCTCTCCTGGTGTCCCACTGCTCCCACATATACAGATGAGGATAAAAAGAAAGGTTTTTCCTGGTAAACATCCAACCCTTCTGGCTCTGGTTTCTGTGTGGAAGGAACCTTGTTAAGTTTTTGCTTAGAAACGTCTGTGTTTGTGCAGTTTATTCTGATCCATCGCTGGAACTTCTAGGGGTTAGTGAAGTACAAGTACTAAAGAGTAATGAGTAAAGAAAAACAAATAAGACATCTTCAAAGATTCAAGAAATCTCTCCAAGTTCCCCTTAAGGACTTTTCTACACCTATAGCAGTATGGAAAATCTTTCTTATTCACAACACATGTAGAGTTTAGCCTTAGCTGCTGTCATGAACATTAACTTTATATGTTTTCTGTTAAAACTTGAAAATTATAAATTGACATATTTTTCTTTGGGTAAAATTTTGTTCACTCAGGTGAGCAGCTGAGTTGAGGCAAAAGTGTCAGGCTGTCTGGTGAGCTAAGGGATCTTTGGCATGGCTATGAGTCTGATATCAACATAAAAACTTCTGGGATTTTGCTATCTTGTCAGTTTATGGTACTTTCCTGACAGTAGGTCAGCAGGTTGGGAGTTTGTTTGGAGACCATGGGTAGAACTGTTGAAAAGCAAAAGGCATCACCAAAGTCTCAACTTCTTATACATTTTTTAAAATTATAATTCAGTCTGCAAAGAAACAACTTAAAAAACAAACAAACAAACAAACAAAAAAACAAAAACACCCCAAAAATACAAAAAAAAAAAAACCCAACAAACAAAAAATGAAACTAGATATATACATAGGTAGATAGATGGATGGATAGATAGATAGATAGATAACGAGGGACCAGAAATACAAATCCTTGTTTCTTCTTTAAAGCCATTAAGCACAAAATCACAGAATGAGAGACATTTTCTTAATATCTAACACATCGTTTATTTGCTATAAATAATCTGCTGAACACCTTTAGCATAATAGGCTTGGCTACATTATGAAATATCTGGAGTGATTTTGTTGGCTTCAGGCTTATTACAGGGCTTTACTGCTGGATCAAGAACAGGGTGCTGAGGAATCTGCAGGATTGTTATTGCACAATGTTAATATAATATTATTGATTTAGTAAATATATAAACAAATAAAATACTTTACAACAAAGACAGAGTAACAACAAAAACAATGGTGTACAAGGAATAATAGAATAATGTAGGTTGGAAGGAATCTCCAGAGGTCATCTGGTCCAGCTCTTATCTCAAACAACATTAATTTTGATCACATTAGAATTAAAACATATGTGACATGTGTTTAGAGTTGCAAAACTGTTTTGTAGTGATGGTACAGGAAAAGATGGGGTTGAGATGATGATGCCATTGCTGTGTGTGTCACTAAGCTTCTTTTGTGTGTGTAGTCTTGAAACTACCCTGTGTGATTCACCCATAGGCAAATTGCACCCTTGTCAGATGTAAGAACTCTGATCGACAGGGTATTTTCCAGTATTATATTTTTGCTTTTTAAAATTTTGTTTTTAAAAATGTTTCAGGACTAGGATAGAACTTCTAGTGGGAGTCTTATTGAATCATCCAGTCCACTTCAACAGTCCTGTGGGATAGGAGGCACAAAGAACAATTATCACTCCTTGTGTCACTTAAATAATGGAAATGAGTAGACACAGCAAATCTTTAAGGAACAAGATTTGTTCAGTAATAATATTTTGACCTCTTGTAAGTCAAAGGAAATTTTGCCATTGAATTCCCTAGGACTTTGCTTCTCCCTCAATTTCATTTGAATAAATACTCATTTCATCCTTAATAAGATTGTAAATTAAATAGTGAATTTGGCAAGAATGCATAAGGTGCAAAATATAGAGTCATCTGTTCTGTATTGATGTTATTTGCTTGCCCAAGCAGCACAGCTATTTTAGAACTACATTTTTCCATCTGTGAAGAGATTATTAGGGATCTCTAAAAATACACCAGGACTGTTCATATTTGCTGGTTCACTGGTGTTAGTTCAGCCCTAGCTTCACAGAATGTTTGACCAGGATTCATCTAAAGATAATTTAATTGGTGTCTTATGTTTAATGTGCATATTAAATGACAATTTCCAGGCTATTTAAAAGATTTGAATGTCTTAGTCTTGCTAAAATATGTATGAAGCGTGCCTTCAACCTCATTTGGGTGATTTTGACTATTTTTTTTACGAAGCATCTTTAATTATGACTAGGGTGGAATGAAGGAATATGGCTTATATCATCAATCTCTATTATCAAACAGAGCAGGTTGGGAGCATGTTCAGTCACTTCTGGGTAGCCCTGTGCAAGCGCCCTCTCTGCCCAATATTACCTGCAAAGTTGGTAGCATTGTTATGCGTGGTGGCCCTGGGCTTATTTTTTTTTAGACAGAAAGGCACACACCTCTCAATTCAAAGCATTAGAACTCTGAATTACTCTTTGAAAATGTGTGTCTCCCTCCTCTTCTTGGACTGTAGTAATTTAGCATGATTACACTCCTAATTCAGGAATGTCACTTAGCTATCTAAAGGAAAGTGAACCTTCGAGTCTAACCAGTGAATGGCTACAGAAGGTGCCATTTACAGAGGTGCCTTTACAGAGGTGCCAGGATGGTAAAGACAGTTCTCCGGAAGTGGAATTGTATAATCTCTGCAATTAATGAAAATATGGCTTTTCTTTGAAAGGCCAAGGAACTCAGACATTGTTGTTAAAGAGTCCTTATGCTGCTTGCTACAATGCTGTGGGGATAACAGGCTTTGACAGGGAAAGCAGCATGTAGACTTTTGACAAAGAGTGTCAAACAGCTGAAGTCTAAACAATACAAATTAATAACAATAAAGAAACATACTGGTTTCTGGTTGTCAGAAAAAAAATTCCCACAGAGATTTTTTTATATATTGCCCTAATCTGCACTCAAACAAAAATATAGCACTAAAGTGTTGCAAAACAGAACATCTCACAAAGGTCAGCTTGTATTGAATCAAACAATTATTGCAGAAGAGAGCTTGGGCTTGCTGCTCCCTGGTTTGACTTCCCAAACAAGCATAAACTTCTTTCCATGAAGAAAAGAAAATGAACCAACCAAAAATGAGATCTTCCATTTTTGAGGCAGGACCTCGGTACCTTTAAATAATGGATACTCCTTGTTAGAACATGGGCTCAAGCAGACAGATGGAAGGGATAGGGTGAAAGGAATAAGTACATTATTGATCAGTTAGTTAGGTTTATGATAAACAGTAAAGAATAACTTATATGAGATTTAGGAGTAGGAATAAAGGCTTAGCAAGTGGGCTTAGAGAGATCAGATGAAGATCAGAGGAGACATATGACCCAGTAAGAAAGAACAAGGTTATTTTATTTCAATATAAGAAGTGGACAACTAAGATTTGATCCTTCTACACCCAGATCTGAGACCATAAAATTTTGGGGGTAATTCCAACTTCTCCCATGAAGAAGCAAAGTGATTTTAGAAGTGGGGCGTTTCTCTGCTGTATATTTAGATCTTCAGAGTGATTTTCTCATTCCCTGAGTTCTCAGAGATTTCTAGTTTCTGTCTTGCACCTCTGACATATAAATGCTCCAAAGCAGATGATCCAGAGCTCATCTCTGCCATTTACAATCAATCCTCAGGGACAATCACTTTGACTCACATGGTTTAGCTGCTGCTGGAGCACTGGCAAACTAACCAGTGCTTTAGGCAGTAATGCCTCATCTTTCATTACAAAAAAGGGTATTTGATTGTTCCTTCTTGTCTGCTGCATCAGTTGCCTACAATTGATGTCTGCCTTTAACGTTGTCTAAATTAACAATAATTAAATGGATTCCAGTCTGCGATAGCAAATACCCACACTAATTAAAAGTAATGAGAAAAATTGCAAATGACCAAACTGTATGACACTTTGAAATAAAGGTGATCTAAATTTCACGTTCAGTGCAGCTTATTTGTATCATAGTTAATGGATGCAGTTGTCCTTCAGTCTCAGTCATGCATTTTGTCACCCATTTTCCTAAAATTAATGCGTGTTTGGCCAGCCAGGACAGGAAGTTGGAAGTGTGGCTGAAAACAAATCAACTGTTGTGTGATTTTAATTGGGTGGCCTTATGGGAAGCTTTGGAACATATAGCTAAGAATGTGAGGAAAGGCGGAAGCATCCCTTTTCCCCAAAGCCCATCCACAGGCTGGGTTATGCTGGTCATAAAGCTGCATCCCAAAAGTAAAAAATCTATTATAAAGATTAGCTGGCAAGCTACTGAGAACTTTATATTTAAAGTAGTCAGATTCTTAAACCCTAATGAACTCCCATGGATTTTGATGAGAATTTAATCAAACTATGCATCTTGAATCTCTTTCTCAAATTTATTACACCATTTATCTTTATCTTTCTTACACCTTCCTTCCTGAATGTTGCAATACCATTCAGGAATCAAGACATAATCAAGACATTCCTCACCATTCATACTGAAAAGCCATTGAAAAGTAAAGCCAATAACATAGAAGTATAATTGTGAGAACTCTCTTTCAGCTTAATTACAGATTCAGGACACATATGTGACATAATTTGAAAATAATTGAAACTGAACAAATACTCCAAGTAGTTCATGGATAAGTGAATAAGATGTGAGTGGAGAGCTGTTATTAGTTATACTTCTGCAGGTTTGGTCTTTGAAACAGACCTGTTATTGTACCCAACAGAGCATGTTCTTGTATCTTGGTATAAGAATTAGGTATGAAATCTATACATGATTGTAAGTTGGAAGCTATTGGCAATGGGCCAGACCATCATACAAGGAAAGTTTTTTTTCACCAGGAAAATACAAAGTATACACAGCACAAAGTCATTGATTTAGAGATTCATGAAATAACTTGTTCTGTAGTGGTTGGGGGACAACAAAATAAATTAGATACCTTTAGGATCCCTCTTGTTCTTACAGCAACTATGAATTATAAAGATAGTGAGGTCATTAAAAGGGATAATTGGATGTATCAAATTAGGTCCTTTTTGCACAGCAAGTAAGATCTTAAGACCACTGGATAAACCTTAAGAAGGTCTGATGTAGAACCATGTGAGTAGATCAAATAGAGACTGAAAAAGTCTCTTTGAATGAGTGGAGAAACAGAAAACACACCTTAAGAGACTAATCAGCAGAATTTGGCTTGTTTATTCTGGTGAAAGGGAACTGAATTACTCCACATAAGTGCATTTTGGCATGAGGAGAAAACATTTATCAGTAACAATAGAGTAGAAATGTTTATGTTAGAAGACAATTCTGACTGAAAATCATATAGATAAACTCATGGATATGTTTACACTGAAAAATTAACTGACATTGAAAGGGTTGAAATAGCTTCTCAAGGAAGACAGGTAAGGTAAGACATTGCATTGTTCCAACATGAAGCTTAGGAAGTTTATGGGGAAAAATGGAGAAGAAGGATGAACCCAGAATGAAAAAATCAAGTCTTTAAGAAGAAGTTATGGATTTTTAATCTATTGATATCCCCCAAAATTGAGGTAGAAGGATATGAAAGGATGCATACCTGCTATCTATTGTGATATATTTATACACAATAAATCCAAATTGCTGTTGTTTACCTCCCAGGGCCAAGAATATCTTTTCTGTCCTCTAAACAGTTTGACTGTCTTTATTTTTTCCATTCCTGCTCTAGAAAGAATATGAGTGGCATGGCTGAAGAGAAGAGATTGAGTAAAGGGGTTTACTGCTTCTAGTGCTTACAAGTGTCTCATGACCACGACCAATGAGATTTGCTCACAGTAACCCTGTCACTCAGCGAATTCTCCCACAATCAGATTGCCTGGAGGTTTTTTACATTTATTTCAATGTGGCTCTAGGTTCATCCTACAAATTTCTTACTGTTTCAGGAGTCTAAAATGTTGGAGGTGCCAACATAAGAGGTAAATCAAAAGTCTCAATAATTTGCCTCTTATAGCACTAATGAATGCATACAGAACTCTTTCCATAGCTATGTTTAGGAGTTTTCTGAGGAAGGATTTTAATTCTGTAATAGGTCTGAGTTAGCAGAAGAAATCAATATTTAACTTAAAGGATATCAGTTAAAGATAAAAAGTGACACAGATTAACTGCATACACATGTGGCTCAGATGTAAAACTTGCCCTGTCTTTTTTTTTTTTTTTTTTTTTAATCTGGTCGAAGTTATGCTGTATACAAGAGGCACAGTCACAAAACCATTGCAGTAACTGATGCTGTACATAATAAGAAGTGATGAAGTGTGACAGGAGCATGTCTTGTACATTATCATAATAATTTCTAGACACACTGGCTAGAGAAATGTGTTGAGTTACAAGAAGGCCATCTCTGACTGAAGAAAAGAGTTCTAAGTGTGTTTAAAGGTGATTAGGACATTTGGAAATGGGTGCTTTTATGTAGGCTGTGTGATATTCTCTTTGGCAGCATGATAGTGGATCTACTCCAGTATAAGCAAACTAGCAGCTGTCATAACTCTTAATTTTTCTTCTTACTTTCTTACTAAACAGAAATAAATGTGATTTAATATGTACTTAAAGACTATTCTTAAGATGTTGTACTTGCAGTTTACATGGTAAAAATTTAGAACATAATAGAGTAAAAACTAATGTTATTGTCTTAAAACCACAGTTCTACATTTCATTTGCCTAGCACCTTTTTCCTCATGAACATCAAACTGCTGAAGAAAGGTAAGAATGTCTTGTTATCCAACAATTCACTTTAAAAATGTTTCACTCTTTATTATTGCATGGTGATGTCCGCAACTGAAACATATCTAATAGAAGTGAAGCCTTGGCATCTTCTCATGCCAGACACAGGCAAGTTATGGAAGAGCCAGTGAGCAGAAAATATGTCTTATTATCCAGATCTGACTTTTTCTTACAGCTCCTTTTTTACTTCTAATTTAGTCTTAACTTTTGAAAAATGGCTGAAGTATATTGCAGTCTCTTCATTGTGAATGAACCACTTTTTGAACAGTGTTGCCCCAGGCTCTTTTCTCTATTATAGCTCTGAAATGTGATACAATAAAGTCTTACCAAGAGTAAATCCAAGCAAAGGTTTAGCAAACAAATTCTGATCTCATTTGTACCCAGGGACGTCCACGTTGCACATCAGTTCTTAGTTCATTTGAAGTCAGCTCCAGGAGGAGCAGCATATGGCTTTTACAGTGTTGACATCAGTGAGGTTAGTCTGTGTTTACATTCATACTAATAAGATCAGAATTTGTTCTTAGTATTCCAGAAGGGAAAATCCCCAGACATCCTAAATGTAATTTCTAGACAAGTCCCAGGTACCTCAGAATGCTTCATCTCAATGAAACATGGGATGAATTTCAAGAAATGCCAGGTTACCAGATATTATAAGTCTTTAAATAACCAGTTTAGGCCACAACAGTGCTTGTCTGCTCAGTGAAGGTTTCTTTACTAAATTCAAGTGGGTAGGCTTACCTTACATCCTGTTAACTGATTCAGTAACAATTTAGAGAACAAGTAGTAAAACACAGAGCTTTAATTCCCTCTTTCCCTTTAGAAGGCTACTTATGCTGCCAGACAATATCGTAAGAAAACAGCAGAGACCTTTAAACTGGTTCATATGAGTTGAAGAGTTGTGATTAAAGATATTCACCTAGAAAGTTTATCAATTGAAATACATGCATGAATGAGGCAGAAGATTGCAGGCAGACAGCGCAGATTCAGAGAGGAAATTTTGTCTTTGCCAGTGCTACATGGTTACTGTATAGTACAAGCCATATTTTAGATCACCTCATATAACTTGATTTAAAGTCAAACATCTTGCTTAAACCGGTTATCTGCTTTTCTTTATAGCCAACAGAGAAAAATAGTATCTCTTGTAGTGAATTATCTTACCTGGAAGAGACATCAAAGATATAAGGAATCACGTGTGTCTTTTTCCACAGTGTAATGTCATAAGGTTACTCAGCTTGCTTAGACTGAACTCTTAACTTAAAGATGGAAGAATTAAAGGAAGTGTCTCTCATCCCCAGTAGCATCTTTGCACATGCTTCTCACTTTGCTTGTTTAGCTAGGGACTAGAAATATTTTTTATTCTTTTGGGGAAGAGATGAGCATTTACAGCTCACGGTAGCTGGTGCTATAACTGTGTCTGATGAGGACTGTGATTTGACCATTTGAAATTGGATGTAAATCTGGTTCTGTGGAAAAACAAGATGTATTTTTAGGTCCTTGGCATCTTTAATTTAGATTGCCCCCAAGTTAGGAGACATTTTGTACTTAAATGCCACCAATTCTGCTTCTGTTAATGGATAACATCATAGTATTCTGTGTCAGATGCTGAGCTGAAGCTAATAAAAGACAAGTGGCAGAAGCACTGAATTGTGACTGACTAGGAAGGTACATGTATCGTTGGCATAGGGTCCCTCAGAAGAAGTTTCTTTCCAGGACTCAAGGGGTACTGGTGGGACTTTGGTGTAGCCACCATGAATGCAGAAAAGATTAAATAGTTGTCTACTTTTCCTGGCCTCTTGGAGGATCCTTCTGTTGTGGTGTTACTGCATATTGAAGTACAGCATTTGTTGATTGCTACCCTGATGTTGCAACAGTGGTGTTACGGGACCAAACAAAACTTCCTGGTCAGAGAATTTGCTATCTGACTCCTCTAACAGAAGACCAGAAGTCCTTTAGATCTCCCTCTGAGGTTAATGTCACACTCTAACCTCCCAAGGTGTTCCGCACATGTATAAATTAATGTTTTAAAGTATTCTTATATGATAGTGATGAATAGTTTTTATTAAAACTAAAGGACAGAAAGAAGGAAGAGTGGGAGATAGGGAGGGAGGGAGGGAAGGAGGAAGGGTGAAAGAGAAAGAGAAACAGAGAAAAATAACTTTATTTGACTATTACAACCAGAGTTTCACTCCAGAAAAAAACAGGAAGCTTGTGGTTTTGACCTCTGTAGATCTGAGGCTCCAACAGTTACGTCTGAGCATTCACTTGCTATAAATACTTTGTCTAAATGCCTTAATCATAAGACTGTTCAGAGACCTGGGCTTGAAATCCTCTTCTTTCCAAAGCAGGTGAACAGATTGGCAGAACAGGGAGAATAAATGTCAAATTTCCTGGCTCGGGTTTTTACATCTCCTTTTCTTTATGTTTAGTGTGTATTTGCTTTGTGTCCTCCCCATCTGCATCTAGAAGAGGTATTTACATATTGCTGTCAGCTGTAACCACAGAATATACCTTAATGTATTCATGGCATAGAATAGCTTATTACCATTAGTGAAAGATGACAGACTGAGACACAGGAAGGTTAAGTGTTTCCTTCAGCAGAATTGCGACCACTATGGAGAAAGAAATTCACGTTTTCCAAGTGCTTCAGTCAGTGTATAATCTCTCCTCATTACATCCTATTTTTTTGCAAGCTGGTTATAGTCTTGTTTAGCTCATTTAGGGATTCATGTCTGCCTCAGTTTTGTCCTAATTTACAGACATCAGTGCCAGAAGGTGACAGAAGTTGTATATTACATAGTAGGGGCTGAAAAACTAGGTGTTTGGAGCACAGGTAGTTTAAAAGAAATATTTGAGAGACATAGAGTATCCAGGTTTGAACCAAAAATCCATCAGTACTCTTAAACACTGATTTTGGGAAAATAAGTTACAAGTGCCCATACAAAATTGCCAGCCTTTGACCTTCTTAAGGTGTCTTTCAGTCATATGTTTCTATGAATATGGGGGCAGGTCTGCATTGCTGTGTTGGATCTGTCCTGGAGTTGCTCTTTCCATGCTCTGATATGACTGAAATTGAGCTCCGTCTTGTCAGTAAACCATTTACCTGCATTATCATATCCATGTCATATGAAGAAGTTAGTCTCTGCCTGTGGCAGTAAGAATGAAATGACTGCACCTGCAAAGGAAACCTAGGGTGCAAATCACTCTTACACCAGGAATTATATTTCTGCATTTCCTCCATTTGTCTGTTTACATTCCCAGTAAATATTCTCTGCCTTTCACTTTATTTTTCCATTTTTTTTTGTTGTTTTCCCTTTCCTTTCCTTTCCTTTCCTTTCCTTTCCTTTCCTTTCCTTTCCTTTCCTTTCCTTTCCTTTCCTTTCCTTTCCTTTCCTTTCCTTTCCTTTCCTTTCCTTTCCTTTCCTTTCCTTTCCTTTCCTTTCCTTTCCTTTCCTTTCCTTTCCTTTCCTTTCCTTTCCTTTCCTTTCCTTTCCTTTCCTTTCCTTTCCTTTCCTTTTTGTCTTTTCTTTTTTGCTTTTCTTCATAGTAGTCTGAATTAAAGATAGTCTGTTCTGAGGATTTTTAAAAATTTCTATTAATGTATGTTGCTTCTGGCATCACCCATTGCAGGTACAGATGAAGGCTAATACATCATTATCAGCATATTGAATGAAGGGGCTGTCTTGTGGAATTGTCTAAGTGATACGCCTGCTTATTTCCATCATAATAAGGGCCGATGACAAAAATCCCTCCAGGTCACTTTGTCTGAGTCTTTGCAGAATGTTAATACGGCTGTAATGAATTGCAACTTGTACGTGGTACAAATGCACTTGGATGAAAACCATTCAATTACTTCAGCAACCTGTAGAAGCCAAACCCCATCTGTGTCCTTAGAGGCTTTCAGTGGCTTCACTGAGCATTGAATGAGACCGATATATACAATTGGATAACTCAGTGCTGGAATTTTAAGATTATGTTCATTCAACAGATTGGAATTAATAGCAATAAACTAAATAATGCTGAAAATAAACCTGACACTGAGAAATGCAGTGTGGAGATTAATCTCCTTAGCTTTAGGCATATTGGTTGTCCACAGATACACCTGAGAGAGTTGTCTGGACTCCCTTTTTTGTCAGCTAAAGGAGCTTCACTCTGCTCATCTACTCTTGACAGCTAAAATAGGCCCAACAAATTGCACTTTAGAAGTGTCTGTTTGTGTCCACTGATTATAAAGTAGTCCAGAAAGCTATCTCTGATTCAGACATGCATTGAAAAGATTTGGAGCAAGGTGGGATGAATCCCACTACAACAGCTTTTGAAAGCCACGGTGACACCGGCACCTAAAATTTTGCACTTCTGCTGTGTATTACCCGGGCTATTCACTTTCTACAATAGATGGGACCCATTTCACCTAATATTATACAAGCCTGGTATAGACATCTATGTATAAGTAGATCAACCTGGGCTCCAATTATTACCTATGGAGACAATTAGACACTTGCACTACAGACATTTATATACAGTCAGATGAATCCCACCCATGGAGTCTTTCTTTGCCTGTTCTGTTGGTTGAGGTTAAGCATCTTGGAGAACACAAAACTAATACGTATCTAATTTCAGTTTTCCACAACTTAAACAAACTTTGCAGAGAGGATGGAGCCACGTGTTGACGTGCATGATGGAAGGACTGAGAAGCAGTTGTCAAAAGTGGCAGCAAGCAGAATCCTCATTATAAATGAGGAAAAAAAATCTTCACTGGTGACATTTATTCTAGTCTGCAAGGTTCACAGAAAATACTTTGTCACTGTTGGTCAGATGAAGAAACAGATTGTCCAGAGAGACTGAGAAGCTTGTCAAAGCCCTGCTTGGACTAGGAAGAAGAACTACCAACCTGACTTATTCTGTGACTGATGTATAATCCACTATGAAAAGGGAGGGAAGGGAGAAGATGCTTAACTGAGACACCTCTCTGTGGAGTACTACATTGGTACCTTCCAGGTCTTGAGGATGGCTTCCACCTGTCACTGTGCAGAGGTGGAATCTGTCTTATTAACTGAGGCAAAAAAGTTAAAAAGCTTTTCTTTGCAGTCAATGGATACAGTAATTACTTCACAGCAGACAAACTGAGCTTCCTAGAGCAGACATCTAAAATGGGTTAGATAGATGCACCTTGGATGCACTCTCTCAATCTTCTTGAGATAAATAAAGCCATTCACAGAGTCTGAATTCTCCCTGGAAAAATGAAGAGGCTCCAGGAGAAGCAATCGTGTTGTGCCTCAGTGAGTTACTGTGGTGCTCTGTACTACTCTGTACTACTGCTGCTTTAATTGGTTGATAGTATGAAAATGAGACACTCTAAAATGCATTTATATCCAGTCCATCCAGTACCTGTTAGATTTATTTTCTGATTCCATTCTGCAGTTGAAACTGGAACTGTTTGCTCCTGGGTGTTGTCCTGAGCAACCCTTCTGAGTACAGAGGGTTACCCAAAATGTGAGCTGGGGCATAAGGTTGCCCTTTGCTATAAGGGTCACATGAACATACAGTCACTGGGGTTCAAAGCAGCATGAACTACCTACAGCATCAAGAGCTGCTAGCAAGGCAAGACGATGGTTGTATGCAACACAAGGCTTTATTTTCATGACTTCCAGGGTCTGTTGTTCATCAGTCACCTAGAAGACAGCAATCTCTTTTTTTATCTTCTGTTTCTGGATATCACATAAAAAGCAAAAATGGGGACTGGATTTACCTGATGCAGAAAATCTGATTTGTTTAGCAGGAGATGTAAGAAATTGAGACCAAAATTTGTTCTCTTCATTTAAACATGTTGGTGTGGAAAGGAGTTAACTAACAAATTTTCAGACTGCGTTTTCAGCCTCCTTTTACTAAATAAGTATGAACTTTCAAACTCAGGTGATTTCTTCTTAAAGGTTACATGTATAATCAGTTAAAGCATTATGATATCCCTAAATCACAAAGAATTAAATGAGACATATTCTTGGAACAAATACGGTTCAATGGTGTTATGTAATAGAGGCTGCAGTCATAGAATCATAGAATGTCCTGAGTTGGAAGGGACCCTCAAAGACCGTTGAGTCCAACTCCTGTGCCTGCACAGGACAGCCCCACAGTTCACACCGTGTGTCTGAGGGTGTTGTCCAGTCTCTTCTTGAACACTGTCAGGCTTGGGGCCGTGACACCTCCCTGGGGAGCCTGTTCCAGTGTCCAGCACCCTCTGCGTGAAGAACCTTTTCCTAATGTCCAACCTGAACCTCCCCTGGCACATCTTCCTGCCATTCCCTCGGATCCTGTCGTTGGTCGCTGAAGAGAAGAGTTCAGCACCTGTCCTTCCTCCTCCCCTTATGATGAAGCTGTAGCCACCATGTGGTCTCCCCTCAGTCTCCTCCTCTCTAGGCTGAAAAACCCCAGTGACTTTAGCTGTTCCTTACACAGCTTCCTCTCCAAACCCTTCACCAACTTTGTGGCCCTCCTCCAGACACTCTCTAGTAGCTTCATGTCTTTTTTTATCCTGTGGCACCCAGAACTGCAAGCAGTACTCCAGGTGAGGCCTCACCAGTGCAGAGTGACAAAAATCTGATGTTTTGTGCTGATTTGACTGAAAGTGAGTTAATTTTCTTCATATAGTCATAAACTTTTCATTTTCATAGCTAGTACGGTTGCTGTTTGGATTTAGTTTGAGAACAAAAGGATAATACCCTGGGACAGAATTTTGTTTTGTTTTGTTTTGTTTTTCAAGTAACTTGCCAGTGTGATTGAGTTGGAGCAAAGAGAATGTAAGAGCTTGCTGTTATTTTAGTTGTTTTCTGGGAGCCAAGGTCTTTTCTGGTCTCTCTATCTTCAGGTATAAATAAGCAAGGAAGGGGAGCATAGATGGGGCAGACCTTGACTGACATCCAGACTGATCAGTAAGAATATTCCATGCCATTAACGTCATGATTCATATTTAAGGACAGTCAGGTTTCTCCGGGCAGGGAGACAGAAACAAGGACTCATTTTAGCTCTGCTCTATTTTGGCTGAATTCTCATCAGGAATTCTTTCAGTTTGGCCTTTTGCCATCTTAACATTTTGCAGAGGCCCCTGGACCCCTCTGCCTTTTTCTCTCTTCTCCCGGGATTGGCTGTTCAGGACCAGGGTGCTCTCCTCCCAGGATTGGCTGCTTAGTGCAGATGGAGTTCATGAGAAATTGCATTTTATTTGATATTCAGTTTTCCATTTTACATATGTTATTATTAGTAGTATATTAGTATTATTTTGGTTTTTTTTTATTTTATTAAACTGTGCTTATCTCAGTCCATGTGTTTCTCCCTTCACTTTTGATTCTTTCCTCTACTTGGGGTAGGGTGGGGAAGAGAGCAAGAGAGCAGCTATCATGGTTTTGAATTGCTGGCTTGGTTTAAACCATGACACTTTTAAATTTCAAAATAGTGTTTTATTCATGGAGGGTTGATGGCATTTTGATGGAGAGTGACAGCCTGTTAGCCTCCCTGGCAGCACTTCCCTGTCCACCTCTGACCCACCAGGAGGGAAAAGTCAGGGCTTTTGTTTTCCTGACTGATTTGTCTGAAACTCTAGATCCTGAGGGAGGACATCTTTTGCCCTGCTTAGCGCTACATGAAATCCTCCTAGGAAAGAGTGAGCAACCTATTGTTTTTCACAGATGCCTCCCTACTACATAAAACGCTTAATAATTAACAAGTAGCATCTTCAAAGCAGAGATGTGCAGGATAAATAAGAAGTAGCAGGAATGACAAAGAGATAATACCCATGCATTTTGATGCAGAAATGACATCGTAGCAGTTTCAAAACAGTTCATTTTCCTTTATGACCTTGCTGGCATTTATGCCAGTCTTCAAGCTTCACAGAATATACCTCGGCACACATGCATCACCTTCTCTGCATCTTGCTGTTCCCATCACCACATTCTCCTCTCCCCACTGCCAGAATCCAGTTGAGGGCATCGAGAGAGGAGAAGGCCCTATTTTCATTTTACTGGGACCCCAATAGGAGACAAACAAAATTAGCTTGTTGTTTAGTTTGTCTCCCAGCTTCCTCACTGAGATTAGGAAAGTACTCAAGGACATGAGTGCTCAGAACACATTTTTCCTCCAAATCTATAGCACATCCAATTTTGTAAAGTTTAATGGAACAAAAGAAAGTAATACCCATATGCTTGTGCTCACTGCAGAAAAAAACACTGCTCCTGAAGCTCTATTTTACATCAAGTAACTTTGTCAAAACGTTCATAAGAGAATGGACCATGTACAGTGTCTCTCAGTGACGCAGGAGAATAAAAGACGTCAATGTAGTAAAATAATGTTGTTTAAAACGAATGTGTTTTCTTCGTCTTGCTTTTTTACTCATATTTTGATGAAGAGATCATACAAACATATATAGGACCATATAAACCGTATTTTTGAACTGTATACATACTCAATAAGTTGCTTTGATTAGTTTTTGATAGCTTCTAGGTCAGAAAATGCAGAGGGCATGGGCCTCACTGAGTTTTTAAGGGAATATTCTCTAGTTTTAATATGTAAGAATGTTCATAAGTGTTATCTTTCAAATTCAGCACGTTTTCCTGAATTCTCTTATCACTGAAAAACATTGAATATTTGTACTCACTGATCATTGAAATGTCTTTCTATATCTTACTGAGTTTACATACTGGCTTATATTTCTCCTCTCCAACATTCAGCCAGAGGGTTGGAAGTAAAATCCATTCTATACACATTTAGGGGAGAGGGCAGTCAGATCAATAATCTGTGTTGGCTTCTTGGCAAAAAAAACCCAGATGAATTCATAAAATTATTGATTCTATTAACACATGTTCCACCGCAAACTGATAATAGGCCAGCTCAATCACATTTCTCTTTTATTTTCTTGAAAACAAATTTAGAATAGATTGCAAGGAGTAAGGACACTTATCTCAAGGCACTTCAAGATTTATAAATCAAGATTTGTGTTCCCCCAAATCACAAGACCACCTTAAAAATATTGTGATATTTAGGATTTAGATAAATGGTGCTCTCTGTGTGTATCTGTGTGTCCTCTGTTTTGAAAACTTCAAGGTTTGTATATGTCACCTTGAGAAGTTTTTCACTGAAACCAATAGAACTAGAAAAGATTAATGACAGGCCTAAAACCACACATCAAATCTACCCTGGAGTTTGTACATGACTTTTCTTTCTCTCCAGGAAAGTCTAAATCCTCACTCTTTCCTCTGGCTATTGGAAAATGTTTTCTCCCAGATATATGTGCTTCTGCCTTGTCCTGCTTATGGTCTCCCACTTTCAAAGATTAGGTAAAAAAAAATGCTCTGTTCTCATAAAGAAATGCAGTGTGTTGTCTTTTGCCATCACCACTTGCCAGCTTTCATTATTGCTGTGCCTATTCTTCGCCTGGAGCAATATTACTTTAATGTTCTGTTAAAAAAATCTTCGACATCCTCTAGGAAAATAGAGTCTGAAAGACAACAAAGTGCATGTGTGCGTGAGCATGTGGAGATTTCTTGGCAGCTTCTCTGCATATTGCTTTATATCTGATCATACCAACATTATTTTTCCTTCAAGCAAACAAACTGCTTTGAAGTGATGTCCCCCTTGACACCACGAACCATTGAAAAGCTGTCAAGAGCAGACAATAGAGAAAAAGAGATGCATGTCATGTTTAAGAGAGCTGAGACAGTGATGTGCCACAACTTTGGTTATCAACTGAAGCCCACATGGTCCATCACCTGTATCTATGCGAAAGATGTGGGTAGTATTAGTGGGAAGCACTGAATGGCCATTGACTGTATAATAAAATACTCAGTTTATAAGTGGAGAAAGTGAAGGGGCAATGATCAAATGCCTCATGCTACCATGTTACGTGACTCACGGTTTTTATCTGGTGTAGAGAAAGATTAAGTTGACATACAGAGAAAGCAAAGATGGAGACAAGAACAGGCTGTTCCAGCCATAAGACATGGAATCAGAGACAGAGAAGACACAAGACACCTGGACAGTCTGGCTTGTTGCTCCTGGTTGGAACTGCACTGCATATTGATGGAAATGGTCATAAGAAGCAACCAGCCTATTGACCTTCACCTTTCTTTTGGACAAGTCCAGCTATCCAGAGGTTTGGATAGCAACTGGGGCCATGGCTACCTTAACACCCAAATTAGCCTGCTTTCCTTATGCCTAGAGCCAGTCTGGGCTCAAAGGTGACATATAAAGGATCATTTAAATTTCACAATAATGTTCTGTAGCAGAAAATAAGAACAAAATGTATCACTACCAACAAAGGTTCTGTAGGTTTCCTCCAGGAAGGCTGTCAGGAGCCCCACTTACACTAGTGGTGCTGGCCTTTCGCTGGAAAGATGGACCAGTGTGAGGACATCACCCCTGGATCCTGGCAGGTGACCATTGACCATGCTAACTACAGTGGATAAAAAAATTAATGGTTTTCTCTGCCAGATGTTACTTCTCCTGTGCTGAGACATGGACACATCCCAGACTGTAACTTCTGCCCTAAGAGTAAACACCAGTAAAAGGACAGAAAATTAGTGGTAGTAAGGTCCTAAGTCCCTGTCGATGTTTCCTTCAGAGTAGATGAGTCAGAACTCTTATGGTACGTCACTTACTGAGAAGTCATCAAATGACCAGGTTTTGCAGTGTGTCATAGCCCAAGAGTGTTTTTCTTTCCTTATGAAGGCTCTGTTATATGTTGTTCTTATTTCCCCAGTTTTCTTTTGTAGCCTTGCAATGAACACACTAATCCAGAAGTATTAACATTATAACATATCCACGCTAAATTTATCTGAGTAAAACCAGATGAAAGACCATCGTATTGCAGTCCCCTGTGCTGTGTAGCCTCCTTAGTAAATATTTTTTGATAAGCATTAGTGGAACTGAAGAAATTAAAGCTTCCTAACCATGTTGCAAATATCTTCAATTCTGACTGGAAGAGATTCTATGACATATATTATAATCAGCAGTGTGTATTGAGATGTACCTCAAAATATGTGAAAAGACAGGAAGGAAGCAGCTCAATGGCACTGGTAATTCTGGGTGGGAGTGATGAGTGATTGGCTACTCCATTTTTAACCCCTGTTCCCCAGACTGCTGGGAAAATATGTGCCATGAACTAATAGCAAAACAAATGCTTTCCAGGAAACAGCCAGGAGCTGTCAGACAGAACATGCTGGAAAACAGAAAAACACTATTTTTTTTCATCCGTTATCTGACGTTTAGGTACAAGGACTTTCAGCACCTGTGTCAGCTTGATGTTATCTCTCTCCCCATCCAACTATTTGGTCTCCAAGAGCCACACATCTGCAGATTTGACTCCCCAATACCAGACTTTCACAGATATTTCAGCCTTTGTACTCTAAAACGTGGATGTCAGCCTTGGGGTTGAAATTCACAGTCTGTACTTTAACCATGAGTAGGGAATTGAGCACAAAATTTTGAGATATGGAAAAAGTCAGACAGCAGACAAATGGCAAAGAAATAGGCAAGATAGCTAGAAGTAAGAGAGTCATGATTTTGTCTTAAAACTTCTCTGATGGAGGAGCTGGTGGTTCTTACTTGTTTTATAGATATGCCATGATTGAAAAGCTTTTTCAGAAAGTGAGAAACCTGGAGTTTGAGCCAAAGAGGACACTGAAGGAAATCACAAATATAATTTACGTCTTTATAACTTATCTTGAATATAGATTACTGTGTTTTCACTGTCTCATCTGAAATGTTAGACAACTGTCTTTAGCAGTGGCTTCTGTTGCTCTTGGAAAAGGAGGTTTGAACCTCCCCAGCCATGCTGTAGAAAACAGTCCCTCACATCAAGCAATGGATCAAAGTCCCGCTTCCATTTCTCCTATAGCAACTGAGATACTGCTCAGGTTTCTGCGCAGGAATAAGTGATTCCCAGGGCAAAAAGGAGAGCAACTTATACTGCAGTCCCATGTGTTTTATAACTATATGAATAAAAGTAACATCAGATTTATTCTCTGAATATTCCCTAGCAACACCAATGGCTCTTTCCCTGGGCTGAGGGAGGGAAATGGGCAGAAGAGAGATTAATCCTGCTGTCCTCCAGGTACGAAGCATCTTGGAAGCATCACAGCTTTGAGGATATTGCATTGACAGCAGCAGCAATGTCGACAGCCAAGACATTTCTGTCTAGTCACAGAGGGTGACTTTGGGGTTCTAAATTTTGTACTTTCACAGCCAAAGTGACAGGTAGGCATCGAAGCCTCCTCCGAGGCATTTGTGTCTCTCCATTACAGTTACTTGTCAACAGCCCTTTCTTCACGTATTTACAAGAGGTGATAGGATCTTTGTGCCAAGGAAGGTCCAGATGATGTATGTGTCTAACTCTTCACACAGAGAGGTATGTAAGTTCAGTCAGTACAACAAAAATAGCAGAATTCATTATTTATGTAAATTTCAATTACTTATGTATAGAAAGTTGATTTCCTCCTAACAAGATAAATCCGATTAAAAAATCCTGTCAATTTTTTTTTTTTTTCTCCAAGAGGCATCCATAAATGGGCCTTTGCTGCTATCAGATGTGTGAAGCAACATTACTGTGTATTTTCACACCTAGTTGATTACTTAACCATCTGTTCTCTCTGAAAACACAGGATACAAGATGGGAAGAAGCAACGGGAAGAAAAATAAATGGAAACATTGTTATGCTTGTTTTCTAACTCATCTCTTTATTTTTCATTTGAACCATAAATCCCAGGGCAATTTTTGTAACAATGATATGTATGCTGAAACAAGGCCTATATATAAAACAAACCTCTTACAATCTTTTTTTCTTTTTCCTTCTCAGAATAACGGAAATGTATCACAGCATTCTTCATATTCACTCTGAATGACTATAAAATGGAGGTGGAGGGAGGAGAATTTTGTAGGTAGACCATTATCTGCATTAGATAAAAATCAGTTACTTAGTAGCTCATATTTTAAAATTTTCGCACTTAATTTAATTCTCTTCATTCTCTGGGAGGATTGTGGGTGTGTTAATCTTTTGGGTTGATAAAATCACTCATCTAGATAGGCAGGCTGCAAATTGACTTCAAATTTTCAGTTATCTTTATTTTAACGTGTCCTCTTTGGCTTAAATTTATTTTTCAGACGTCATTTAAAAGCAGAGGCCCAGAGAGACTAAATTAAAATATAGAGGGTCCAATTTTACATTTTAAATTATATGTTTTGCAATTACTAAAAAAACAAAACCAATAACCTCCTGATAGATTTCCCTTGGTATTTTCATTTAAACACAAAACCAGACCTTCTTCATTTTGATAGCTATGCCAAGAATAAGTATTTTAACATCCCCTATTATTTAATTGTCCATTATAATTATTGACTCAGGTGGCATACAAAATTTTAGGAAAAAAATAATCAGATCAAATATAGAATTTTGAGATAATAACAGAGTCAATATCAGAAATCTAGTAAATGCACAAAGGACTCTGTAAACACAGAATCTCACTGACCACACTCAATACACAGGTGATCCAGCTTCTTTTGAAACAGGCACTGAGCACCTATATGGCCACTTCCAACTTCACAAAAATCCAATGGTGACCCTTCAAACCAAAACCAGAAGTTTGTCTCTTTTGTTTGGCCAGCTGGGGTAACAAATTTGTGTGCAAGTGGGAATTAGTGAAGAAAACATAGAAGTAATGTTTTAGATAAAGGTATTTTAGGAAGCCCTCCTTTACAGGAATAAAATCTCTCCTGTGTTAAAAGAGTGACAAAAAGCTGTGGACTGCTGAGGTTAAGGCAGCCCCAAAATAACCCTTTTGTGCACTATAGTGGCCCTTATCCAGGTGATCAGATGCCCAACTCCTGCAACTTTGCCCAGTATATCACAATCAATCAGGAAGCAGAAAGTGTAGGCAATGGAGATGGTGTCTCTGACTGAGGTGATTGAGCAAGTCACAACAGAAACAAGTGCCCTGAGAGCTGCAGGTGGCTTTGGGATGTTAAAAGGCCTGTGGGTGTTCGGAAACAGCAAAGGTTAATGTAATGGAAAGTGCTTAATTTGATACTTTATTGTTTGCAGTTGTTTTCTGTCCACATAAGAAGATCATTGGGGTGGAAGGTTTCTTTTTACTTTATGGGTACTGAGCAGTGAGGGGAGAAAACCAAGGGAAACTTTGGGCATGACTGCAGATACTGGATGGCTGGGAATTACAATGGGGAACTGGGAAACACGTGAGCTTCCCGAGAACAAGAAATGATCATGAAGAGTTACTTACAACTCAAGAGGTCATTGCATTAACTGAAAACAACCAAGAGATCAAAGGTATGTCTTGAGGGACACAGGTGGGTGGGAGAGACTTGTATATAAAACCTGCTGGTTTTACATCTTTCCACATCAGGCACTTTGAGGTTTCTCTGCTTAAAAAGTGAAGTATTCTAGTTCTTATTCAATAAAACCTGAGGTCCAGGTTTCTTTGAATGCTTACTGCAGGAGAAGGTCTAGGGAAAATTGTCTCAAAGTTTTGGTAAAAGCGAGATCTTTCTACAGACCTTTTGTGGGATGAACAAATAAGGCTGACTCTTTGTGGGTGTGAGTAGACTGATAAGTACTCGGGAAGGGAAGCAGCTGTGTTAGCAACACCATGGGACCAGGTCTTTGTGTTGAGGAGTATATAGTAGGGTTCTCTGTACAGTGCAAAGAATGGATAAGGACTAAACTGGAAATGAGTCCACTTTTCTTCAGCTCAAGCTATTGATCTGTGTTTTCTATGTCTTTTGAACTGAAAGCCCAATTTTAATTGCAGCCTTGCGTTTTAGGAGAGGAGTTTGGTTAGTGAGCTTACCTGTTACCCATGAGCGAAGATGCCTGAGCTTGTCTTGTGTTTCTTCAGATATCATGTCTTGTTTAAAAATAATACTTCCACGAGCCATGGCGGGGTTATGGTTTCCAGAAAAGCCCTGCCACAAGTCTGTGGTTTAAATCTACATGTTAAGTTTGTAGTCTATCATATTTCAGATTGATACACTACAGAAAGCTGAAACGGATCCTGCACAAAGACAGATTGCACTTTCAAGGGAAATTTATGTCATTTTAAAATTGAATTAATCAAGATAGAAATGCTAAAAATACATGAAGGATAAAGTTTAAGTCACTAACGGAAAACCCTGTGTGTTATTCCGTTTATTAAAAGAAAACAAATGGCCACAAAATAAATGCTCCCTGCTAATGAGCTAATATTTAATCAGTGCAGTGTTCTGTTCTGGGGAAAAAAAAAAAGCTGCTGTTGATCACTTTTTATTGCTGGTCCTTTAAAAAAGTAGATGGAAAAATCAAATACTCTATATTTAAATTACTTTTTTCTTTTTTTCTCTATTCGGTGAAGCAGGAGTGTGTTGTAGTGCTTGTCATCATTTTCTTTATGACCCCAAGCCCTCAATCTCAAAGAATAGGAGAGAAAATGGAGGTCGCATTGCTTCTTATACATGTGATCATGCAGATATGCGCTCTTCATACGGAAGCAGTCTTTCAAATGGGGTATTTAGTTCTAAACCACAAGGTAACAGGTTTTTTTATAATGTCTTCCACTGGCTTTTTTTGCACTGCACAAATGGGACTGCTGCTGCTCGCCTGGCCATGCTAGTGCTCATGGAATGGGGAAGGGATTCATCTGCTCAGTTCCATGAGATGTTGGCATGTTGGGGCTAGGCAGAATTATCGATTATTTTGCACCTTAGGGCCCAGACTCTGCCAACAGATTTCTGCAGAGGGAGTTTGGAAATGGAAGAGAAAAAAACAAAACACACATTGGTAAGAAGAAAGAAGATTCTGTCAAATAACTGCATAAAGACTAAAAAAAACTGATAAGGTAGTAGGCTGAATTTTCATAAATCACCTTTGTCTTCTACACCTAGCTTTTTCCCACCTTTTTCAGGTTTAAAATCAATGTATGTTTCCAATGAACTTCTCAATAGCCAGAAAAGGTCTAATTTATTGTTTCCAGCTGTGACAGATGTGTGAAATGGTATTTCAAACTGTGCAAAAAATCACCACCTGGATAAAATTTACCTGACATCCTCCCTGTGCAGCAGATTTTTTTTTTTTTTTTACCAGCAGACCAAAATGTTAATGCTGCTGTCCTCACTTCTGATGGCTTTTGCACCTCCATAGTATTTCATCAAGAATGTAAGTGCTCTGGTTTGTTATTTAACCTTTTAATAACATGCTAGAGACTAAATTAGAAATATTTTTTCCCAATGACTTCTAAAGCACTGCTGTAATTTACTGCATAGGGTCAGTGGCCTGCACAAAAAATATAGGTCCTTCTCATGTATTTTTGCCTCAATAACTTAATCATTCTGAATACTACCTTTGTGCTTAAGTACAGTTCTCTGTGACAGTACAGGACATTTGCTTCCTGCTGCTTTTTTATCTCCTCCTTCCTCCTGGGCAGGCTTCCTTCCTCTGACCACTGCAAGTCTTTTGAGTTTATATTTCTTCTAACTAGCACTGGGCTCATTTTCGGACTGGTGTTTTTCCACTCTCCTGTGAACTACTGGAGGATGTGGCATCTTCTTGCTCTAGCCAACTTCCTTTGAAAACCAATTATTTGATCCAGAGCACAGTTCTTGAGTTTAATGACTTTTCTTTGTATCCACTCATGGAGAAAGATTATGATTTGCCTTGTTGGAAAATGCTAAAATCAACATGCTCAGAAAGGAGTCTGGTAATACAGCAGTTTTCATAGCAGTGTCTTCTCATTAGCATTTAGATTTCTTTGGCTTTACCTAGACAAATTCCTGAAATTCTTATACCAGTCAGAGACAAAAATAGGTTGTAGAGGCGAAAGGGACAGTACATCATACTTGTAATTGGTGGGAAGTTTGCTTCGTATTCCTTCACTTCTCTAGCAGAATATCTGCACACTTCAGTAAAACTGACAGTCACTAGGTCTAAATATGTTAAGATGATAGTGACTAACTTGTGAGGATCAAAGGTATGATGGAGACTGTTGCCTTTAGTCTTGGTTTTGATATTTTCAGCTAGAGATTGAAGTACCTTTAAAGAGTAACTGGGTCAAGTGGAACCTCCCGGACAGGGAAGATCAGTCCTGTTTTGGGGGAGATGTTGACAGCCTCCTAGAGGTCTGTTATGTGTGCTGACTCTAACTGAATGTCTTAAGTACTTCCATGTGTCTAAAATAGCAACAGATGAACTCTTCTGCTTGCATAACTGAAGCATGTCTTAAGTGTCTCCTTTCATGATCTGAAAGGTTCCGTAGGCCCTAATTAGATTGCATTAACTAGATGTCCATCAACTGTAATTGAGCTTAGATACCTAGCTCATATACTGACAGCTACATATAGACCCTTAAATTATGTGTCTAATCTTGCACGAAATTCAACCCAAATCACTGATCATTAGGAGTGAAAGCAAGAAGTCAGCTGTGGTCAGGGGACGGCTGTGGAAAAACTCTTTCTGTCTTTTCTGTTTGATCTAGCTGTTACATACTTTTTTTTTTTTTTTTTTTTTTCAATTAAGTAAATTAATTATCCTAGCTTTTAATTTAACAGAGTCTCACTTTTTAAAATTTAAAAACCTTTCAGTCTTTTTTTGATGAGTTCCCTCTAGGAGACTGTCTAGACCACTGACCTCAAAAGCTCGGGACAGTCCTGTCACAAGACATGAAATCCAAAGCACTCTGTATATGCAATGGACCTATGTTTCTCATGTTCTCAGCTTCCCAGGAGTCTAACTTCCACAAGCACACCAGGGTGGATGCCATTTCAAAGTGAACAGGCTGGGATTGAGCCATTTAATGTACACAGACCACTTCATGGGAGAAGTGGGGTCTTTGGCCTTTCTACCTAACGTTGTTTTTGGCTTTTGGATCCTCTCTGTCTTATCCCACCAGCAACAGCTACAGCTATTTAGACTGATCTCAGCTCTTCCTACAGTAGCTAACCTCTGCAGTAGTGTGACTGAGTAAGAACATAGATTTTCTGGAAACAAGTCTTCACACTGGTCACCTGATATCATCTAGATAAAACTATTCTTCTAGCGTTTAAGTTTTCATATTTAAGTTTTCATATTTCATATTATATCTCTTTTCTTCCCTTCTCTTTTGTCCACTGATTAAAATTATTCTAATTTATTTTTCAAGTGTTTTTCTTTGTGTGTGTGGTTTTTTTTCTTTAATTCCTAAGAGGTTGCCTAGTTGCAAGCTCTCCACCCCTTTGACAGATGATTATGATCTTTAATATGTCACAATGATTCATAAGCTGTGTTACCTCTTAAATGAATGTCTGTGCAGCAAGACTCCTTGCTAAGCAGGTTACAACTCAGTTCAAGTAGCGGGCTTAGAATGGAACTCCTCAAATGTAATTACCACAAAGATAAAAAAACAAGGGGTCAAGTAAGATTAAAGACCACCTGAAACAAAACCAGCTAATCTACCTAAACGAAATGTACACACTTCAGCTCTTAAAAAGGCTAAATCTCCCCTACTCAGATGTTGTTATTGTCCATGCCTATATTACCATATGTTGTGATGAGGACAAGGAAAGAAAGCAAACACAGGTTGTCCCAGTCAATACATCACCTGAAGACACACTGGAGAGTAGGGACCTACTGAAGCTCACCCTATACAAGTAAGGAAGAGTAAGAGCAAGAAGATGGGATTCCTCCCAGCTTGCAGTGCTCACAGCCACAGGCATGTTCAAGTCAGACTTCACAGGACTAATCTCAGCACTTGTGTTGGTGTCAGAAATCAATAACTCTCAGACATTTATTTGTGTTCTCTTTACTGAAAAGCTCTGTGGCTCAGCCCATGTTGTTCTGATTTCTGTTCTCTTGTCCCTGTAAACTTCAATTTAGAAGCTCAGAGGGATATATTCCATGGAGGTGATGTACCTTGAGAGCTCAAGATATTCAGGCAGAGATTCTGAGCACCAGTGTCCTGTTGTTGTTTTTTTGTTTGTTTTTTTTTTTTTTCCTTTAAAATTTGCTTATTGCATTAGATCCATAGGGAATGGAACTACATTACTTGTAGGCTAGAAAAATACTTGGGCATATACACAAAAAAACCCCGTTATATGTGTATGTAATGTTTTGCAGCCAAATAAATTTCCTGACACAACTGAAGAGGTGACAGGCATGCCCCAGGACCAAGAGTAATTGCTATGGTGGAAGGAAAAATAAACTTTTTTTAGACAGTGTTGCTGCTGCACCTTTGTGTTGTAAACACCTGGTTGCAGCAATTCTTTACCCAGGCACAATGAAAAATATGACAGAGATGACAGACTTGACAAATATGACTAAAGATGACTTTTTATAAGCACAATATACATTCAAAAGGTCTGAATTGCCTGTTTGCGAAGTGGCTAGAAATTAGACTTTTGGATTTGACACATGCATACACTAGCCAATATCTGCATTGTTTATACAGCATTCTTGCCATGTTTGGATCTATTCTGACTTACAAATGGCTTCCTTGACTTCAGATTGGGGCAGCTGACCTGAAAGACCCTTGTTCTTCTTAATTTGATAGTGGTTTTGTTATACAGTTTTATCTACCATTACTCATTTAAAGACAAATCTTGCAGAGTGACTGATGAGTCCCCTGTTAATTTTTTGTTTGCATATTGTTTGTAGCTGTGCCCTGTATGCTGAAGAAAGCAAGCAAGGAATAGTTGCTGAATATGGAATATTCCCTAAAGTCATCTAGAAAAAAAATGACCAGATACTGTCCAAATGTACTTGGCATAATAGAGGAGGTTGCTGACAGAAGCTGTTGAATTCTATTCAACCCGTATATAGGATTTGTACTTTGCAGAAGCTGCATGATAAGCTCTTGACTCTGCAAAGTGCTATACACGAACATCTCCCTGGGCTCAAGGGATACTCTGTTATCACCATTAGATAATTTTCAGCTACTTTAATTACGCTATCTAAAAAGGAATGCTTAAAAAACCCCATGTTGATGAACAGGATGGCTATTTACAACATACTTGCCAAACAGAGCATGCACAGTTCTTTTGAATGTCAGTGCAAAGTGGACTTCTGCAAAGTATATCTCACTTCTGTAAGCCAAGATCGTTTAGGCATTTATCCAAAAGCAAAGGCAAAGTCCAGGCTGGGTAAAACAGGCAGAACTGACTTTCTATTGATTACAGTGGAGCGTGCTTTTCATCTCAGGTAGGTGTCCAGCTACAAGGTTTAGATAAAGGAATTGTTGAGGTATTATTGCAGTACCCACTGGATAACAAGTTGGTTTTCTGGTAACTTTTTACTTAATGTTTGAACGTTGATATTAATAGGAACACAGCACATGTTAGTTGTCATGAATTAGCATAATAATAGATGTAGGAAATGTCACCAACTTCAGATTTGAGATTTCTATAAAGCATAATACTTCATATTTGTGTGCATATGTGAAAGGACTCAAAGTCCCTTTTTAAAATAATATAATCCCAATGTAAAGGCTGAATAGAAATATGATTCTATTCAGGTAACACTTTGAAATGTTATCAGAAGAAGCATCTTTTGTACAAGGCCATGAGAATTAAAAAAGAAAAAAAGAAAAAAACAACCTACTTTTCTAAGGTGATTGAAGCTGTTCTTTTAGAAGTCACACAAACACTGGTCTCCAAGATAACCTGGCTTTCCAGGAAAACAAGCAGTCTAAAAGTTTCATCTAAAACATAAACCACAAAGAGTAAACTGGGTAAGTAGCAGAAATGAGAATCTGAGTTTAGTTTGGTGCAGAATGGGGTACAAAAGCAAGGAAGAGAAAGGGTAACTATGCCCCTATATAGGTGTTGTTCTTACCTCACACGAGGAGTACACGACACAGTAAGTGGTTTCAGTAGGATATCTCCAGTCTTTTTTGTTTTCCTCAGTAAACCTGCTCTTTCCAAACGAATCATCTACCACTGAACTGAACTTCCCAAACTTCTCTGTGTTTGTGATGAGAATCCAAATAACCTGCTCTGAACACGTATGGAGAATTCATTCTAGTTTTGAATTATTAGAGTACTGAAGTTATTAGAGGTTAGCATCACAAAGTCTGTAGTCAGGTAACATCACAACATTAGAAAAAAAAAAGTATAGAAAGGTAAAGGAGAACTGGGTATACTAAAATACCCTAAATCCATCCTTTGTGTGAATGGTTTAAAAACAATATTGCCACTTACTGAGGAGTTAGCACAGTTAGTGTCTTTGATCTGTACAGTCCATCCATTGAATAGTGTTGAGAGGCAGTAACAGAAGAAGATTGCAGATATTTGAAGATAAAGGTATTTCACAGTGCATTTCTTTGTATAACTGCTCCTCACTGGGCCCCTCATGTGTCTGAGGCAGATTTTCATAATTCAGGTATTGAGATCAACCTGGAGTCCAATGGTGACCAGTTGATCTTGATATTACACAACTTACCAGGTGTATTTTATAAGGGGTGCTGAGCCTTTCGGTACCATAATGAGACTTGCACTGTTCTCCAAACCAGTTAATTTTAAATTACATTGTTTTCACTACACATCTCATCACATAAATGATGGCAGTGTGATCTTTTCTGCAGTCATGCATTTCCAGTAATTTCAGTGATCAAAACATCTTGTGAATATGTTATTGCTTTTCCAGTTGAGTTGCTTCCATAGATTTGAAGTATCCAGCTTCTCTGTGTCTGCTTCAGGAGAAAAAGTAGTTCTGAGAGGGAAAAATGCTTCTAATTTGTTTTGTGAATCATAGAATTGTTTTGGTTGGAAGAGACCCTCAGAATCATCAAGTCTAACCACAACCTAACCCTAGCACTAAACCATGTCTCTAAGAACCTCATCTAAATGCCTTTTAAACAAGATGGAAAGTAATCACAAATTTAGACAGGTCAGTTTGTTCTTTCAGCTGTAAGGGAGGGAATTCTTCAGCTTTGCAAACTTACTCCTTCCCACTGACTTTTGTGCCTCAAAATGTTCAAATTACTAAAAATAAAAAGGATTTCATAGGCGCAGTGTTTCTATTTGGCTTTTTGTGTGCAGCAAATCTTTCCTGAGTTCTTTCATGTGAATGCAGTGTGAAGACAGCACAAAGGTAATTCTTTTAATTAGAGCTGTTTTATTTCCTCTTTTAGCTAGTGAAAACCTAGAAAATCAGCATCATGCTTCTAACTACCATGAAGCAAAGGTAAAGTTTGTCAGCCAATTGCAGTTCTATATTTTCTTTCCCCCCCTCAAGTATAGGGAAATCAAAAGAAGGAAAATATAGAAAATGCAATGAGAAGAGTGGGTGGCTGACTTCCAAGACATATTCTGAGAAAAATAGCAGAAGGGAGAGTGAAATAAGAGGATGTAGGCAGTAAGCTGAGCATATTCAAAAAGAAACTGAGCCCCGTGCAGGATCTGTCCCCTTGGGCATCACAGCAGAATGTTATTCAGTCTGTTCAGGTTCAGATTCTTGTTTGTATGAAAACTCATTACACTGCTTTAAAAAGGGGGTCCATATAAATAATTCCTATGTCCAGTAGGTATTTCCTGACAAACTTCAATAGTACTGCTCTTGCTATCCACATTCATTCCTAAGAGGATGGATTGTATTGCTGTTTGAACTCATAGTTTGACACAGGAATGGTATTTTTGGAAATATACACAGGGTTTGCTTGTTACAGCGATTGTATTTCTTACTCATTTCATGGTAGCTTGTATATCCATTAAGTGGGAAGATGTTCCATGGGAAAATGTTATAATTGCATGTATTTAAAGGGTACATCATTTACCTTTATTACAAGTCTTGTTGCAGCTGCAGTCTCAAAAATTATTCCAGTGTGTACAACCATGTTGGTACAATTAGGAGAAACTGGTTCTTTGTCTTTATAATCCTTCTCTGGATAAGAAATAGGAAGACAGATACAGTAGAGAAAGCATTGTACTGTATTGTAACCTCACAAGCCAGCCCGGCCCCATGACAGTTCATGAAGAAGTAAATCAGAGAATAGTTTGAGAAGGAAAACCTAGTTAGGGTGTTTGCAGTGAACATAAAAACTGATGTGTGGGCATTGCTGTCACAAATCCTGTTATATGCTAATATGATTTATGCAGATAACTCCCAAACATCGTTATCAGAGTTAGCCTCTGTGTACCTGTTGTATTTAAAATTAAAATGAAGGTATGCTATTTGCACTTTCAAAACATTGGATCTGTATTACACGCAAACATTTAATATATTAACTTATTTTTGCTGACTAGATACACTGTCCCAGACCATACTTTTAAACAATGATTGACATTCTTCTTGAACCTGACAAACCTTGAATTCAAATGAGATGCCTTAATTAAATATTTTTTTTTTTTTTTTAATTTGTTTTAATGCAGATATTCCTCAGTTTGGGAGTGAAAAATGACTTAGGCAACACAGTGTGTTGTATCAAAATAACATATAGCATCAGTTTACGAACCAGTCTTAATTCTGGAGTGAATTCTTAGTGAGTGGACATGAGACATCCAGGGCAACCAAACAAATAAACATCTCCCAGTCTAGAGCTATCTTCATAATCATGGTGATAATTTGTGTGTCTATACTGAATTCATTCTCTGTTCCAGGGAAATGATATCTATTTTTTGGACTTGTGTTGCAGAACTACTTGCATCCGTACTGCTCATGGTCAATTAATTGGCTTTACCCTCTTGGCATAGCACTTGGAGCATTCCTTGACTTGATCACTTCTCCACAGACCGTTCTTTAGACAATATGTTGTACATGCAGCCAAATATGTGCATGATCCAGTTTTGTTAAGGAAAAACTTAGCTGATCTGCTACAGAGAAAAATCCCAGTTGATGAATTTGTGGACAACCAGGTGACCAAAGAATGATCCAGCCACTGCTGTTGACATACTCATTTTTAACAGTCATATTCAGGCTTTGATCTTGCAAAGTGTTTCTACTTTATTGATATTCAACACAATGTCTAATTATGGGGGACTAACTCTTCTTCCTTCACCAAACTGCTAGGGTCTGCTGAGATTTTTTATGACAAAACTGGAAAAATTATGCTTGAGATTTTAAAGACTACTGAATTCTGGAAGGTAAACTCAGCTGCACACAGCCCTGGGACCAGGAACAGTAGAGTTACATACAACTTTGGCACAATTTGCACTTCAAAAAGTGGTACAAGGCTAAGCAAGGTCAGATATTGCTCTATTTTGACTAATAAAGCAAACAAGCAAAATGTTTTGAATTAAGAAAGCAGAATTTTCATTTTGAAAATGTTAAAACAAAGTGTCAGTAAATCTGAAAAAAAATCCCTAAGATCTGTTTGTTTGCCTCTACTGATTGGAAACAAGATTTTTAAAAAATAACTCTCTCTGAGAAATATTGTGATTTTGTTGATTTACTATTTTCTGAGAAGAAAACAAACAAACAAAGCACAACAAAATCTTCCCAGCCATTTTGCTAATTTCCTGATTTTTTCCATTCTCATTCCCATAGGTAAGAAAGCATGGATAAGAAGGAACACAGAAATTAAAGAACAGACTTATTGCCAGCATCAGAAAGCCAGCTCTGTTTGCCATAATGTGCTAGTGATTCCTGGAATTACACATGAATATGGGCATTTTTCTTTGTCATCTTGAACTGAGATCAGTATAAAAATTTATGACCTTCAACAGAAGGCTTGCTGTGAAGGAATTTTTACCTTTCAGTTTAGCTATCTGTGCTCTTTGCTACAGGTTTTTTGCTCTGGTGAAAGGAGTTCCGTAGTAACTCTTTGTTAAGCAAGTTTTATACAGGTTTCTAGACTTTCTTACTATTATACACAGTTTAGTTTGAAAAATCCCACAGTAATTAGAGCTTTACAGAATCATAGAATAGTTTGGTTTGGAAGGGACCTTCGAAGGTCAACTAGTCCAACCCACTGCAATGACCAGAGACATCTTCAACTAGATTGTGTTCCACATCTTGATCAAAACACTGGAAGTGTCCTAAATACTAACTGCTCACCTATTGTTGTGCATCAGGCAATAGGGACCTCTCCAATAATGTACATCTTGTGCCAGTTACAGGACCTATTAGAGAACAACTGTGCTGGATTCCCATTAAAGTGGCTAAGGTGGAAGTTTAGTATCTCAGAGAACACCAAATGGAAGCGTGTAGTGGATTCACACAGATTATTTTGCAAGACAAACCTAGTCCAGCATGCCTGTCCTTGCTTACATTGGCAACAGATGTTATGATGTGATCATAACCATCTCCTTTAGCCAGTACATCGGTGGAAAGTGAGAACATTCTTCATAAAATGATTTATTGAGCAAATTGTGCAAAGTTCTGTATGCACATTAGCCTAATATATTAGTTTTACCAGCACATCGTGAAATGTAGAGACTTCGTAAGTCTTAGCTTAAAAAGGGTATCTGCAGAGTGCATAATGGTTTCAGCAATATTCAGTTGATTTCTCCAGATCCAGTTGTGGTATTAGTGACAAGTAACTTATGAAAGCCTTTGAAAGATATATAAATAAAATCACCTGGAAACTAATGCATGGTTTAATTACCGAATAAACCGATAAAGATTTCTGAAGTTAATGCAAATAATGAGGTAGGAAAGGTGAACTCTGATATAATTCCTAAAATAGTAGAGCACATAAGTACAAGACAATAAGAGGTTCAGGTCAAGCTCAAGGAGCATGAAATTCCACATTCAAACTCGACTCAGCTGGCTGGGAGATACGCATGGGTTGAAATCTTTACCTCTGACTAATGTATGACATAAGGCCTGAAGTTTTTGAAGTGATAATACTCCTATTTACACAATAAATTTAGAAAACATCAGAAAGCATATCTTTTTTTTACAGAAAATAATAACCTCTGATGCCTACTAGCATAAAATGTTACCATCCTGGACATTAATAGGATTCTAATAAAGATTAGTCCTCCTTAGAAAAAGTAACAGATATTTTACAGAGAATGTAAGTTATAAAGCTATAAGTATCCTGCTTCAGGGCATAAACCAACTTTGGATACAAGAAGTTAGGAGCAAACTCCTTCCTATAAGTACACAGTTCTTTACCAATCCATCATGGCATCATTACAGTAATTAATGAATGATTGGAAAGTTAGTTTATCTATTTTCTTGTGTTATCACAGTGACTTGAAGCAGAGAACTCTCCAAGAATCAATGGCTAATCTTTTGAAGATCTAGGCAATAGACTGCTGCCTGTCAAAGCTGGAATTAAAATGAATTTGTTCCCTTGTAAACTGTATTAGACTGTAATAACATGAAATGTGTGAACAACTTCAAAATCCGATACAGTGCCAAACTCATGTAAACACTTATAACTCTTGTGTGTCTTCAGTTTTTGTTGGCTTGTACATGGTTTGAGTAGAAAAATCACAGCTGGATGGATCCATACTCTCAAGAACTAGAGTATTCAAAGCCATTTAGGACAGTATCAGGAAAGTGTCATTCAGTCAGTGATGAAAAAAACGCAACACAACACAACACAGCACAGCACAACTACTCTGCTTCTCCAGAAATACACATGGAGGTTGAATATCATTAGCTGCTGTTTCTGTAGGCTCAGAAGGAACTGACCGTTCAATCTGTTTCCACAGTTAAGACAGGTGAGCCTATATGGATGACACTGACCTGTAGAAAGACTCAATATGAGAGAAAGCTGGATTATAAGAAACTGTAGGATATATCAAGACTAAGCCAGAATAGCAGCACTTCAGGGTTACAAATTGCTTCCACAGAGCAGAATAAGATTTGAATCAACTATAGAGCAACTTCTGAAAGTCAAATTAAAAGCTTCTTGCTCTTCACTCTATCAGATGATGCTATTATATAGAGAAGCAAAAGAGCAAAGATAAGACCTCAGAAGGTCACAGGGAAAGATAGGCTTCTTGACAAGGATTTTCAAACCACTGGAAGACTCTTAAAAGGGACTTCAAAGCCAATCACTTAGATTTTACTCGGAATTCAACAGAATCAGAAAAATTAGGTCTTCCACTCCAGTCTCTTGGAGATAGTGTTAAGGTGCTTCTGGTTTTACCTCTGAAGTCCTATTCTCAGTGAAGACAATTGCCACCAAAGCATGGCAAATTAGTTGCACCTCTTGAGTGTGAAGTGTTGAGAGAGACCAGAGATCACTTTCCTTCTGGAGAAGTTTGGCTTGTCTTGTACTTTCATTCCTCAAAATGAAAGGCTTTCATCAGACCATGTGCTCTGGCTTCTCCATTGTCTGTCCTTCTGGTGAAAGAGAAAATGAATCAGAAGAGTGGACCCAGTCAATCCCATCCAATATCAAAAAGTGAGAGGAGAATGAATAACTGTAGTCTTCTCCAAAGAAGGAGAATGACAGACTGGAGAAAAGTACTGAGGAAATGGAAAGGGGATGCTGGACAGCCCAGGGCTTACCAAATGTATAGCTTAGGTCAGGTTGACTGCAAATACCAAGGTGTTCATGGGGTAAAACACAAGATGAGGTGTTCACAGATAGTTTCAAAATAACAAGTTGTGTGTTGTGGTGCTGTTTTTTTCCTATTACAAATGCAGAAGAGATGAAATAAAATGGAGACTTATTTTACAAGGTAGAGTTACCTTTCTCTGAATTGTACAGCAGCACTGCATCCCAACAAAATATAAGGTCCCAGTGAGAAGGTACTATATTAATTAGGTTATAAACTAAAAAGGTTTTGTAGAAACAACTTGACTTTAGTGAGCTTCTGATGAAGCAGAGACCAAGACAATTCACCCAGCAGACTGCAAATGAATCAGAGCTCAGCAGGAGGTGCTGTCTCTTACAAGTACACTCTGTCTTCAGAGTCTGGAGAAACAAAAATTTCAGGTCTACAACTCCAGAGCTGCAGTGCAGGCATCTGTGCCAGCAACCTCAGCCTGGAGTCTTCAGAGGTGCAAGGATCTCTGTGAAGAAGTGTGAAAAATATTAGGATCACCTGGGACTGAACTTCCAGCCATACAGGGCTAGGATGGATACTTGCAGAACTACCATGGAATTGGTCCAAACTCAGCCTCTGAGTTATGCAACTCTTACTTCAAGCTCTATCGGTCTTCCGGGGCTGATCCAAGTACCAAGACTGATCTGGAAATTTCTGAGTTTGACTTCCTAGACTTAAATTACATTCTTTACAATTTTTTTGCAAAACTTCTTATTGAAGTTTTTTGTGTGTGTGTGTGTTTGTTTGTTTTATTTTGTTTTTTCATTGTTGTTGTTGCTGTTGGTTTGATTTGGTTTGGTTTTTTAGTCCTTGTAGAAAATTCAAAACAACTGTTTTTTGGTTTTGTTTCTATCCCGTGCCCCCGCCCCCCTCCCACCTCCCCCCCACCTGGAAATAGAGCAGTTTTCCTATTTAGAATTCTCTCTTAGGTAGAAACCTAAACATTTAAACAGGTCTACTCTTGACAAATTTAGTTCTTACATCACCTTTGGGTTTATTTTGCTCTCCTTGGTTTGGTTTTGTTGTTGTTTTAGTTTTTTTCTTTCTCTCTCAGTCACATAAATGACTGAGACTATGGCTGTAGTCACAGCTGTTTTCCTCTGACTCCTGTTTTCATGCCCGTCAGTGAAGGTTCTTCCATGGCACAGAAAAGCATGATTTAATTTTCAACATATTTGCTTACATATTATTGCAGAAACACTCAGAGGTATCTGAGTATCTACTCTCAGGAGCAGCAACTGGAGGACACATGAGATACTGTAAGGTGTCTAAAATGGGGCTGGATATTTAAGTCTGGGCAACAGAATCCTGAACTAGATCATCTTATTGCAAAAATAAGAGATTGCTCTGACAAAAAAAAAAAAGATGCCATAATCCTCTCAGTTCAATACCCTACATCCAAAGAGGGCTCAGTCATCAGACCTGAATCCTCCAGTGTTTTATTGGTGAATGCTGATATACTTCAATGTCTGTGCTTGTGGTACCTGAATAAAACTGGGTTTTGTCTTTGTCACTTGTATTTCACAACAGTGATCAAAAATATATACTGTAAATGCTTTGGATCCTTTCCTCCTACAGGCAATAACAGATTTGCCACTAAATTCAGCAGAACCATTTTTAGGTGCCATGTTTAATTAACATATAATTCAGAGTGTCTAATAGGATTGATGTGTATCTGAATTAAAACTGCAAATAAAATGGTGCTAGAGGGTAGAAGCAGAGAATGGACTTTAAATCTCATTTCAGGACTTGAGTGCAAATGACAGAAAATACCATGGGCTTCACAGACAGGGAAGAACTTGGCATGAGATAAAAGGCTTAAGCCAGGATTCATCCAACTTCCAGTCTTGCTCAAAGGATGAAAGTGTCTGAGATTTATATATTCACAGTTTGACATGTCTGCTATGAATGTGGTGAGCCCATATACAAGGCTTTCAGTGCCTCTGGAGACTCTCTTTTAGAGGACATGAGAACAACAAACATAAACATTGTTGGGTGAGCAGTCTCTGGGAAACTTCTGGCTGGTCCATGAAGCTTCTGAGCAGTCAGAAGGGGAAAAGACACCAAACATACTATATGTAAGACATTTTTGGGAGTGAGGGTGGTGGTCTCCCAGATTCACTTAATCTCATTTGTAGCTTTCCCTCTGTTAGGATGCAATGGGAGACTGCCTTTCAAGCCCTTTCCTCTGGTGCTAATCTTCCCATGAATATTGACACACAGGATTTGAGAAACTGCTGAAAAAATGACAAGTCAATGAACACTGTTCCTTCCCTGCCTGTCTGCTCAAGTGAGATATAAATTTCTCGCCAGTAGGGCTAAGAGGAGAGGAAAACCAACCAACCAACCAAAACAAATTTTAAAATCACCCTCCCCAAAAAAAAAAACATAAACAAGAAATTCTATATTGCTGTTTAAATTAGGAAGATTAGATCAACAGAAGCATTGGCTATTTATTACTCTTTCAGAAATCCTGTTGATCATGTTATTGCTGTAACTTTTGTCCTGTCTGGACCAAAGCAGTCTCATTTCCTTCCTCTCTCACTCTCTCCCTTGATTTCTCTTTTACTTTTTTCCTTTTGTCTTTTAAAACTAAAGATATAAACACCTTTCTCAAATTTTACCTTGAGTGCCTTTTTTCTTGTAGAAAATATCCTGAGAGCACACATTTTAGTCAATATGTCATCAGTGCAAGTAGTGGCCAAGACATTAATTTTCCAAGTATAATATACAATTTGTTATTTTGGGTTGTAGTGGTTATTACAGGTTGTGTATAATTATTCTTACTTAACAATTTTATCTAATAATAGTTGCAATAGAGCAGTAAGTGTTAATTAAGAAAGCAAAGGCAAGTCCAGTAGTAACATCTGAAGCAACAGTATCTGTTCCGTGTAAGGCACAAATGCTGGAGAAGAGCATTTTGCTCTTCATTACAAGAAGTTAAATGGGTCAGAGGAGATGAACCAATAAGGGCTTAAGGGTGGTGGTTAGTGATATGACTAATCAAGCAGAGAGAATAAAATAAATAAAGAAGACCTTTTCACAAAGTCACAGAAGTGATGGACACAGAGCTGTCATTACAGATGTTAATGAACAGGGCTCAGGATTTCTCAGCTTTAGAATTAACAGAGGTAAGAAGACAACAAGCAGCAGCACTAATTTAATATATACTGACTTATCCTGAAGGAATTGAAGGAATCATCCTGAAGATGATTAAGGGAGTGGAGCACCTCCCTTATGAAGAAAGGCTAAGGGAGCTGGATATCTTTAGCTTGGAGGAGATTGAGGGTTGACCTTATTAATGTTTATAAATATATAAAGGGTGAGTGCCACGAGGATGGAGCCAGGCTCTTCTCGGTGGCAAACAATGATAGGATAAGAGGTAATGGGATCAAGCTGGAACACAAGAGGTTCCACTTAAATTTGAGAACAACAACACATTGCAACAGTATGGAATATAACCAAATTTAAAACAAATTAAGAAATATCTATTCAGTAATGCGTCTCACAGTTTCAAAAGAATTTACTGTAGACCATGCAGTTTTACAAATATAAATGATTCAGTGACATCTCATTAGAGGACACAGCAGAATCGATTTCTTATTAAGAAAAAGCAGCCTAACAGATAGAATACCCCTCCACCATCTCTGTGGGCGTAGAATATCACATGACTTCTACATCTTTAGCCACAGGAATATTCACATTTTCTCATTCTTTCCTGCTAATTTCCCCATGTTATTTTGCTAGAGATTGTATTTTTGCTGATATTTTGATGATGCAATATTTTTGCTACAATCTTACACAGACCAGCTCAAGGTCTTGTTTTTATTTTCTTTTTTATTTTGGTCTTCAACTCTGAAGACATTTTGATGATGCAATGAGCAATGACCACGTCTTGTTGATATTTCAGCTTTTGCAGACACTTTAGCCACCACAGGAAAAAAATAACTACACTTAATCTTGCCAGTAAAGACATTTCTGTGTATAGCTGTGTTTAGCTCCTGCTGGTAGTATCATGGGTATGACGAAAGAGATGCATTTCTTGTCACATAAGTTACCAGACCCATGCTTCTTTCTTTCCAGCAATATAGTCAAGACTGTCTGCTGGGAAACCACCCCCTTACATGGTATACGTTGATATCAGTCACCTAAGATGATATTTACAGCACTGCTGAAAACCGATTCCTTCTTTAAGTTCCCAACCTTGTCTTGAATTACAGTCACTACCATTGGTTTTCAGCATTGCTTCATTATAAATTTAACATTTCCCTTAAAAGCAGGCTGCTTCCTTCACTTACATGGACTTTAAGCCTGGAAAAATGCCTCTGAACAAGCAAAGCAAGTTCTTGACAACAAAAAGGAGAACACACAAAGGTCTAAAACATCAGTTCATAGTATCCCTGTCATTGACCTTGTGCAGAGAGGCAGATAACAATGAAAGAGGCCTGTGACCTATGGATAATTCAGCTGTCACTGATGGAGCCATCCCATGGCCTGGTGGACCGGAGGCATTTGTTATCATCACAGAAGGGAAGAATGTCTTTAAAAACACTCTGCTACTTGAATGCTGTCTTTCAGAGAGCTCCTCCCTGGGATATTGACTCCAGTTTTACCTAGGAATTTTAGGGATTCTTTTGATATGTAGGTGTTTGTCTTGTAACCCTCTGGATTTCTGTGCCAATTTAGGAGTTCTCTTTATGTACAGCCTTGCACTAGCTGTTTGGTATATATAAGAATAATGTAGTATTCTAAAGCTTCCTTAAGAACAAAACCCCTCAATGAGAAAACAGGTATTTTGAAATGATCCATCTTTTATTCCTGTCTGCTTATTCTCTTAGAAAAGCAGTTGAATTTTCATCATAAACCTACATCATAACATTTTGAAAGCCAAGTGTCTTGGTGCAGGTGGCAGCCTGCCTTGTGGTTTCTGCTTTCCTTAGACAGATTGGCTTATAGCAAGAATTATTTTATTACTTTATTATTACTTGATAGATTCATATTTTAAAGGCGTTATTTAAACAATATGTTTGATGATCACACAATGAGAGTTGTGTTGTCAGGTTTCCATAGAAACAATACACAACATGTTAATAGATTAAATGGCTGGCAGGGGATTCCATCAGTGGGTATTATTGTTGATAACCCTGAACTGTGCTTTTGGTCTACAATAAAATGCCAGAGGCATCTATGATGAGAAGCCTTTAAATCTTTTACAGGATCTTATATGTAATATTTTTAAGCCAAGGTTTTCAAATTTCTGACACAACAGACATATGGCAAAGTCCCTCAATAATTATAGCTCTGTAATAGCAGGAGATGTAATTATTGGTTTTTGTAGTCAGATTTTATGTATTTCAGTCCAAAACAATATTACATCTTCTTAAACACAGTATGTTGCTTCATTCATTCATGACTATTTCTAGTGAAATAGACATTATATTGTATATTGTATTATAAGAGGAGACTAAGGGGGGACCTTATTAATGTTTATAAATATATAAAGGGTGAGTACCATGAGGATGGAGCCAGGCTCTTCTCGGTGGCAAACAATGATAGGACAAGCGGTAATGGGATCAAGCTGGAACACAAGAGGTTCCACTTAAATTTCAGAAAAAAACTTCTTCTCAGTGAGGGTGACAGACACTGGAACAGGCTGCCCAGGGGGGTTGTGGAGTCTCCTTCACTGGAGACATTCAAAACCCGCCTGGACATGTTCCTGTGCGACCTCACGTAGGTGTTCCTGCTCCAGCAGGGGGATTGGACTAGATGATCTTTTGAGGTCCCTTCCAATCCCAAACATACTGTGATACTGTGATACTGTGATACTATGAATTCCTTATGGCTGCCAGTGGCATAACGTTACCACGGAATACTTCTATTATAATCTTTGTGAAAATGCATTTAAGTATTCAAAAACATCTCAGAGAAAACTGTGTCATTAACTTTTCAAATATCAGGCACATATATGTAAATCACTAATAAGTTTATGTGTTGTTTATGTCCATCTGGACATGATATTGGTAAAGTCCGAACCGGATTACTGTATTCATTTTCTGACAACGTGTCTCGAAAGATGAGAATAATAAAGATGAGTCTCCTTAGGACGAAGTTAAAGAGTAGTCATGAAAGTTTTTCAGCTACAAAATCCAGGTTCTTGTGCCTGGGAGTTTGTCTAGCCAAGAAGCTCTCAGCACCACTCATTCCCCATTTTCAATAACCACTGAATGGGAGGAAATATTGTAGGAACACTAATGTTGCATCATTGCTTTTATTGGATAAATGAGACAATAAATTTGTCTTACTGTCAGTCTGATACTGATCTTAGGACTTGAATAGCAAGGATTTAGAGGGTTAAAATAAGATTAATACCAAGTAGTATGGAAACCAGATGTTTTTAAACTGACTTTCATATACCAATAGAGAGAATATTGATGAAGTAGATGTAGGTTTATTTATTTTTGTCTTAGCACTGCACACATTTTCGTTAAGAAAAATGGACAGCATAACCTTAATATGATACGTATCAGGCAGATAAAACACAGGACAAGTGACAATCCTCTAAAAAAATGTATAAATGGCAAATTAAAGCTGAACAGGTTTGTTTCTGTGGGAGTGCACAGAGATGAGCTATTTGGTCTATATTATTGGTGGAATTTATCAATGTTCAGTCTCATAGCTGATAAATTTGTTGTTGACTTCAAGGTCAGGCAAGCAGGAAGAAGTAAGATGATGGGTGATTGATACAGAGTGATTCAGATCACCTGGTAAACAGGGTTCCTGTGAATGAGGATTAGAGTAATTTGCCCTTCTGTGGTCCTCTGGGGGTTAGACATGGAAATCTGAGTCCCAGACTCTGTGATCAGCATAGAGCAGTGCATGCGTTCAAAGAGTGCTTTGTCTCATTCTGATAGTATGAAGATGATAACTGATTTTCCCTCATTGACTAGAAAAGCAACATAGACATTTAACTTGAAAGTACAGCAATTACCGGTGTTAAATTCCTTAAAGCTCTGAGAGTCACTAAAGAACAGGACTATATGCACTACTATTCAGTCCACTTAGTAAGGAGAAGGCTGAGGGATGGTTTTGTCATATGCATAAAGAGAAGTGATGGCTGATGGTTAAATACATGTATTTTCAAATTGGAAGCAAGGTACTTACTTTCAACAAAAAATGACGTTTATTTCTCAAATACTTTAAGGATACTTGCTCTAGATCTTGCTTAAGGTTTTTGTTTACCTCGGAACTAATCTTCATTAAAACTATAATCATGCAAAAAGGAATAAATTCAGTGAAACTCATGACCTACAAATCCAGATTGATTCTCACAGAACACATTTTTCACTCTGTTGACTAACTGTACATGTTCATTTCTCTCTTTAAGCAGTAACGGTATAATGAGAGACATACAAGAATGGGAGAGAGAGCAGTACTGAGCATGATTGCTGCAGTAAGACACACTTGAATTGTTTGCTAGGATTTTACTTCACATTGGGAAACCAACTGTAGTTTTCAATCAGCTAGGTAAAATTGGATTTCTAAAACCAGCTCTTTTTGCATGTACGTATTTTGTACTTTTGTTTCACAAATGTAAAGATAGTTGCCTATGAGCTATGATTTTCTGTTCTGACCATGCATCCAAAACTCAGGTTGTTAGCCAAAATTAATATAGCCTTCCTCCATTTCTTTTGGTCAGAATAATTACAGAAAATACATAAAATCAATCCAATACTAATCCCTGGGGAACTCAAACACTACCTGTCTCCAGGCCTTTTATTTCACCCTCTCAACACTTCCCTTTTAGTCAGCCTCCAAATCTCTCCTTGCTTGTAAGTTTTTCTTACGAAACAGTCATCTCCCACGGGGTATAAATACTGCCAATGTGATCCAAAACAGCTTTTTGTGCATGTCAGGTAAAGTTATGATTCCCAACGAATGCATCCCCAGAAGGGTCTAGACAGTGACACAAGCAGGCAAGGAGACCCATGGCGTTCCCCTGCCTCCCACCAGTCTTCAGTGAGTTCACTTTTGTTTTTGCTACTCTGCTATGACAGCTATGAGTGCCAGATCTGAGCTCTTCTCATTTTCAGGCAAACATGGAGTTGTAACACAAGCTTGATTTTCCTCAGGGTGGATCTGCTTCAGCTAACTCCGGCTCTTTGCCCAGGAGCAGGGGTCCTGTTTCAGCAGACATGAGTTTCCTTTGATAGGAAAGAGATTTGCTTCAAAGGCAGCAGCAAATTACTTCAACATCTACTAATAGCGTCTGTTTGTAAGAACTCACAAATTAAAATATTTTATTTATTATATTCATCTATTTGTGAGCCAGTACCAAAAATGTGCCAAATAAAATGAATATTTTCTACTCTTCCGTTTAGATCTGGAAACAAATTAATTCCTAATTAATATTTAAGTGCTGCTGGCTATGTTACATTGATGCGTGTAAAGAGTATTAAAAAGAAACCACCACATACATATAAAAATATAGCTTCCATTTCAAAGTCCTTTTAGAAAGCTATGTTAGGATAAAAAGTCCTTAGAATGAATTAAGTCTGTAGATGAATCTGATGACATTTTCAAAATTGCTTTAGGTCAAATTTTTCAGATGTTTTAATTTTTCCTGCTTGGTTCTTGCCCAAATGATGCCGCAGCTGGGCAGAAATCCAGAAGACACTGGTTGTAATCCCAGCTCTGCCAATGCCTGGCCTGACCCCTTTGTACACATCACTCAACTTCTCTGAGCTATCTCTGAGCTTTTCCATCTGTAAAATGGAATCATAATGCCCATCTTCATAATGTATTCAAAATGTGCTAATAATATCCCTGCATCTAAACTAGAGTTGAATAGTGAGGGTAGCATTTATGTCTCCTGACATCTGTGCTACATCTGTGCTCTCTCATAAGATGGATTTCTTCTGAAGACATCATGTACTTCTGCATCTGAAGTAGCCACCTGAAGTCCCTTTAAAATTAATGATGAGGAATAACCAATTCTAAATCATATTTCATCTGATTTGGATTAGATGTCTACCTTCAGATAGGCTTAACAAAGAAAAAGAGACTCCAACAATATAGATGTCTAAAGTTAGATTTCCAAAGTGATTTAGCATTCAGAGCCTATGGCTTCCAGAGATTTAGATTCCTTCATCCATTTTATATTAAAGAGTTTCATCTGGATAATTTTGCTTCAACCTATACGGTCAGAAGACCATAATAAAAAACTGGGACCTTGAAGTATGCTCATGTCATGACACCTAAACAATTCAAGGGTCGATTTTCTCCCATTGGCTAGAAAATACCTAAAGAACAAAGCTTTAGTGAAGTCTTATTTGCAAATTATGGTTGCTTAACATGAAGTTCTGATATATATTAAAAAAATAGATTAAAAAAAATCCTGAGTAAATAAAAAAAATCACCCACTCCCAGAACCCAATAATAAGACTCAGCCCTCATAGTAACAAACAGAAAGGTTGCATAGCCTAATTTTTCTAAACTCCAGCTTGTTGTCCAACTAAAATAGTACAAAAAGATGCCATTAAAAATACAACATTGAACAATAATGTAGCTGAAATGCACGCATATTATATAATTTATAAAAAGATTTACTGGCTGTAATTATCATGCACTTTTTATGCCTCCAAGAGCTACACGAAGCATAAGAATTTACTAACTATGCTGAATTTTAACTACGTATCAGAACTAGGGCTGTACAAAACATGGCAGTGTGTCTTCATAGGGACTCATCCAAGAGCTTCCTTCTTGGTGTTAAACCAGAACCTTCCTTTGTTCCTCTGAAGCCAAAAGGTCAAGGCAAAACTAAGGTCACAGCCAGGGTCCCACCTCAGTCGCACTACAAGCCTACAATTTACCCACAGAGTTCAGAATTTAAGAGGGAGAATAACATATTGGAAAGTTATCTAGACTCACATTAATCTCACTGGAGTAATTTGAAAGTTGCATGTCTAATTTAACAAAACTATTTAAGCTCTTTTGTAGTTAAAGTGGAGAGAGAGGTATTTCTGAAAAGGCAACTCATCCCACCGTAATGAGATTTCTGCACCTATGTTTCTAAGATAAGCAGGACAAATCATGCTTTGGAGATGCCTGCCTTTGTCAATTGATTAAAATGGGAGCCCAGACAATTAGTTTAGGCTTATCAGCTTTTAAATGGCTCTGGTTAGGTGAGACAAAGGAGATCCTAAGGCTGAAATCTAAAGTAATGTGCACTCCAAAATTATACATAGGGCAGATGCTTAACTTTCACTTACAGGGGAAGAGAAACTTTTATCTGAATTGCACACAAAACTGTGAACAAAGAGCTAGGATTTACTTTTGTAAGTACTGTTATCACACTTGGCACAATGAAAGCTTTTTAATGAGGTTTTGTTTTTCTTTTGTAACAATGTCATTGAAGTTCTACTGAAATAATCCATGAGGAAGAGATTTTTAAGATAAAACATTTTAATTTATTAATATTCTCAGTATCATATGAGAAGGAAAGTTTTCAATTTATTTTAATTTTTTTGTGGGATATTAATTAAAAATTACTGCATTTTAAGTCAAATTTGAATGTCATTTTTCGGTTTTATCAACAAGATGTTTTAGATGATTTAAGCAATGGAATATTTAAAATGTAGGTTCATGGAAAATCATGGAATTGTAAAGGTTCATTTATATTTCCAAATAAAAATGTACAAAAGTCAATACAGATATACAATAAAATAAAAATCTTAGTTTTGATCAAAGTGCTGAAATGAGTCTAGCATATGTTTTTGTGGGAATTGATAAATGTGTATGATGAGAAGATTTTTTCCTGAAAAGTCTGTAGATTAAAGAATTAAAAGGGAAGGCATTCCCATTCTCTCTGAGAAGCAAATTACTGAGTAAGGCAACTATCTTCCACCTTTTTCATTTGTTTTTGATCAATAGCAGTGATTTATTTTGTTATCCTTTCCTAAAGAGGAGGACATGAGTTTTCTGTTCTCATCAAGCAACCTTAAAAGAGGCAGAGAGACATCAGTGGTGATGGGAACAAGAGAAATTCGCAGACTTGGAAAGGTGGATGGAATAAACTGCAGATAACATATGGAAATTAAATTACTTCCTTTGAAACTGGACATCTGCTGACTTCAGAATAAATTATTTGTTTAGACCTGTCTCAGTCTACTAAGATTCAGCTAATACGAGAGACAACTTTTCACCAACAATATAGCCTGTATTTGGTTTTGCCTGAGCATGCATAGAGATGTGAAGCCCATTTAAAGCTAGCGTGAACTTACAACAGAGTTAAAAATGGTCTGGAGAGTAGAGCTGCAGCCCATCAAAAGCCAAGTTGTTGACAAAGTAACATAAAAATTTTTATCCACTTTGATTTCACAGGGTTAATATTTACAAATAGATACAAATCTCACATGTTAACTTAAGCTGCAGGATTTCATTTTTCAGGAACAGACAGGAAAGGAAATATATTCAAATTGGCAACTTATTTGAAATCATGTGCACTCTATAGAGTGTTCAGAAACATAACAACCTACAGGTAGGACAGTCTGGGTGTGAAATCAAATGCCATTTATTTGTGATTCCAAAGGCAGGATGAAGAATGGCTCTGTTCCCTTGTAGATTTTGGTTTTACATTAGCCACTAAACTGCCTAAAACCCACATATTCTTTTAATGTGATAAAAATAGTATATGAAATAGAGTGAGTATTGAAAGTTTTTCTGTAGAAACTCAGATGATAATAACTTCTATAAACTTGATTTTGTACCATTCAAATTACATTTATGTGCCATTTTGACAGAAAAGTCATGTCTCTGTCTTAGTTTGAAAAATCATTCTGAATCTCATTACTGGACAACTGGAACAACCATACGTGAAAAATATTTATCTGATGCAAATAAACTGCTGAAAATATGTATCATAGAACTGTAGAAAATGAACATATTTCTTTCTTCAAAGATGGTTCCTTTGTTTAATTTCCTGTGAATTTAATTTGCTACTTTCCATGAAATAAACTTGAAAATGTTTCTTCATTTTATTTTTGATTATATTCTTCCTTTTTCTCTACTTCCTTTTTTCTCTCTTGTGCAATGGTACAATATTCTTTGGAAACAAGTTTTGTTCTTATTATCGTTAACATACAATTGCATGAAATAAATGTTTTCTTCTAACTATACATTTCAGAAAAGGAGACTGATAGAAGAGTCTAAATGATCCTGAATAAATAATGACTTTATTTGACATAAATTTGATCCTACTGTATACATGGAGGAAAACAAAAACAAAAACAAACACACCCCCCCCCCAAAAAAAAAAAAAAAACACAACAGCACACACGCCCCCACCCTGCTATAGATTTGCTCCCATGTAACCGTATCACAGATTAGAAAGCATCCGGCAATGTTTCTAATGCTATAAACAGAAACATAACTGTTTAGTCATAGACATTTTGAATTACTACATTTCCTCCTTCAGGTCTTTGGATGCGATTCAAAGCTTGGTGAAGTCAATGGTTGTTGCATCAGAAAATCTGGAGCTTCTATTCATCAGTTTACTTCAGTATTATGCTTATAACCATTCAAGGAATAACAATACTGTTTGGTAACTGTATGATAAAAGTTACTTAATAAAATGTCATTTTATTAAAGAGTTTTTTTCTTTAAATGACTTTAATTATCCATTTAATAAGTATTCAAAAGGAAAATAAATGAAATTGAAGAAGACTAATGACACCTTGAATGCATCTTCTAATCACTTCAATAACAAAAGTATAAGTTTGATAAGAAAATTTCTTGGTTATTGTTCCTACTAAAATTAATAAGAGTTTCGCTATTATGTGCATTTTCACATCACTGGGACATTACTATTGAAGAAAAAATTGTGAAGTGGAAAGGTAAAGACAATAAAGTGGACAAGGGAAGAGGTATGGATGTAATCTATTTGGATTTCTGTAAGACCTTTGACACAGTCCCCCACAACATCCTTCTTTCTAAATTGGAGAGGTACGGATTTGATGTTTGGACTCTTTGGTGGATGTTGAATGGGCTGGATGGTCTCATCCAGAGAGTAGTGGTCAATGGCTCAATGTCTGGAAGGAAACCAGTAACAAGTGGTATCCCTTAGGGGATCCGTATTGGGGCCAGTAATATTTAATATCTTCATCAAAGACATAGACATTCTAATTGAGTGCACCCTCAGCAAGTTTGAGGATGACACCAAGCTGAGTGGTGCAGTTGATACACCTGAGGGATGGGATGCCATCCAGAGGGACCTGGACAAGCTCAAGAAGTGGGCCTATGTGAACCTCACGAGGTTTGGGCAAGGCCAAGTGCAAGGTCCTAAACCTGGGTCAGGGAATCCCCTGGTATCAATACAAGCTTGGGGATTAAGGGATTGAGAGCAGCCCTGCAGAAAAGGACTTTGGGGTGCTGGTAGGTGAAAGGTTGGACATGAGCCAGCAATGAGCACTTGCAGCCCAGAATGCAAGTCATATCTTGGGCTGCATCAAAAGAAATGTGACCAGAAGGTCAAGGGAGGTGATTCTGCCCTTCTGCTCCACTCTGGTGAGACCCCACTAGGAGTACCATCTCCAGCTCTGGGGTCCTCAGCACAGGACAGACATGGATCTGTTGGAAAGGGTCCAGAGGAGGCCACAAGAATGATCAGAGAGATGGAACACCTCTCCTGTGAGGACAGGCTGAGGGAGTTGGGGTTGTTCAGCCTGGAGAAGAGAAGGTTCCAAGGAGACCTTGTTACAGCCTTTCAGTGCTTAAAGGGATCAATAAGAAGGGTGGGGACAGACTTTATCAGGGCCTGTAGCGAGAATACAAGGGGTGATGGTTTTAAAGTAAAAGAGAGGAGGTTCAGGCTAGATATGAGGAAGAAATTTTTTACAATGAGGGTGGTGAAACACTGGCCCATGTTGCCCAGAGAGGTGGTAGATGCTCCATCTGTGATCAGGCTGGACAGGGCTCTGAGAGACCTGATTTAGTTGAAGGTGTCCCTGCTCATGGCAGCGGGGTTGGACTAAGTAACTTTTGAAGGTCCCTTCCCATCCAAACTAACCTACGATTCTGTGGTAAAGAAAAAAAAGATACAATTTGCTTAAAGGATTCAGTTATGGGTTCTCTGTATCTATGGTACACAGGTAATGAATTTAGAGCGAAGGTGTGCATTCAGACCTTCAGATAATGTGAAACTATTTTGCTAAAGTGCATAACATCTCTTCACCCATCTTGTTTAGATCCCTGTTTATCAAGTCATCCTGAAATAAGTTTCTTCTCATCCCTGGATATAAAAGATGTGTAAGCCCATATAAAAATTGGTTTTGTGACTGATTCTCTCTTGGGCATGCTTTGGTACACCTCTGCTTTTCACTAATTTCGTTGGGAGTTGAAGTTCCTTAATGACCTGCAGAGCACAGCTACATCACATGCTAGTGACTTGAGGATTTTCACAGTATTCCTTCCAGATATTTAGTTTCCAGTTCACACAGCCATTCTGAAAGACAGCACAGGGGATATACCTTCAATTTCCTCTCATTTTGGGGCTTCCAAAACAATGGTCTCTTTGAATCCACAGGTCAAGGATATTTGACCAAATTTTCCTTTGGGTTCATCCCAGATATTCACTGAACATGCTCCAGGCTACTTACCTGGCTACACAAAGGGACAAAGGCTACCAATCCAGTTGGGTCAGGAAAGGAAGAAGAACTTGGGCTGGACCATCCTTTGGTGTAAATACACATTGTTGTCTAGAGTAAATGTTTATGTGGTGAAGTACTCTACAAGCATGCTTCAATCAGTAAAAATATACTTAGCTGAGGGGACATACTTTAATTGGACTTATCCTGAAATCACTTTGATGTTTCTATTTTTTTTTCTTTTCTTTTTTTTAAAGCCCTTCCTAAAAACTAACGACCCAAACACTCTCCTCCCGAGCTACAATAAATGAAAGGGAAAAAATATGCAGAAAATCTCTGCATCTCCCTTAGAGCCAGTGCATCCTGCAGATATCTCCCAGTGGTTGTCATTAGCCCTAATGGAAAGCAGCTGAGCCCCAGCACAGCTACATTGGTTTTCACTGAGCAGGTACTTATGCGTGAAAGAGAATGTATTTGTAAATATTCTTCCTGTGTTACAAGTGTAAGATATTTAGCCATGTAATCTAACTTTAGTACCATAGGGATAAGCTAAGCCCAAACTTCATTCCCAAAGGTGAAATTGCTACTGCTTGAGGAATTTCTCCTTTCCTTCAAAAAGTACATGTATAATGTGTGCAACCCTGAGAGATGGATTTCTATACATCTGGCATCTAATATAACTATTTATCTGGGCAATAAATACCCATGGGGAAGATATAAAGATAGGATAAAACTCCATCTTAACATAGGCACTTACCATAGGTGGGAAGGTTCATTATCTAAGGCACCTTCCTCTCTCCACTGATGGTAAGAAAACTAAGGACATGACTCATCTATCTCTACAAAACGTCAGATTAGAGGTGAGAGGAACTCTTCCCCTAAAAATACCTGTTTCTCCAGTGATGACTATAAAAGAAAAGAAGGGTGAAGTTCTGAAAGGAGGATATTCACTTTTAGTGAGATGAACTCCACCCTCTTTGTCTAAATTCTGTAAGACTGAAGCTATGTAAAATCAACCCCTTTGAGATCACTGTGCACCAAGAATGCATTAAATTCCAGCTGTTATGAGGTCTATTCACTTTGTTTCAGGACTATTTTTGGTCTTTGTATGTACACTGCATATCATATTGGACCCTTATTCTTTACTGGGGTTTTGAGTTACAATGCCTATACAAATAATAACAGAGACATTACTGTTGTGAAATGTGATGGTGCAGCTCTGAAAACTTCTTGCTATTGAGGCTATAAAAGAAAAGCACAGTCATGTTGGATCAGACCATCAGTCCACCCTTTATCTCAAGCAATGATCAAGAGAAGATACCTCCTAGAAGAGCATAAGAACTGGGCATTGTCACCCATTACACTCCCCAAGGCCAAGCAGCTTTAACCTGGGCACTTTAAGAGCTGGAGTTTATTTTTAAATAAATTTCAGGCCCTGCTAGAGGTCAAGGTTTAACTTTGAACTGTATCTCCATTGAAAGCCAACTCTAGCTGACCAAGATGTAAATAGATATATGTTCATCCTCTGTGAGAGACAAAATGGATGCACAGGTTACTTTATGGCTCCCTGTGTGTCAGAAAGGAGCCTATGTCAGGAAAATAGGAATGCATCAACTGTGTTAAACTTATGGGTTGGTTATCTGAATTTGATCAGGTCAGCATGGTAGAGGATCATACAGACCTAAACTTTGTGCAATATTTTATCTCCAGCACATATTGCTTTAAAGCTCCGAAAGTCATTAAACTCCATGCTGACACAAGGAATGCCTAGTGGGATTAACCTTCAAAAACTAATTACCAAAGAGATCAACAAAAGGCAGCCTGCATCACTACTGTTGTGACAGCATACCAGAGGAGTGAGCGTTGTCAGAAAATGTTGATTATAAGACTCTGATTCACTGGAGACCCTTTTCTTGCATAGGCAGAAGTTTCTAAATGTTTACCAAGGACAGATCCAAGAAAAACATTTTTTAGTTATAGATAGGGGTCTGGGTAACATTGCTGTGATGATGATTATTATTATTTTGTCATTTTTCCAGTAGTTTCTAGAAAAGGTTTGAATGACATATCACACTAGTATCTAGGAAAGATCAGCTCCCATCTTAAAGAAAAGAGGTGAGATTACTTCACCCTTGTTTAGACATCTGCCACTGTGGTAATCACCACTTTGTTTTCTCTTGAACATAAAGGGAGTCTGTGGTGGCTGCCTTGAATATGTAGTATGGGTTTTAAATGTAATGAGATTAATTCCAACTATATATTAAACACATAAAACAAATAAATGCTGAACTTATGAAAGGGTCACTAATCCACCAGATCTCAACCATAAGCCACTATAGACTACTGTTACCTGAGAAATCTGTTAATTACTCTTCAGATTTCACGTCTTGTAGATGAACCTGATCTCAGGTGATGTGATAAAGTGCCAGGCAGAAGATGATGTTACATATATATATATATATATATATATATATATATATACACGTGTATATGGACATGTAAGTTTGGTGCATGTGCATTTAATAATGTATAATATAACAGCATATTATAATAAATATTTAATGTTTTATGTTACACTTTATTTTCTACATATGCATATATATTTATATGTTTATATATATTTTTATATATGTATATTCATTATGTAATCACAAACTTTTAGATGGAATTAAGTTTGACCAGTGAAATAACATCCTATTTCTGTAAAGAAATAAAGAAGGCTAGTTTTCTCAAATTTCTGAAAATGCTATTTTGCTAACAGTCCTTCTTAAACACCAAATATACTAAAATGTAGCTTGAACAAAACACATTGGAAAGCAGAAATCTCAAAGTCCGTACTAGCAAAAGTAAAGAATCGCAGTAAGCCTGGGACCCTGCACAGTCTTACAGGCTGAACACATTTCCAAAAGCTACTGTCTAGTTGATGCTGTTATTAGAATTCTGGGAACACGTGTCAGATATATAAGTATTGTTAAATCAATCTGATGATAGCACTAGTACAGACTAGGCCCTGAATTTAAGAGACCATCAGGGAGGACTCAAAAGAAATTAGTGCATTTAATTACCTTTCTGAAGTTCCCAAATAAAATAAATGTCTATCGAATTTTCCCCCACAGTTTAAGGCTCTTCACAAATGCTATTACATTTTAATTAAACTGAACTTGTTTTTCCATTTGGTGGTTATTCTAGATTTTTTTTTGTTGTTGTTGTTATTCTTACAACTGCATAAAGATGCTAATTGGGGATTAGTTTGTAATAACAGCTGACAGGCCCTCAGGATCCATTCTCCATTCTATGGATGCAGAACAATCCATAAACCAGCATGGGGGAACCAGGCTGTTACCAGAAGTGATCATCTTCATTCACAACTATAGACTGCATGCTATGATGAGTTTTGTTTTGGTGAGATTTTCTTCTTTCTTAGAATCTGTGCACTACAGCTTTTCAGATGTTACTTGTTTGCTTTGGCCCGGGGAGAAAAGGGGAGGTTTACCATTTACATGGTATATTTATATGACAGACAGGGATAGCTCCTGTTCTGAGCTGTCTGGAGAACAATGAGGTTTTGTATAGAAGCACAGTAGCTGACTGAGCATTGACAGCTTTCAAATTATTAGAAAGGACATGGTACTATGCTAACGCATTTGCATAGTACCTGGATAAAAGTAAAAGGATGTTTCTCTTTGAGACTATTCACCTAGGTAGTTCTAACATTAGCAAGATGAAGTTCAATGGTCTCAATCTATACATTTGCAAGAAATGCATCAATAATTCAATACCGAGTAAAGACTGTGAAAAAAAATCTTATATTCTTTCTCAGAATGTAAAGTTAATAAAACCTAAATCACTGAAGATCAGGCAATTCAGAAGTGAAGATGACCAACTCTCTTCTGGCCCCAAACCAGCAAAGAACTCTAGGTATATATAAGGTACATATATATATGTAATTCACAATTTTAGTTGGTATTGTACTAAAGGGATGCAAGCTTATCTCCAGGTCTGCACAAAAATAAGGTTACTATTTATCAATGTTTACAATCATACCCTAGCTGGAGGAAACAGCATGATTTCAGAAAATCTTTGACTTAAAGTAGATGATATATATGCCATATCCTTTCCTGAAGCGAGGAAGTGGTACCGTATCTCCAGGAAGTCTCACAATGTATATAAATCTTAGTTACATTTAAGAAGAAAAAAAAAAAAAAAATTAAACAGAAAGATGTTCATAACTTGAACTGACTGATAGTCTAATGTATTGTAATCTTACCTACGAATCTAGAATATAAACTTTTTACTTGCCAGCTGCATGTTTGCAGGGAGTTATCTTCACCCTTATGAAAATGTTGTAGTCTCAGTATGACAGAGGTCTTTGAAGTTTAAATGAGCATAGTTGTTTTCCTTTAACTGAATCCAGTGACAACCAAACCCTTTCTATAGAGTGACCCGTACTTTAGAAGAGATTTCTTCAAGTAGAGTAGGACTGGTCCCTAGACTTGTTCTGTTTTCCAAACTCTATCCCTAAAAGTTTCAAAAAATTTGCAAATTACAAGGAACTGTCAGGATAAGACAAAAATATTCTGTCTCTATAGCAGATAATATACTGAAATAATGAGAGGAACAGGGAACACAGAAGAAGAAATCTTCCATTCTTTAATCTTTTTCTTACTCTGAGGATTTGAACAAGATATCTTTCAGTGATAATGAAGCTGAGTTAATTTGTATTTTATTAAAGTAGTAATGTAGAATTTATTTTCCTGACTTTCAAGCAAGATTCAGTGTCAACAGTACAATATAATGAGTTAATGGAATTCTTAACCCTGGAAAATTTGAAGGCAGTATATTTAGAAAGATTGTTTTTGGAAAATTGAATTGTTTTGCAGAATCCATGGTTGATAACCTAATAAGGAAATACCAAGAAAAGGTACTAAACTAGATTCAAATACTTTCATATACAAGTTAGACAGACCTTTATTCTTAAATTGTCCCACCGATTTCAGCTTCAGTGAAACAACATTAGAAACACAATACAGAGCCTGTCTAACCCACCTTAAGGATGGTAAATATGTTGAGAAAATGCTGAAACTTATTCTGCAAAAACGGACACAAATGGCTTATCTTGGATGTATACTATAGCTCTGTATTATGGAAGGGATTTTCTACAAAGGCCTTTTCTCTGCCTTTGGAGGTTGTCATTGCAGCAAGAAACAACTGTTTGAGACAAAAAGAGGCAATGTGTATTTTCATGTGGACTAAATAAGCTCCTCACAGGGTCTGAAAATTCATGTGTGTGGCACTAGAACCTGACAGCTGTAGAAAGCCCTTCTGGACAGGATCTCCCAGGTTCCCCAGCACAGTACCTGCATTCTGGTAGTACCAGCTACACTGACACCACTGATAACATGTACCTGTTTCATTTGGTCTTAAAAATGTCTAAGGACAGAGGTAACAAAAATTTGCAGGAAATCTCTTCCACTATTTAAATGTCTAGTCTTATCCCAGCTGAGCAAAGGGCACTGAGACCAGAAGGCTAAGACTATGTAACTCAGAAGTACATGAGTGTCTATATACTTTCACACTTCTACTTGCAGTGAAGACCTAGCCTAGAGAAAATGTTCACACTGTCTGTTGTTGGTCCTGAGCTTAGCCTTGGTGACTGCTGTAGTATGGGTGGTGAAGAGGCTGGTGAGTCATTCAAACCTCCTACAATCCAGAGGAGCTGTGAGCTCTATTTTTGCTTGCAGTCAACGGATGGAAGAATTCACAAAAGCTAAATTTGGCAGTCATTACTGGAAGTCTCAATACGGCCCTCAGTCAATTAGGCAACCCAGTCTTATGAACAAGAATGACTAAGGGCCATTAGCTTGTGAGAGACAAAGAAAGTCAGCTTCTTAACCCCAGAGGCACAACGACTCTATACAGGTTTCAAAATTGGTTTGTCTGAAGCAAGTAATCAAGAAAAGCAAGAAGTGATTTACTTGGGGTTTTAAAATAGAATAGGTTTGCCATAAACAATAGCTAAACTCTCTAGAGCATATTGTACCCACATTGTACCTAAGACAAGTTTTGCATAATAGAGGAGAGTTCACTTCCACATGATTACAGTTATAAACTCCCCAGAGGGAAAACCGAGAAACCAGCTAAGAGAACAGGCTTTTCATCATCATTTATAAAGACTTCAGAGGTATGTTTAAAATGCTGAAATGCTACTTACCTCCATTGTATAACACTTTGAGGTACAGAGCTTTGATGAATATACCATTTAACTGTTTGGGACTAATGCTGGTTACAGTCTTTCCATTTAGTGACTTACCCCATTTCAAATTCCTACTTCATCATATTTTCCCATTATCATACTAACTGCAACATTAAATTATTTGATTTCTAACTTCCTCTAATTAAAGTAGCAAAAAGTCATGAATGCAAACATATTTAAAATCAAAGACCACTTTACAAGTAAATTTGAAAAGTACAATCTATTGAAAAGTTCATCTATTTAAACAGTAAATTTAAAACTAATATTTATGCAGACTAAATTAACTAAATCAAATCATGGAAAAAAAATCTAATTAATCTGACCTGTCAAACAAGAATGAGACCTAAATACAGCAACCCTTGATCCTGGAGAGTAAATCTCAACTTATGTGATTAGTTGCTTTGCTTTTCTTGGGGAAACAATTTGTGGCATTAAACACAGAAATTACTGCTTGAACCTCATACTCGGACTGAGTATATGTACTTCTGCAGCTCTATGAAAGAGGTAGAAACATTTCTATAAGGAGAGAAAAAGCAACTCTAAATTACGTTTTATTTCACCTCTCACTCTCAACTTAAGGTGATCTGAAGCATTTCTCTACTGGAAGTAGGTAGAGCTCTTGAGGTGAACCTAACTTTCATTAAATGTCAAATATTTTATAGTTAAAATTAGGTGAGATTAGGTGAGATTGTTCTTACCCTGAGCAGGGACAAAACTCAGTATCCTCGTAAAGACGTAATATAATATTCAGACTGGATATATTTTTTTGGATGACTATTTAAAATAGCACCTTACAATCTCTCCTGGTGGAGACAAAGAAACTAGAGAAAACTCAGTATAAATACATAAAAGATTGAAGAGGTCAATCTTTTTCTCTATGTAAATTGTAGAAGGTCCATATCCAGTTCATTAATTACTCTTCCTACTTCCCTGAAATTCAATAGTCAATTAAAAGCTAGGGGAATTAGGTATTTAAAATGAGCATCCTTTAAAGTGAAGTTTTTTTTTCCAGAATTGGCAGTTTTACTGGAGGTTTATTTAATAGTGTTCACAGAGGTGAGTTCAAACTTGCCCCTCTCGACAAGAGAAGACACAAGTTTACTGGCACTTTAATTCTCTTCCAGTGCCTCTGTAGACTTCAAGGGGTCTGCGTTCATTAATGTTGTTCCTGTGTATGACAGGATACCTGACAGATACCCAGTATAGCCCTTCACATGCCTTTCCAGTTGTACATACAGAGTTGGATGCAATTACTTACTTTAACAAACCAAATATCATGAATTTAACCTAACTTAATTGTCTGATCTTTTTCTTTAGACACAGATCAACTACAGGCATCTTAAGAGGATGTTTCATGCAATATCAAGGAGTTAAGCCAGGCTCAAATGGCTTTTTGGAGACTAGTCCTACTTACTTTCTCTTCCATTGACTCAAAAGTAGCCTTAAAAATTAACTTAAATTTGTATATTTGGGCAATTGAAGTAAGACAAAATTAATGTGAACCTTCAAGTCACAAAAATAAAGGTTCTTCCCGTCTCCCAAAATTAACTATTTAGTTAAATCTGTAGCATGGGCATAATTAGGCATTTCTGTTGAAAAAGAAAAAATATCCTGTTTTTTTCAGTACTCTCTCATAATAATGTAGAAAAAATACCCCTTCTGAGTATTTAACTTGAACTGTTGTTCTCCATTAGAAAATGTGCCTTTTGTGTTTACATGTGGTGGTATCAGTACAGTTAGTGGATCTCTAAAATGTAGTTAGTCATTAAAAGAACATTCTCCCCATTTTATAGTCCCATTCCCCATTTTATAGACTTGTGAAGCTTATAGACCACTGCAGGGCCACTGTGTACTAAAAGTAATTCAAATGACTTGAAAGTAGAGATTTGGCATGAGAAGAACCAAGGTTATCTTCACTTATTTATGACATTTGCACAGAAGGAACCCAAGCTGTGATCCGCGTTCATTACATTTGTATTTATGCTTTACCAGGTCACCTGGCAGTATACAGTTGATCTGAAGCAGGAGCAATCACTCATTTTCATTTCTGTCAAAAATTAGTAGAGAGCATTATATGGTGCTCATGAGGTCTTCTAGGTCTTCTAGGACAGCCTTTATACTGACTGTAAAAGCACAAGCAAACACGGATCTTGGTTAAAGTCAGTCAGGACAAGTTACCTGTTGTAAACTTGATGGAGTGAGTTTATTTTTCCATTTTGTGTCACATAGGAGGAGCTTTTGAAAGCCTTATCAGGTGTGCTAAGACTGAATGAATCTTCTCAGGAAAACACAGGCTCAACTTTTCTCCATACATAAGGTACATCCACTTCAATTAAACCTGTTTCACCAAACCAGTGTGAAAAAACAGTTTGGACTGTGACATATTGCAACCAATTGCAACTTTGAAGTTGGCCCATCTTTGAGCAGGGGTTGGACCAGATGACCTTCACATTTTTCTTCTTTTTGTGTGACTCCATGATGTAAGATCTTAAAAAACTGGACACCACATTTAAATCAATTTGTTTATGGTAGTACAAGACAGATTTGCCTTAAATAAATTCAGAATTCTCACAGTGTTCATATACGCACTTCTATTTCGGAAGAAGAAAGGGAACGAAATAACCAGCTTGCAACCCAGCAAGTCAAGTTTAATTCCTTGCTTCCATTTTCACTTGTGTGGCCTTAAATACCTCTCTCTGTGTTTCAGATTCCCACAAATAAAAAAGTAAAAATTATCACTTTGTTCCAGTGTTGATGTAGGGGGAAAAACATAAAAGCTTCTCAGATACCATAGTTGTGGAAAACACATATTTATGCCACAGATAAAAGCAGAGATACATTGGTGTATCTCTCTATATAAACACATACCTTTAATTCTACTGCTGTAAACTTTTGGCCACAGTTGAAAGCTGGAAAGGGATTTTTTCCCACCGGGCAGATAAAAGCAACAGCAGAACTTTGGAACAAAATGTTCCATGCTGGAGAATACAGCATTACTTTCTGCAGATTATGCAGACCTGTGAAACAACAGGTTTATGGAAGAGAAAAGAGACACCTCCAACATGCTCCACTTTGTGTCCAAATTGCACTGAGGTTCTAATCCACAGCACTGACAAGAACAGCTCTCAAAGAGTACAACATATTTTTTTGACACAGTTCTGCCTCCAAAAATTCTAAAGTGCAATATGAAAGTCTGAGGCAAATCATATACACACAGAAAAAGGGCTGACTTCAACTGGGCAAGAAATAACTTTGCTTTAAGAAATCAAATCAACTAAAAAAATTGGATTTGAATAGTTTCTTGGCACATCTGGTTCCAAGGCACAAGTTACCTGAAAGATTTATTGGTGTGATAAATACAGATCTCTACTAGCCAGCCAATAATTTGAAACTTGCAGACTCAACTGGAAGAATGTGTAGCAAAGTATCGCCATAAAACAACAGACCAGATGAGGTACCACATCTATGCAAGATCATCTAAACAACAGATAAAAAACAGCCTTAAAAAAGTCATGTGGGTCCATTTCCACCTAAGATCATGTTACTGGCACCAGGAGCTCCCTATGTAGACATGAATGTTTCTGTTTAAAATTCATTTTTCATTTTAGAAAGTGCTGAGACCACAGCTCTCATTACCACTGGTAGGAGGTGTTGGTGCTATGCATCTCTGAAAATGAGGCCGCTAATTTTAGACACCTAAATATACTGGCCCAGGCTTCACTGTGCCACTCTGCAAATACAGAGCAGCCACATACCTGCCTGAGTTTGTCAATTATGAAGAGATACTTGCTTGAAGTATAAGAAACACTTGTGCAATTAACCTGCTGCAACATTTTTTTCCACTGTGCTATAAAATGCTTGCTAGGTATGGTGGATTTATCACCAAAATGTCTAGAGTTGGGGAAATGATCCAAAGGTTTTAAAGCTTTGGACTGAGATAAGTAGCCTGTCATAACAGATTTAGCAAGCGATCCTGCAAACCATAGGAAAAATACTTAGTCTTGCTGCAGAGAAAGTATGTCCTATATACAGGAATGCTGTGTTACTTGCTGTTGGTGGAATTCAGAAGATTCAGTGCCACTGGGGTCCATTAAGTAAGGCCTTTAAGTATAGCTGCATTGACAACTTCCACTGCTTTACTGAGATTATAATGACATTTGTTGCTTTGTAGAAGTACCTGAGTTTGTCTGAATATCAGGAAATGCTTCTTTTGCAGGAAAAAATCCAAAATGTGAATTTCTAGCCAGTACTATTGCGAGATAAAACTTGAAACAGTGGCCTAAGACAAATACAATTTGTCTAAAAGTTGTGTGCATATACATATGCATATGCATATACATACATATATATACACATATGATATCAGGACAAATGTGATTCAGGATGGGAGTCTGATTAAGAAGTTTTTAAACAGGATTGTTTCACCTAATTCAGACTGAAAACCCACAACCAGCAGATCCATCTACCAGCTTAGACATCTGAACTTTCTGTTCATTAGACAGCACAAACAGGGTATTAGGGCATTTATTTATTTATCTATCTATCTATCTATCTATCTATCTATCTATCTATCTATCTATCTTTTTATTTATTTTGGTGGGTGGTGAGAAGGGAGTGATGGGTATTTGACGTAACATTTCTGCCTTGTAATGAGCACAAAGGGTTGGTTTTGTTTTTTTTTTTTTACAGAAGGTAGATGTGGGGGTGTTCTGAGGAATACAATATCACAGTATCACAGTATGTTTGGGATTGGAAGGGACCTCAAAAGATCATCTAGTCCAATCCCCCTGCTGGAGCAGGAACACCTACGTGAGGTCGCACAGGAACATGTCCAGGCGGGTTTTGAATGTCTCCAGTGAAGGAGACTCCACAACCCCCCTGGGCAGCCTGTTCCAGTGTCTGTCACCCTCACTGAGAAGAAGTTTTTTTCTGAAATTTAAGTGGAACCTCTTGTGTTCCAGCTTGATCCCATTACCGCTTGTCCTATCATTGTTTGCCACCGAGAAGAGCCTGGCTCCATCCTCATGGTACTCACCCTTTATATATTTATAAACATTAATAAGGTCCCCCCTTAGTCTCCTCTTATAATACAATATACAATATAATGTCTATTTCACTAGAAATAGTCATGAATGAATGAAGCAACATACTGTGTTTAAGAAGATGTAATATTGTTTTGGACTGAAATACATAAAATCTGACTACAAAAACCAATAATTACATCTCCTGCTATTACAGAGCTATAATTATTGAGGGACTTTGCCATATGTCTGTTGTGTCAGAAATTTGAAAACCTTGGCTTAAAAATATTACATATAAGATCCTGTAAAAGATTTAAAGGCTTCTCATCATAGATGCCTCTGGCATTTTATTGTAGACCAAAAGCACAGTTCAGGGTTATCAACAATAATACCCACTGATGGAATCCCCTGCCAGCCATTTAATCTATTAACATGTTGTGTATTGTTTCTATGGAAACCTGACAACACAACTCTCATTGTGTGATCATCAAACATATTGTTTAAATAACGCCTTTAAAATATGAATCTATCAAGTAATAATAAAGTAATAAAATAATTCTTGCTATAAGCCAATCTGTCTAAGGAAAGCAGAAACCACAAGGCAGGCTGCCACCTGCACCAAGACACTTGGCTTTCAAAATGTTATGATGTAGGTTTATGATGAAAATTCAACTGCTTTTCTAAGAGAATAAGCAGACAGGAATAAAAGATGGATCATTTCAAAATACCTGTTTTCTCATTGAGGGGTTTTGTTCTTAAGGAAGCTTTAGAATACTACATTATTCTTATATATACCAAACAGCTAGTGCAAGGCTGTACATAAAGAGAACTCCTAAATTGGCACAGAAATCCAGAGGGTTACAAGACAAACACCTACATATCAAAAGAATCCCTAAAATTCCTAGGTAAAACTGGAGTCAATATCCCAGGGAGGAGCTCTCTGAAAGACAGCATTCAAGTAGCAGAGTGTTTTTAAAGACATTCTTCCCTTCTGTGATGATAACAAATGCCTCCGGTCCACCAGGCCATGGGATGGCTCCATCAGTGACAGCTGAATTATCCATAGGTCACAGGCCTCTTTCATTGTTATCTGCCTCTCTGCACAAGGTCAATGACAGGGATACTATGAACTGATGTTTTAGACCTTTGTGTGTTCTCCTTTTTGTTGTCAAGAACTTGCTTTGCTTGTTCAGAGGCATTTTTCCAGGCTTAAAGTCCATGTAAGTGAAGGAAGCAGCCTGCTTTTAAGGGAAATGTTAAATTTATAATGAAGCAATGCTGAAAACCAATGGTAGTGACTGTAATTCAAGACAAGGTTGGGAACTTAAAGAAGGAATCGGTTTTCAGCAGTGCTGTAAATATCATCTTAGGTGACTGATATCAACGTATACCATGTAAGGGGGTGGTTTCCCAGCAGACAGTCTTGACTATATTGCTGGAAAGAAAGAAGCATGGGTCTGGTAACTTATGTGACAAGAAATGCATCTCTTTCGTCATACCCATGATACTACCAGCAGGAGCTAAACACAGCTATACACAGAAATGTCTTTACTGGCAAGATTAAGTGTAGTTATTTTTTTCCTGTGGTGGCTAAAGTGTCTGCAAAAGCTGAAATATCAACAAGACATGTGGTCATTGCTCATTGCATCATCAAAATGTCTTCAGAGTTGAAGACCAAAATAAAAAAGAAAATAAAAACAAGACCTTGAGCTGGTCTGTGTAAGATTGTAGCAAAAATATTGCATCATCAAAATATCAGCAAAAATACAATCTCTAGCAAAATAACATGGGGAAATTAGCAGGAAAGAATGAGAAAATGTGAATATTCCTGTGGCTAAAGATGTAGAAGTCATGTGATATTCTACGCCCACAGAGATGGTGGAGGGGTATTCTATCTGTTAGGCTGCTTTTTCTTAATAAGAAATCGATTCTGCTGTGTCCTCTAATGAGATGTCACTGAATCATTTATATTTGTAAAACTGCATGGTCTACAGTAAATTCTTTTGAAACTGTGAGACGCATTACTGAATAGATATTTCTTAATTTGTTTTAAATTTGGTTATATTCCATACTGTTGCAATGTGTTGTTGTGCTAATGTGCAACATGGATTTTTTAATTGCATTATATTTATGTTTCATTTTATTAAATTTTTAATAGCTTTTCTATTCAAGACATTGGAGACTATTTTTAGGTTTCTAAATGATGATATTAGAAGGTAATGTAATATTAAAGAGTGTCAGGATATTCCATAAATTAGTTAAGAAGCCAGATGGGCAACTGCAACAAACTCCTCAGGGTTTATCACTAGTATGCAGTTCTGTAAACCATCTTCTGTCAGTCACTAGAAAACACTAAGCAAGTTTTCACTTCTAACTATTGTAGCAAAGGTAATTTCCATATTCAAGCAACCAGATTACCTTTTTCCTTACCTTTTATGCTATCTAGAATGACTTTCTTTTATTTTACAACTATGTGAACTGTGAATGTAAGGGAACAAGACACTATCACTTTTTTTTTTTTTTTTTTTTTTAATTTTGAAATAAAATGCATACTTCTTTGGGTTTTTTGGGGGTTTAATTTCAAATATACAGCTAGAATTGCAAGAGAATTTGTCAGTGTCACAAAACCAAAAAGAAAGCCATTTTTCCAGCTCTGTCACCCAATATTTTTCATGCTCAGTAAACTGAGGAGACACTTATTCACCTTGAGGTTGGCAGACTAGTTTTGTGTATCAGAGGGTAACAACTCGTTCAAAATTCATACACTTCTTCAACTTTCTGATCAAAGCATCACCTGAGGATCTTTTCAAGGAAGGATTTTATCGCTTTGAAACCTCTGTTTACCAACCTGCTATTTTTGAGATAATGGGAAAGAATATTTACATATCCACTGTTTAAACTTTTGTCCTCTAAGTGGTACTTATTTTCAGCTTTTACTTGCATGACTACTGTGGGTAGATAGATTTTATATTCTTGCTTTAGTATTCTGTTACGACACTACCTAGGTTATCATATGGAAAGAGGAATAATGGTTAAGGATGAATGCGCTTTCTTCTCAATAAATATAAACAATTATAGGACTGCTTTTTTTTTATGGGAAACAAGAAAAAAAGAAGGAAGAGATTTTTTATTATTACCAGCATGAACTCATTCACTTTTTTTGGCCTTTATTTTTGGCACAAGAAAAGCCTGAAAAACATCATTATTAGACGGAATTCACCAACCTTGGTGTAGAAGAGCTCACTCTGCTGAATTTTTTGTTTTGTTTTGTTTTGCGTGGGATTTTTTTTTTTGGGTGATTTTGTTTGTTTGTTTTCTGTTGGCACATCCTAAGGATCAATTTTTCTAATTCTTTTAAACCAGAGGGAGTTCATTTCCTTGGCATATTTCCTCCATGCAGTAAGTAATAACTTTACCATCGTACTCTGTTAAGCTGCACTTTTCTTTAAGTGATCTAAACACTGCTCTTTGTCAAGCAGGACCTTAAATGACTCCTCTGTGACAATCACCTATTTTTCTTGATTATGAAGGCACAGTGTGGACAAATTAACCAGTTTTGTAGCAGAGGTGGATATAGCTTATCTTGGTATAATGCGCATTAATAGTTGTAACTGGTGTCTGTGGAGTTTTATTCTGAGCATTGTGTCTGAAAATTCTCATTCACACCTTGTATGAGCCTGGACAGAGTATTTTGTTTCCTACTCTTAGACTCAAATGGATTGAAAATAAAACTGGCCCTTTCTCTGAAGATCATTTTTACATCCTTGTGGCCATTCATTCAGCTTCTAACCCTCTCTTAAACTGTATTCAGTTAGGAAAAGGCATGTTAGCTGCAAAAGTAATACGGATCATTCACAGGAACAAAGAAGTTGAGCTGCGTTTGCTAGTCCTGTTTCTGGCAATAGCAAAATATCAACTCAAGCTCACAAAACTGGGCAAAGGATGGAACATTGTTCAGGCAGGATCAGATCAGACACTTCCTCTCTAATGAGTGCATTGAAAGCCCTTTTAGTGTGTGCAATTCATACATCAGTGTTTTCTCATTTTTCAGCTCTATAGGACACCCCTTGGATGCACCCAATAATGTACTTCTGACATTTATATTGGAATGAGATGATTAATTTCATGGAGATGACTTGTACTTTATAATAATATGTGGCCTTAGTAAAAAGGCTTTTAAGCTACTACCCTGGATAAATGCCTTTATTTTGTAGGTATTTAAAGCAAGGTAAGAGGCCTCTGTGCCTGCATCAGAGGCTATGGTTTAACTTCATATATATTTACTGCCAAAAAACAATTTCAAAAACGAATGATGTTCATGGCAACAAACGATTTCCCCCTAACAAACTGCAGGAAGAATGCAAACAGCTGACAGGGTATCCACAGCAACTCTATTACCTATAAACAATTCCTTTCTAAGCCTGCATTTTTAATTGCTTTTTGTGTCCCTAGCTCCTCCTCCCTCTCCCTCCATCAGCTCCTAGTTAACGAAATATGAATGAGGGGCTAGTAATACACCCTCCACCTTCTTTACCAGCAATTTGTTTGCAGTAGGATTGACTCAGAGTTACATCCGAGAGACATGGACTTGTGAAGGTGATTACTATGGTAAGTAAAAAACTTGTTTGCTTGTTTTGATTGTTCTGTTATGTTCAACAGAACAATACTACTACTCTAGTAGTACTACTAATACTAATCTGTTGATCTCAGGGCTTACTGAATGTTATTTGAAATAATGCAACCAAACCAAAATCAACAGCCTGGTTTAATTAGCACTCTAATCCAACAGAACCAGGGATGTGAATTTTTACCCAAGCCATAAATGTTCTCTGTCCCAATTCTCCAGCAGAAATGAGGATTCACACTTATGGATGACACCTTACCATGATGCTCATGCAAAAGCTGGACCTTAAATAATCTGTGTATATCCAACAAGAGCACAAAGTCATTAAAAATTAAATGATCAACCATTTCAAGAAAGGAGATTTTTCTGGGGGAAAAAAAAAAAAGAGGTTGTAAACAAAAATTCAGCATGTAGAAGAGAGTTTCTGGCCGAATACAGGAGGAAGGCTGTGACAATATCACAAAATGGGTTAATGGAAAGTCTTGCAAGGATGCAGTCCAACAGTTATCCCTATAAAACTTCTGAACATGGATACAAAATGTTTCTGAAAACAGGAAAACTCACTGATGCTTGTGAATAGTCTGCCTGGGTAAGTCTGGCATTATGTTGAGTTACTGGATGTCAGGTGGGCAGTCCAGAAGGCCCCTTTTAAACACAGTCAAGGCTGCCCTGGACTTTCTCCCAGTGTACCAAGGAAACTAAGCACTTGACAGAGTAAGAGATTCATCTTTGATGAAGTCACCCCACCTGTCCTCTTTTCTTACAACAACTGATGTGCTCAGCAAAACAGCTCATGAATGATAGTAATGCAAGTGACATTACCTTAGGGGTCATCTCATAAGCACAGAACCGTGCACCTTTTGTATGCATGCTCTAAATTCCCATAGTTTTGCAGAGCAGCTGTCATCCTTTTGTGATATGCCTTGTTGAAATCAGCACTACATACAGAGTCATGGCTTTCAACGTGTTTTGTAGACAAAAGAAACTAAGCAGCGAATGTTAGACCATCAGCAGATCTAAATTGACATATCTCCCTGTTCCTGTTGCCAGCTAAATCACTGTTGTGAGTGGTGATTTTAACAATCTCCTGAACTGCAACCTCTACTAAGAACTAAAGGTTTTTTAATCCTCATTACCTTCCATGGAATAATGTCTCTTTTACAACAGCAGGCTCTAGACCTGTCGGTCAACTTAATGCCTGGAATAATAATGCTTGATAAAGTATCTTCTCATCTCGAGAACAGGCACTTACCTGCATAAATCTCGCATGTAGAGCTAAGAAACAGATATATACCCAAATGAGCTTTCCCTGTGAAAGGTCAGCTTTTGAAAGGATTTCCTTAGTCCCCTGGAGCCTCGGCAAAAGATAACATTTCAGAACTTGTCTTCTGCTTTCTACTCTATTTAATTAAAGTGTGTTGCTTGCTTTGATGAAAATATGCTTCCCTCATGATTAAAAAGCTCTTTTGATTAAATCATTTTGCCTAGACAAGTGGCCTGTAATAATAATAAATTGGGATATTTTTGAAACAACTTTTGCCTGTGTTAATAAACTGTAATTCAATTTTATATGTTAACTGACTTGTATCCAGAATATTTCACACACCAGTCGAATATATTACCGCCAGTGGTCAACCTAGGACTCCTTCAAGGTGGATTATAATGTTGATCTTATTCCATAGAGAAAGAAAGTGGGAAAATACTGGTCTGAATCAGTGCTGAGACCCTAGGTCTCTCAGCTAATCTTGTAATCTGAAATGCAGGAAATTGCAGTACAAAGAGAGCTGAACTAGTTTGCTGGAAGTCATGCTCAATAGTAGCATAACTAGAGCATTAATCATGAAAGAATAAATCTTGCTGTATGATTTCGAACCATCTCAGGTCCCCAGTATAATTTTCTCATTTATGTTGATCTGAGATGACAATGAGCAGAACAAGCTTAGGTCTCAGTTCAGCTGTGATAGACGTGTTCCAAGGCACAAAAAACACTTTTGGTCTGCTAAATGATACATGAGAAGCTTGTAGAAAAATTGGAAATGAAACATACATTTATCTGGTTTGATTAAACTGTCCTTTCTTCTTTTTTATTTATTAGAAAGAAACGAGAATATTTACACAATTAAAATATAATCATGTTCATCTGCACTAGACTGGAGACGCTCATGATCTGGCACATAGGCTGCTTGTATCATGATGGTCCTTGAGGATGGAAATATTTCCTTTTTTATAAAAATTAGGATCAAAATATAGTTTCAAAGTAAAGAAAACTTGCACCCACTTCTTTCTTCTATACCATCAGAGAGAAGGTTGTAATATTTCCCAGAAAAAAAACATCAATTGAGTGACTAAGTATTAAAATCTTTGTCCTCAAAAACTATTGTTTGTTTTTGCACTAAATTTCACACTCTAAAAGAACTCTGAGTCTTACATATCTCAGCTTATCTGGAAATTAGTGCCTTCCTTAAGCTTGTTTGATCCTGATGTTTTTAAAGCAAAGGCCACAATATATATGAGTGACAAGCTTTTATCCCCAAGAGGTTTCGCTAAAGTCACCAAGCTGTGACCTACACTAGATAAGAGTTTAGTACTTCAGAGCTGACAGATAATGGAAAACTGGACCGTTGCATCAGCTGACTTCTCTGTTCATTAGTCCCAGTTAAAGGTCAGATGACAAACCTCAGGTACAGAAAAGAACTCAATCCATCATTTTCCATTATAATTTCAAATGTGAAAGTAAATATGGTAAATATTTTGGTCCAAGTAATTATCTAACAGCTGCTGTTTTATTTTTCTTTCATGTTTGGGCATAACATTTTTGATATCTAATTGCAATGGGATAATATATCAAAATGCTCCCTGAGCAAGAGGGTATTCATAAAATCTCTTTTAGGCACTGATTGCACAGAAAAAGCAAAATCTTCAGGTCACAAATAAAAGTGACGTGAATCAGAAAGACTCTTTTAGCTAAGAAAACCATGCAGAAGGAGTATTAAATTACAGGCATTTCCCAGGAAAAGGTTTATTTGGAAATTGCAGTCTCTCTGTTTTAAACATGATACTGGGCTACCTCAGTACCTCCCGTGCCAAAATGGGTGAAAACGGAGAAACCTCAGCACTTTTGCCGTTCTGTTTGGTATGGAGTAGTGGGGGATCAGAGACTTCAGAGTAACTGAGATGCTCTCTTGAGACTGAGGGGAGTCAAGTTTTCATCTTGGATCTGCTGCTTACCAACTTGGAGCAAGATGCACCCACCTCTGCGGGTTATTTAAATGACAGGTTCCCCAGTGGCTGGCTGAGATTGTCACAGCACAGGGGATCAGAATAGTCTTCCCAGGCTACTGAAGCTCCTAAGTGAACGTGACCCAATTATTTGCCCTTGACCAGTCAGAGAGGTCGTCTGGACTTTAGGGAGGTGTGGGCTCAGCAATTTGCGCTTGGTCTATACACTGCTGTTTACACAACATCCTCGTTTTACTTGTACCATTACTTTCTATTACTAGAAGCTGCCTGTATGCACAAGGAAAATTCCTTAACTTATTTCAATGCATATTATCACATGCATAATATTTTTTCCTAAATTAAGAAAATGTCTCTTTTGCATTGAGATGAATATGTTGGCAGCTGAATATAGAGAAACAGATCAATGATCCTAAAATTAACTGCACAGTTTTAAAGATCTAGGTGATTTTTCAGATGCAATTAACAAAATATTAGTTTTATGAGACATTTGTATATCTCAATGTGTAACATGCAAAACAAATATAACCTTACATTAGCATAGATTAAAATGTACACTGCTAAAGAGGTAGACTATGCTTTCAGACTCGTCATAAATATATAATTTATTAAATTTACTTGATTTCTCTCCCTATACAAAAACACAGTTCACCTGTTAGCTTAAATAATTTTATTTGCACAGAAGTGCTCTGACTTCAGTACATGGACATCCCTTTTCTAGTTCTTTCCATGTGTTGCTTGTCACAGCAGAGAATTAAAGTATCATCTTTTGCCTTTGGGAGCACAAATAATAGTTGATTAGAATATTGACTTAAGACCAAGAAAATTCCAGATTCCAATATACTGTATGAAAAACATGCAGCTTGAAAAAAAGCATTACAGACTGAAGAATTTTCTGATACAGCAATGATATCACCTATATAAATACTTGTTAGAAGAATCTTTTAGATTTCTCTTGGATACTTGGACAGAGCTAATACTCACCTAAGACACAGAACTTCCACTTTGGGTAAATTTGTAATTTCCATGAGAACTGCACTATCGCAGAGATTTAAATTTTTCTCTTCAAGTATCATGCATCACAGAGAAAAAATATATCTTCCATATCTGTAACAACACATACTGTACCTAACTGTTAAGCAAAAAACTATTTAAAATAATCCAGGTATTCTTCTTTTGTTTTCTCATTCCTTTCACTAAGGAACTAATTTGAGAGCTTTTCATGGTGAAAACTCTTTACAAAAATTAACTTAATTCAGCAATATGAGAAAATAGAAACCCAGTTTTGTTTCAATAGTTTCCAAAGAAAGAAAAGCAGAATATGTGTTTCTGAGTATTTTAATAATTAAGAACTTACTGACTTCTGTTTTCACAAAATTGCCAATAAGAGAGCAGTTTCAGAAGGGAAAGAAAACTAACATTCAATGTTCTCCTCTGTCTGTCTCTGCCTCCTAGTGCAGTAAGATTCCTCATTTTACAGACATTCAAAGAAGTCTGTTAGCTTGTCCAAAATAAAAGAAAGCATTGGCAGCAAAAGAAAAATTAAAACTTACCTAATATACCTTACTGGAACATAATGATTCTGAGGATCTAGGAAACCTATAAATAGCAAGGGATATAGAAGTGTTGTGACTTTAGCCTGTCAAATATTTCAGTATTAAAGTTCTTGTTATAGACTGATCAATATTGGAGTTCTATCACTGGGGAGATGTTTATAATTTTCTGAATAACTTATTTACGTATGGAAGCATTTGTAAATCCTTAACATTCTATAATCTTACAATATACAGTTAGAATGCAGGGAAGAAAACATTCTTTGGCAGAGACAGCCCCCAGGAGTTTGGAGACCAGTTCTGGTGTCAGACTGTTTTCTTATAAACCCCCAGGGGCCAACTACAATCCCTTAGTTTTTCACTTAAATAGTTCTGCTTACCTACAAAATTGTTTTTTCCTGCACCACTTATTGACAATGAGGAGGTTTTATTAATAGATATGTGAATACTACAAATAAATATTTGTATTGTTATTTTCATTTACAAAATGTCACTGCCATATAACACAGGTGGAAGTAAAATTGCATGTATCTTAATACAGTTAAAAAAAACCCAAACCAAAACACTAGATATATAATAGTTTACAGAAATCCTATATATTAAAGCTCATTTACAAAACAAATTTGGCTGACATATGCCAAAAATAATTAAATGTCTATATACTATGACCAGAAATAAAACAGGTTAGGAGCAGAATAGTTATTCACAGCAAATTGAGATTGTTTGAAGAAAATTTCCTTCTTTTCCAAAAGTACCTTATATTTTGTTATTTAAGGAAAGGAGCCAATCTTACAGAAAAGTATGACTGGAAAGGAGGCAAAGTGCATGGTTAAGAAACTACACAAATTCCTCAGGAGTTGGAAAGAATCAATAGAAATATGTTTGAAGAGTATCTGAAAAGGTGTGTCTGAAAACCTTTTCCCAAAATGGAATGTATCTGGGAAAAATCTATCTTTTTCTTTTAACTGCCAATAGAATTCACTGCTGACTTGAAAAACAATCTATAATAATACATCTTACAATATGCACCTCCAGCCCATAGATCAACAGTGAGTAATGGTTTTGTGCTAACTAGGAATGTGCTAGCAATTTTTTACTTTTTTTTTTTTTTTTTTAAGAAGAAGACTCCTACCAAGCAAGCTGCTCACCACAGTACACGCTATAGAAATGAGTCTGTGCTCAGTATAACACCACCTTGACAGGAAGAGAGATTTCTATATAAAGAGGCTGCCTTTGGTATGCCGAGAGTAATAGGAATGGGTGGATGGTACATAAAAGGCTGCTAAAAGTTGTAAATGTTTTTCTGAAGATGGTGTCAGGTGGAGGTGTTTGAAATTAATAGCAGACGTGTTTGTTTTGTTGGTTTGTGGACTAGTGAAGGTGAGAGATCTGAAAGTGTATCTGGCAGATACTTATAGCAAACATCTGATTTTAAAGAGAACTAGCCTATCGACACTGTCTAATTCCTGTATTTATAGAAGCCTCAATTTTCTATTTCTGTCCATAACTCAGAGGCATTTAATTGAGAACCATTTAACATTAAATTACATAATAGTAACTTTTATTTCCCTGGTTAATTGGTGGACCAACACTTTCAAGAATATCATGCACTTATCTGCCACACCTCATTTGCTTTGCTCTTCCTTTTTTATCTGAACTCCTCTGTGATTCATTTAAATAGCTGGAATTCTTTTGTCTTTAACCATAAAATATTTGTGCAGAACAATTCACAGGGGTGTGAAATAAAATTGCTTCTAATGGCACAATTTCTGAGGAACACTGTTCTCTTATAGCATAGAGGATTACATGTGTTAGAACAGTCCTCTGACCTTCAAAGCTTCGCAGACAACCAGCAGTCATTAACTTCAGCAGGTGCCTAAGACGTGAATATTTTGGAATGGGAGTTTTACAGACGTGCTTGAGTTAAAAGAGATGTTCAGCAGCACAGCAAAGAATTGACCACGAATTTTGGAAGGATTGCTGAGCAAGAAAACAATCCCTTTCTCTTCATGTAGATGGGTGGAAAAGACAGAGAATCTGTCTGGATTGCAGATATTTGAGGTTATCCACTGTGGAAGATTGTTGTACTGATGTAGTGCTGTGTATAAGCATCTGTGAGACAAGACATTAGGCTAATATGTTGTCCCTAGTCAAGTTATTGCTGTGGGACTCTCAGGAATGCCTTAATAATGGTTTTGGCATGCTGAGAGTAGTTAGTAAGCCAGCAAGACACCAAGGCTCACTTGTCATCTTGGTTTCATGAACCTTGACAGACAAAGCAAGTCATCTAATTTTAAATATCTATCTGATAAACATCTGCATTGCAGTTAATTATTCAGAATGTTTTTACAGGCAAAGAAGCAAAAAAGGCATTTCTAAAGAATGACACATCTGCTGGTTTTCAACATCTGCCTTGAAGTGGGAGGAGATCTGTTTCTCTCTACCAGCTGTGAAGAATCTCAACTACTAGCTTATGTTTTGTACTGCTAGATTTCATTTGGTGAATACTTGCTTAGATGACCACAGGTGTCTGAATTTCACCTTCTGTGTACAGTGTAGTAGTTCCTTCCCGGAGCAAGGCTGAATAATTACCAAGACTCATGTCAAGGGGGACTGTGATATTCAGGACACACGTAGGCAGGTTGTGCTTGGGCTAAATTCAGAGTAGAAACAAGGTACTTATTTTGAAGATAATCTTGACACTGGCCATCTTTTGTATTGAAGATAAACCAAAGTATTAGAGCAAACCTCAAAAAATCATTGCAATGAACTGTGTATAGCTGATTTGCATAGAAAGCAGACACGGAAGTTTTAAACTACTTTCAAGCTTTCTTATATTTATGATTTTTTTATAGCCAGAATCTGTTTTAACAAGTCATAGACTCACAGCATGACTGATGTGGGTATGGACGTTTCAAAATCATCTAGTCCAATGTCTCCTGATCAAACCATATTGAATAGAGCAGATAGCCCAGGGTTGTTTCCAGTTATGTTTTTAATATCTCCAAGCATGGAAACTTAACAACTCTAGGCATTCTGTTCCAGTGTTTGGCTGCCATCACAATAAAAAAGGGGGCTTTATGACTAAATGGAATTTTCTGTATTTCAGTTTGTGCTCACTGTCTCTTGTCCTGTCATTGGGCACTTCTGAGATGAGGCTGGTTACCTCTTTACTCCTCCTCAAACTATATTTATTTATACAGATTGCTAAAATCCACCCTGAGCCATCTTTTACTAGACTGAGTAACTCCAGGTCTCTCAGTCTGTCCTTGTACGACAGATGCTCCAGTCCCTTAGTCATCTTTGTGGCCTTTTCACAGAATCTCAGAATGTCAGGAATTGGAAGGGACCTCAAAAGATCATCTAGTCCAATCCCGTCACTGAAGCAGGAACACCCAGATGAGGTTACGCAGGAAGGTGTCCAGGTGGGTTTTGAATGTCTCCAGAGAAGGAGACTTCACAACCACCCTGGGCAGCCTGTTCCACTGTCTGTCACCCTCACTGAGAAGAAGTTTCTTCTCATTCTTAAGTGGAACCTCCTGTGTTCCAGTTTGTACCCATTGCCCCTTTTTCTGTCATTGGTTGTCACCACGAAGAGCCTGGCTCCATCCTCGTGACACTCATCTTTTGCATATTTGTAAAGATTAACGAGATCACCCGTCAGTCTTCTCCAAGCTAAAGAGCCCCAGTTCCCTCAGCCTTTCCTCATAAGGGAGATTTTCCACTCCCTTCATCATCTTTGTTGCCCTGCACTGGACTCTCTCCAGCAGTTACCTGTCCTTCTGGAACTGAGGGTCCAGCTGCACTTGCTCCAGTATGTCCATCTCTGATGTTTACTGTAGAACCCAGTACTGGACTCAGAACCCCGAATGTGTCTCATGAGTGCTGAGCAAAGGTGAAGGATCACCTGTTAGTAAGAATGTCTAATGCAGCCTAGGAGGCTGTTGGTCTGCTTTGCTGCATGGGCACATTGTTGGCTGGTGATAAACGTATTATCCACCAGCTCATTATGTGAAACTTTTCATGAGGAGAGGAATGAAGAAGCCACCATCTGCAATAGATCTTAATTATATAAATGAATCCCTGGGAACTTCAGAATTAGTGATGGCTTTTCTATGAGACTACAGAGAAAACAGGAAGCCTGTAACTTTGTAACACCAAGATCTAGGATGTACTGAATATTTTCTACAATTTAAGTTATTTTTGTATCATTGTGGCTCAAACTGTCATTATTATTATTATTATTATTATTATTATTATTATTATTATTATTATTATTATTATTATTATTATTATATTATATCTATTTTGTGAGAATCAGGCTATTGTTAATTAAACTTTGCCACAGTTGTATTTTAACTGAGAAGAGATTTTTCATTGCTGCTGCAGGAATGCTTCAATTTACTGACACAGCAGATTCCCTGCGTTAGAATTTCCCATGTCAAAAGTAATAATATGTTTTTTCATTTATGAAATCGGTTGTACAGGTGACAGTAGGTCAGCAAGTGAGACAAGAGATGACACAACACAGAAAGCTCAAAACCCAGCCCAAAGACAGGAAGGATATTAAGTATCATTAGCAATACTAAGGACTGCTGCTTTAAGAGGTTTCTCACATCTTGCCATTTCTTTTCCCGAAAGTCCCTGATGCCCATTAGCACAGCTTTCCCCCAGCTAAAATTGAGTGTGTTGATTCAAGTGCTAACATTTCTAGCAGCCTTATTGTTTTTTTCTTCAGACAGCTTTGTTAGAGATTGCTTTACTGAGCAGCTGTGCTTAAATAGAAATGAGCTGTGCAAAAAAATCACACCTGAGAAGGATAATTCCCTGTGAGGTACCTGAGTTATTAGTCTGAAAACAGAAGAAAAAAATTTACCAAAGAGGAAAAATAACCAAACGTATACATCAGAACAATCCAAGGGCAGGCAGAATTCACAATTCCTAAAGGGCAGTAGGGTGCTGACATCAGTTAAAACTTGAGTCAAATAGGATTCCCAGCATTACTTTTATTTTAGCCATTAAAATTTTACTTGAAGGACATATAAGAAAACCTAGAGGATGTGAAAAAAAACCCAAACATATGGATGTGGTTGTGTGTGGAATTTTGGTCCAAAGCTTCTACAAAAAATCAAAATTGTGTCTGAAGATGGGAGCCTGAATAAAGAACAATGTCACACCTTGTCCCAAAGTTTGTGCAGCCAATAGATAGAAAAAATGTTGCTTTTGTGCCAACATTTTTAGGTATTCAACGCAAAGGTTCTGAGTTTGGACAGGGAGGTCTTTGGGTTTGCTGAAGGGGGCGGAGATTTTATTGCCACTTAAATTCAGATTTAGGATGAATTTCTGTAAGACTTAGATTGACAACATCAGGATCCTAGTCTTTCTTCAAGGCTAGTATAGGTCAAAAGCTGTTGTAACACTGAAAGAAATACCTGAAGCCCTGTATTCTCAGGACCACAGAAGAGAGTCAGAGATCTACAGTGGGAGCTGAGGCAAAGGCTGAAACTGGAGCAGATCTAACTTTCTACATATGTAAATTTTTCCATACTGGGGTCAACATTCTTCAGTCCTTGAGCATTTTCTCTAATTGGAGCAAGTTTTCTGCCTGGCTATTTCAACAGGTCATTGCTCCTACCTACAGCACTTAGTGTGGTCAAGCAAGCATCAGAAGTGTTTTGTGTCCTTTACTCATGTGCTGAACTAAATAAGCCAGCTTATCATAGTTTCTGCTTTTATTCTCTTATTTTCCCACAATAGGTTTTTATTTCGGGGTGTTACATTGCCAGCAGGAATATGTAAATGGAGAGTGCTTGTTCTGGCTGTGTATTAAAGCTTGGCATGAAAACGATCATTCCTCAGAGGGACTGTATGTGTAATTTTTTAATTATTTTTTTCCCCCAAGCCTCTCCTCTGAAAACTATCATTGTCTGGCAGTTCTGCCTTGCCTGGAGCCAAGGTGAAACTGAACCCTGTGCCAGCTACCTACTACAGAAGCAGATGACCAACAAGAGACGGACCATTTTCCAGGTACCATTTTTGAAAGAATTATTCCTAGCAGAGAACACTGGGATGCCCATCCATTCTGTGCTTACTGACCTGTGGCTGAGGACAGTTGCCAGCACTGATTAATCTCCAAAATGGATTAACTTTCACAGCTTCTTCATAGCACTAGTGCGGGACGGATTGAATGAGGAATGCTGTGAAAGATCAAACACATAAAAGACACTTCAAAATGGAGCATTTACCCTTTGCTTTACCCTTCCCGCGAAATGGGACCGAGTTGGCTTTAGGATTCAGCATCATTTCCATCCCTCTCCAAGGGCTCTGGTCTAAGTGTGCAGGAAGGAAACCCAGGTTGAGCCTGCAGACATAAGGGATGTTGCATGTAACCATATCAAGGGAATCAAAATGATAACACCCAGGGAGGTGCTGAGTGCCAGAAAGCCTCATTCAAACTAGATAGGCACCCAGAAAAAGCAAATGCTAGTAAGGTCTCACCCAATTTGGTGTGCAAAGGTAAACATGTTTTTTAAAAAGCAACATAATATTGGATGAGATCTTCAGTATGTGTCTTTCAGGCCACTTACATAAATGTAGATGAGTTTGTACCTGCTGAAGGTCTGACTTCATGTTTTACTATATCAGGTATAAAACCACTGCTGTTCTGCATCCAGTCCAAGGGCATTAGCTTTTTGTCTAGATTATGAATAGGGCTTCTTACACACAAACTATAGTCCTCTACAATCATGTAATCATGGAATTGTTTAGGTTGGAAAAGACCTTTAAGATCATTGAGTCCAACTGTTAATCTAACACTGTCAGGTCCACCTCTAAATCATGTCTCTAGGAACCTCATTTATGTATCTTTTAATCCCCTTCAGGGGTGGTGACTCCACCACTTCCCTGGACAACCTGTCCCAATGCCTGACAATCCTTTCTGTGAAGAAATTTTACCTGATATCAAATCTAAACCTCCCCTGGCACAACTTGAGGCCATTTCCTCTCATCCTATCACTTGGAGAAGAGACCAACCCCCTCCATGCTCCAAGCTCCTTTCAGGCAGTTCAGAGATCAGAAGGTCTCCCCTCAGCTCCTGTTCTCCAGCTGAACCCCCCAGGTCCCTCAGCCACTCCCATCACACTTGTGCTCCAGCCCCTTCACCAGCTCCGTTCCCTTCTCTGAACTTGCTGCAGCACCTCAAGGTCTTTCTTGTAGTGATGGGCCCAAAACTGAACGCAAGATTCAAGTTTGGTCTCATCAGTGCCCAGTACAGGTGGACAGTCACTGCCCTGGCCCTGCTGGCCATACTATTACTGATACGAGCCAGGATGCTGTTGACCTTCTCCACCAGCCCACACTGCAGGTATTACACCAGAATATTATACCAGCACCTAATTTACGTTAATTGCTAGCAGGCATCCAATCCACAGCACCAGCGCTAGCCTGAAGCAGAGCCACTGGAGGTGTATAGCATAGATATCAAGCGTACAACTTCGCTTTGCTTTTGTATTGGCCTCACAGCTTGCTAAATACACCCAGACACTTTTTCTAAAACTAAAATTTCTTCAAAGTCTTGTTTCAGCAACTTTTTCTTCTGTTCCGTGGCAATATCTTGCCCACTGTATATGGTAAATTAATGATTCTCTTGCACTTACGTAAATCCCTGTCATCAAGAAACGCCCAAATCAAACCAATATAATAATAATAAAATGGTACCTTAAAACCATGCAATAAAATAAATAAACAGCAACTGGGAAAAATTAGCAGCAATGGCTAAGATGGCATGAGAAAGCTGAGAGACAGGGACAGATCTCCCAGGGAAGCTCTTGGAAGCTGCTAAGAGAGCAGTTTTATGCTCCAGCCCCAAAATGAGTACTGTAAAATTCCATTTGAATTTTTTTTTTTTTTAGCTGGAAGCTCAAACACTGCCACATGCTGATAGTGATAAATCCAAAGAGGCACAACCTTTGCAAAGCAATTTTTATCAACACTAAGAGGATGCTGCCTCAGCAGACTGGAAAAGCAGAAAACCTTGATTTTCCTGTAACACGCGTGATAATTTTTGCTAAATTTTTGAGTGGTGAATTTAGTGCTGTATTGTACAGTTTTACAGCTACTTATGTTCACTGCTAATTATGGAGTGATGTTAAAAAGGCAAAGAAGTGTTAATGATATTTAGCCCTGGGGCTGGGTGTTACACTTCTAAAAGTCCTTTCACACATGACTCTTGTGCAGTGAGGGCTCTGCCATGCAAAATCGCTTTTATCAGCTGAGAGAATGACATTGGCAGAGGTCAGCTTGCTATCATGCAATGAAACCAATAATATTTCAAACTTCAGTGCTGTTGATTAGACACTGATCTTCATCATTAGGTGCCTAAAAAGGCAGTTTTTTTCAGAGATACTAATCAACTCCTGATGAAGTCAGTAGAAACTGTGGTTTCACTGATCTCTGAAAATTGGACTTTGTATTTGCGTCTGATGCTGTATTGGATTTCCAGCCCCAGAGATCTAACCCTGCAGTTCTGTGAACTGTTGCAGCTATTTATACTTTGAAGAAGTAGTAGTGACGAAAATCAAGAAACTACCCATATGATCAGACAATTTTGTTTGTTTGTTTGATTGATTGATTGTTTTGTTTTGTTTTGTTTTGTTTTGGTGTGTGGTTTTTGTTTTTAAAATGACTTTCCATTGTCTCAGCTGAGATGCTGGGATGTAATGTGGTTAGGTTCAGTCTCAGGATTAGCTGGTGCTTTATAACTACACTTACCTCAACTCAATAGCAACCCGGAGTTCTGTTTCCACATTTATCTCAAAGCATTCTGGCTACATAAGTCTGAAATAGGGGGGCCTAATCCTGTGTCTGGCTGAGATCCAGAGCTTAGGGTACCTGTGCTCCTTTCTCTATGATTCTCCACCTGGCAAGAGCACACTTTTTTTATACCTACAGGGCACTTCCTAAAGAAAAAAATAATGCTGTACATATTGTTGAGAGAGTGTTCCTGCTTTTACCCACTATCCTTCTAACTGAAACACTTTCCAGGTTGTTGAACATTTACACTGAAATTCCATTATACCAAAAGAACTCATTAGGGGCCCTGCATCCTTCACAAAACCCTCTTCCCCAGAATGAAGATGAAATTTGCTGGCCCTATTAGTCAAACACCAGCTTTTCAAATGTTTGAGACCCAGCTTTTCTTACTTCTTTCTCCACTTCTTGCTGTCCTTTTTACATCTCTCCACACTAGGAAGTGAAATAAATCCCACCTACAGTCAAACTTCTACCACTTCCTTTATCTTTCAGTCAGGTTCTGAAACCCATGCCCTGCATTTTAAGCCTTGTTCTGATCATCCATCCACACACATGTAGGCTAAGACCTCAGTCCTATAACCCCTGACATCTTTTATATTCCTGCTCTCCATCCCAGTTTATGAGTTCCCTAACATTGGTGTCTGCGTCCTCAGTCACAAGTTCAAGTCCCCAGATGGCAAAGCCACTGCAGAGTAAGCACCAATTTGTTGTAACTTCACTGTTCATTAAATATTATTGCTTCATTATTTGTTTTTGCAGATGGAGAGACTTAAGTCAAGGATAAATCACCTTCCAATTTGTAAAACACTTGATATTTGACTCACAGGTCAAATTCAGTCCTTCCAAACAACTAATTGAGCTATCAGTGTGGGTCAGGTGAAGGACATTTGAGAAAAAAGGTTTCAGAGAATGATCTGGTAAATGGAAGAACTATTCCAGTAAATCAGTCTGTACTTTTCTCTTTCCTAGGACTTTCTGCCCTACCTTCGCTGGTAACCTAGCTAGAAATGTGTCTGTGACTTGATTGTAATATTGGCATAACTCACAAGAGATTACTTTCCATTTACATGCCAGGAGCGTTCATTCTGTGCTTGTCCTTAACACATGCATACACTTTTGCTAATACAATGGACCAAAAAACAACAATGCCTGCACCTTGAATAAAAACATCTTGTTAGTATTGGTTGAGGACATCAGTATGAAGATCGAGAGTATCTTTTAGAATATCTTGACCTAATATCTTGAACACCTAACTTCTACCCAGTGATGTCTTTTTTATTTTCTTTTGTTTTCTTTTCAGTCTCCTTTAAAGTATCAGCAAGATTTTAATGATAAAATACTTGTAACTTTGTTTTTGAGTTCATGAAGAGATGAGGAGGGTGTGATTATAGTTCCTACTTCAAGAGAAAAAAATGTTTTAGGAGAAAACTTACAGGCAAATTTAAGAAGTTCTCACTTGAAGGTAATGCTGATGCTTTATAATGTCACTGTCACAGTGTCACCATGGACAGAATATCATCTTACGGGGATGTTGGAGGTGTAGGCAGCTGACATTCTAGCAGAGTCAGCTCTACTTGTCACTGTAGCTCACAAAAACTAACCGCTAGCAAAAAATGAAGAGCTCACTAAGGAGCAAAAGACTTTTCAAGCGTGCTTCAGGAAAGGAAGAATATGAACACAATCGGTTTGGAAGTTTTACTAAATCACTACCAGTGAATAAGAGCGACATTTCTTACAAAGATCCTGTTTCCCAGTTACAAGCTGGTTTTTCCTTTACCCAATATGGACAGTGGCATCTGTGTCAGTGTGTTGTGCTCTTGACTTCCAACTAGTACTGTGCTCTGCTTTTTGGGAGATTTAATTACTGATATGACTGATGCCTGAACACCCTACTTCTGTACTTTATGATAAACTGGATCAGTTTAACATCCCCATTTATTAAATCCTGAATTACAGGAGATGACTACTGCTGTGCGAGTCAAGTGTGGTAAAAACACAGAGCAGCCATTGCTAACGCGTTCAACACAGCTTTGTTCAACACCGCTTTGGAGCCACTGTCTTTAGATAATAACAGCTGAATCCCAGGAAGTGCTCAGGAGGGGGAGGGACTGTAAAAGTCTTGGTCTGTGTTTCTCTTGTGGGACCTAAAGATTAAAGGCTAATAAGGTGTTTCACCAAGTCTAGTCAGCTCAGCTCCCTCTGCCTTCAACAGAGTGCTTACAGCCTTTTCACAGGCAATGAATAAGAACTGGTGCTGCCAACATGCATTTTTTTTTCTAACTTATGTTAAACCTATGCTGAAACTAGAGTATTTCCAGAAATCCTGTCCAACCTCAGTCACCCCGTGATTATGGGCCATATTAGATGACTATGAAGGCACATGAAAATGACAGGTTAGAGTATAGATGTCTAAATTCCAGTTGCCTGAGTTGAGGTAAATCAATCCTTTGAGAAGTAACCTTTCCTTGAGGAACACCTTGTAAGTATTTATACTTGGTTACTTTAAAATACTGATGCAGTAGGTCAGTGTACACTTGCATATTCAGATCTCCCACATCATTCTTTGCACTGTCTTTTTCAAGCTTTCATAACATTTTGAAGGGTCAAAATGCAGGACTGGTGGGGATCAGTCAGTTCAAAACATCAAAAATCCTTGATGCAATATTTTATTTTTTTTACTCCCACCGAGTATGGCTGTATTTGCTGACTTTTTTTGCACAGATGTTTTGTTTTGGCACTACATAAGAAGAATGTTTATGAGGGCAGGGAACAGTATTACCAGTAAGGTGACCCAGTCTGTGACCAGGGAGAAGGGAAGCAAAGATCAGACCATCAAAGGGATGCAGGGGACTGGGAGGGTCATTCCATCAGGAGGCAGGACCAGTGGGCTGAGGTGGGGAGAGGTTGCCAGTCCTAACTTTGCACTGATCCCAGAGGCACATCTACCAGGGCTGACAGTCCACAATGGCTCACTGATTTCTGTTGTGTGGTGAAGCCCAAGCTAGTTTGTATTTCAGCTCCTATCCCTTGCAATACATTGCCATTCTGGCTGTCTGTATATGAATTCATCCTCATTTTTTCCTTTGTTTGAGAACAAATTAAACATAGCAGAACCATCAGATTAATGAAAAGGGTAAAGTTTCTCCTCTGGCTGGCAGCACATCTGATAAGGGCCTTAATTTGGTTTTTTTTTAGTATTAAAAGACTGCTGTTGTCCCCTGCAATTTGTGAGCCCCATCTGAGCAATGAACAGCTTGAGCTTTTGTGAACCTGTATTTATTATTATTAAATCGAACTTTGTAATGGCTGAGAGTCAATGCTGACACTGAGTCGGGTTTGTGATTTTATTTGCTTACTTGATTTGTATTTATGAAGGCTTGGCCAGGTGGTGAAGCTTCTTGGTACTGAAATAAAGCATCATTACAATCAAGCAAGGAAGTAAAGCGAAATAAAAGTGATGTGAATGCTGTTCACTTGCTTATTCATTTAAATCGATTTTCCCTTACTGAGTGAGAGCATCTATCAAAAGAACAAAGCCAAAAACAAACGAGAAAAGTTGAGTTTGGAAGCAGATTTCTTGCAAGACATTAAGAGTTATATGATCTACAATATCATTGCTTCCATCAGTAGTAAAGACAATTTTTTCCATGGATTTCAGCAGAAGAGAATGGCAAGCATAAGAAATCAGACCAATAAAACAAATGTCAGCAGCCATAATTAGTGCTCACCAACTCTCATAATTTCATCAAAGCATAGAAATCACTTATATGTTTAGAGTTCCTGGAGTTCCATCATTATGAACAATTTATTTTTAAAAAAATATACTCTGTGTTGGACTGCAGAGAAAAGCCTCTATCTGTGAATTACAACGGTTAAAGAAATAAGGCAGAAATGTGTTAATTTTACACTGATTTCATGAGTTGGTCATGCATTGAGTTAGCAGTGCTGAAATAATTAACAATCTCTTTTTGCACACCAGGGGCCAGGTCTTCAGGTGATAGAAATTGATCAAATACCATCGATTGCAGTACAGCAGCTGAACTAGTCGATTTTAAAAAGTTAAAAATAGCACTTGTCATTAAGAACTGACATTAATGTATATTTTAACAGGTTAGATATCCTTGCAGTTCTCAAGTATTTTTGCTTATTTTTCTGATCTGTTTCTTTCATTTATTTATTTTTTTTTTTAAATCTGTTTTTTGTTTGTTTTTTTTTTTTCCTCCACGAAGAACCCACATTACTTGTTTTTGAAAAATGGTCCAAAAACCTACAAGCCTGTAGCTTGAGGGGCCTGAGAACCTTTCACTAGCCTGTTGTAGCAATGACAGATGTTTTGTGCCTTGCCTGTTTGCTCTAATCGTTGTTCCTGCCCCTTGCAAGAGAAGAAGGAGGAATGTGCTTCTGTGTCTCAAGCAGGTCAGTTTGCCATCCAGCTTATCAACTTGAACAACTAGTGAAACTGAATTTATGCTCATATTCTGGGTTGTAAACACTGCTGCTTCAGATGAGGACACGTACTTGTGGACATGGTACTGACTTAAACAAATTAGACTTGAAAGACCTTACCAGGGAGCACATATATATATCTGCTGGTGGGCCTTAGCCTGACCAGCCAGAACTTTTGTACTGGTTAATGAAGATTTGAGGAAGGGGGAAATTAAAAACCCTTCATGTTTCCTAATCCTTCACTTAAACTGAGCATTAAAATTATCTCTTTGGGACATGGAGGAAGGTCTCAGGTGACAGCTACATCCGTGCCTTGGCTGATAAGCATTTTTTGAATCGCACAAACTTGACTGTTTGTAATTGTGCAAAGATATTTGCATAATATTTCCTTTTGATTAGGCTTCTTTCTCCCACTTGATTTTGCTTTTAAAATTTCTTTTGCCTTTTTTTACATCTATTTAATTTTCATCTGTTATTTCCTTTCTTCAGCTCTGGGGTTTTTTTAATCCATCCTTCTCCCACAGTGCACGCATTATCAATGTTGTATGGATTGTGATTCACTAGTGTGACACTGGAGCAAGTTAATGTGATCTGAGTTTACTGTGTATAACTTCTAAGATAACCCTAAGATCACCATAGCTAATACACCTTGTCTTAATTTTGGAGGACGCCAGTTGGATGTTTCCTACATGGACCTGCCATTACTCGTGAATGAAGCAAATTCTCCTACACAAGAGTAGAAATATTACTACATTAATGTTGAAAAGCAGATTATATTTCATCTTCCTTTTCCCATTTCACCTCCAGACATGCAACGAAGAGTCCCTGTTGGGCTGGAATTTTGTTTCATCTTTGCATGAGTGAAAGTTACTAAAAGATCCATTCTAATTTGTTTTTAAATCCTTCAGTCCTTGGCTATCCGCGGGCCTTGACATGAGAGGGGACTGACTTCTTTTAACAATCCTTAGTGCTAAAATAGGTTTTAGACTACTAAAGGGCACAATGTGAACAGTGGCTTTCCCTCCGTGGCTTGGAGACCTGTCAGATGTCTCTCGTTGTACTTGTCTCTTGTGCAGTGAAGCACAGCATGTGACACCATGTTTGTTTTTATTCCCACTCAAAGAAAGATTTGGATGCAGAAGTGATGGCAGAGAGGATATTTCTTGGCACACGAAGACTTGTTAAAACTTTTTCATCTGCAGATGCAACATACGGAACTTGAATTTCCAGAATAAAGGTGACATTTTACTCAGTAGCTCTGGGTGTTGCCAGGTTTTAATTAAAACGCTGCAGAAAACTGTGTCAAAACTTGTTTTTAATAGGCTTGTACATTTGTAAATTTTAAAAGCTTCCTATAATATCAGAACAATAAATAGTGTCAAGATGCTAACTACTGAAAAAATAGTCCAACTAAGCTAGCACATAATGCTATAGATTTATTTGTTTCGTAGTGCAACAATATTTCAGTCAGCATAGAAACCATGTTACACTTTTAATATTATCTTCTGGAGTTGTCTTTATGTCCATAGCCCAGGAATGACACCAGCTTTCTTTTTTTTTTATTTTCCTGCCAGATTATTCTCATTAACATCACTTAAAAATCTATAAAAATGAAAGAGTGTTGCTCCATATACAGTCATAGAGCTCACAGAGCTTGGGAAGTGACAAACAAAGCAGCATTTGCTAAAGAGCAGACTGTCAAACAGAAGTGACAGACAAGGCCAATTACCATATGTAAATGAGCTAGTATTCATTATATATATATATATATATTTTTTTTAAAAAACTGTATTTGTCAAAAGTACTGCTATTCAGAACTGATTCTCTAGCTGGATGAACCCTGTGGAGTTTCAGGTTTTATGAGCCCCTGCATCATTCTTTTTTTTAGAATGGTAATATGTATTTCTCCTCAGGTCATTTTTTCCTATGGTTTAACATTTTCCTTTCCCCCTGTTTCTCTGCAGGAAAATGGGCAGTTTATTTCCATTTTGAATCTGGACTGGTCCCTCTACACTGATATTCTGTCCCAGAAAGCTGCAGAGGTTTCATGGAAGACACAGGTAACCTTGAAAAATATTATAATAATTTGTCTCAAATGTTTTTTCTGTTTTTCTAGAGTGGAATATTTATCTGGATGAACTCACAGGCAATGTCCTAGCTGACTTGAACATGACCGTGGTTTTGTTCCCTACCTTCAAAATGTTGACCTGGGTGCAACATGTGTGATCATGGCATTTTTTTGGTGACAACACATGAAAACACCCTGAAGTACACTTGTGATTGGTGTGCATTCATCAGCATTCAATGCAGAATAGTCATGCCAGCCAGTAATTTTCATTTATTTAGCAGTTGTATCTGCACCAGTGACATCAATGTACAGAGTGACTGGTCTACATTACACTTCCCTACAGTCACATGAAGCTAAGTGGATGAGGAGATTATTTTGAAGTTTGGCAACTATTTCACACTGTATCTGGTATAGAGGCTAATATTCTGCACCTCTGAGGACTATCGAGTTAATCTTCACTGAAGCACTGGGTACTATTTCAAAATTTCTTTCAACACATCTATATAGGGCTGGTGTCATATTCTTACCGTTTCCCTTGTGCTGGGCAAACAATATGTCAGATCAGAGAACTTCCCTCCAGAAAAGTAAGCCTTAGACACCCAATGGTTTTCTTCTAGCTAGGGTCATTATCTTAAGTTGCTATGAGAATGTATGAATACCAGGACTCACCTAAAGAAACAAGCAGGGAGGGGAATGGATGGCCAAAGTGATAGTGAGGTGGGACAATGGATTTTTGTGGCATTGCCTTCAGCTGAAAATGGGTGTGAAAGCCAAATGAAGTGTGTAAGAAGGGCAGTGTCAGGAAGGGGAATGGAGAAGTTATTCATGTCATCTGCTCTGGACATACAGATTTAGGTCTGCAATCTGGAGGTCCACTGACAGCAGCAGACTCCTCCACAGGACCATGAAAAGCACTTGCATTGAGCTTGTCCTCTGAATGGCCTGTTAATATAGCTCTCTTCTGTCCATTGACTGTAAACAACCTCAGCAGATGAGACTAAGGTAGATGGTCAGAAAAGCTGTTTTTTTAGTGCTATTTCCTCCCACACAGAGTACTAGTAGCTCTTGTTTAAAAGTTTCTTTTGCCAATTTGGTTAACATAATTATCTAATTATCATGGTAATTGCCATTCATCATGGCAATTACCATTCACCATGGCACTCTAGTCTCAGTCGCTCTACACCCTGTGGAACTGATTAAGATGATTACTGACTCAAAGAGTTTATGTACTTAAGAAAGTCAGTAAATGGTTTTCTCAGAGAGAAGAAAGGCAGACTTCTGGGAGTAAGATCCACCACCTGGATTTGTTTGGAAAAAGTGCAGACATTTCCAAGTCTTGCTCGCAACCTTCACAATTTCTCAAAGCTTTTAGTCTCCAGAGCAGAATTATGAAAGTTGTACATTCTTGTTCGCAAAGCTGCTGTCAGTGCTTTACTAGCTGTGCCCCGGCTGAGCGTATTTCACTCTATACGATGGCTGTATTTAGCAAAAGCAGTCATGCTGACAGTCTGCATGATGGAAGTCCTAATCTGTGCAGTGTCATGCACTATGCATCACCATGAGGGAATCTCTAGTGACTCGTTATTAATAAGAGGGAAGCATTGACATTATTGTTATTATTTATGACTTATTCTGCTCTGCAGATATGTGAGGCACTTTAAAAAACAAATACAGATGAAATCCCTGCCGGTAACCATGCAGAGCAGCAAGGCACAGTTGGCATTCTCATGATTCCTGCTGCAAAGTGTCTAAAGAAAGCAGGCTGGGCAGTGACAAGGACAGCACCATCTTCTCCTGCTGCCATAGAGATCTGGGTAAATGGAGAACAGTTAATGCTGTAGCCCCTCAAATAGATGTAATTCTGGTTATTATTTCTATTACGTAGTGTTGTAGATCCTCCTTCTCCCCTCGTGGAGTAGGGCTTCATGCACATATGTTAGGAAGAATTAACTTCTAGAATTAACTTCATTATTACTGCTGATACAAACGGTGAGATAACTGCATCATTTCCCTACAACATAGAATATAAGAATGCATGAAAATTTGGACTTTGTCTCACTCTCTTTACTTGACATCAAATATTTCAAGGGAAAATAACACATTATATGGAATGACAATGGAGAGAAGGAAAAAACATGCAGTGATTATTAAGATGCAGATACTATTCAGAAAATTACTAGTGAAATAAAGAATTATTGTTATTAATAAAAAGTATCACCTCCTGATTTTTTAAATATTTTTGTATATTTTTTATAACTCTGTAGTGTCCAAAGGCCCTGATCTGGGTCAGAAACAGTGACAGTGTGATGTAAAGTATATGCATGGGACAGGAGCCTTTCACTTTCTGATATTTTTTTTTTAATTAAAAATAAAATCTATTGATCATGTCCAAATAATTCTCTCTGTCTCTCCAGGTCATTTTTTTCACCCTCCTCTCTGTTTAATCATCTACTTCTCCAGTCAGCCTCCCTGGTTTGCAGATAGCAGTAAACACCCTTCACTGTTTCAAAACGATATCAGCTCTAGGGTAAAATGTATTGAGACTCTGAAACTGCAACTCCAGGCTTGCTTACACATGCTTCATCTTTTCATCTTCTTCGTTATCAAAGCGTGTTATTTTCACCTTACTAATATACTAATTTGGTCTGAATGAGCATGCTCCCTCTGTCACCACTAGCAGAAGGTGTTCAAAATAATTCAGGGTTATACACAAAGAAAGTGAAAGACACCTGTCAAGAGATCAAGAACATCATTGTGGGTACTGACTAGTGCTTTGGCACATCTCATATGAGACACCTTACCATGGATCCATCTGTGGGATCAGTGGCTCTTCCAGAAAAGTTCTTTGGATGGGAGGAAGCCATAAATGTGATCTTCAAGTCCTAAACTTACTTCCTCATTTGGCTCAATAGGGGTAGAAGTTTGCTGGTGTTCATGGTGCGCTGGAAAAAAAGTATCCAATTATTTAGTCATGTCTTAACTGAATGTTCTGCTTGTTCTTAAAAAAATCCCTCAAAATTAGCTTGACTCCACTCAGTTTCCAAGAACACCTTGATTTCATCACGTTACTGTAAATTTTACAAAGCTAACAGCCCTCTCCAACTGGATTTTAGCTTCTTATAATATATATTACTATGGCTCTGTCTTTACTTCATTGCTTTTTATGTGACATTACAGAACAGCTTGCAAAACATCTGGTAGTTAAGGGCTTATATTTTGAGGCTTTCATTTTGCATAAGGAACTTTCAGAGATCTTAGTAAATTTTGGATAAAAGTCATTGTCAGAGTACAGACCTTTGCACTGTTGTTATAACAAGATAAGAGAAATTTCCTCATGAAACCAAATTTTGAAAAAGTTAAGGATTTTTTTTTTTTTTTTCCCTTACCAGCACAAATGATGGTTGTAACAGAAAATATTGGTTCTAATATTGCCATAGCTGCAACTTCACATAAATTTATTCTGCTTCTGGATGAAAGCAGGATGCTATTTTCGACAGCACATGCCCACTAAAAGCATAACATAAAATGGTCCAAGGGAGTAAAGTTTTACCGAGCTTGGTGAAGCTATGCTGATCTATCGCTATAGCCTAACAACCACTTCTGGGCAATGTAATAAAACTGCATGTAGTTAAATCACACTGTGGGTAGTGAAAACAGTGTAACTGTTTCATAAAACCTATGAAAAAGTGTGGTTGCTAAGAACGCCCTGATGCTACAGAAGAACCACTGGGTTTATGGGGTCGGGAAAAAGCATGGATATTACTTTTACGACAATATTAAAGAAAAATGTGTAGAGAAGCTATTTGAAGCAAAATGGCGGAATAAAAAGTTTGCAGTTAGACAGCATATTTATTTAATACATGAACTCTTTATATAGATCTTTGAGATCTTACAGACTAGCTTGTGCTAAAAGAAAGTTTACTTGGACACAACTAATTTTCCAGTTGTATTCCTATCCAGTATTCTCCTCTCTTCCAGTATGTGAGGCAAGATGGTGTTTATATAATGTATTCAAGCCTCAGTGGTATGAAATGACATTTCGGTCTGTCTAGACCTTGAATCTCAAATATGGGTATTATGGCAAATTATAGGATGAATTATGTATCTTTCCTCACAATTAACACATAACACAGATGTAATTAAAGTCAAAATAATCAAATACAGAGGAATGAATTTAATAGACATGTCTTTGTGAGGATTCATGACAGCAATCATGAAAAGGTTAGTGAGCAGCACAGACACAGCACTTTAAGCACAAGAAGTTGCCATCTTGCCTGATGTAAAATGAAACAGTTCAAGTTTAAAAATAAGTATAGTTACAATAAAATAAAAGACCATAGTCTTTTGTTTGGACTCTCCTTTTACTTCTTTTTCAAAGTTACGGTAAGATATGCTAAATGCAAGATGAGACAGAAAATCTTCAAGTAGAAAGGGCAGAAAATAAGAAAAGGATGAATCCTTTAAGACCAATGATATTTTTTTATATGCCTTTTTTTCTCTTCCCTTTTATTTTGACCCGCCTTAGGCTGGGGCTTTGATCTATATTTCAGTCACCAAGGTCCCTTATCAGAGAAAACACAAGAAAAGGATAGTAAGAGATAGAGACAGAATGACAAATAGATGCACCCTGAGTCACCACAGAGTGACTTCTCTGCTCTTGAGGATAAATTCTATCTGGAAACCACATCTGCAGTGGGAATGTACAAGAGAGGGAAAGAAAGTTTTGCCCCGAGGGCCTAAGCCAACTCCCACTGATTGCAAAAAGCTCTTTTTGATATGTAGAAAATTGTTCAGTCGTAAATTCGAGAGGATAAAACAATAACATGCAATGTCCTAATGTTCCCTGGATATTCCTTTTTTCTGCTCCCCTCCCTCCCGGCATTTCAGGTGTCTTCTGTGTACTTCCATGTGCCATTTTTCATGTACACATACTCCTCTCTAATTTCTAGGAATAATTTTTACTGCACAGTGTACGGCATGTAGATCAAAACTCCACCCAGCCCAATAGTCTGTCTCTGACAGACCAGGGACAGATGGCTGGGAAAAAAGACGGGCCAGAAAGCAGTGTTTGTTCTTTGCTTCCAACATTTTAAAAGCTAGTGACTTCCTGAAACAAGGTGGCAGCTCAGTATCTAGTCCCTCTCAGGGAATTCTCCTTCCAAGAGTATGCAGACACCTTGACCACAATGGTAGTCAGTAGCTTCCTTCAGCGATAAGTTTCACAAGTGTTTTAGGAATGACTTAGTTTTGTTTGTTTTGAACTGAGTGTGACATGTGTGACATGACTTCAAGCTCATGAAAACCAGAAGCTGATCCCACATCACATCCTCCTTGTCACTCTTGCTCTGTGCCACCTTTTCCCCAGCCTGAAGAGTCCTGGTCCTCTTTGTTGTTTCTTGGACAGATGACATCCACACCTTTGATCGGCAATGCTGCCCTTGTCTGTACCTTTTCCAGTTCTGTTCTGTCTGTTTCAAGAAAGACCAGAAATGCACAGAGCATTGAAGATGCAAGCATACCATAGATTTATACAGTGACATAATAACATTATATATTTGTCTTCTATTCATTTCCTGATACTTCTTAACATTTCATTTGCTTTTTGTCTTCTACTGAATATTGAGCTGATGTTTTTTACAGAACTATCTTTTATATCTCAAATATCTCTCTCTTGAATGATAATAGTCAGCCCAGAGCCAATAATTTTGTAACTAAAGCTTTATTGCTTTTACCTATGTGCCTTACTTTACATTTATCCACATTGAATTTCATTTTCCATTTTATCTCTCATCCACTTAGCCTTGTACAGTCTTTTTGTAAATCTTTGCAGTCAGCTTTCATTTTTATTAACCTAAGCAACTTCATACCATCAACAAATCTTGTGTCCTCACTCTTCACCTTAGAGATGGGTGCACTTTCCAGGAATTTTCAAGTAGCTGATTACAGGCCATAGTACTAAGGAAAGGGATCTGAACTAGTCTACCTCAGCCTTCCTACTAGAATTATTCATCCTTTACGCTTTCAGGGTTTCATCCTCAGTTTTGCATAGCTGGCTATGGGCCATCATCTTCCCATCTATTTTTATCCACTTTTTCACTCCTTTTTTTTTTTGTATCCATTCTTCTTATAGAACAACTGCATTATTCATCTCTTTGAACATGCATAACTTTTTGAAAGGGAGTTTGGAATAGATCTATTTCATAGAGACAGCAAAGATTTCTCCCTCCAGCTTGAGGGAAGCTAGCAAACTTAGATAATGTTATGTTAAGAAAACACAGAAATCGCACACTATGTTTAGCTGTCACATTGGATAAAGGGGGTAAAGAACATTAGTTTTTGTAGCCAGTAGTACACATGGAATGATGTGACCAGCAATGTATCTAGTCACTTGGCTAATATCTAATGGCCAGGTACACACTTTCACCTTAGTCAAGAGCAGGTAATTTCAGAGGAAAATACAAAATGAAACTCTAGGTCTTGCTTCAGGATCCATAATAAAAATACCTGAACTTCCCTCACATGAGAAAATTTAATTTGGTCACAGTAATTCTCGAGCATTATTTATTTGGAAATTTGATCCTGCTCTTTTTCCTTTTTTTTTTTTTTTCTTTGTAGACATTTCTCTAAACTAGAGGCTCAAAGAAAGAAGGGAAAATGCTCTCTAGTGAATACCAACCTCCCAAAGGAAATCAACAAGTAGGAAATCTGGAGAAAGAGTTCAGCCATGCTATTGATGGGATGAGCTGGTGAGCTGCGCAGCACTGCTCTTACAAGAGCACTTCAGATTATTTTAAGGTCCTTCATAATTGTTTCAGCTTTTGACTAAACCTACTAGATTTGCACATCCAACTCATATGGTTAATTTACTGGGCTCTTCCCCTTTCAGACTGTCTGTGAATATGCCATCATGTCCTCTAAACCTTATTTAAACTTCCTGAAGCACAGTAACAACAAACTTCCCACCATAGTTAGCAACAGATTTCAATGCAGCTGCTCATGAGTATGGACTCTGCGATTTGGCAGAAACAAAAAACACTGGTGTGTAGGCTACTGCGCCACTGACCTCTTTTTACAGCAAGAATAGAACATTATTCCTTCTCCATTTTCCCTATATCCTAGTGAGGTTTTAATCCATGTGAAGTTTTACCTCTCACTCCATGGTTACCAAGTTTCCCTAAGGGTTTCTTGTAAGGGTCTTTATCAAAAGTCTTTTGAAAACTTCAATTAATTTTACCCACCATTTCTCCCTTATTCACTATTTTGTTAACTCTGAATGAGTGTTGGCAGTTTAGAGAGGTACTGTTTGGCGTTTAGAAGCCTGAGCCTTTAGTCTTACTAAGTTGTATACATTCATTTAATGTATAACTCTATCTTTCATTATTTTCTTGACTATTTTTCCTGCTGCTGTGGTGTGTCCTGCATATCTATAAGAGACAATTGCTCCTGGCACTTTGTGAAAGATCTAGACAGTCTCAGCTACAATCCCATTGGCTGTGGTAACAGGTTTTTATTTCAGATTTTTAACAATAAATTGTGTATCTTTAAACAGCAATTCAGCTGCTTCATTATTTAGCCCTCAGAGCTCCTAGACAGTTAAGATGCAGCAGGGATGATTAATTACCACATAATGTGTTGTGTTATTCCAGTAACTCTGTTTCATTTTGACTTTTGGGTTCTCAGAGAACATCTTACCCTTGCTTCATGTTGAGAATAGCACCTATTTAAGTTATTTTTGTAAACAAAAGTTTACGCTCAATCACATATGTCAATGCACATTTTACTTAGCCACTTCTTGATAGTGTGGTGAAGAATGTATGCAACTGAATCACCACCCAAGGAGCTGAGTGACCAAGCTGAGATAATGGGCAAAACACAGGCACAAAATACAGTCAATACCATGCTTTGACAAGAAGAGGGCTGTGAGAATCTTGAATTTTTGAGACTCAATGCAAACTATCCCACTGTCTTGCAATGTATCCTCAGGCAAGTCATTTAACCTCTCCAGTGTAATTTTCCCAGATATAATACATGGGTGATAATATTTGCCCACCTCTTGGGCATGTAGTGAGCAATGATTAGGTAAATTTTTGAAATTCTTCTAATTATGTTAATTGCAGAGTATAAAATTATGTTCTCCCCCCAGGAGAGGTAAGCAGAGGGGAAAAATGAAAGAAAATAAATACTTCATGCTACTGGAGAGAGCAAATTATTCTCTTTGAGAGTGGGCCAAATAGTGTCCTAGTAAGTGAGCATAAACTGGATTTACTTAGAGCCCGATATACATTTGAAGAAAATTGGTGTAATTTCACTGAGACCAATGAAAAAGTCATTTACACCACTTGGAGCTCTGGCTCATTTATTTCAATGAAGTTATTCTGCATTTATGTGGGTGTAAACCAAAATAGCATTTAGTTCACTGTTAAGGTAGTAACTTCTCTGTTTTTATTCCTGTGATGGCTGGTAGCAAAAATAGTCTGTGGGATGCTGGCATGAATGAAATGAGGGAGAGGAGAGGAGAGGAGAGGAGAGGAGAGGAGAGGAGAGGAGAGGAGAGGAGAGGAGAGGAGAGGAGAGGAGAGGAGAGGAGAGGAGAGGAGAGGAGAGGAGAGGAGAGGAGAGGAGAGGAGAGGAGAGGAGAGGAGAGGAGAGGAGAGGAGAGGAGAGGAGAGGAGAGGAGAGGAGAGGAGAGGAGAGGAGAGGAGAGGAGAGGTTCTCTATATGCAGAGAAAATAGTTTCTGTTGATGTCACCAATGACTAGAAACTCACTTGAACATCTAACTGTCTTTGTGCCAGGCACCATAACAAGTTAACTAGGTAGGGGCTGCTCAAGCAATACCATGTTTAGCTTTTTTACACTCCCCTTCCTCCTGCACCTCAGCTAAACCAATTACTGAACAGCACAACAGAGAACTGGGGCTCCTGGGTTTGGCTGGGAAACAGCACACTCCAGCCTAATTCTTTGTACCTCCTTGACTGTTTCTCTCTTTTCTTTGTGCCAAATACAGCTGAATGCAGCACAAAGATAAAGGGAGAGACAATTCCAGCAGAAGCAGACACCTTCCAATGGGAGAAATGGAGAAGAGGCAATCTGCCTGAGCTCTCAGACCACACCAGAAATAGAAAGTAAACCAACAGTTCTTGAGACCCATATGCTTTTACACTGTGTTTTTTTTAGGCAAAACACAGCAGGCAATTATATCCTTCCTTTGTTAGGTACTGGAATTTTTTGATTCTGCTGCCCCAGGTTTAATTGCAGCTTTTGGAAAGGCTTTGCGTTATCTCTCCGTTGCAACTGACGGTGATTTTTTTCTACTTTGCAAGTTTGGGTTGGTTTATTTGAAATTTTATGAGGACAAAAGAGTTTTATGGTGGCAAGGAGGAAGAATTATCACTGTATTTTAAAGGAAGAGTTATCACCAGTACTTATAATAGCAATAGGAAGGATTATCACTAGCAAAAGCTCAGGAGGATTACTTGGGATTCAGAAACGTACAGTAAACAATCTTTATCTCTTGTAGAATGTCAGTGCATATTTTACAATATAGATGGTTTTAGTGCTTCATGAAAAAAGTCTGCTGCGATTTGAGTTTAATCATTCAGAATCTTGGAATTAAATTATTATTCAGTTGTCATGAAACCAGTGGAAAAAAAAAAGCTGCTTATGAAAGGAACAAGAAAAAGCACTGTAATTTCATTTCAGTCTAATTCCAGTTTTAAATCTTTGTATCAGCATTTCCTTGACAAGTTATCAGTAGATCCATAAGATTCAGTGGAGTAGTATGAGCATGTGATAACACATGTGAGATCACTTAACAAAGTAGTTTCAAAAACTTCTGGTTTAAGTTAAACACTTTTCAAAAAATGAACAATATATTCATGACTTCTCATAATATCAACTGATTAAATGATGTTCATATTGAATAAAAATGCAGATCCTTAAAACACACAAGCACACGCACATCCTTTCTACAGAGAGTAAAGTTAATACACCTAGGGTTAAGAGAAGAGTATATATATATATATGTATGTATAAGAAAGTATAAATGAAATCTATGTGAGGATTTCTTCTAGTAAGAAAAAGGAAAATAACAAGAACAGGGTCATATGCGACAAAAATATTTAATTTTCTGCTGGAAATTACTTCCAAGTCATGAAGCTAAGCAGCATATAACATAGAGAAAAGATTTAAAAGACCATGTAAAGACAGCCTATCTGGAACATGATAGAATTAACTGAACTTATATCAGTTTTGCCCTTTGAAATTTATACTCACATTTATAGTAATAAATATAAAATCAGATTTATAAATAAAAAATACCTTGAGATGAATTCTGCACCAATTCTTGTCTTGTTATTTGTTTATCGATGGTAGGTTGCAAATCAGCCTCTGCTGGAACTTAGGAATGAGACTGATATTCTGTTTTGGTTTTGATCTTTGTCTTAGCCTTGAACAGTAACTGTACAGAGTCATATCATATGTATATATGCTATGATTCTATGATTTATATATATATATACACACCTATACAAAAATGTGTTTACAAACACACCTATAATGCATCCTCTTGGGCTTTAAAAAACATACAAGAGTCTTGAATCTCTGATTAAGGTGTCTCCTATCAGACAGATTTCTTGCTTTTTAGACAAAAAAGACCCCCTAGACAAAATAACACAGTAGATATGCATTCCTCCTGGCCTCTAAGTTAAGAGAACACTTGTACTATGAATTTGTTTTGAAATCGCTGTTTCACAAAGCAGTTATGGTAATGGAAATTAAGGTTGGAATTACAAAGATGGAAAACTCTGAAAGGTAAAAATTGGAGATGTTCTGGATCATTAAATAGGCTAATTAACATTGTTTTGCAAATGATGGAAATTTCATGCAAATTATATCTTATTTTAAATAAATTATCTATGCATATATACATACTCATTTTGAAGGATGAGTTTCTAATTTTTAGGAAATAAAATACATTGTCAAAGTCATGCTCTCGTTTGATGTATTTACTATGTTTAGGAAAATCAGCTTCTCCTGTTCAAGATACAGACCAACCATGGACAAAGTCACCTTTCTCAAACACATCCAACAACGTATCTCAGATTTTACTTGAAGGATTACCTCAAGAATATAGTGGTTCAGGTAAATTAATCATGGTGCTTGTTGAACCTTCAAAGTTGTCTTAGTTAACATGAAAAGTTGATAGCGTTTGCAAGAGTATTTGTGTATGAGGGCAACACTAATAAACAGTACCAATTACTGATGTACTCTTGGAAGCAGAAAGATTTTGTGTGCCACTCACACATTACATTTACAGCAAAAAGTCTAGCTATTTAACATGAGCAAGGAATATGCCATACCAGTGAAAGGTAGTTTGCACTAACAGCATTGCATCCACATAGTTGTGCCAGTGAATCCATCTGAAAATGTTTTTCCTTAAAGACAGCTATATCAACAGGTGCTGTCAGTCCCAAATACAAGGTCCTGTGCGTATTTATCAGTGGAAAGACATTGGCATATTCTGCTTTCATTTACAGGTAGCCCAGCATTACTTTCCTGAACTGTAAAAAAACTTGTTTTACATAGAAGTAACACAAGTGACAAGCCACCTCCTTATTTTCTTCTTTTGCTAGATGATTCAGAATGAGCCAAGCTTTTCTGTATTTCACATAGTATTTTTCCAGCTTTCAAAGCAACAGTATATAATTTTCTAACACCATTCCATCTCATTGAAATCATAGCAATCGTTCTTCAGTGGCAGCTTGGCTGGAAGGAGTCCATCCTCCAACAGTTTCTAAACCTCCACTCAAGTGACAATTGCAGTCTATTTCCAGCTTACTATTCTTTAAATCTTGTCTTACCATGTAACCTCTTCTCTTTGACCTGGAAGTCAACTACGATCATATGTCATGACCGAACAGTGAGGCAGACTTGAATTTACGTAGCCCAGAATTTTCAAGGTAACAGGAATTTGTTGTCAAGCGGCTCTCAAGCAGCCTAAGTCTGCGAGTCACTGTTAAGTCTGCTAAGTGGTGTGAAGATATAATCGTGGTAATAATAAGTACTGCTTCATCTCTATTAGACTAAGGTGTACTGCTATACTTTTGACCCCTGCTCACTTATCTACCTCTTCCTGGCTCCTGCAATATTTTGAAAAGGGTTGGTTGTTGCTGCAGTGTCCTTGATGTGCACTTCTGGAGGCTGAGCCAGCGGGTGCTGCAGTGCTTGACAATCTTTAAATGCTTCAATGCTCTTGAATACCTGATATATTTTGTAGTCCTCCATCTTTTTGAAGCGGTTTTGAAAATGGGAAGATATAGCCAACAGCAGTTCTCAGACGCTTAATGGCCACTGCTTCATGTCATGTTGGCAGCATCTATTTGCCAAATGACAAACACAGCCTGGGTCAGATAAGCTCAGCTCTACTTGACAAATCTGGAGATGAACCGAGTTGTTTTTTCTCCTTCTCACAAAGCTGCTGTTGTCATCGCCGTGGAAACCAACAGTGTTATTCCAGGGCAGAGCTTTGTCTTGTCAAGGATGGCAAAGGTGTTTTCACCTACTACATGTCAAGATGTCTGAGATCTATTTACTGCTTGGCCTACATCTTTCTCAAAGAGTCTTCCTAGAATAAGAAATTCTTTCTCATCTCTTTGATTGCTTCTGTCACCTCTTAAACCTAATGTACCATGTTTTCTTACGTTCAGCTGGAGTAATGAAACATTTTTCATTATGATCATTATTTTCACACATCTCAGGATCTCTTCACTGTCACAGGATATTTGTTGAGCACCTTGGCTTTTATAGATGTCTATGCCATTTATAGATACATTTATCTTTTGCTGTAGTATCTAAGATGAGCAGATTCATGGTGTAGGGAAACCATCAGTAGCTACAGATGAAAAGTTATTTTGGAGAACTGTAGGATGTTCTTATTTCATTCCCAACATGTTTGTTGCCCATAAAAGTCTGTTTTATGTCTTTATCAAGAAATAGATTCAGCATTGATTGGTCATGGCAAAGAAAGAATTATAGGCCAATACTAATAACAGACAAACATAAACAACACTGTGGTTTCCACTGCGTACCAAGTAATCATCACTATTTTCTGTCTCCTTGCTACTGGCTTTTTAAGTGGAAACTGTGACTTTCCGTTATTATTTTGAATGTTCTTGCACATGAAGACACTGGAACCAGAGACTTGTTCTGTTAGACTTTGTATGCACATAGAGTTCGTTTTGCAATGTGTTTATGCAATCTTCTGTGATAAGAAGTCGTATACCAGTGCAAGTTAGAATATAGAATACAAATACATGCATGTAAAATGCAAACATGAAAATGTTATTTGATGTATATCATATATAATCAAACCACATAACATGAAATCATGAAATCAGTGCCTCTTTAATGAGTTATGCTGATATTAAAGAGAAGGAACAAAACTTTGTGGAAGACACTAAGCTTTTCTGGAAGATTGCAGTGCAACCAAAAAGCAACTTTATTCATTTGAAGGTGTTGCACTGAGGTTGCAGAGGTGCAGCTCTACCAATCTGCCATAGTTTATTGGAGACAAAGGGGAATGAGGGACTAAAGGATCAGGAAGAATGTGGGACAGGAATAGGCAATGGTGGGTAGACTGGAGAGGGAGAAAAATAACCAAACTGCAGCACTCAAATCTCTTTTAGAGCAGATTGAGGGTCATTGCTCACAGAAGAGTGAACCAATTTACAATAAAGGTCATACCTGCTGTATTAGGTTATATATATATATTTAATGAAAATAGCAGCAATCATGGATACCATGAGTGAATGACTGGACATGAAGAACTGCACTTCTGCTGTAACAGATAATGACCATATTTTACCTTTCAAAACTATTAATCTTCTAATCCGTATGGTCTGGCATCCATATGCTATACTATTCTTAACTTTGCAGTCAGCCACGTATTGTCTTAATAACCACACAGTCAAAAAGATATTTTCATGCTAAAGCACCTTTAATTTAGGAAGAATGTTTTTCTCTGTCAGTAATCCTTTTAGTCACAGCTGTTTAGCCTAGTGAAATGAAATAGTTCCTGGTATGTTGATAGTCTGTCTACAATTAAATGTAATCAGTTTTTAATTAACTGGAATTTTCAATATCTCAGAAGTACTCTTTATGAAGTTTTATTCAAATGAGGATATGGATTACTTTACTTTTTAAAGTTTGGAGCTCAGAGAAAAGACAACAGAAGAGACATTACAGATAAAATGAAGCTTAGCAGAAAAAGGACAATGCATGCACAAAATCTACTTAAAGGCTATGCAGGGTGTGTATCCAGAAACAGACCTTGAGCAAGACCTTGACTCTGTATGAATCTGATATATGCAGCTGTACAGCTGTCAACAGTTATTATTGTCTTAAATTTTATGTTGTTATTATTATTAATTATTCTGGCTAATACTGTAATTGTTTTACTGTGTCTAGTGGAGTTTCAGCCTGTTAAAGCAGTGGCAGAGAGAGTCCCAAGTGCGACATCTCCCAGGTGGATTGAGTGTCTTCTCCCATAAAGTACCATAGATGCTGTACTTCAGCAGTGCATTGAAGAAGTCTCCAGAGCATCATGAGAGAGACAAAACCTTTAAAAACCTCATGAAGCAAAAAACTGCATTATTACAAATTTATCTTCTTGAATCAATGAACAGACAAATAAAAGATCATTCTAAACCAAAGTAGAAAGCCCGCTTTTACTTCTTTTGAAAACAACAAAGCTGAATATTTTCTTTGAAAAAATATGATAATTTATTTGCAATAATAACCAAACATTTTTTTTCAACTAAGCTGAAAAACCTCAATTATATCAAGAACCAAACTTTCAAATCAATAAATCAGTACTATAAAGTAGTACTGTAATATCATATAAATATTGGCTATATCAAGAAACTATACTATAAAATTGTATTGAATGAAAAATAAAATCACAAACACATTTTATCTCCTAAGTAAAAAGACATATTTAAATATATTTTAGAAACATAAAATTAAAAATATTACCATCTTATTTTGGATTTTTTTTTTTGCCATAAAACCTAATTAAAATCAGCAGTAATTTATTAAATATTCTGTTTTCAGTCAAATTTATCTTCTGAATTATCATTTATATGTAGCTCTCCTCTTTCAAACACACATTTTGCTAAACTTGCATGAAGTTCATTTAAATATCTTCCTATATTTTTTGCTCTAATGGTTATTAATTCTTTTATGCCAATGGCAGAGCAGCCATTTAAAATGCCAGCCACCCACCATTCCCTCTGACACAAATGCTCAATATATTGTAGAATCAAATGGAGTAGGAAAGACTCGGTCTAATTCCTGTTACAGATAAGATAGGACAGATGTATTTGAAGGGTTAGAAATGTACCTGAGTGAAACATCTAAACAGCAAAAGCCAATTTACTTCGTTCAGGCTCAGGCCAAGCAGTTGGACTTTGGGCTTAGACCAAAAGAAAAGCACAGTTTTGGAAGCTTTGCTCTGTCCCTGGTCTGTGTAAGCTGGATATCAAACCCTTTGGTCACAAGGTGGATGTTTTGTTAGGCAAGAGCAACCCTTTCTGTCCTCAAGAGTATGGGTGGAACAAGGGAAATCATCCATTTTTCTACTTTTCCAGAGTTTGAGGGCTGTTTCTGCAGAACAGCAGTGGCACACTCTGCACAGCTCAGGGCAGTTTAGGCGTAGCAGATGTCTACTTGTTAAGTGTGGAAATACCTTTGTCTCTGGAAATTCATCTTGGCAAACTAGAGGAGTGGTCAAGGAGGCCCAACTTGTCTCTGTGACCCCTGTCTATGTGGTGATGTCCTCTGAGATAAGCCATTTCTCTGTACTCAGCAATGTGAAGGCAGTAATCACAGTGAGGAGGAAGCTCTTTATGTTCTTCCCACAGGCTGATAGCAACATGGATTTTTCTGTTAGCAGCATGAGACTATGTGATTTTCACTGTGACCAGTGAGAATCCGGTTGCAGGAGGTGGGAAGGGGCGGCATTGGAAGAAGTAAAAAGCAGAGTTTACTTCCTTAGGAAAAGAAGCAAATAATTGGCTCGCTTTAAAAAAGCCCTAGCTTCTAAGCTCTCATTAAGTTTTCAAATGAAGGGGAAGGAAAGGATGAGGGGAATGTAATTGGAGAACTTTCTTCTGCAAAAACTGCACAATCCAGGGGTCCCATTCATCTCTAGGCACACATTCAGCTGTAACTCAGCCGTTACAAAACCAGCCCAGCCTGGCACCAGCCTGCGCAACCCCCGGCTGCTCATTAAAATCAGGCACAAGCACTGAAAGAACGTGCGAGCCAGATGAAAGGTGTGTTGGCAGAGCTGCCTGGGGAAGTGGCTGTCACACGTAGTGCACCAGCACATGGCTTTCATGAGGAGGAAAGCTGTTTCTCATCCCTTGGGTGCTCTCTGCAGCCTCATTCTTGAGATGACTATTTGCACACTGTTCCTTAAACTCAAGGAGAGGGTTTCCTTCCAAAGAAGGGTCAAGGTGGGGAAACTGCAAGACTGGAGTTTGTTTTCAAAATGTGTATTAGCTTTGTTGTATAGGCATCGGCACTAAGCCCTGGCAGCCTGTACCTTGGAATGTGGATAAGATCTGAATGCACATCTATGTAGCCTGGCTAGAGCAAAGATGGTTCTTTACTACAGCGGAACATAGACAAAATTCTGCTCAGAAAGCACCAAGATTGAGTAAGTCATAGGCTGTACTGCCAAGTGCAATGTTATGGAAAGCTAATGGAGAAAATGTGGGAGAAATGACAACCACCGCTATGGCACAGCAGGTGTGCAGAAAGGGTGTTGAATTTGCAGGCTGCAATGGTTAATGCAGAGGAATCCCAAATGCACACTGGATATGCATTTCTATTTTATCATATTAACCTTTTTGCTTCCCACTGAGGCCTGAAGCCACAAGCTGAGCAGGTCACCTCCAATCAGATTGTCTCCAAAACCTAACTCTATATGTGAAGATTTTCTCCATACTATTTGTAATAGCAGTTTCAAAGTCAGAGAGAGGTCGATGGAGCCCTGCTACCTGTGTGGCATGTGTGAGCCTGCCTCCCTAGGGCAAACATGCAATTAAAGTGTGGGTGAGCATGTGAGCTCAAGATTGGGGCTACCTGTATGCACACACATAGTCTGAATTTCTTTTCCTCAGAGAGGCTATGCCCTCCCCTGCATATATATATTGCTTGACTTTCTATATAAGCCTCCTCATGGCCACTGAAAGTATCTATACTTCAGCAGGCTTCTATATTTTTAAAAGAATGCAACATGTTTGGACTCAATGATCTTGGGGGTCCCTTGCAACTGAAATGATTCTGTGATTCTATGATTACTGTCACAAGTCTGGCAACATAGACTTTTCTCTGTCAACAATTTTTTTAAAAAGTTTTTATGCTTTTAAAAGAAAAACTGTCTTGAAAAATGTTTCTTTCACTCTCAAAATATTTCTAGTAACAACAACAACAACAACAATAATAATAATAATAATATCCAGATAAGTATTATTGTTGTTTTTAAAGTGGCAGCTGAAAGCATTCCTGAAAGACTTATCTTTTCTTTCAGTGTTGTCTTGCTCAGATCACGTACCTAGCGGAAGAAAGTGCCTGTGGGGAAAAGGAGGAGAGAGAAGACCACAGTTGCTAACATACTGTATTTTAAGACAGAAACCAAATGAGTGCTTCAGCCTTTGTTTGGGTAATAAAGGAACAACTGATGTGGTGATAATATGCTTAAAAAACTAACCAATGTCCAGATACAATAACATCCCCATTGCTATATGGATTTTTCTGCAGTTACTTAGTTGTGTAAATCATGTATACATATATAAATAAAAACAAACTCCATGCTAAATCTCTAGGCCATTTTTACAGCCATTAGCAAGGCAAGCAAGTACAGGGAGTTTTTCAAAGCAGAAATAAAAAAAAAAAAAAACAGGGGAAAAAAAAGTCCTTTTATAACTACCCACACAATGCATCTTCTATCCACAGGCACACAAGCATATCAGAAGACACAGCCTGTCCTGTTCCCAGTAAATCTAGAATCATAAAAATGTTGAGCTTTAAGGAATCATCCACCAGTACTGAAGCAGCAGTAAAATACTTGTAACACTCTGTATATTAGTTGTCCTTAAAAACCTTCAGTGAAGGTTCCTCAAGCCCGCCTAGGCACATTGTTCTGGAATTTCATACATATTGGGAGGGTTATTTTGTAATATTCGACTTAAATCGATAAATATTCTGTAAAGCTTCTTATGGTATCCAGAGGACTGTGGAAAGGAACTAATCACTCTCTTTTTTTTTATTACAAATTGTATGTATTGAAAAACTGTTACCTGCATTTGTCAGTCTTTTCCAGATTGAACCCAGGTCATTCAGTTTATCCTTTCTACTCTTGTCAGGCTCTCTGTTTGTCTTATAGCAACACTAAAGCTGACTTACAGTCTAGATAAAGCCTTGCAATGGACAAGCAGCATTGAACAATGAAGAACAGAAAGAATAAAAAAGACTTGTTCTGGCAACCCCATCATGCATACCACTGACTAATAGCTAGTTTGTCTTCCTATTGATCAAATACTTTTCTACAGATCAGGCCAATTCCTCCTCTCCACAGGGTGTTAGCACCACTGAGTGAACAGACACTGCTACCCTCATGTGCACAATGTGAGAACCTGCCCCTCAACCCCTCTCAGTTGTTTTATATTTCCATTCTGCAGAAGGGAGAGTATTACATAGGTAGCAGTAATTAAGCTCTGCATACTGTAAGGTATTCCCTGCATCTTCCAGCCAGGTGCTTTAATTTTTAATAACCCTTTTTTTTTTGGTTGTTGTTGGTGCAGAGTGCAGCAGCTTCAGATTTAGTGTTACTAGAAGTGGGGAGGCTATGTAAACTAAATCAATAATGCTTAAAATTTAATTAAGCAGTTGTATCTGAAGAATTGACTCCAAGGAGTACATGTGATCCACCATGATACAGCCAGTGCTCTTTCAACTACAGTAATATAAAAGTGCCAGGCTTTTCATTGTAAGCCTTTGGCAACATGATATTCTTCTGCAGAAAGAAAGAAGAAAAGAACAAAACCCAGACAGGAACCCTCTGCAGTTTACCTTGAAGTGTTCGCCATGCTTTGACCTTCATAGCTAAGCATCTCTTCAAGGCCTGCAAAGCACATGTGGGTTTCTGATCCTTGAATGTTTGATTTTCCCAAGGTGTATGCCTGTCCTTGCAGAGAATTATGACTGGGAAGGAGAGCAGGAAGGAATTGTTTGGTCGATAATTGCTGTAGGTCACTGGAAAAGGGAACAGAAATATTCCAGTTTATAACAGCCCTTTAATGCCCAAATAAAGGTGGCTTCTTGAGATCTTATAAACACCTCTAACACTCTGGGATGGTGCTTGGAGCTATGAGGACAGCAGGACTCCCCTGACACTTTGTGTAACACTTGCAGTACCTCAGTAGGCTTTGCACGCAGATGTCTCAGAACCTCACACATACACTGAGCTAGAAATTGTAAGGAGACAGCCTTGGCTTTTTAATGTATTCACTTCTTTTAACTGAAGTTTTAAATTCCCCCACAGTTGCAAATTTTACCTATCTGATTTTTCATACCGAACTTCTTCCGTGGCTCTCATTCCAATTAAGACTAAGAAAGAAAAATAAAAGAAAAATAATAATGTCTTTGTACATAATGCATGAACAGAACTTTTATATAATTGTAAAATATAAAAATGGAAGTTTAATATATTTTAGAGTTATTATAATAATATTGTATGAATACACTGGAAAATACTAGAAAGATACTTGAACACAGAACATGCTTTTGTCACAGCTCTCTCAATGCTCTATTTTCATGTGTTCCAAAATCATTCTTTTTAACAGCTTTTGTGTTTCTCCACATTGTGCTTACTCTGTCTCACCCTGCATTAACACTGCTGCATTGTATAAGTGTTTGAGAAGAAGAGACAGCTTGTTATGTTATAGTCAGCTGGTGATGTTAACAAGCTCTTGATGCACTAAAAAGCCAGGGAGAAATGGGTCATGTTGTGAACATGAACGTTAATTCTCACCAGAGGCTGTGGGAATATGTAGGTCACATCACAAGGTGTTTATACAAAATATCCTACAGCAGTAATAACACCTGCTCTTGGGCATGATGCCCACTTCTTACAAAGGGTGATGACAAACACCCCTCCTACCACCTCCCAGTCACTCAGAGATACAGAAACAAGAAAGCCCACCCTGAAATGTTTACAAAAGGACCAAGATATATATATTTTTCTTAAGCTCCTACAAAAAAACAGAAAAAATCAGACCTTTTACAGAAGTTCACAGAAATATAGCCACAGTTGCAGAAGTTGCCATGGCACCTTAAATGCTGGATACGAGCCTTACGGAGATGCATTACTAAGCAATTACTGACTAGTTTCAAGCAAAGTCAGTATTTTTCAGTTTATAGATGCATAAAGTTCACAAACAGAATTGTGCTTCAAAAATATATCTACTTTGAGTCTGTTTTTCCAATATTATTCATTTTTGGTACAATTTTTTAATCGTATTTTCAAGATTTATACATTTTTTCAGCTGACAGAGCATAAAAATTACTTCTTCAAAAATTGCTCATAAACACACATTTTAAGAAAATACAGGTTTCCATACTGCCATAAAAGGTACTTTTTTCTATCTTTCAAAGTATTTTTCCATTGACTTTTAGCAAGATAAAATTTCTACACGAGCAATTTGAAATGGAAAACAGATATTTTGACTGTTTTTGTAAGGTGGTCTGTGAAGAGCAAATTTTTGGAGGATGCAGGATTTTTAGTGCAGGGGGGAAATCCTAGAAAATTTCCCTAAAAGCACTTCTGAGTTTTTTTTTTTTTTTTTTTGTTTTTTTTTTTTTTTTTTTGTGGTGTTTTTTTCCATTCGGTTTTGTTTGTTTGTTTGTTGTTTTGTTTTTGTTTTTGTTTTTTGTTGTTGTTGTTGGTGGTGGTGGTGGTGGTTTTGTTTGTTTTTTTGTTTGGTTTTGGGTTTTGTTTGCTTGTTTGTTGGTTTGGTTTGGTTTTTTTCCCTAGTGTATATCTGTTGAAGATGCTGCAAAATGGGTTGGGTCAAGGTACTAATTGGGCTGTGTTTTTTGGACTATACTTTATCTACTTGACTTTACAGCAATTTCTCTGTATATAAGACCCCGATCAAATACTGTCTGCATGCCAACAATGTGGAGCAAATCAATGTCTATTGAATAGTAGAAGTCCAAATCTGACTGTACAATGACTTAACGGAGGCTAACCTGACTGTTGGCAGAGAATTTCAGGTCATTTATTAATGCCAGTAAAGCCAGATTCCTGTCTCCATATATGTAGTCAAAACCCCTGTAGATATATTCCCCAAAATGCTGATTTTACACCAACTCATTCTCATTGCACTGCTTCAAGTTGCTATAAAATACTGTCTGGTTAACATTTTTACTGACAGGTATCACAGAAGACTAGTCATAGACTATTTGTGCTACGTAGCAGAGGTTATATTGTGTATCATCTGTCCTCCTGCCTCTATCAAAATGCTGATATATAAACATTAAACTAGAGCAAATGTTCTATCATAATGCTAACAAATTGACACCAATGACCACACTTTTTGAGAATCTAACCAGTTCTAGTAAGTAAACAAGTAATGCATATATGTAGAACTGGTTGTAGAAGCCTTGTATCATTTGATCTGAGCTAAGATTTCTCATCCAGTGATGTTCAAGAGGGTCGCTTGTCCAAGCCAAGACCTGGGCAGTTCTGACTCTAGATGTATCAAAAGTTTACACTGAGTAACGATCCAAGCTCATTCTATCTTTTCAAAACTACCTTCCAGGGATGTCCTCTGGACTTTGCTCTTTTACCATGAGACACGACCAACCTGGTCATCTTCTGTCCACAACACCCTGTAGAAAAGAGGAATGGCTTTATGTAGGAGTAAAACATATGGACCATAGGGAAATGAAGGAATAGGGTCATAACTCTTGCTCTTCTCAACAAGTGTTAGACCCCTGATAGCCACCATTATACTGATGTTACGTGAGTGTTTCTCTTGTGAAAGTAACAGCACTAGAAATTACTTGTTTGAGGCATAAAGTTGACTACTATTTCCAAGATTTGTGGCCTTTAGAACATCTAATTCAGAGATTAAATTTCAGTGCTTTTTTCCTACCTTACTTCCCTACATTTGAAAAATTACCAGTGTTTTCTGATCTGGCTTTTACAGGCAGTTTCACAAATCTACATACTCAGCATGGGATATTTGCCTATATACACAAGTAATTTGGACAAGCATTTTGTTTCTTCTACTTCATAAAACACCCATCAAGCTTAGACATGAACTCCTGATCATTTTTTTCCCCTGAGGCTTTTTCAGACTTACTTCATGGTCTCCTTCCTGTCCCCAGTCACTTGTTTCTTCTCTCCCTGCTGTTTCCATCTGACACATCATCTATTTCATGAGCCACAGGCTGTTGGCTATTCCCACAGAGACACAAAACTATAGCCCCAGGTCCCCCTAACCACCACAGTCAGTGACTACAATACAGAGATTAGTCTTTCTCCCACTGGCTCTTCTTGCTTCACTTTCTGAAGAATCGCTCTCCAGCATCTGTCTTATTAGACTGAGGGACAAAACCTACAGTAGTGGTCTCTTTAGAAAGCTCTGCACTTACTGCAGCTAAGGAATGCAAAATCCTGAGCATGCTCATTATAACTGGTCAAAGGCAAGTGAAGACTGATGGATATGAGTTCTTTATTTTCCCTATCCTAGCTCTTACAGAGAAATTCTAATCCTAAAGTCCTTAAATTTTCAGCATCCATGGCCAGGAGAGTACTTACAATCTTTTTTTCCCCTATATTAGTGCCTAGGGCTACACACTTGAATCATATGTCAACAATATACCCTAACTGTTGGCTTAAGTCATGGAGAAGTGTCATTGCACCACATTAAGGAGACTGTCCTCTGCAGCAGGTCTCTGCTCTAGGTGTACCTGCTTTAGCAGGGAGGCTGGGCTAGATGATCTCCAGGGATTCCTTCCAACCACAACCAATCTGTGATTCTGTGATATTTGAAGCTGGGGGACACACCAAATGCTGATTTGTCTCTTGTGCAGTGCTGTGGCCCTGTTCCTGTGAGTGGTTAATTTAGGAAGATCTCACAGAACGGGGATGATGTTACTCTCCTCTTAAAGAGGGAGATCAGTGAAGCAGAGATCTCAAAAGAGTGGATCACATATATGTTGTACAATACTTGGGAGATGTGGGAAAATGCGGAAATATGAAATCACAGAATGACAGAATAATTTATTTGGAAGGGATTTAAGTAAGTCATTTTTTCCAAAACTCTGCTTAGATCAGGTTTAGCTTCAAGGTTTGATCAGGTTCCTCATCAGAGTCTAGAGGAATGAAGGAATCAAGGAGGATTCTTGGAGGAATCAAGGAATGAAGACCCGGCAATTGGAGATCTAATTTACTTGAAAGCATATATGTACCTGCTGCTTTTCTGGTGCCAGTCTGACCAGCCATATTTTAGCCGATATTTTAACCCACTTCTTCATTATCACTCAATAGGCTACAGCTTTGATAAAGGAAGATTTTTACTGTGCTAGAAATTGCCTGCAGTATATTTTCTTCTACTATTGGATATATTGACAACTGCATGCGGTCTTCAGTAGAAAAAAAATAAAAATAGTTTTGTTTCATAAACAGAATAGTGCTGATTTTCCTGTATTACCAATAATAGTATTAGACCTGAGTTCAGTATTACTAATGATGCAAAACGCAGACAATCAAAAAGCTCTGGAAATGAAGAAAGTCCAGAAATACATCAAAAGCATAGCCTGCAATATTCTTTGAGAGACTGCTGAAAATCAATACAAAATTCTTTAGAAGTCTTTAGTGCTGGGGACAAGCAGTTTAGAAGCAAAGAGAAAGCATGGTTTTCTTAGATTTCTGCTTTCATATGAAAAAAAAAAAAGGAAAAAAGAAGTGGAAATACTAAGGTGAAGAGGAAATCAATGTCTTGGAATTTTTCTTCATGTTCACTGTGGAGGAATTTGTGTACACCGATAAAAGAGTCAGTATAGAATGTGAAGGGTCACCCTTCCTTCTGTTCTTATCATGGTACCTTGGTCCAGATCTTTGAATATTATTTTCCTTAGAAACTGGCAAAAAAAAAAAATGTTCCCATCTCATGTTTTATTTCGTGTGGGTATTGATGCCTGGAGAAGAATACAACTGATTAATTCCTTTTGCATCACAGAACATCTGCCAGGTGATGCAAGCTAATATTTGGTCTCTATTGACCCGGGTAACAGTTAAATCATCAAGCTGCACATAACATATGTTGCTGCCATGCAGCACAAATATTTGCCTACTAATAGATATTGTTATTTATCAGGAAATAGAATGCAGCCTGAAAATGTTATCTTTATGACATATTGACATAAACAAAAGTACTTTTATTTTCAGAAAAATAATACAAAAAATCAACTGAAATTCAGTCCTGTTTAGAACTCCCTATGCATTCATTCTACCTTGATCCCAACAACCGTGTTATACCCGACTCCCCACCTAATCCTGTTGAAATCTATTGGTGAACATGTTTTTCAGATTCCTGGTGTATTGATAACTGATAGTATGATTTCTTACAACTCCTGGATACATAATTTTCACTTTTTAGCTCAAGCTGATGCATCTCATACTTTCATCTCTGCAAGTCTCTGATTCTGTATTTAGTATATAGGCCAAAATTATTGTTGTTTTTCACATTCCTTTCACTGTGAAGTGCAAATACTTTCCAAAGTATCATGCAAAAAAATTAAAGAACAGGCTTTTTAGGCAAAATAACAAGACAAATCTTAGGCAACACATCTAAAAGTACTAGGTTTAAAGCATTTCAATTTTTAAGGTTGACATTTCTTGCAGAGTGCCTTGTCATTTGTACGCACAGTTTTGCATCCAGAGCCACCCATGCTTGTGCACCACTGAAATTTATGGCCAAATTTACTGCCGGCATAAGTGGATGTAAACCGTTAGAGTAATTGGAAACGTGCTTACTTGTGGTGACTGATTTCATTCAGTGAGATAGTAATGTCTGCCTTCTACACCCAATGAAATAAATGTGCACTACAAACATAACTCGAATCATGTGCCCACCTTGTTTACAGTATCACAGTATGTTTGGGATTGGAAGGGACCTCAAAAGATCATCTAGTCCAATCCCCCTGCTGGAGCAGGAATGCCTAGGTGAGGTCGCACAGGAACATGTCCAGGTGGTTTTTGAATGTCTCCAGAGAAGGAGACTCCACAACCTCCCTGGGCAGCCTGTTCCAGTGTCTGTCACCCTCACTGAGAAGAAGTTTCTTCTCAAATTTAAGTGGAACCTCTTGTGTTCCAGCTTGATCCCGTTACCCCTTGTCCTATAATTGTTCGCCACTGAGAAGAGCCTGGCTCCATCCTCGTGACACTCACCCTTTATATATTTATAAACATTAATAAGGTCCCCCCTTAGTCTCCTCTTCTCCAAACTAAAGAGACCCAGCTCCCTCAGCATTTCTTCATAAGGGAGGTGCTCCACTCCCTTAATCATCTTCGTTGCCCTACGCTGGACCCTCTCCAGCAGTTCCCTGTCCTTCTTGAACTGAGGGGCCCAGAAGTGGACACAATATTCCAGATGTGGTCTCACCAAGGCGGAGTAGAGGGGAAGGAGGACCTCTCTCGATCTACTAACCATTCCCCTTGCAATACACCCAAGGATGCCATTGGCCTTCCTGGCCACAAGAGCACAGTGCTGGCTCATGGTCATCCTGTTGTCCACCAGGACACCCAGGTCCCTTTCCCCTACACTGCTCTCTAATATGTAATTTCCCAACCTATACTGGAACCTGGGGTTGTTCCTGCCCAGATGCAGGACTCTACACTTTCCCTTGTTAAATTTCATTAGGTTATTCCCCACCCAACTCTCCAGCCTGTCCAGGTCCCGCTGGATGGCAGCACAGCCTTCTGGCGTGTCAGCCACTCCTCCCAGCTTAGTGTCATCAGCAAACCTGCTGATAGTACACTCTATTCCCTCGTCTAAATCGTTAATTATATATTGGATAATATTGGCCCCAGTACTGACCCCTGAGGCACTCCACTAGATACTGGCCTCCAACAGGACTCCGCACCATTGACTACCACTCTCTGGCTTCTCTCCTTAAGCCAGTTTGCAACCCACCTCACTACTCTATTGTCTAGACCACACCTCCTCAACTTAGCTGTGAGGATGCTGTGGGAGACTGTGCCAAAGGCTTTATTGAAGTCAAGGTAGACCACATCCACCACTCTGCCATCATCCATCCACCTTGTTACATTCTCATAAAAGGCTATGAGGTTGGTCAAGCATGACTTACCCTTGGTAAAGCCATGATGACTGCCCATAATAACCCTCTTATCCTTGATATGCCTTGAGAAGGCACCAAGGATAAGCTGTTCCATTACTTTCCCAGGGACAGAGGTGAGGCTGACTGGTCTATAATTACCCGGGTCCTCCTTCTTGCCCTTTTTGAAGACTGGAGTGACATTTGCTTTCCTCCAGTCCTTGGCATCTCTCCCGTTTCCCAAGACTTGGCAAAGATGATGGAGAGTGGTCCAGCAATGACTTCAGCCAGTTCCCTCAGCACCCGCGGATGCATCCCATGTGGACCCATGGATTTATGGATGTCCAGACTATTTAATGGCTCCCTAACCCAGTCCTCATCGACTAAAACAAACTCCTCCACTGATCTGGCTTCATCCGTGGTCTCAGGGGTACAGGGCTCCCCAGGACAGCCTCTGGCAGAGCAGACAGAGACAAAGAAGGCATTCAGTAATTCTGCCTTCTCTGTATCTTCTGCCACCAGGGCACCCACCCCATTCACCAGTGGGCCTACATTGCCTCTGGTGTTAGTTTTATCTGCTATGTATTTGAAAAAGTTCTTTTTGCTGTCCTTGACCCCTCTCGCCAGCTGTAATTCTAAGGAGGCCTTGGCTATCCTAGCTGCCTTCCTACATCCTCTAACAGCAGCCTTATATTCTTCCCAAGTGGCCAGCCCCTGCTTCCATGACCTGTAAACTCTCCTCTTCTGCTTGAGCATGCCCAACAGATCCCTATTCAACCACACAGGCCTTCTGGCTCCCTTCCTTGACTTCCTACGTGTGGGGACGCTCTGATCCTGAGCATGGAAAAAGCAATCTCTGAATGCAATCCAGCTATCTTGGGCCCCTTTTCCTTCAAGCAGTCTTGCCCATGGGATTTCCCCCTGCAATTGCTTGGAAAGGCCAAAGTCAGCCCTGCTGAAGTCCAGGGTTGCAATTCTACTTGCTATTCTGTTCCTGCCACACAAGATGCTGAACTCCACCATCTTGTGGTCACTGCAATCCAGGCAGCCCTCAACCTTTACTGCTTCGACCAGACCCTCGTTAGTGAGGATGAGATCCAGCAGTGCACCTCTCCTAGTCGGCTCCTCCACCATCTGCATGAGGAAGTTATCATCAATGCACTGGAGGAACCTCCTGGACTGTGGCTGGCTGGCTGAATGGTCCTTCCAGCAAACATCAGGGAAGTTAAAATCACCCACAACAACCAGGGCCTGTGACTGTGAGGCCACTCTCAACTGCCCATAGAAGGCCTCATCAGCTTCCTCAGCCTGATCTCGTGGCCTGTAATAGACGCCCACAACAGTGTCACCCCTGCCAGCCTGCCCCTTGATCCTGACCCATACACTCTCAACTCACTCATCATCCACTCCTGGGCAGAATTTAGTACATTGTAGTTGCTCTCTCACATAGAGAGCAACTCCATCACCACGCCTGGCTGGCCTGTCTTTCCTGAAAAGGGCATAGCCATCCATGACCACATTCCAGTCATGTGAACTGTCCCACCATGTTTCTGTAATTGCCACCAGATCATAATCTCCCGACCGAACATAAGATTCTAACTCCTCCTGCTTATTGCCCATGCTGCGTGCATTGGTGTACAGGCACTTCAGGGAGCGAGCAGAGCACACCAATTTCTCCCTAGGGGCATAGGAGGCCACCCGGTCCTCATCAGTTTTAGAATGCTGCCCCACTGGGACAAGCCCAGCTACAACCCCATCCCCCTTAGAGCCTAGTTTAAAGCTTTCCAAATGAGCCCAGCTAACTCCTGCCCCAGCATCCTTTTGCCCCTGCGAGATAAACCTTTCCCGCGTAACACTGTCCGGACTGGTGTCTTATAAAACCAACCATTATCAAAAAATCCAAAGCCCTGCCTGTAGCACCAGTCTTGGGGCCAACCATTTAGAGACTGAATTTTCCTATTCCATCCCACATCGTCACTTGAAGATGGAAGGAGTGAAGAGAAGATCACTTGAGCCCCTGAGTCTTTCACCATCCTTTCCAAGACCTTGAAATCGTTCTTCATTCCCCTCAGACTATGGGAAGCAGCTTCCTCCCCATCTGTCTGGAAGACCAGCACCGGGTAGTAGTCTGTCGGGTGCACCAGTTTGGGGAGCTCTCTAGCGATATCCTTGATCCGGGCTCCAGGTAGACTACAAACTTCCCTAAGATGAGGGTCAACTCTGCATATTGGGCCCTCTGTTCCTTTCAGAAGGGAATTTCCTATTACAATCACCCTTCTTGCTTTCTTATCAGAGGCAGTCTTAAGTTGTGAAGTCAACCGCCTCTTCCTATGTGATCTTGTAGGCAGTCTTGGCACCACCTCCTCACCTACCTCTTCTTCAAGATCCAGGGCCTCAAACCTATTACGGAGGGGCACCTGGGGAGACAAAGCAGGCAGGGAGGGGGGCTGCCCATGACGCCGAACCGGAATACGCTTCCAACCCTCATCGTCTTTTAGGTTCCCTACCTCTGCCCGACAGCAACAAGGGTGGGGCCATCTCAGGACTTCTGCCTCTGTTCAAGAGAGCAGGAGGTCCATTTCCTTTTGGGGGGTACCTCCCTGGCACCTTTCTGACTGGCACGTCAGGGTGTTACTCCACCAGTCGATCTCCCTTTCGCACTCCCTCATGGTCCTCAGTGTCTCAACCTCCTCCTTAAGTTTCACAACCATGTCGAGCAGGTCTTGCACCTGCTCACACCTCACACAGGTGGAGTGTTGGCCTCTCTCCCCCGGCAGCAGCAGGCTCTGGCACTCCCTGCAGCCGGAGACCTGAACAGCCACCGTTCGGGACAGAACCTCCTCAGTCTGCGTAGCCACAGTCTGTTTCAGACAAGCTCTCCTCCTGGAGGCGACCATGGTCGTCAGCAGTCTGGGATGCTGGCAATAAGTTAGACGGGCTGACAAGCAACAAGTGCTCTCTGCACCCTGCTGCCCAAGCTACCACGCCCGCTGCTGCAGCACAGTGTGGGTGGGACTCACCCACTACACAAGCTGGTTGCTCCTCCCTGCACCTGGTGGGCAGCGACTAGTCGCTGCTCTCCCAAAGGCTTTTTCAAGGCAAGGGGAGGGGTTGTGGTTACCGTCACCGTGGGAACGCCCCCCGCCACGTCAGGGGCTCTCTCGCAATGGCTGCCGGGGCTGCAGGGATTGGGACCCGTCGGGAATCACACTGTCCCTGTACATTTCCCTCTGAGCTTCCTAATCTTGGCTGAACCTCGTTTACTCATATATATTAACCATAATTGCTAAAAGAAAAAGGTCATTAGTAATAATTGTTTGCTGAACTTATAAATCTGGACAGGAGTCATACAGTGACTCAGAGGAGGTTGGTTATAAGGATCCTTTGCAGCCTGCTGACCCACAGGTCACTGCTGTAGTTGGGCAGCATAGCAGAACCTCAGATTAAGGCAAGTCGCACTTCCAAAGAGTTAAAGAACTGGATACACAGAGTTGAGTTTACAGTTCTACTCAGCAGTTAATCTTTGTCCTGGTTAATCCTGAACTGTGTAAAATCAGTGATAAAATTACTGGAATCACATTTTTGCCAGCTGTGTTTGAAAATAGTAAGACTGAGCCTGAGTAAATTTTCCTTTCTTAAAAATAAACCCCAAGTAATAGCAGAACCAGACAAAATCCTCAGAAATACTCCCAGTTTTTAGAAGACTGTATATGGTGGATGTCAATTCAAAACGGATGTATTCTGGCATGTTACTAGGATATAGACACTGGAGACTTGCTCTGGGAAGACAAAAGAGCCATGTAGCCTTGCACTTCTAGAATCATCTGCTTCCAAAACACATTACATTTGATTAATTCAATGAGATTTCATCAGGAATTTGAAGCCTCTATCAGAGGATCTAGAAGAAAAAATGAAACAATAACAAAAATGTTAGAATTGAGTATTTTTTTTTTCTCCAAACAAAAATTTTCCTTGTTCTAAGTTTACCTGTCTGCTAATAATGGCCTTGAGAAACTGATTTGAATTCTGCTTCAGATAAGAAGCAGTATAAGCTTTCAAAATAACCAGACAGCCATTTTAGGGGCAGGCATATCTTGCATAGAAGGATATATGAGTAACAAAATAATTAAATATAAATTTAATCTGTGTTGGTTTATGTTCATGACACAACAGATGAGGCAGTATGAAACTATATTGGTGGGGTAGAAATCTCATTTAAATATATTTGAATAACTTATTTCCTGAAGTCTGGATAAAAATAGGACAGAGTGTGTGTGGGCTGTATTAGTGAGATCCGTTCTCATTCAAAACAGGCATATTTCATCAGTTTTTTTCTTTTAATAATCCAATTGTCAGTTTTATAGCCCATAAAAAAATGTGCAGAAGTGATAGGAAATGACTTTCATACATATCGTGGCTGCTGAGTTGCTCTGTTTCATTACATTGCCCTGCAGATGACTGACAGCTCTGTAATCAACTTCAGGCTGGATTTAGTGGTTCCACGTCCTTTTCTCTCATTAATTATTGAAGGCATTTTTCTCTGCTGAGAAAGGCTGCCGTGTGTTGGGTCACTCCATTCACTGTGTTTATATTTGCGTCTCTCAAGCAGCATCGGAGTGAAGAGGAGATGAAGAAAAGTAACATAAAAGAACCACGTGTCTGTTTGCAAGAGGCCTTCAGTAGCTCCGCTGTTACCTGTGAGGTCTCAGCACGCTGTATTCAGAAACCAACCAACCTTTTACAAGAGAGGTTCTTGTTTTGCAGATGCTTTTGGTTTTATTCTAAAATGATAGTAGAGGTTTTTTAACTGCTAACGGTGCTATTTGCCCTTCTGTTGCTGTCTGCTTAATTGGGGAGTGTGGAAGAAATGGAAATTTTCCTAACAGATCCCTGCATGTACAAGTAGCATAACAGTAACATGAATTCCCTCTAGGTGCCATATATACTTAAAATCATATTTTTTGTGAAATATTCAGATAACAGTAAAGACTTCCATAGTCACAGGTCATTCTTGGAAGAGCTGGTGATTGATCAGTTAAATATGCCTATACAAATAGGTCAGGTACAAGTCATCTCTTCACCCCTTCTATGAGTCAGCTTTGGGTTGGTATTCTTAAAACCTGGTGCCTAGATAATATTTTGCCTTCTTTGCTAGGCTATAGGTGCCCACCTAATATATAGCTGCCTTTGTTTTAATTGACATTATTGTAGTGTTTTCCTTGTACAGCTGTTTGGAAAGCTGGAAAATAAATTGAGAATCTTCCACCTAGCCACAATTAGTTTTGTAAATATAGCCTAAATTACCTACTTACCAGTCTCCCAGCTCCTACTCCTGAGAACTCCAATTGTGTCCATTGTAAGTATCCGCCTGCTTGTACTGACATGTTGATAATTTCTCTGTACACCAATATCCTGCCTATGAAATGGGAAAAATACCAGTTCCTGACTCCATGAACATGTGGCATGAACAACTGTCCATGCACAACAGAGAACAGAAATTTCATTTTAAAGATAATTCTGAGGTTTAAAAATTGTTATCTTTCTAATAGGGAATAAAGTTCAAAAAATACTGACGAAACAGAAGTTTAGGAAAAATGTCTGTTTACAGGATTTGAATTTGATAAACATTGAAAAATTTGATTTATTTTTTTAATAAAAATTAATTTATTAAATGAAATTGAATAAAAAATCAGTCATGTGCATTTCATGTTGAAATATTGATACTGCTAGACATTCAAATTCAATATCAACATAATCCTGTAAAACACACTGTTTTGATAAGACTTTTTTTTTTTTTTTTTCCTAATGGGTTTTTTTTCCAACCAGCTTTAATAAATGGAGACATAACGCCAAATTTATCAGGCCTTAATTCTACTTTTTGCACATTGCTTCTCTCACCTATCTTCATGGAAACGTAAGTGTGCGAGAAACCTCTGATGTTACTGAATCCAGTTCCCTCACATCTTAGTCACAATATTGTTTAACTCAATAATGGGTAAAATAAATAACCAATGCTTAAATTTCCCAGACAGAAATTATTAAGAGGGGGAGAAGGGTATCTGAAAACTTAAGACTGTTAATGCATTTCTTCAGTGGCAGGACTGATATCTAAAAAATTCAGAATTGAACACTTTGTAATAAATAATACTTGGAAAGAAAAATTATCCATTTCTGCAAGACAAACAAAAAGAACAATTTTTTTTAAAAAAAGGATTTATTTTTCTTCATGATGTTTGTGAGTGGCTGAATTTGTGTTTAAGCAAATACTGAAGTGTTTTGAAGATACTACAGAAATTGGTCTATGATTAATAAGTCAAATCAGATGAAAAACACTTTAATCAGCTTCTGGTACTTGAGCATAATAAACAAGTGCTATTAGAAATGTAATATATTAGTGGGACTAATCTTGTGAACCTAAAATTCATTCATTATTTTAGTAAAATTAAGAAAGAAATACTGCATTTTCACTAGCACTGGAAAGAAGAACAGGATTTCTTAAAGTATATAAACTGTATAAAAACAACTATTGTATGTGAAATCATTTCAATGTATCTTCCTGCACAATGTCAATACTGTTGCTAAAAGAGGGGATTGTTTTACGTGCAAATATGGGTTTTACCTTAAGTCCTTCGTGTAGTAAACTGCCAAACCCAGGTTTGTATAATTCATATTCAAGGTGATGTTCTTAGCCATTTTTTTTTTTCTCCTGGAATATCTAAGCAATATTTTCACATCCTAGAACTACAAATATTGAAGGTAATATCACGAACATTTTTTTTTTCAGTTTCTTCCTATTCAATAAGATGTCAGTAATTGTTCTAAAATGAGGTTAAGAGAGAATAAGATATCCATTTACTTTCCCTCTCAAAAAGAAACATTCTTACTAGAATGAAATGCTAGTGCTTCCATTTTGAGTTTCTTCATCACCTGAATTATAATTAACTTCAAGATTAACTCACATATAATTAAGTGACAGCAGAGAATGAGCATAATAGATGAGTAAACTTTCCTAATCTTACTTTGTCTTCCTGTTACTTCAATGGTCACATTAAAAAAAAACCAAATGGCAAAACAACTAAAATGTTCTCAGTTAGATTGGTTTGACCCTAAGCTAATTAGCCTATGTGATATCTTCATACCAAAATCATATTCCCTTCTTGAAAATCTTTACTAATTGCTCTCTTAATGGATTTCATAAGCACAGAAAAAATACCTTGTAGACAAAGGAAGGTGAATTCTAATTGAACAGCTCCATGAGAGAAGTCATGAGGATTCAGCTGCTGTTCAGACACATGGTTGTAAGATTTGGATTTTTAAAATGAGAGAAAATAAAAGATGATGCTTCATTTCAGAACAATGTCTTGTAGAAGCCATTACTTTGTGTCGATTCTTTGGTCACTAACAGAAAATCAGAAATTTTCAGTGTAGATTTCTGTAACAGCAGGAAGAATTCAGAGGTGCTCTCTTGTATCGCCTATACTATATTGCCTCTAATATGAATGCTCCTTCAACATGAGTGAAAAAATATTATCATTGTATTCACTTCAGTTTTATCACTAGCAAACCATAATCTTCCCCATCTTACAGCTAGTGACTCTGGCAGTCCTTTGTACTAATATTGAGAAACTCATCAAAAATAGTAATAACATTTCTTCTAATTTCCTATTTAAACATAATTAAGGTCAGATTGTACATAGTAGCTCCCGTGGCAATAGAGTAGCTTTAGTTTAAATAAACCTTTTTTTCCTCAGAATTGTGCACTTCATTCTCATTGAATGCTCTCTAGGTAGGTTAGAATTACCTCATCTGAGATGACTCAGGATCGCATTTGTCATATTTAAGGATGAACTACACTGGTGGCCCACAGTCAACCTATTTCCAGCTGATCCACTGATTGCTTCTACCCTCACTATTATTTCCAGCTCATAAACACACAGTTGAAATCAGCTTTTTGTGTAAGCCTAAACGTGAACTTTGCACTTAGCTCAGTTGCAGCTCATCCTATTCCCACTGTTCAGCTTTCGATGTCATTGCATTCTTCTTACCTGACATTCTAACACCTGACTGGTGCCAAGATTGAGTATCAAAATGCCACTAGTAGTGCTGTTATAGAGATTATTTTTCATGGGAAATTTTGAAAATTACATAATCGACTTTAAGGACTGTTTTTCACCTCCTTGACTATGCAGAGTAGTAGAGGGTCTATGAGCAGGAGCTTCATACAACTGCTGCTGGAAAAGCAAGATTCAGACCTCTTTTTCTCTTTGAAACTGGAAGTTTATGGAGATCAAACTGAACGTATGAGAATGCTGTTCTCCACACAGGTGTCCAAACTACATTTATGTGTGAAGCATGCATTCCAGAGCCTTGTCCTATTCTTTCACAATACCCTGCCTAGACATATTTCAGGATGCCAGAAATTTTGACGTAAAAAGACTTTCAACCCCATCTTTCATTTCTGTGTTTCTAAATATAGACCAGAAATACTTAAAAGTGGCCGAAGGTCACACAATGTTTTTGGACTTGAAATAATTGTTTGTTTTGTCTCTCCTATTCTAATCTAAACCCAGTTTCCATAAAGCTGGTATTCTTACAGTGGCAGTTACAGAGAGAGAGGGAGAATCTCTATCCTTTTTGTAAGAAATGCTTATGAGTAGAGGTTAATTCCTGCATACTGACATAAGTAGAAGCACTGAACTCAATAATGCTCTGTTTTTCTAGCTGTATGTATAGAGCCTTTAAGAAAATTGCCTATAACAAGAAGTTGCCAATCTGTTTTATCAGCTGGTTTTAAGGTTGGGTATAGCTTAAGCTCTGAATCTTCTTCAGGTAATACTAACAAAGAAAAGTATCTTTGACTTCATGTAACAAGATACAGCTGAATAATTAGGTTGTCCAGGTGAATACAATATGAGACTGAGAACATACCGATGACATAGATACCAGCACTCATTATTGAATGCAATTTTCTAGTTTTAAGGATGAAGTGCGTGTGGCAGTTCCACACATTCCGTTAAGGTCCAGAGCTCTCAGTATGACAGCTGATGGCTCTTTAGCACCTTTTGTGCCCCACTGTGTCTGTCCTCACATGTGCACCTTGGCCGACACTGACTGCCATGAACTGCCCCCTGGGGCACAGTGACCCCAGTCATATACACTCCCTCATCTCGGGCTGCAGGAGGGGTGAGGCCCTCAGTCAACGGACAGGGTCCTCAGCCAGTGAGGCACCCCAGGCCCAGAGAAGCTTCTAGACCACATTCATAATGACCACATTCAGATCAAACCTGGCTATAAAATGGCTCTGCCCCAAAGATCCCTTTTGAGTGGTCTTGGAGCAGCGAGACCGTGATCAGAGCCTTCCCCTTAGACCAGGGATGCTTTCTAAGGAGACTTTCTGGGACTGAGAGCCCTCACTTTCTCCTCAGTGAGTGATTATTTCTTCTGGCTATATCCTTGCTTCAGCCCTTTTCCCTGATGGGCAAGTGATTATTTCTTCTGGGTATCCAAAAGTGAGGGCAGTTTCACTTTTGTGTGAGTATATGCATGCTGAGGATCATCATTCTTGTGTGGTCATATGAAAATAATATCCACAACTGGCATATCAAACCTGCAGTTTGTTAAATGTTCTCACAGTGCTGGCTGATGTTGGATTGGCACCCCCACTCCCGCTTGTATTGTTTTAGGTCATTTGGTTTTGGTTTCGGCTGCAAATTAAAGTTGGTTTAAGGTTATTCTTTGCTTGGAGTAATTTTGGGTGCCTCCCTGACACTGTGGAAAGGAAAATAAGAATGGCAATGAAACAACTGCTGCCTGGAAACTGAAATTCGTGCAAGAAAATTGTAGATGAAACAACATGTTAAACAGAACAAGTTTGCATGACAGGCACAAATACTATTTCATCTACCTGTGCAGTCAGCAGCATTTTCTTAATCACCTCATGTGCAGAGCAATTCCTATCAGAAAAAACAAAACAAAACAAAACTTTTTCCTAAATAATAATCAATTATGCTATTTGACACATCTGGGAAGTAAGTATTATTATTGTGGTTTTCTGTATATGGCAACTGAGTCAGAGAGACCTGTAATGGACAGGAAGGTAAGATGTTCAATAAACCATAGGTTTTAGTCCATTCTTTGAGTCATCTGTTCTCATATTTATGGCTACAAATGAGGGATGGATGGTTTTCCCATCAGGAATAAATCTGGAATAGTGAGAAATCAATGATGAAAGTCTGTTTCGGGGTTAGCTCTTCTGTTGGCCTCTGATGGAGGATGGTAAATGAGATGGTGGGTACCAGTTTGAGGTGGTGGGCTATTTCTTTGAGCTATTTCTCTGGACTTTTTCTTACAGACACTGGAGGAAACCAGGTATTTGCACAGCACAATGAATCTTATCCTAAATCAGGTTTCTAAATTGATCAAATGAATCATGCATTATTTCACATATTTCCATTTATAGACTACAAAAGGTAGCTGGGATAATAAACTCAGATATAAATTTGAAGTTGCCACAGGCTAAAATACTGAGCTGTAATATACCCACAAATGCTAACCTACTCTCATAGTCCTAGAAATGTCCTGCTTAAAACAAAACCAAAACTGAATTGCTGTTTGTTTATATCCACTATGAATTTATAGTTATGGTGTAGAACAAGGATATCCATATCCTTTCAGTATCCTTGAAGCATTTTAATAATCTATACTTTAAGTATACTTTAATATACTCACCATCAGTAGACTAGTAAGTTCAAATTTGTTTTTCAAGTTTCGACAGATTTCTCACCCTTACCACCCCCATGACTTTTCTAGTTATTTTTGAATATCATTGCTTCTACCTTCAAATATATATTAAAAAAATGGAAACATAAATCTTGACAGGATCTCAAGTGAACATGTTTTAATCTGTCCCTTAGATATGAGACAAGATGGGTATATCTTAACCATTTCTGTCAGATGCTTTTCTGAAGACATTTTCTTAAAAAAATTCCTGTGGGGTGGATTTTACAGCTTCCTTGGATAATTTGTTCCAGTGCTTTACTCCCTTGTAATCTGAATATGTTTCTTATTATGTTTTTTTTTGCAAGTTAAACTACTTTTTTTTTTTTTTCCTTTTTTCCTTCTAGATGTAGAAAGCAATTAATCATCATCTTTTTTTATAACACCATTTTGCATTTTGCAGATAGTCATCCTGTCTCATTCTCTGTCTTTCCTTATGAAGACAAAAGGAATCAAATTTTTTCAGCCTTTCCCTGTAAGTCGAGTCTTCTAAACTTTTTTTCTCGCATTGTTTCTATTTCAAACTTTTGGTGCTATGTATATCTTCTACTATAGTGTTTAAAATTATACAATAGCACACAGGAACAGTGGTAGGTGAACTTTAATCATTATTTCCCATATCTTATCTCTCACATGGTTTTAATGAATCACAGAGCGAGATTCATCGCTTTTGAATTATCATCTCTCTGTTGACTTTAATTCTTCTCAGAATGTACTCTCATTCCCAGGTCTCTCTCGGCACTTTGCTGCCTTGTGAACTATTCCTCTTTCTGTAGTTACACATATGATTTCTTCTTCTGGGGTACAGAGCCTTTTACTTCTCATTATTGAATTTAATCTTGTTGGATTTCATCTTATTTCCCCCGTTTCTCAAGATCATTTTGAATTTTGATACTGCATTGTAGGTTGCTTGCGACCTCCCTTCTGGCCCTGCTTGAATTCATTGGTGTTTTGTAGATTAGAAAAAAAACTGATAATATTTCTAAGCTAATCAGTGTGTGAAGTGGAAAGTTTAAAGCAAGGGCAGAGAGTGAAGAACATTGCTAAAATTAGTTGTGAATAAATGCTTCCTGGGTAGTTGTCAACTAGGGGATCAACACTTATATGATGCTTCTCCAGTTGTGTTCTATCTCAGAATACACAACATATCTTTAAGAAAATGATGTTGCAAACAAAGTACAATTTTAAACAATGTCTACTTCCTTAATCTTATGCATGTATGCTGAGAACCCGTGTCAGGCTTCTATGCACTAGCATGATGAGTCTGTCTCAGCTGGGTGATTATCCAAAGGCCATTTGGGATGTCAGGTGAATCAACCAATGTGTGTAAATCTCACAGCAAAAGGAAAAAACAGTGTCATACAGTCTAAGGCAAAACTATGCAGGCCAGAAAATTATGAAGGTTATTTGTTTTAGCAGGGTAACTCATACTGGAGAGACTGATGACATCAGTGATATGGACATAGACAATATACCAATGAGCAGGATATCTTTAACCCATCCAGAATTGGAGAAGATCTGCACAAGACACCCACCATATTGTATCAGGGATTATGCACAAATTGCAAATTTTCTCAGCCATAGCATTTTAAGATGTAGAACTTGAACTATAGTGCAGCTAGGAACAAAGTTTTCATGTAATTTTAAGATAAAGTAATCAACTAAAAAGTGCATGCTGCCTGAATGAAGAAGATACCCAAAAAGAAAAAACATGTACATGTAAGTCTGTAGATAACATCTTAGCATTTGGAAGTGATATTCTGGATTGGCAAGAGTGGGCTAGGGATTCTGGAACTCCTGAGTACCAGTAGTCAGAATGCCACTGTCAGAGAGCTGTCGTCAACACACAGGAGATGCAGGCTCTGGAAGCAGCATCCAAAAAAATACCAAAACAAACAAACAAACAAACAAATCAATAAATTCTACTACTTTACCTAAGTCATTAAATAAAATACTGAACTGATCAGGAAATACTGTATAGTTATGTAGAACACTGCCTGAAATATCTTCATAGCTTAACAATGAATCTTTAACTGTGGTGTGATGATATTTTTTATTCAGCTGGTAATAACTTTAGCTCATCCTTTCATACCAAATACTTAAGCAACTCTTCTCTACCTGTCAGAATTAAATCTAGAATGGTTATAACAGTTCTTCAGTAACTTCTTTCATCTTATAAAGCTTGGTTTCAATACATTTTTGTGATATATTTCTGTGTTAAAAAAAAATCTAGCTACTTTAGGTTCTTCATTGTCACCACATATGCCTTTTTTGTAACTGTTTAAAACTATTCAAATTTTACCTCTTACTAGGCAACCTGAAGCACATCCCATACCTCTGTTTTTCTTTAACATTTATTTAGAAATATTCAGTATTTTTTTACCTTTGACTATCACTTCTTCATGAATTAGAGCAAATAAAACTTTTTTAATATACAAAAAAATACTTCTTAAATCTTCCTCAGATATTAATTCCTTTTGTGTAAACATTCAATTTCTATTACCTATTCTAACATGTCTTTTAAATGATAACTTATAATTTTTATAGTGTTCCAAGATTTTGATTTTTTCCAATTTACTCCTTTTCTCTCAGGATTCCTGCATAGGTACCTGAACTGCTCATCAGGCCTTTCTCATTTTCTTACAGTAGTTTTCAGCTAGCTGCCATGTTTTTACTATCCTCTTTGAATGTTGTGAGGCAATCTTTACCAGGTTGCTTAATGACGTTCATAGATATTCTTCCCCTGCTTTGTCAGCTGGACATTCAAACTTCCTCATGGACCTTTCTTAATGAATACTGTCAAGGAAGCTCAGTACCAGAAACTTATCTGTTATGCAATGTTTTCCATGAGAAAATCTTCAATAAGTAGCTCTAAAAGGTTATCAGTATTATATACCTGTACTCTTGCATTCATTTGGGAGAACAGACAAAAGCACCTGTTGTTATTCTGATGTCTTCACCTTTGTTCTCAGAATTTCATAGTTATTTCTAATTGGCTTAGGGTCATTGATGCCAGTATGGATAAGCAGGTTAGAGTAGCACTGATGTTTTCAAGGTCTTAGCAAGACCTTTAAGGTCATAAAATTCAGATGCCTGGGCATGGCACAGATTTGCAATTTAAATAGTGAGAATAACAAGAAGATTAATTGCTTTCTGTGGAGCTATTACAGATTCATATCAATGTAATTGAGTTCATAATCTGGCCCATTGACAGGTGAGTTCATTTATGAGGAGTGGTTTCATTGTTATTGGTCTTGCCACAGTACTTCTGTCAAAAAAAGCGCAAGTCCTTGATTTATTCTTGCATTTCAAATCCATTTAAAATATGCATAAAAATAACATAATTCCTGCTAAAATAAACGTTTACTGAATTTCCTTTCATGTCAAACAGAAAGATTGCTTCTGTCTTCATCTTCCTGTCAGTACACAACTAAGAGATGGAAATAAGTGTTCTCACAGATGACAGTGCTGATACTTGGCAGTATGGAAGTATGGATGAGTGCATCCTAGCAGAGTGAGTGAACTTGGGTAAATTGCTTGATTTCTGCATCCAGACTGCTTCTGGTACAGGATCTATTTCAACTATCAATATCTTGTACTATGAAGACATGCTGTGGAAGAAAACTTAAGTTACACAGTACAAGGATTTTCAGATTCTGTGACTTTTTCTGCCTTCACTGTTCAGTCTCACTGAGTAGCAAACATCATGAGCACTAGTGGGGATCACAGCATGAACCACCGTAGTCACACATGAACCTAATGCTAGGTCAGAACCTCCCTTCATTTTGAGGTTATTGGTTCAGCTCTGGCAGCCAGAGAGGTAAACTAAATAGTTCAAGCCTGAGTTAAATTTTGCATGTGTCAACAATACTATCACTGAAAATGCAGACAAAATTGGAAACTTACAAACTTAAAATCAAAAATGCTGGTCCAAAGTAAAGTGTTCTCAGCTGAGGTGATCTGACCTGTGTCCTTTCCTGGTCATTTGGTTCTTTGCTGTTGTGTTGTTGCTTGATAATTAAAATGGTTAAACAACGGTAGACTGTGAGATCTTCATGGACTAATGTCAAGAGTTCTGGTATGGATTTGGTAGATAAAGTTGTATGAACTTGAACTGAGTCATTACTGGTGAAATTATCTCACTTTCTCACTTTCTCAAGCATGTGTTATTTTTCTCACAGGACAATAATACATTATATCAAGTACAAAAGAAGGTTATTCCCAGGTGCTGGAGAATCATCTGCCCTAATTACCATCTTTGACAGAAAACCATGAACAGCACTTCTGATTGCTTTAATTGAAATTTGTGAAATTACATGCATTTGGCAGGAAAAAAAATATTGTTTTGATTTATACTCCTCTTGTGTCTAAAATAACCACAATTATACAATCTGTTGATAAATAAATGCTTCTATCAGTGAGTACTAGAGGGTATGCTGGTAAAACAAAGCCAAATGTAAAAACATTTTATTATGTTTTTAAAAACTTAAGCATATTCCCCTACCCCTCCACAAAACCACACTATTGGCAAATTTACTTTATAAGCAAAATAAATCAGAGGTAAGCTATTACATATAAAAACAAATCTCCAACAAACTATAAAAGACATTACATGACATGAGATATCAAGACTCAACTATTTGCATAAACTTGAGTCCTGGCCAGCACATGATAAAATCTAACTCCAAGGTCACACTTTTCCAATGAGCCTAAGGGGAAATATGTAACTTCAAGTCTTTCGTAAATGAAATGGCAGATCTCTTTAAAACAGTGCTTCTGAGGAGGAATTGTATTCTTCCAGCCTTTTGTGCCTAGGACATTCATCTTTTGATTTCCTGTTTTCCTGACTGAGCAAAAAATTCTTTTATTCAATGTATCAGGAAAGTTTCCAAATAAGGATAAATATATGTTGCACACTTTTTATTTTATCCCTATAATAAAATTACTTTTTTTTCTGCATGGTTTAATTTTCTGTTCAAGTTGTCAAAAAAAATCCAGGTTAGAATGATTGAAATTTTAAGACAGGGTGTGAGGATACAGAACGCTTGTTCTAAAAACAACAAGGAAAATGTAGGTATCTGCAACCAATGGCAATAATACAGTGTAGAGTGGTAAACTCTACATGACAAAACTTCTCAGTATATTTGTCACTGCTTTATATGACCTTAATCTTTATTTATAAGCTATAGGGGCTCTTAAGCTTTATTTAAATTACAATATTTATAGTATTTTAGTATTTTGTAGTATATTGGTAGTATTTTATAGTAGATTATTTGGAAAATATTCTTTCTTCTTTCAAAAATCTTGTTTTGTAGATCTACATAGTTTCTCATGCCCAGCTCCAGTCAATTTCTTAAAATCCTGACTACTAACCAAATGCTTGCATAACAACTTAGGAATCTAGAAAAACATTAGAAGCATAGATATTGATTGCGTCTAATCTTCTATGTTATCAATATGCTGTCTCAAATGGCAAACACACATATTTTGTGACATCTGAGATGTCCTAGGATGTGCCCTACAGCTAACCCTTCTGAAAGTTGTGGTCTTCCATAGATCCCTGTAACATTTTCAAAGCCTGTAAAGATGTCATGGATACCAAGAGGAGTATCAGTTTGCACAGGACACCTTAGGTGGGTGGCCAATTTCAAGGTCCTAATTTAAAAAGTCAGGAAAGCAAAGAGAACTACTCAGTTTTCTCTAAACTAGATGTATTTGACCAAATAAATTTCTTTACAGGCTCCACTGATAATGGTAAGAGATCTTCCTTAACTATAACAAGATCCTAAGCCCTTAAATCACACTCGGACAGCTACAGAGAGATACTTAAGTGTGGGTATCTTAATCTGTGAAACAGATCTCGCTCTAAATGTCAGATTTTGAGTTGAGTAAGTCCTTTGGTACTTTCTCCCCCTACTCTCAGAAGCAAGCTTAGAAAATTTGGTATACTTAAAAATACTATATTTCAGTTTGGGACCAGAAACAATTGCATAGCTCAGTACTAATGCTGATGATCACCTATGATGAAATACAGAGCTTATGATATTTTCATTACTAAAGCATTCTTAAAAACAGGCTATGAACAGAGTTGCTGGAAATTATATAGATGTAGTAATATTATAGCTGTGACAGTCTTATAACATAGCTGGTTTTCTAGGCAGGAGAGGTAACATCTTTCTTTAGACCTAAATGTCTTTCATGGTTAGAAAAATGGAAGCACTAGGAAGACTTGGTTTTATGTGTTTCCAGATAAAAAGCATTGTGACAATATTGTGCAGAATGGTGTGGTTTTCTTTTGTTTTGGTTGGATGGTTGGTTGGTTTGTTTTTTTTAACAAAGTTGTGACTACACAACCTCTTGTGGTGTCTCCAAGGGCCCTTTTTTTCAGGATTGATATCATAAATCTAGAGACTTTGGTGTCTAAGATGATTGTTTGTTTTTTTGTTTTCTTTTTTTTTTTTTTCATCAAACTGTGTTTTTCCAGATCACTTGAGGTAACTTAATAACATACTCCAAGAAACTAATTTCTGTTTAAGCTTCACTGAATGCACGTAAATACTGTTTTGGAACTTGCCTTTAGCTCATTATACATTTTAACGCAAATTTGCAATAGAGCAGGTTTTGTTTTTTCTTAATTAGTTTTATAGAACATCAGTCTGATTTAAACCTATCCTGAAATAAATGATATAGCACCCAAGTGATTTAAACCAATGGTTCAGTTCATTGTATAAATGCTGTACGTAGATGAACTACCCATAGGAATTCTACCCTAAGAAGAAGCAGCTCACAGAGATGAAGAAATGGAAAAGCTGAGCTAGAGAAGCTTTAATGCATTCCTATTTATAAGTGCTATTTACATTATTATAGAGTCAGCAGTAGTACAGTTTGTGCAGTGTGATCCACTGTAGTTTGATAAACTGCAAAGACAGGACTTGACCTCAGGCTCATGTCCCCAAAGCCTTACCCTTTATCTGTAGCATGGCTAAAGAAACTTCAGCCTTCTTCAACCCCAACCTCAGCCCTCTCAGTAAAGGAGCAGATTTTCACTTCCTTTGTGTCTCTCTCTTTTTAGTCAAAACTGCATTTATCCTCACCTGCTGCTGTCTGCACAGCAGCTATATGACATGGAAGTAATTGATACATGCCAGCATCTTCACTCCCCCATAACAGCAGACCGTCTTCCTCTCTTTCTTGCAACCATCTTGCTCATAAATCTTCCTGTGTTCTCTTGTATTAAGCGCTATACTTTCCTTTCTGTCCCCAAATGCAAGCAAGGCCATAAAACCACATCAGTCAAATATTCCTGGTTCTACCAAGGGAAGCCAAGCTTCTGGAATGGGTAAGATGAGGAGGAAGAGAACGGGATAGGACAGGTAACAGCCAGGTAGGAGTGACACCATCACTTACTACTGCTTGCAAGAGTTACTGCTTACCAGCAGAAGCTATCACCTCCCATTCTCACAACGTCAGCAGTGGCAGTCTGTCTGTTTCTGGCCAGCTGAAACAGATACAGGAGACAGAAATAATGTATTTGGGCAGTGGTTGTTGTTGCAATAGCCAGTATCCTGTGCCTATGAGGGAAAAAGCATTGGGCTCTGCAGAAACATTTTGTAGGCCAAGTCAACCTGCAAAGTGCTGTCTGGATTGCACTTATTTTCAGTATTACTTGCCCCAGAAGGCAGTGTGATTTTCATGTCCTTGTTCCTTGTCTTGGTTAATATCCAAAGAAACCAGATCTGTTTGGACAGAAATGGCAGTGTGTAGGCTGAGTTAGTGACAACCACTCCTTGACTTCGTGGCAGGATACTTCAGAAATGATGTATGGGCATTGCATGAACACTGACAAGAGCACATAGCTGACTGGTGCTTGGTAAAGAAATGGCCAGTTAATGAATACCTTAGAGAAGGAAGAAAATATATTCTTCCGCCCCCCGCCCTAAGAAGGCATTCCCTGTTAGCAGAGATCCCGGCTTCTCATCACACTTAGAGGGGTGTATGTTAAGTCTCTGAATGTCAAATAATGGGACACATTCACAGAAGGAGAGTGTTGTGTCCTTAGTCTTGCATTCTTCCTAGCATCCAACAAAGTAATTCTGACTGCATAGCTATTTATGTTTTACTGACTCCTTTTACTGATTAGAAATGGTAAGCTGCTGGCTAATGTCTGTGGCAGAACTGGTAGAAAGTGTGTATCCTGAATCCCAGCTGAAAGTACCACAACCTCTTCCTTTTGTTGAGTGTTGAAGTGAACTGGGACTGCTTGCTCTGATGCACACTGTCCGGTTGACACACGAATTATGATTATTCATAGACATAAGAGACCTGTATTTATCAAACATGGCTTTTGTGCCTAATGTTGTAAAATCTGATTTCTCACCTTGGCCTTGACAATATCTTGCTTTAAATCCATTGCAAGTTTGGCATTTAATATCCTTTAAATAAAAGAGCATTTAGCCTGAAGAAGAATCATTGAACCACGAATCTACAAAGGAGCAGAATTTGGAAATTGCAAGATGTGGGCTTGCTGCCTACTTTCTAACCAGTGCCTGGAGAAATAAGTCCTAAATGGACACCACATATAAATATTTCCATCGCGTTTTTTTCTGTTTGGGAAAACAACTGCATAGGTGCTCAGAGGGCATGCTGAAGAACTGATTAGTTTCCCATCCGTATCACTTTTTTTAAGGACTGATTTTGAGGCAACCCAGTTTCTGAGAGAGAAGTCATGATCATGTTTTCTCCCTTCAGTGATGTATACACTCAACTTTCTACTCCTCCCATTGTCCCATCTGTTCTGGGATATAAGGCAGACAAGACCCACCATAGAGGGTGTGGTTCAATTAATGAGTGTTCATGCAAAGACTGTACAGAATTTAGTGATTACATTTATTCCTGTGTGTTATTGTGTTATCTTGTGCTATTATATTTTTGAAACCCTTCAAAATATCAGGAGCATTTGTCTGGGAATAGCATGATTCTGAATTAATAGTAGTCAAAATACTTGTTCTCTGTATTAGTCTTTTCATCAAGATTATGTCCCAAACCAGAAATCTACCTACATTGACAGAAAAAAGACCCTCACTTTTAGGCAATGAAGAGGTGAATTCCGCTGAGGGCAATCCCTATTCTGAGTTTGATATCCTTGTGTATTTCACAGCTCCTAAAATATCTCTGTTTCTATTTCAGTGGCAGAGAACTTTCTTTTTAACTTAGGATTGAACCAACTGAAATAAACTGCAGAGCAGAGCAATTAATTTAATTGAGATAATTTCCCCAAGTAATAATGAAATAATTTGTGATTTGCTTAGCACTTTAGGCAAGAACTTCATTTCTTTGTTTCTGCAGCTGTGCCCAAGCATAACAACAGTTACCCTCAAAGGGCAGGAACCGTCTTTATTGCAGTTATCATATCCACCCTGTGCTCTTTTAAAGAGTACAAGCCTAGCTGAACCTTCCTGACATGTAATATGCAGTTTTTCCACTGCAGCCAGTCATCCTGTTAGAAGTACTCCAGATGATATCTGTAGCTGAGAGAGGTGTTTATTTTTTAGTAAAAAACAAATATGTGTGTTTGTCCTGCAGCTTTCACCCTGTATGTGTAACTAGTTTGCTCTGAGCTGAAATGCCCTCAGTAAGTGTGTGGGAAACATCTCCAGGCCTGAATGTATAACAAGATATTAATTGCCTTGAGCTACTTTATCAGGGACCAACACCTGCTCGTGGCCAAGGAACAAGGTTCAACCTGTGCCATCAGCCCTTGCTTAAGCCACGTTGCACACACCCTTGTGCCTGGTCTTGTTGGCTAGATCAACTGCAGATCTGACTCATTGCTTTGAGTTTATCCAGTGGTCACTGGGCTGTCTCAGACCTGTTGCTATCACCAGCCCTGCTTTGCTTCATACTGCAGGACTGTGCCTTCTCAGTGAAGATGCCCATGTGGTGGGCACCCAGGGCTCCTGGCTCATTTTCCTCTTACAGTAGTCCTATCCTTGCTGCTCTTAACACCTGACATAATGGTATGCCTACCCTGACAAGACTTTTTAAATGATTGTATTCTTCATTTAGGAACCTTTTCACTGTACAGAGTAAGATAAAACTTCTTGATTCAATATCTGGATAATTCTACCTCAAACATGCTTCACTAGCCTGGCTCTGGCAGACATTTCTTTTGTTCAAACCCTTTCAGTTAGCAAAATAACAATTGACCAAATAAACAACAACAACAAAACCCTTTTGTGTTATTTAGTACAAATCAAAGCAATGCATTATTAGTGGATGTGCATTACTCAGATTCATAAAGACTAAAGCACAAACAGAAAAACAAAAGTTTATTTCATGAGGGAATGAATGCAGACAGACCTCTTAAGTGCCACAAACGTCAACAACCTTAAATTGCCAAACTGAAAACACATTTGATGGATGATTCTGGCTGAGAATTTACTTTTCCAGAATTTTGACAGCCCTAGCAAATTAGGCATAGTTTGTAGGAGACAGATCATCTGTAAAACATACACAATGCAAGCCACGTAACTTCACTAATGGAAACTAAAAGAAGCATTTGTTTATGTTGTTGAGTCCAGGTGTACCCTGCTGGAAAGTCTAGAAAACAGTAACTACAACAAGAAAAAGTGAAAAGCATTTGAATTATTCTGTTCTGGAAGAAGGTATGAAATGTGAGAGTGACTTATGAACCCATGAGCGGGATAGGGTGGCTGCATAGGGAGTACTGAGTGATGGTTTCTCCACAGCTCAAAAAATGGGACATCCATTGAAACAACCAGGTAGCAGATTTGACCACAACAGGTGGACAAAAGTTTTTCAGACTACCAGTGGGTTTCACTGAGGCATGACCTCATGACATTTGGACTAGTTTTAATTATTTTTTCCTTAAGTTTGTGATATTGTTCACTCCAGAGACAAATATTATTTAGAGAATCCTTAATTAACAAATCCTTTCATCTATTCTGCAAAAGGCAGAGAATAATGCAAAAAGTAAATATGGAAGACACATGAGATGAACTGAGAGAATCCTTAAGTAATTATTGCATCAGAATCAGGGAATTAACAGACAACTAAAGATAACCAAATGAACACGTGGATGTTTGAATATTGAGTCACAGAACATCTAAATACTTACTAATGGCCACAAAGAATATCTTCAGTAGTGTCAGGTGTATCAAATCCTATTTTGCTACTTTAAATGCAAGTTCATCCCATCTCCAGATTTTGCCCCATTATTATTCTCTACTACCATTCAAGAAGCAGAAGACTTCAAATTATAGGCAGAGAAAATATAAATTTTCAAAGCATGTGTATGTTCTCACAGTGATCAGCAGGCCCATGAAATTCATTGTCAAAAATAGCAGGGTTCAAACAAGGACTGGATGTTCATGTACATAATGAAAATTAAATTGTGTGGGATGGTTATAAGCCAACCACTAACAGAAAATGTTAGCAAGGAATTTTCTCCATGGACTTCCTTTTACCTCTCTTTGAAACACCTGAAACATGCTTCTGGATGAGAAAAAATATTCACCTGGCCCAGTATGACAATTCCTAAGTTTCTAACAGTGAAAAAAACAACACTTTATAAGAGGTTTATCAACCCAATGCGTGCCTTTTTTTTCAAGGCCTTCCTTTGCTTTTATTGTCCCTGACAATGTAGCTAATTTTTATAAAAGCCAAATGAAAGATGAGAAATTCACACATTTGACGTGTTCTTCACACTTTCTCAACTTGATAACTTTGTCTTTTCTGAAGAATGTCAGTATGAGCATCTTTAGATGGAAGTTTTCAATCCATGTTCTGATTTCAGTGATTCAGCAGAGGATACACAAACTGCACGTATCTGTAGATGAACACCACAATAATTAATGGAAGGAGAACAGGATATTTAAACATACATGTCATTTCCTCATTTTCTCTTTCTGTTAGCTCCAAAGCATTACTCTTTTCCTTTTCTTCCCATATTTTTTTGATTGTAATATTGATTTATTGCCATTTTAATTATTTAATCCTAATTCTCAAATTTTTAGGTTTATCTGTACCTTTTGTAAACTGTTTAAATGACACTAGTAGTGATCAACCACTCATTCTGCACATAGAGCTCACAGGGAGATAGTACAACTCCCTCCACTGTGTCCTTTCCATGCACTTCTCCTTTTTAGAACCAAGTTCTAAGAATCATCTGTTTGGCCACTCCGTTTTGACCTCCTTTCATGAGAATAAATGTGCACAGCTTTCTTGCCTTTTTAAGTCTTTACTCCTTATTGGATATAACTAAATTATTTGAAAACTGGAAAACTCAACAAGAACTAGAAATAGTTCAAAACAGGTAAGTCTTCCATGCTTTTACAGATGGAAAGCACACTCTGGTGCTCTGCTTAGATAGGAGAAGGAAAGGAAGGTCTGTCGTTCACACAGAGACAGATAAAATAAGCAAGGAACAAGAACACAGTCTGAGAAGTTGGCATCTATTTTCTTTAAGCCAGTGAAAGGTGTTCAATTCTGGTATGTTTAGGCTACATGTAAAAATTAGAACAGCACAGGTTGAATTCAACTTTTGATATATCATTGGCTCGCAGCACAGTGACAAGCGTGTATTTCTGCTCTGTGATAAGTAGATTGGGAGTCAACATAAGCTGATGCCAGGTTGAACTTAAAAGTCAGACTGAGGGCAAAGACTTCCATCTGTTATAAACCAATATTGTTCCATAGATAGCAGAACTGGCAAAAAGGTAATTGCTAAAAATTATTAGTTAATAACTGTTAAGTTTTATTAATTTCTCATGCAGATGCTGTTTGCAGTGGAAGATAGTCAAGTACTGAAAAACAAAATACAGAGTGAAGTATAAACATATCTTCTTTAATGTGTTGTACCTGCCCAGCCCTTATAATGACAAAAATTCATTCAAATTTAAAGACTGATTTTTAGGGAAATGTAAATAAGCGGTAAAGGTCTTTTCTCCTAGCTTTCTGATCTCAATGATTTATTGCTAAAACCTCTTCTCTTCTATGAAGGGCCCTAATTGTTTTCTTTCTGGTATGGACTTGGAAAGATATCTTTAAAAGAAACTTAAAACTTTCAAGAAACTTTCTCTTTCAAATAATAAAACAGAAAGCACAAACTATAGTGCATAAAAACAAAAGAAGCAAAGATCAAAAATGGTGTCATGCATTGCAAGTGATGGTTTCCTGGGGATGAAGAAATATAATTTGTTGTCCAGACAAACATTTTGAGTTATCTTCAGACAGTCAGTATTTCTGTTGTGGGCTGGATTGTGACTGAAGGAATTCATATCTACATGTGAGACAAGAAGAATATGATTGTCTTAAATATGCACATAATCAAGTACTGCAGAAGGTCTTTGAATCATTGGTTTGAAGACTCTGCACAAAGGATGAAGGATGCAGTTTGTGTTCAACCACTTGTGCTTGTCTCACAGCAACCTGAGGTGCCACAGCTAAACCTGTGCACAAGGAGGCTGTCACGTGCTTTTGGTATTGATCAGTAGACGACAGGAAACCACATCATTCTCCCAAGAGCAAAAGGAAATGGTTGAATCACATTGAAGAAGTACATGAAATTCTAGGCTTTCCTAGAATTTCTGCTTCACTTTATAGTATGTCTTCAGTCACAGACTTCGTTCGGCATGTATTAACACAGACAGAATCTGTGTAATACAAAATAGTGCTGCTGGACATTTTCTGGTTTTGATTTTTTTTGTTTGTTTCATTGTACTGGGCATGCTTCTGCAGCAATAACATTTTTCTTATGCCACTGTCTTTTCTTGGTTATCAATTATTTCTTATTAATTGTGATCGTTCTGTTAGCAGTGCTTCTTCTGTTCATATTTCTATAGGCAACTCTCTCCTAACTGCCTGTAATGTTATTCACTTCATTTCTTTGTCCTGATAGAAAAAAAAAAAAACAAGAAAATCTTATAAACAATCCAAGCTGTTCCTAAGGACTCAAAGTAATTATACTGTTGTGTCCTTGGATAACAGCCACATTTAACGAACACATGGACTGTGGATATTAGCAGTTGAACAGTGAGCTTCAGGGAGCATAGTGCAAATGATGTAGAAAATCATATTTCATAAATTATTTTTATTTTTACAAATTTCCTTTAAAAAACCCCTGAGCCCTTTTTGTGCTTATGATTATTACTTTTTATATTAACTCATAAATAATTAAAAAAGAAACATATTTCTTTAAATCCTATACCCCTATATCCTCTGCTGATGGCAGTCTTGTAAAAGTTGATTTTGCTTAGTAAGCACATTGGCAAACCTCATTCTGGAGTGAGGCAATTGCATATTTCACATTGATACTTCTTTAAACCAATAAATGCCACACACCACCTGCTTTAGGACCACAAAAGTGAAACATAAAAGAAATTCAGTTTCTAACATATACAGTGAAGGCAACTACCGCTTTATTTGTGCTTTTTAGATGTTCATGCTCATACTTGACATTTTTTTTCAAATTATTTAATGTTTAATCGCTGGTGATAGTGGGTGCAATTCAACTATGGAACTATGTAAAGTATGTAAACTATGTCTGGAAATGGGATTGATTTATTGTCCAAACTCAAACAAAGAAAGGAAGCGTACCGAGGGTGGAAGCATGGATGAAGTTAAGAAAGACCCAGATGGGATTGCATCTGGCCAGGAATATCAAAGGCAACAATAAGGGCTTCTATAAGTACATAGGTGACAAAAGGAAAGCTAGGGAAAATGTTGGCCTATTGCCAAAGGAAATGGAGGACCTGGTTACACAAGTCATGGACAAGTCTGAGGTACTGAATGCCCTCTTTGCCTCTTTAGTAGCAAAACTGATCTTCAGGAACCCCCGTTGTCAGAGACCAGAGTGAAAGGTTGGAGCAAGCCTTGCTGAAAGATGATCAGCTCAAGGAATACGTAGGCAAACTGATATAATAAGTCCATGGGCCATGGCAGGATGTACCTATGAGTGCTGAGACAGCTGGCTCATGTGATTGCAAGGCCACTTTCAATAATCTCTCAATCACAGTAACTGAGAGAAGTACCTGAAGACTGGAGAAAAGTAAATATCACTGCTCTCTTTAAGAAGGTCAAGAAGAAAGGTCCAGGGAATCATAGGCCTGTCATTCTCACCTTGATCCCTAGGAAGTTAATGGTATGTTTAATCCTGGAAACCATTCACTGTCTGCTTAAAGCAATGCTAACTGTCTGAATCTCAGCTTGGGCTGACAGCAGAGATCAGGAACTGAAGCAATATCCTTTGCACTTGCCTGGTCTAACAAAGGCTCTGTTGCAGCCCCAGCTCTGAGGAGCAGACATGTCCTTGTAAGGCTTAGGAGAGTTGTGACTGCATTGAGAAGGATGGGGTAGTAAGACTTAGAAAAACCTACTCATGGTGAGCCAAAGGGGAACCCCATATTTTCACAATCCCATCCTTTAGTAAAGTTCAAAATAGTCTTCTGCAAGACCATGGGTGAAATCACACATCTGTATTTTGCCTTATGACGTCCTTTTGTGGATAGGTCTCCTCCACAGCCTCTCTCAGCCAGAGATAAGAGTAGCCAGATTGGACTAGGTACAACTGGAATCAAATTTTTGTGTGGCTGGAAGACTGTGCTGGCAGCTGGGAAGCACAAAGAGGGGAAGGAAGTTATGCCACTGCACTGGAAACATATTCAGACATGGTCAGGTGCCTTCTCTGAAACACTGTTTGGAGATGCCACATTATTTTTATTTGGGAAGCCTTGAGAGACCAGAGCTAAGCAAAGTTAGCCCTAATGATTCAGCCCTTGAAGTTAGCTGCCTACAGATTGGTGGTGTATATATTCCCTTGTCTCAGTCTCAGAGTATTCTTCAGATTATGTTTTTGAGTGACAGTAAAATTGTGACGATTGGTATACACAACATTAAAAAAATGATTTTTTTCCCTTTTTTAGCATGAACATTTTTTTTGTTTAGATTTTATTATAGTACCATTCTCACCAAATTGCAAGTGAATGTAGCCACCTCATATATGCACTGGTTTTCTACATAAGCTTGGTTTCAGTATGCTCAATAGTTCTGCAAAGTTAGTTTCATTCAGTGGTATTTCTTGTACATAAACAAGAAAATAAAACAATGATTCATCGCTTCTCCTAGTCCATTTAAATTTCTGTGGCAGTAGCTAAACCTTTCATCTTCTTGCTGTACATCTGAGGCAGAGTTATGCCCCCACTGAAATCAGTAGATCTTTGGCTTGTGTTTAGTGGGATCAAGTTTTGCCCCCTAAAAATTCTGATTTAAAGCCTCTTTAAGTCAATAGACAGACTCCTATTGACTTTTGTAGACCCATAACAGATCTGTAGACAAATAGCTGTGCTTAAAAACAAATAATTTAATCAGAGAAAATGGGAACTTCTCTAGGTGACCTGAAAGAAAAATCGCCCTCAAGAAAAAGCAGTTTCCATAATCTCTTCAGTTCCTTGTGCCTGAGAATTTTGTGCAGGGGAAAAAAATATATCTCTCTGACATACTACAGATGGGCATAGATATGTGGATTAGAATGAAGTTACATTTATGAGTTAAATTTCTGCATAAGAAAAGGTTACAGTATAGTGATTTAGGTGCAATCCCTTTTTAATTGTATCGCCTTTAATTGCACCTGCCCTGTACCTTGGGGAAATGCACTAGGGACTGATAAGGGATCTTGTTTCTAAAGAAAAGCCAGAGGAGGATAAGCAAAAATAATGCAGCTGGTACCAAGTGAAGAACTCTGAGGAATGCAATTAATTGGTAGATAAGAAACTCATGCCTGTTTCCTTCTTAAGCTAAATAGTTTCAGGTTTTTTAAGGGCTTCTTTTTTGTCTAAATAATGGTTTCATTTGTGTTGCAAGCTATCTGTATCCTTTATAAATCCCATGACAACCTCGATACCCACAAATATTTATCCTTCTCTTCTTGTCTTTGATTATTTGTGTCTGATGTCAGTGATATTGAAATATTTTCCTCATTATTTCATCAATAAAATGTTTCAGAGGAAAGGATAAAGGCCTTTTGCTCTTTGGAGGCCCCTACTTCTGTTTCCATGTGCAGATTTAGTAGAATCTATTGTTACTTCCCTTCTTTCAAGTTACCTTGGTTTGTAACTAATGAATCTTACAAATTGTACGAGGCTCCTAGATGGAGTTGTTCTTCTCTGTCACATATGTTCTGATCTGTTTCCGCTGTGGTCTTTTTGTTGTTGGGTTTTTGTGTGGCTTTTTTTTTTTTCTCAGTACTTTGTGTGGCTTAACTTCAAACGACCCTTTCAGATTGATACCAAGTTACATATGTATTCTGTTTCATTGCAAGAGATAAATGGAGGTCTGTGTTCTTGTTTCGTTGTCTATTATCCACCTCTTCTGTACCTGGTACAGATGCATGTAGTGTTGGCCTCTGTCTTTCTGTCAGTTTCTGCTTGTGGACACCTGCCAGAATCCATTCCTTTCCAAAATTTGATGCTGTGGCGAAAAGGCTTTATTCTGTTTTCACATTTGCTTTTGACACATGTCAGTGTTTGGGGATGGAGGGTGTTCTTCCATAATCTCTATCTAATTACAAGCAATAGGATGGACTCTCTAATGTAGGACAAATTTAACTGAACAAATTTAACTGACAAATTTTTAACTGAAAAAAGGTGTTCCTCAGAAATATTTAATGTTACATGTGGGAAGAAATCTGTGGTACACCTGAAAAAACAGGAAAGGCTGTGTAGGTAAACTAGCTGAGGAAATGTTTGCAATGCCTATTTCCTTAAGTTCATGTCACAAACTGTAGCTGTTTCTTCTACTTTTAAATGATTGTGTGTTGTGGATGAGTAGAATGCAACTCACTCTGAAGAGAGAAGCAGCAAAGTTTCATTGAGGTAAAATAATAATTTCTCAGTGTTCAATGAGTTTGATGAAATTTAATAAAGTTTAACTGAAGTTAAATAGGGTTCAAAAAGTTTGGTGGCAAGGTTCACATATAGCATGGAAGAAACATACAAAGGGAAGTTGAATTAGGATCAAGTTAGAATGATTCACACAGAAACCAGAGGTGCAAAGGGCTAAGGAAGACCATCCCATTGAATCACAAAGTTCAGAGCGGACCCCTTTGCTTTCTAAATTCCTTATAGAAACTAGGTGTGGCTGAGTCAAATCTTAGCCTCAGACTTGGATGATCATAGAATCATAAAATCACAGAATCATAGAGTAGTTTGGGTTGGAAGGGACATTCAAAGGCCATCTAGTCCAGCCCCACTGCAATAAGCAGGGACATCTTCAACTATATCATGTTGCTCAGAGCCCTGCCTAGCCTGGCCTTGAATGGCTCCAGGGATGGGGGATCTACCACCTCTCTGCGCAACCTGTTCCAGTATTGTACCACCCTCATTGAAAAAAAAAAATAAAAAAAAATTATGCCTAATGGAATTATTTATACAAAATTTATAATACCAAATAGTGAGTAGTTACATGTTTCATTTGTATTAATTCAGCATGCCATTTTTCATCTACCAAAGATCTGCCATTGATAAAAGTCTCTCAGCATTGAGGAGTGACCTTGAGAGGTGTTCCAGCCCAGGGGGAGATCACGACCTTGCAGCCATGCAAAAAAGACTCACTTAGGCTGTCATATCTATGGAAAAAAGTGGTTGGCTCGTAGTCAAATTACATGCAATGAGAAAGGTATGCATGAGATTCCTTGCACCCAAAACTCTCTTTACTCCTTGATAAAATGAACCTCGGAGAAGCCACCTGCTATTCATGTGTTAATAGCATAATCAGTGTTCCAAGCCCATATATATCAGTGCTCACTGTGACACTCTGCTCCTTTGTGGGTTTTTGGAGAACAGATTGAAACCAAAGGAGTTCTTGGCACAGCTACATCTCAGGCCTTTACCTCCTTTGGAGCCTGTACCAAACTACTGCTGGTTTGTTTAAGGGGCCAAGTGCATCTGCCGCACTGTGGAAATCAGGAAGGATGACAAGAGCCATAAGCAGTTTTTACAGGACAGTTACAAAGCCTCTCCAGTACTTTACTTTCTTAAGTTTCTTCTCTTGCAGAGGGTCTGCTTTTTGATACTGCCTTGCAAAGTAGGTTGGAAACATGGGGTCAGCCAGAAATCATAAAACTATTTTCAATAAACCACACTGTGGTATCCCAAGTGCAATACAAAATCTTCCTTTGGCCCTCTCAGTGTCTCAGTAGCTATTACAAAGGTTGGGAAAAGTCAAGTGGCCTTAATTTGTCCCATGAGTTTTCTGGCTTAAGTATTTTGTTACATTCCATTAGCATCTCACCAATGACATTTCCCTGGAATAGATGAATGGAAGATCGTGTGAACATTTCCACATGATATTTACTTACATTCTCAGTGTGCATTGAATGACATTTCAGGGACTGTTATTAATATTGTCAGGAAATATAGTTCAGCTCAGAATTCCACTTGCAAGTGTCTGTGCTTTTGTACTAAGATCAACAAAAGGAAACATCTTTGAAAAGCTGACCTTGTGTATTGGTGCCTGAAAACACGAAATCGAAAGAGCACAGGTTTGAAGGAGACTTACAATATTTCCTAATATGTGAGGGTAATGGCTATTTGCACCATTTGAGCTGTCCTGCAGCATCCTTCCTGGCCTTCAGCGATGCTTGAGGTGGCTGGGAGCCTTTTGTCCTACCTGCTTATATTAACAAAGTTTGAATTAGGTAAGAATGCAGATGCTAAAAAGTATCCCAAAGTCATTCATGATGTCTAATGGATAATGATTTGCCCTTGTTTGATTTTTCAGTTTGTTTATCTATCACATTTATCACTGGGACATATGACAACAAAGAGTTCCTTCCCTGGGGAATGGAAATTCCTCCTTTAAATGTGAATTTTAATTTAAAAAACATCAGAGTAGAATATTTCAAATGTAGAGAATTTAGGTTTTGCTTTTAATGATTTTATCTATTTAAACAAAATTCCCTTAGAGGCTTTCCAGGGAAATTTTCAACAACTTGGTCCAAAGGAAGAAACAGCCAATCTGACCAATCCAGCTAGCAGCAAATTTGCCTAAGATCCCTGACACTAGCAAGTGTATCAAGGGAAGGGTTGTCATGGTCTGGCATGGCAGAGGACACGTTCACTGTGTCACCTGGTTTGCAGGGGTCTCCTGAGAAGCTCTGTGTGCCCAGGGACTGCAGGGTGGAACCGGTCCGGGGTCTCTGAGGCGTCGGCTGGGCACAGCCCGGGCTCCCCCGGATAGCGAGAGGCAACAGTACCACCTTGTGGCTACAGACACCTGGCTGCTCTGCAGAGCAAACACAGATGCACGCAGTTTCGGCAATATCATGGGGAAAATGGTATTTCATGCAAGTGCTGCCTATCCTACCTGTCCAAGCAGCTTTTATCCTTCAGCATTGCCTGTTTCTCTGTGTGCAGGAAGACAATCTGAAGCTCTAAGATGTATTTATTTTTATTTTTATATGCAAGCTGTTGCTGTTTGTATTACTAAGGTACCGAGAGGATCAAGCAAGAAGGATCCCACTTCTGGGTGCTGCATATAAGGGCACAAAGACAGCCAGCCCATGTCTCTCCAAGCCTGAAATCTCCATCAGCAGGCTAGGCTGAAAATTGCAACGCAAACAGACATGGTGAGTTAGTTTTAGGCAAACCAGTTTTAGAATCCTCAGAGGTGTGATATAATGATTTGGAACTCAATGTGTGCTGTCCACTCTATACTTACTCAGCATTTTTGAGAGGATGGTTGGCTGCTTGGTGCTCTGAGTTTAAAAAAACTAAAAATAAAAAAAGAGTGAAGAAGTATTCTTATTGTGTAGAGGAAAGGCTATAGCAAAGACAAATTAAATAACTTGCTCAAAATCATGAGAGAGATGTGTTCTAAGAGAAGGAATTGAACAACTCTGTATTAGTTTCAGTGCGGTAAACACAGAAATGTTTGGCCTTTACTGACGTAAATCCTCTGGACTTGAGTCTGCTCTGGATTTAGAAAGGTGGAGGTAAGAACAGAACTTGCTCAATAGCCACTTACTACAGCCGTTCTTCACTTCCCTGAAAATTATCATCAATCATCCTTTCAGGGGTTTTCTCAGAGAGGGGACTGAAGAGCAAACATATCATCACCTGTGCTGTTGTATGAGCAACCTCTAGCACAGCAGAGGTGAGCAAGTATTTGTTCTGCCATCCATGATAAAATATTTCAGGGTGACTGGCTGATAGCTTTCTCTGGGAAGTTAAGAATGATAGGAATAAATATCTCAAGAGATAAATTCTGTTCTTGCTGGATCTGTCTGAAAAGTCATATGTATATGACTGTTTCCAAATAATATAACACATGGACACCTCAGTTTGCAACAAGACCCCTGTTTGGTTTTCATAGAATCATAGAATAGTTTGGGTTGGAAAGGACTTTTAAAGGTCATCTAGTCCAACCCTCCTGCCATGAGCCAGGACATTTTCAACTAGATCAGGTTGCTCAGAGCCCCATCCAGCCTGGCCTTGAATGTTTCCAGGAATGGAGCATCTACCACCTCCTTGGGCAACCTGTTCCAGTATTTTACCACCCTCATTTAAAAAAAACAGTTTTTCCTAATATCTAGTCTAAATCTCCGCTCTTTTAGTTTAAAACCATTAATCCTTGTCCTATTGCTACTGGCCCTGCTAAAAAGACTGTAGTAGACACCAAACACAAGGTTTCCTCTATTGCCTCAGTCTCTGATTCTTATCCATAAGCTTTCATCCTGCTCATGGCTATTCTTCAGAGACAGCTCTTCACACTACCCTTGTCTTGATGTAGACCTTGTCTACCTTTCCTTCCTTGCCTGTCCCTTCTCAACAGTCTGTAGCCACCAATAGCTGCATCGATAACCGTATTGATATAATTCACTGAGTTCTTACTCTTTGAATAAAAACCTGAACTTAACACCTAATTCATGTCCAGACAGTTACAAGTCTCAATATTGCTGAAAATCCAGTCAATGAAGAATGTTATTTTTCAATTGATCAGGACTTTTGTACCCAAAACTTCAAATTCAGGTCATTTTTTTTTAGGAAAACAAACCAAAAGAAAACAAACTGCTGTGTGGATTGTTTTAAAAAAAGATCACGTGGGAAGTAATCTGTTAGCGTCAAAACAAAATTAGACAGGATTTTTTTAACACTGAGTAAATTGGGATATAGTAAGTACTTTGAATAAAGTTAAGATGACAGCAAAAGCCGTAATAATTACACTGTCAGTTAAAGGTGCACTTGCCAGAAAATTGAAAAATGTAGGTAAATTCTCTGTAGTGCTTGAAGAATCACTGTCGGCCATATGTGGCAGTACGAAGCAGATGTGGAGAAGATAGAACTGACTGATCTTTTTGGTGCAGTCTCTGATGTGTGAAAGTCATTCTGAAGTTTAATTGAAGTTGGAAGAAGAACATTTGTTTTAACTATTTTGCAGGAAATGAATGAAATCTTTAATTTTCAACATGCAAAAGACTCAGGCATTCATAGGTAAAGATGAGCTTATTAAAATTATCACCTTCAATTGTGGGGGAAGCAATCAAGGTAATACTTCAAGATGTTAAAATTATTTCATTGTTATCAGGAGAAAGCGATGAGTTTCCTTATGAATACAATTGAAGAAGGAAATTCTAATAGGACCTTTGTCACCATGCCTATCAAAAAGGTACTTAAATCTGACCTAAGTATGAGTGCACTATGGCTAGTGTTCGGATCAGTTATTGTCTGAGCTCTCTGCTGCTTTGCCATTTGCCTCGTCCTGTGCACTTAGAGCACAAGATCTTCTGATTTCCCAGCTAGACATGCAAACAATGTAGCTGATGCTGTAGCACTAGTAGTAAAAACTATTCTGCTGTGACCACCTTAAGTCCCTTTGCAGTGCTACCTGTGTCATAAGTTATTGTTGAAGCATATTCTTGCTCCCACCAAACTTGTATGGAACTGTGCAATGGAAAGCTGTGTTCACCAGAGACTGAAGTTCTGACTCAGATTCAGTAACTGAATTTGGTTTGTTTGCCAGGAAGCCACCATCAGGAACCTCAGTTTCCTCATCCATTAACAGGGACACTGCTGATCTCTGCTGGTGTCTGCTCTGAGATCTGCAGTTGGAAAAGGCTGAGCATATACAGTCATTGTATCATGTCAAAGGAATCAGACCTTAGAAGGACTCTGTTTTCATACTCTCATTTATTGTTCTCAATTTGCACTCACAGTCTATACACCAACATAGATAAGTTTTGTTCTGCCCTATAGTTGACATATACTGCTGAATTGAAGGCTGGAATATAATAATCTTACGAAAGGAGTATAATTCTAGGACATACCCAGTTATATAGAGTTCTGTTATATTTTTTTCAGAGGAAGAGATCAATTTGTGTTATAAAGACATACCTTTGTCTAGCAAATGCTTGTGTTGTGTGCTGTTTTAAGGAGACAAATTCTATGTTGACAGTTTCAGAGTAAATAAGTGACTGGTTTACAAGGCTATTTTATTATATTAAAAATTAAACTTTTCTCTAATATGATATATAATTTTATTAATTCTATGATATTTTGATCTTTTTTTCTTTTTGGTTTTTTTTTAGAGCATTAAGAGCTAAAAGCACCTAAGTTTGAGACATCTTTAGAGTATCTAGACATTTAAAAAATCACAGTGTTATAATGCACAATCTGGGCTCTACTGAAAAAAGCTTTTCACCAAGAAATACAGCTGTTAACAAAATGTCACCTTATCCATTCAGTGATTACAGAAATGGAAACATTGCATGAATGAATTTGAAAGGGTTATGTGAGGCTTCAAATAAACCAACCAGTCAGTAAAAGAGTGACATAACAATAATCACAACCTTGTCCTATTTGGAGCTGCTGAAAGACACTGAATAGACTCTTAATAGCACAGATGTGCTTAGAGCTATATGGTGCATTCAATCAAAAAGAGCAGTACAGCTTCCAAAAAATGAATATAGATATGCTAGTTTAGCTAGATATTAATGGCTAGAGGGATTGTTATTAAAATAAACATGCTTATACTATTTAAGATATATATACACACATACATACACAGAACATCATCAGAATGCTCAAACATACTTTTTTGCCATGATGACAAATAAAGAGCAAATAATGGTGTTTTCAGTTCCTACATTTTGGATTTCCCTGAAAAGTTTTGTTATGTACATTGCATGACTCAGTTTTGCCTACTAGTATTTTAGTATCTGGTGGTTCCTTGTGATCTCAGGACCTACAGGCAGTTCATCTTGTATTTCTTCCGGCTGTCAATAGTTGCTATTTCAACTACAGCTCTGCATTTCTGTATTAATTAACTCATAACAGAAATCTCATAATGAACCATTGAACCCATGTTTCACTGTTTTAAATATGCCCTGCTTTTTGACTGGAAATGTTTCACAAATATAATTATTTGTCATGTTATGTTTTCTGCTCCATTAAATCTACTTACAGACATTTGCAACATCTTTGTTTTTCATATTGGGTTCATATAAACTAGCTGTTTCTAGGCTTTGCATTTAACAACATTTTAGGAGTTTAGCAGTTCCAAAGTTAGCAGTTCCAAAGTGGCTACTTCAGTTTTACTAGTCCCATTGTGTCTGGATCACTACACTCAGAGGAGCCTACACTCAGAGGAGCCAAGAGCAGTTTGTGAGCTGTCATGGAAGTGCCTGCTGACATTTAAGATACCCAATGTTCTTTGCTGACTGCTGCTGCTAATCCATAGTGCACAGCTGGACAGCTCAATCCTGTCTTCTCTGTCAGCTCCACAGAAGTATCTGGGAAAACCTGGGCACACTTAAGTGGTCTTCAGTGTTAATCAGTAGGCAAATGAATTGAGTGCTTAGACACCTAGTTCACACATGTTCACCTCTCAGAAGATACTATATTGAGGTGTCTATAATAGAGGCTTCTACCTGGGGAGAAAAAATGGGATAAACTGATAAACAATAGAAAATAGTAAAGGCAGTGAACAGAACTCGCTGTGTGATTCTGACCTTTGACTGTCTCTGCAAAACAAAACATGGATGTCCTATAACTCCTGAGTCATATCTGCCAGCCAGGTAGACATAAGAAGATATTTTATTCTCTTAGATGTTTCAGGTGATCTTGAATCCCTTTGCTTGAGCAGCTGAATCAAGTTACTAATGTCAGTCAGATCTTGCATTTCCTAACATTTGCAAATTTACCTTTCCAAGTCATATTGACTTTTACACCAAGCTCTGAGTATTCAGAGTAGAAATAGTCTTTCCATGATGTAATCTGAACTTTACCTATGTTCCACATGACCAGGTTTTCTTTTCATATTCTTAACTATATCTTCAGCTATCACAGTAACTTGCGCATATTTTAAGCTTATAATTAAAAAGGTCATCCCTGATGTTTAAAGTAATAGTTCAGTGACAGTGTGTAGCTGCTCTTGAGCAAATTTCACCAGGAAATATTCTCTAAAGCAGCTGTTAGTGCTGCAAAAATCTCTCTATTGAGTACAGAGCCTCCTTATTCTATAAAACATGTATCTTGTCATTCTTCAGGGCTATCTTCTGCCTGTCTGCAGCCTTTTGGGGAGTGGGTTTGCAACTCGCAGATTTAACAGCCCTATGAGACATTAGGACATTGCCAAAGCCTGTGAGTTTCCTCTGCTTCACACGTGTTCTTTGCTGCTTCTTATCTGTTTTCAGTCCCTTGGAGATTTTACTTTTGTTCTGCCCTTGATGCTACTGCAAAATCATGTTTTGAAAAATTCAGCGAAGACTTTTCTCTTTTAAATATGTGTTCTGGCAAATAACACAGTTGTGGGTTTTTTTAAGATTGAGCTGAGATGTTCTATCTCAGGTCTCCAAGTACTGTCATAATCTGTTCTCAAATTAAGAATTCCACAAACCCTTCAAAATTAAATGTCTGACTTGATGGCCTCAGAGGTGGTATAAGGCTCAAAAAAATTCTCCTTGTGTTTTCATCTCTTATGAAACTGAAATGGAAGCACATTATTATTTCAAATCTCTTTAGAACAGTTAGATAACAGTTCATTCTTCTTTCTGTAAATGAAGGCTGTTAAGCTAATTCAACACTTCAGACACAGCAAAATGGGAAAAATAGAAAACTTTTGCTCATGTTAGTTTTCAGTAGCTCTGCATACTTTCTTCAAAAAAACAGTTTTTCCCTTTGAACCTCCTTGTGTTATGTATTGCATTCCTGGACAGTTTCAGCTGCAAAGGAATAACACTACAGAGTCATCGAATAGGAAGGGGATGTTGCCCTATTTTACCAACTTTTTCTTCTTTTTAAGCACTTTTCTTCGTCTCTTACATCTACTTCTAGTACCACTCAATGTTCAGAGTTTCTATGTAGAGTTTATAGGCTTGAATATAATAACAAAGAAGTAAGTGGAAGATTATATGAAAAAGCTTGAGAGGAAGAGAGAGAGAGAAGTGGTTATCATAAAACTGACTTCTCAATTTAAAAACTGTAAAAACAGAATGTTCCAGAGTGTTGGATTTTAGCTTTAGCAGCAAAAGTCTGAATATTTTTAGAAACAACTATTCATAGAACTAGTATGTATTTGAAGATATACACTAGGCAATTGCCTTGGAGGAAAAGCTCAAAGGAATAGGAAAATTCTAGGATGTGTTTCTTTCTGTGATGCTTTTATTTTCCCTTTTTTTATGTTCTTATTTGTTTGTGTATGTGCATGAATTTGAATGACTAAATTAAAAAAAATTATACACATATTTGTATACAAATGCAAATATATATATATATATATATAAAGATAGATGAAGAAAGTAGAGAAGGAAGTTTGATTTGTCTGTGCATTTCTTACTGGCTGAAGCAAAGTTCTTTGAGAAACCTTAACCCAGACACAGAGATATACAGAGTTAAGCTACACAATAGCTACATACTTTGTATTTAAATTACTGTACAGCAGATAAATGTCTGTGTATAAGTTTGCTAATGTAATAAGTAAATTATATGGAAGAAGATTTCCAGAAATTAAGAAGGAAAAAGGCAGAAAACATTTACTTGGTCCCAAATTCTTTATCTGGAATATTTTAGAAAAAAGCATTCTTCCACAATCATCCCTTTACCTCAGTGTTTTCAGCTCTGTAAACACAGTTGACAGCTCTTCATTCCTGAATTCTGCAGAAAATGTATGAATTTTTAAAGCAAACTTACCTACCTTTCTTTTCATTACATCTTTCCCACTGTGTCTGTTTCTGTTTCAAAATATCACATCTCAGCATTTTCTCTCTATATTAACATATAGATATGTGGGATATATATTTCCTTTTAGCAAGTGTGTCTTATTTTCTTTTTCCACTGGTGATAGTCATCTGCATTCTGCATGCAGTGACACAAGAGGGATAAATATGAGACATTTGCCCATTTATAGTTTCCTTAGCATCTTTTTCACAGAAATAGATTATTCATTTGCCGTCCTCTTTTCTCATTATAACCTTTGTCATGTGCGTGTGTTCCCTGGGCTCTAATGTCTCTTTCTTCTTGAATTAAAGGGGGAATTCTCCTCTTCTTTGACCTTTTCAGTATTCTGCATTTCAGTGTGGTGGCATTTCCACTCCTTAAAGATTACAACCTATGCTGACTGATCAACTAATCAAATGCCAACTATGAATGCGAAATCAATTACTGTTGCTCTCAAACCCAAACTTTAGTCCAACGTATTTTGACCTCCTCTGCCATTATCCACTGGTAGGGTTAAAGCTCGGATGACAGGAGTATACATTTAAATGGACCTGATCCTTTGCCACATACTGGAGAATTGTCTACTTGGCTAACACAAAGAGGAATTGAAATTTTTTTTAAATCAGAGCATGGTGTAGTGGGTAATTCAGGGGTTAAATTCAGTATTCTGCTTAGTACTGTCACTTGTATGGCTTTCAGAAACACATTGCATGCTTTGATTTTTTTTTTTTTTTTTTTTTTAAACCATTATTGTTGAGTTAATGACTTCTGTCTCCTGGAAAAGGATCCTGGAGTTCAGCACTTGATCTGTGCAGAGTTTCTCTCTGAATCCTTTCAGATTGTTTCCTATCAGAGTTCTTCACCTGTCACAGTATTGGCTACCTTCATATTTCCTATTGATCAACTACTGTCAGCTTCCTACTCAGCAGAAAAGAGAACTGAATAATCTCATAGGTTTTATAGGTCTAGGTTATAAATGGACAACCAATGGCAGGACAAGGGGCAGTGAGTTCAAACTGGAACACAAGAGGTTCCACTTAAATTTGAGAAGAAACTTCTTCTCAGTGAGGGTATCAGAACACTGGAACAGGCTGCCCATGGGGGTTGTGGAGTCTCCTACTCTGGAGACATTCAAAACCTGCCTGGACACCTTCCTGTGTAACCTCATCTGGGTGTTCCTGCTCTGGCAGGGGGATTGGACTAGATGATCTTTTGAGGTCCCTCCCAATCCCTAATATTCTGTGATTCTGTGATATGGCAAACAAGGAAAGAAGGGTAACTCATCCGGGTAGTCTTTATAGATACCTGCTATATCTGTTAATCAGAGGGAAACTTAAGTGTGTGAAGAAGACTCTTTGAATTAGTCTCCTGGATATTCCTCTGCCATGTCAGGTTTCGTAATGTAAAGTATCTTTTCTTGCTTGGTTAATGGGCAATTAGCAGTCTGGTCCAATTTTCCAGCTTTCCTCCATGTACATTCAGGAAGGCTATATGAGAGGCAGAGTGGATTTGACTTCTAACACACTGATTCTGAAGATGGCTCCTAATGCAGGAATTATTGTGTTGCTGAGAAAGCTCCCTGGAATGGAGAAGGTAATGGTGAAGACAGAGAAGGATGAGGATTTTATTAAAAAATATTCCAGTCAAAAGTTTCACACTTGTTGTTCTATTGACCTGTAACAACATTTATTTTTTACATGCTATACCCCTTATGTCTAAAGCATGAGTATTTTAGAAGGTGAAGGGTTAATTCATTGTGCCAATTTCCAGATCTTTGTGCTACAAACCCCAAGAGTTTTTAGAAAGCTTTTCTTAAAGTCATGGATAATAACAATTTAAAGGACATCTGTTGAACTGTTTCCTGAAAATCCTGTTGGAAATTTGTAGGCAGTTTCAACCAGAATCTCTGGCTGTCACAGAAGGGAAGCAATAGATTTTGTAGTCAAAAGATTGAGGTTTTCTTTGACTTGTGTCCCTTTTTTCTCACTTCTAAAGGAAGAGGAAATCAATACCCCAGGGTGTTATTATCATTCCTCATATGTAGTAAATACTCTTCTGTAAGCTGGATAGTATTTTGAGACAAAATATAAGATTCATCTCAATTACCTTGAAATATCTTAAAGTTAAGGAATCACTTTTAGTGTGAAATTCCAGTTGTTAAAATCAGATGTCTGAAATCTGTGGATTCAGATTGTTAAATTTAGATGCCTGAAACTATCACTTGAGCCTCAACCTAAATGACATATTACATGTCTGGTTTAGACCAGATGAAACCCACCCCAGGTGTGTGGTCTAAACCATTTATATAAGCTCCCATAAATAAATTACTAAAACTAGACACCTACCTGTTAGATGAGACATCTCACTTCTATAGGTCATATATCTCACCCCTCAAGCCAATATGATTTTTGGGATGAATTTTTCAAGTATCACTTATAGCGATCATCTTGCAAAACTTACACACGATGATTCCTTCAAAGGTCTAAAACTGATCTGAAGTCCTTTACTATCAGTGGGAGATTTGCTGATCAGTTCTGGAGAGGAAACTAGTTAGGAAAGCGACAACCTTTGCTGCCAGAATCATGCTATCTAGAAAGCAAAGAATCATGAAATGAAATGTATTTTTTTCTCTCTTTGCAATAGAGGAATGTGTATCATTTACAGAGGGGTACATTTTAACAACCAGAGCATACATATTAGCTGGTTAAGCAGAACGAACATTGCTGACATACAAATAACTCCCCCTTGGGGCTGTCTTGGACAGTTCATCGATTGATGGAAAAGACAGTTTCCCTCCCCAGCATATTTTAGTAACAGGGAGTGTAGTCTGCATTGCACAGGGGATGAGGGCAAACCATTTGCATCACTGAGTTATTTAGGTTTCCAATGCATCTAAGCCCTTTGAAAGATTTCTTGATAAACAGTAAATTTATACTCCAGTATGTAAGGTTGCTGATGGGTCATTACCATCGGGAATGTTTTGTTTGTAAAATTTTAGTGGCTTATAAGACTGTAGAGTTTTGAAACCTCCTTTCTTTGCTCAAAATAAGTGTATTTTATGTATTTGTCTACTATGAACCATATTCAAGGCCAGTCCAGGTTTATAAGCAACAGATTTAAAAAAAAAAAAAATTAAATATTCAAAATCTATGCAAATAAATCCTACCTGTTTAAATGTTGCATGAATAACAATGTATCTCTTCAGCCAAGGCATAGCCCGAATTGGAGATGATCTGAGAAATTTTTCACTGTTGTATAATAACTGATATGGAGCCGGTGTATTCTCCTGGTGTTGTGCTTATTTCTATAAACATTAGACTGTTTGATTTCACTGAATATCACTGATATCACAATGGTTAGGAAGAAATCCCAGATAAGACATGCCAACACTTATCGAAAGTAACAGCTATCTCTTTGCTTCTCTCCATTGATCTGAAGAAACCGCTCTTCCACGGTCAATTTACATGGTTAACATGCAGCCTTACCTCAGCTCCCAAACATGATTTTTGGAGCCCAGGAAAGCACACTGGTCTATTTCTCTCAGTGTAAATCATCAAAGATTGTTAATATTTATTGGATCTTTTCTTTATAGATTTTGTTTTCTTGGGTTATTATTATTCTTAAATGTTTGTCAATGTAAATCCTATACTTTATTGATATTACTACTATTAATACTAACCAAAAAGAGAAATAGTAAAGGATGTTTCAAAAAGATGGACCTAATTTCAAAGCAAGACTATTTTGAAATCAGGTCCATCTTTTTGAAACATCCTGTACAATTGTGTTAAATGTAATCTGGCCTCCTTTCGCAGGTAAATCCAAATCTTCTGAGTAATAAAGTATTATTCTGTTTTCTTTCTGAGAACAGTTTGAAAGTGGTTTGAGAAATATTTTTGTTAATCTTTCCCCTTTTTTAAATGTCTTTTTTTTTTTGTACCAAGTAAGTGCAATAAATAAATGAAACGATAGAAATCACGCTTGCAGAACTGCCCACTGGGTATATTAAGGAACACTGGGGAGCTAAGCTCACAAGCCATGCAGGTGTTGTTTATGACTTTGAATAAAACCAGAAAGAAAAACAAAGGAATTGAAACAGAGAGGGAGGGAAGTAGCTATTTCCCTGTCCCTCAGGAGGTAAATAGATTTTGTTACTCATTATCTGCACTTTCCGAGGACGTTCCTGTTCAAAAAGGCTTGGAAAAATCAGAGAAAGAAAGAAAGAAGACAGTCCCCATAAAATACACATTTCAATTTACAGTATGGCATTCTATAGTGAGAAAACAAAGAAGGTATTTCAAATTGTCAACATACAATTGACACCAGGCTGACAGTGGGAAATAACTGAAGACCTACGATTCTTATATTTGGTTTTAAAGAAGATTATAATTATGGTACACTTAGCAGAGTTGCTCCGCATTGTTTTGCAGCTCTTTTTAAGTTGTGATAGGAAAGAAAAAGTGGTAGATACTCCAGAATGTACACATTTTGCAGTCACATTAACTGTTCCTGTGTGTGAAACTTCTAGATCTACCTAAATCTAAGTCTTTGAACCATATGAACAGTCACACTGGGTCACATTAAAAGTCTGTCTTTAATAGCCTGTTTGCTGTTCCAATCAGAAGTAGAAAGAGAGTATAGGAATATATAAATACAAAGCAAGTGTGCACTGGTAATTCTCCTGACTACTTATTCACTTGTTGACAATTTCAGATATAGAGATTTTATGCTCTTGACCAATGAGAATTAAAATGTAAGCAGAAAACAGAGTATATCTCCTAGATCACAGAAAACACAAAGAATAATTGATGCAATTCAGCCCTCCGACCAATGCAATTGTGTTTATTTTTTGCCAAGACTTGCAATTTTAGCCTAACTTGTAATTAGGATGGAAAATACGAGGGCAAAATAATTTTCAAAAGGACATTTTGCAATCTAGGGTCCCTTCCTAGCCCTTGGTGTGAAACAGGAAACTACAGAAGGCAAATCTTCCCAGTTTCCTTCAGTAATTTTATTAGGATGGGATTGATCACTGTCAGTGAGTACTTGTTTTACCCCGAGACACATAGTGCTAAAATTTGACAGAGCTTAGACTTTCATAAGTAACTCAAAGTGGCTTAGAATAAAATATGGATCACGTACAATAATGGGTTAATGATGTATTAATAATATACTTTTTCTCAAGTTGAAATCTCCAGAAAAATATTAAATAATGCATCTATTTTAAGTTCTATCAGTCTAGTTTGATGATTAGAAACAAATATTTCCTCAACCAATAAATTTGGTTTGTTATTAATATAAGCAAAAAGAGAGAGGAGGAGCATGGGAATCAGTGACTGGAATACAAGGTTGCACAGAATAGCTATAGACATAATTTGGATATTTAAGACTATTCTTTAAGCTAGAGGCAAGTAATAGACCTCAGCCATGTCCCTATATCTTCCAGGCTGATGTATTTTTAAGTCCATTCAGAGCTCCTATGGGATGCTGTCATCATGTGAATACAGGAGCAGAGAGAATTGGAGGAATAGGTTGCTCATCACCAGACATTTGGTCTATATGAATACAGAAGAAATAGTGAAGGAAGTGATGAACCTACTCATTTTGGCAGAAATTCTGAAAATCTATTAATTTTACATTTAGACAAGTTATATTGCAAATGGACACAGAGAAGAACTTCCTTCATATTATGTAAAAGAATCTGAAGAGCGATTTTCTTAATAATTTGTTGCCTGTCCTTTGGTTTAGGTCTCAGTACACTAGAGATTATAGGAAAGTAAGATACAAACATCGTCATTCACATCAGAGGAACAGTTAATATGCTTCCAAGATGGTGAGTATAAAATATAGAGATATCTTTGGGGGGAATAGCAAATAACAGATACCCTGCATCACAGTACTTCTAATAATTTTTCTCTAGGAAGAAAGACAGATAATTTTCCTATAGAGAAGCTAGATGAAACATTTCTGGCTTCAAATAATTCAGTTCTTATTAAACAGTATATTTTTTCCAGTGATAAAATTCAATAAATAACAATAGAGCAGCCAAGTAAAAGGAGAAAGTCCAATAAAATGCATGAAAAAGATCCATTTCCAACAGTAGATAGAACAACTTTCCAACTCCTCCAGCTATTTTTTCAAATAAATAATAGTAGTTAAAATTAATGCTTTTCATTCGGAATTCTTCAGCACTTGTGGAGTTACAGGGCATGGTTAAGCTAAAATTACACAACACCCATTCAGTCTAATCTTCCTTTACTTTATCTGAGATACTTTCATTATTCTCTAGGCTCCAAAACTAGAAAGGACTAACATGATCCAAATGGTTGACTTTGTGTTAAGAATTTCTGTAGATTTTTTTCCAAAACTGTTAACAGAGAAACAAAGCTAGAGAGATTGCCATGGAGGACAGAACAAAAAATGTGTTCTGATTTCTGGTCCAACTCTTATCCAGAAAAATACTTCACTTCCACTCCCATACATTTCTTCTAGCTTAAGTCTCTTTCTGTTCTTCAGGGTTATCTTCTCTTGTACCCCTTCTTCTCTCCTGACCCACACTGTAAAATTCTGCCTCTAATCACCGCTCTTTCTGAAATAAGGTATTATTCATGCTAACATCTTAAAGTCCAAGGAATATCAGAAAACCCATGTAGTGTTTTGCCTGGGAAGATGAGCCAAAGTTTTAGAGCAGATCTATTATATCCATCAACCAAACTTATATCAGATGATTAACATATGCCTTTAGAATATGTACAACATGATTAATGGTCTTAAAGTGATACAGAATATACAATATTCTCAAAGAACATGATTAAACACGGAATTTTCCACAAACACTTTTCAACAATGTTGCTAACACACATGGACACACAAAGCAAGGAAAAACAACCCCAGGCTTTATTAATGGTTAGAAATATTTTGTTTTTTCTTTTTTAAAATTAATTCTTCCTTAGAAGGTAGAATACCATTAGAATGTATTTCACAATCCAACAGGTTTATGGCCTTAAGACAGTAGCTACCATTTGTGCGGAAATATCAATGTGTTAATGTGCTAGATAATATTCAGCATGAATAAGATTATTCAGGCTTCTGGGAGATTAAAAGCTTGATAGGCTGTAAGATATTAATAATACTGCATTTGTTTTGGTGGCTGTACCAGGTTGCAAAAAACTCATATCAAATCATCTCAGGGCATAAAACAGTCTATAAATAAGGATTCAATTACGTAAGACCTGAGCTATCTATTGCTTATAAACTGTAGACTGACCAGTCTTAATATACTTGAAAAAAAAAAATAAAGCTGCTTTTTTGTTATTATTTTTTGTTTTTCAGGAGACGCACAGTGCAAAGTATTGGTTCAACCTCTTTTGTTATTTTTGAAGACACATTTCAAGCAGTGAACAACCAGATCTTCCTTGTAGTATATTTGAATGGCTCTATGTGTTCTCTGATAAAAATTAAAGATTCAGATTAAGACTGGAATTTGTCTGAAGATTTGGCTAGATAATATTATTGCAGAGATTCTGTTGGCTGATGTTTAGTTAAATGAAAGACCACATGTGCAATAGCTTATGGCCGAAACCAGTTTCTTCAGAGGCCTCTCTAGTTATTGATGAGATTTCATTTTCTCATATTACTGACATCTAAATCTGCCAAATTGAAAGTAACTAGGATGAACCTTCCAATTTTTTTCCCCTTTTAAAAATGAAATTGAAACTTAAGACAATTGGCTTTCTTTTTCAAAGTCGATGGGGAAATATTTTCCCACTCTCAGTCTCAAATTTAATAGAACATATACAGATATGTGTGAAAAATGACCAAAGTTTTTTAAAGGAAGATAGATTTAGAAGTAATGTTATTAGGAGAAAACCCACTGCAGCCATTCAGTGGTATCAGCTAATGTAAAAGAGCTCAAGCACCAGCACAGTTCACTTAATGACTCTGAACAAAGCTTGCCTGTCTGTAAAAATTGGAAGCTGTGAGAAAATTACTACTTCCCAGCACAGATAACTTGTGTTCTACATGTTCATATTTTACAACTTGAATACATTAACTGTACATATTATGTAGAATGCATTTAATTTCTGAAATGTTTTTAATTAATAAAGTGTTAAGGATAAGGTGAATCAATATTCTAAAATATTTTTAACATTAAAATATTTTTCTTTACTTTTTCAGAAGAAAAACAAATATACTGTATTCAATTATCTCTGAAAGCTAAAGAAAGTTTTCAGCAGCTGAACCTCGTCCTTGTTTCTGAAGGGATTTGAGCAAAACACTTCTGAAAAATTCCACTGATGTGCTGGCCAAAGAAAAAGTTTTTTCCTGTTTGTATTGGGTTTTCAAGGCCTGGTGTTGGTAGTGGGTGGGCCACAGGGGTGGCTTCTGTGAGAAGGTGCTAGAAGTTTCCCCCGTGTCCAATAGAGCCAATGCCAGATGGCTCCAAGATGGATCTACTGCTGGCCAAGGCCAAGCCAATCAGCAATGGTGGAATCAGCTTTGGGATAAAATATTTAAGAAGTGGGATAAATAATTGTGCAACAGCAATTGTAGCCAGAGAGAGGAGTGAGAATATGTGAGAGAAACAACTCTGCAGACACTCAGGTCAGTGAAGAAGGAGATGGAGGAGGCGATCCAGGCACTGGAGCAGAGATTCCCCTACAGCTTACGGCGCAGGCCATGGTGAGGCCATGGAGGTCTGTGGTGGAGCAGAGATCCACCTGCAGCCCTTGGAGGACCCCATGCCAGAGGAGATGGATGACCAAAGGAGGCTGTGACCCCATGAGAAACCCCGCACTGAAGCAGGCTTCTGGAAGGACCTGTGGCCCCATGAAGAGAGGAGACCACACTGGAGCAGGTTTGTGTGCAGGACTTGTGACCCCACATGGGATCCAGGCTGGAGCAGTCTGTTCCTGAAGGACTGCACCCTGTGGAAAGGACTCATGCTGCAGCAGTTCATGAAGAACTGTAGCCTGTGGGATGGACTCAGCTTGGAGAAGTTTGTGGAGGACTGATTGCCATGGGAGGGACACCATGCTGGAGCAGGGGAGGAGTGTGAGGAATGCTCCACCTGAAGAGGAAGGAGCGGCAGAGTCAACATGTAATGGACTGGCCACAACCCCCATTTCTCGTCATCCCTGTGCTACTGACGTAGGGGAGGGAGGTAGAGAAAACTGGGAAGGAAATTGAGCTGTGGAAGAAGGGAGGGGTGGAGAAGGTGTTTTAAGATTTTATTTCTCATTACCCTACTCTGATTTTAATTGGTAATAAATTAAATAAATTTTCCTGAGTTGACTCTATTTTTCCCATGATGGTAAGTGGTCAGTCATGCCCTTATTTTGACTCATGAGCCTTTCATTATATTTTGTCTCTTCTCTGTCCAGCTGAGGATGGGGAATGATTGAGCAGCTTTGGTGGGCCCCTGGCATCCAGCCAGGGTCAACCCCACACACTGTTTCTTGTTGCCAAAACAAAAAGATGTTTTACTTGCAAATGTCATTCTGTCATAACACTAAACATTGAAACGATACATTTTCTTTTCCAGTACTTCCAAACCACGTGATACATTTTAGACAGTTCCAAATAGGTGAACTTCTTCCTGGAATTTGCTATTTCTTTCTTTTGGGTACAACCTTGGAGCCTGCACACCTCTAACTCTTGGATGATTTAGTTACAGGTACTATATCCCAGTCTTAGCCAAACTGTGTAGCTAGGTAGCACCTCATCACTGTATTTAAGTGTAAATAGAAGGTGAAGGAACTATAAATGATGAGAAATGAGTAAATCTCTGTCTTATAAACATAATTCACAGTTCATTCCAGTATGTCCTAAGGCAAGCTAAAAGTTGTGATTCAGCCTAATGGCACTTCCAGTGTGTTCAAAGCTTTACGTAACCACACAACAGGCGAAATTGGCAGGGACCTCTGGAGATCATCTAGCCCAGCCCTCAGAGGAGGGTCAGCTAGATCAGGCTGCTCAGCACCATGTCTTATCAGGTTTTTAATATCTCCAAGGGTGGAACATCCACAATGGTTTCAAGTGTCAGACACCATTGCTAAAGGTGAATCTTGTCCTATGCATGTCCCAGTGTGTGTGAGCTCTGTAGAGGTTTTTATGCCTGGGTCTGAACTCTGAGCCTTGACACAGGACAGCAGTATTCTTATCTAATTCAATTATCTTTTTTTTCCCCAAACAAGCTGACACAGCAGATGCAAGCCTCATGGGTAGTAATATCCTGTAACCAGGAAATTTTCTGTAGAAAAAGTGCTAGCAAAGGCAGCTGTATCTGTCTTGACATCTCTCTGTCTTCTTCCTTTCATCTCGAATGAGTTATGTGTATAAGAATAATAGATCAAATTCTTGAACCAATATTTATAAAATACCTTGGGATTCTCAAAACCATCCATTATGTCCCTTCTGCCAAGCTGATCTTGCAAAAAAAACTTTCTTCAGTGATAAATAATTTAAAACCCATGTTCCTCAGATGATCAATTTATCTTCATTCTCTCTGGTAACTGTTATTCTGCTTCTGTGAGGTATAATATTGTGGATACTTTTGAGATGAAATCTCTTTCTTCATGTTATCTGGTCCTGAATTTCCAGACTCTGGTGCTCCTGTGTGGCTTCACTTAGGTGGATTGGTCTTATCAGCACACAAGAAAACAGTATTTGAAAGGGACTTCAGGTGTATTAGAATGAGCAATTAGAATTACTGCCATGGGTAACCATGTCCTTGCATGTTGCTACTCCATTTCATTTTTTGTCAGAGGCATGGGTTAGCCCTACGACAGCCCAACACAATCTAACTCACTACCACCACTGCCTATCTAATGACACATGCAGATTTAAGACTCGGAGTTGAGGACTGACAAATACAATTTCCAGGATTTTCTAACGAATAATTTTTAACAAAAATGAGAAGAGATTGTTTCAAGCTGAAATTTTTTGTCCCATCAAGCTCCTTGTGCATTAAACCATCAAACTCAGTGTCTGATTTTCCTCGCAACTAGAGCCACTGATGGAATTGGGGCTGTTCCTTCCATGGCATAAAAATGAGAGAATGAGAGGACACATGAAGCAATGATTCATATGTGATCAGAGAATGTTTGAATATGGGAAGACTACAGATGGAAACTTCTGGAGTTTGATTCTACACCACCACGATAAGCCTACGATGATTCTCAAGCTAAGGTGAGCAAGATCCAAGGATGGCATAGTCACATCAACCTAAAGCATTTTCTGAAAGTCCTGCTTTCAATATAGATAACTAGCTGAAGAGCAGAGACTCATTGTTGCAACCAAATAGCGTCTTGCTCAAGAGGTTTTTTGATTAGTATTAATACTATGCAGGACCTTATTCTTGAGGTCTATAGTCCTTGTGAAGAACATGACTATAGATCTTGTCTTCAAGACACAAGACTTTTAGGCTGAGTGGTAAAGAGTGGTTTTTTTTTTTTTTGTTTTGGGTTTTTTTGTGGGTTTGTTTCTTTGTTTGTTTGTTGTTTGTTTGTTTTTTTTTGTTCATTGTATTTTTTTAACAGTCAGATATAAAAAAAAGTATCTGGGATAGAGTTTCCAGATTCCTTCACCTAATGTTAGACCTCTCATGAAGATATTAAAGAATCAAGAGACTTGTGGATGTAGCCTCCATGAGCTTCATTTGTAGCTAGTTTAGAAAAGGAAAATCCAAGATGTAGAGTGCCATCTGACATCGTCCCTCTGTCTGTTTCTGAGTTCTAGCAGTCTTAATGTCAGGTTCCTCCTTCTGAAGTGCCTTGTGTAAAGTGGAATCAATTATTTCCTATGTGGTCTTCTCATTGTACTAAAGGAGTTATAATCCAGGATATGAGAAAACAGCCTCCAATTTCTGTTATGTTAGTTCACATGCTGGATATGCATATGTCAGAATGTCCTTTTTACTGTATTGCATTATTTTCTAATAACATTTCTGTCTCCAAATAAATTAGACTTTGCTAGAAAAATAATTGAATATCTCTTTCTGTCCCCACTGCACAGTATTTGTAGCTGAAAAGTCCTTCCTATTCTTATCAAGTTTCCCCCTGAATGCCTTTGTTCCAGGGTTATAAGGCTTAATGAAAGCTAATGCTTCAGGCACCCATTTACATCTTTCTTGAACGCTACAGATTTTGGAGGCAGCCTTTTTGAAGCAGCATGTTTTGTGCTGTGGTGACAAACAAATATTTTTAATGAAACAGAATTTCCTTTTCAGATTATAAAACACCTGCTGCAGCACAGGGAAGATTATATTGGGTCTGAGCAGTTTAACAGTGGTGTACTATACTATGGGCTTGATAGAACAACAAGATAAGACAAGAGAGCAAACCTGTTTGGAATTAACTTTCAAGTTTGCAATATTCAGTCCCAGATAGCCTACTGGGGGGAAAAAAAAAAATCAAAACCAACCAACCAAGCTGAACAAAACCAAACCAAATGAAGAGCAAACAAACAAACAAACAAAAAAAGCGGCCCCAAAATAAACACCAAAACCAAAAAGTAATGTGCTAGCTTCCTTACAACATATAAAACAAGGCCTTAAAGTGGCTGATTGACGTTGAATGATTCACTTCAATCATGCACCAGTCCATTTTCATTAGCTTTTTCTATCCTTATACCATGCCATAAAGCACATTAAATCCCTCACTTTTAGGGGACCCATTTAAATTTGTAAAGGTAATGAAACACAGCCAAGTTCCTTGCAAACTTTAGGACCCACTTTTGTTGTACAGAGAGAATCAGATTTCAGAAAACCTCTTTTTTATCTTATCTAGTGCAACCTAGAAGGGAGAAGCAGCAAGAGGTAGAAAGTAAGAAGACTAGCTATCTCTTATTCATCTTTTAGTAGACATCGACCCAGAATATCATGATGGGGAAGGCTGCCTTAATTAAACATCAGTTGAATATCTGTGGAGTTGTTAATAGCGGACGTGAAAAATCCAATTTCTGACAACAGCATGAGAAAAGCTATCTGCTGCAGTGTTAATACATGTTGATCTGTTTGTCTCTTTGTAAAGATACATTCTTTAGTGAAGAATAGTAGAAAATGATATCAAGATAATAAAGGTTGCCAAGCCACACACTGAGATATGATTATCATTTTTAAAAGTGTATAACTATTGCACAATGGCACAGCACAAAGGAGGAAAGACTAGCTACTATTAGTGTTTTTTTGTGATAGAAAACTGGGAAGAAGGAGTTGGTATGAATTGTTGGAAAAAAAAACAGGGAGAAAGATAAAGACAAATAAAACAGTTCTGTGTTTTGGAACCCACTGATTCCCAGCTTCATAAAAAAAAATCCTTGAGTGTATTGTGATATGGAGACTGATGACAAATGACTGGAATATCAAAATGAATGGCTTTTTAGGTGAATGTAGTTATCACTTAAAACAAAAAGACTAACTTATAATCTTAACACTAAATTGTTAACTGCTCTTGTATCAGTTGTCACTCTCTTTGGCAATGCTTGGGCATATTTCAGGGAAGTTCGTGTGTCAGGGCCATTTCCAGCAGAGACAAGATTTCACCAAGTTCAGCTCCCTTCACTTTATGCTATTCTTCCAAGTACCTTAGCAAGATTTGCACCACCCTCAGCATATGCAAAACACGTCCCCAGTTTCCAGTTCCTGTAGCTACATTTCCTCACATCATTTTAGACTCTTTAAACTGAAAAATCATGCAATAAATATTAATTATGTCATAGGAAAATGGGAATGTGATATGAGGTCTGCAGGAGACTCATAGTGAAGATTTATGGACAAAGCTGACTGGTTCCCCTTCATCTAACAGGAGAACAGGAGAAGGATTTTTTCTCTGACTACGTTGTTAAAATGTAGCTTATAACACGCATTATACTTAACAATTTTAGTATTGTAAATGTTTGACTGCAAAAAGGACATTGTGGAAAATAGTATTTTAAAGGGATTTACTGTAATGTGTAGAAGTTCACACTATGCAGGGGTGTTCTCTGAAAATTCAGATCTTAAAATAAATGGTTGTCTATCCCAAACTTTTGTTCAAAGAAGTTTATAAACAACAACAAATTGAACCCAGGTATTCATTTATGGTGTTGATAGAAACACCAAGGTCAGAATTCAGTGGAAAAACAAACAAAAAAAAACCTCAACAAGGATCATTCAGATAAAATCTCTACTGCAGTTACCTAAATGATGTTAGTTTCAAGCATGACAGAGTGATTTCATTCCCTCAACACCTGATATAGTGAAAAGCCAGCTCTATAAATAACAGTAGCGGGAAGGTCAACATTTATATCCAATGTTCATTCACATTTACGTCTAAAAAATAAAGAATTTATTGAAAGAGCAGTTGGATATAAATTCCTAATGTCTGACATATTGCTATTATTCCTTCCCCACAAAACAAAAGTATGAAACTCTATGACTCCTGCTCTTGGTAAAAGACATCTGGAAAGACAAAGGTAATGAGCCTAATGAACATACCACCTTTGGCACCAAAACCTTTTGCATCTGTCCAATAAACCTGAGCATTATTAGACCAGATTTTACTGAAAGGAAAGTCCTAAAGACTTTTCTTTTTTTTTTTTTTTTTTTCCTTCTCTCCCCAAGCTTTTAAAGTCTTCACCATGTAAAACAGAAATGGCTTTTTTTGGATTGATAAGTTTGGGTTTTTATCCCTTCTGTCACTTTTCCCAGCCCCCATCTTTCTCTGTTATTAGAAACGAATGAATCCTGGGACCTCAGCATCACTTTCAATGCAAACTGTGTTACCAAAAATAATATACCTCTATGCAATGTTCTGGCATCAGCATCTATTAACTTCCAGATAATGTTTTGAATTGAATGCCAAAATTCAAATTTTACCAATGTCTTGCATGAGAACAGAATGAGGGGAATGATAATACAGTGTTTCTTCCCTTTTTTCCTCATGGTAACTGGAAGAGACACACATTTTAGGAAGAAATAACAATTTTAGTAGTTCAAATGCCTTTTGCCATATTGCTCATGATGCTATGACAGGTGTCTTCTGTCTCTCTCCTCTTCTCCAGTAATTGCAAAAAGCCACTTCACACAGAATCTTTTTAGTTTCTCACTATCCTGAAAATAACAAGATTGGTGGACAATTGACTGCTCATAGATGAACCCAGATAGAAGGTTAAACAGCAATTTCCAGTTCTCTGGAAAATGCTGTTTATCAAATCTGGGACCTACAACTGACATTTCAGCTGCCAATTTGACACCTATTTTCAAGATGATCTTTGTGAAATATAATGGAAAAATCCTTTTGGTTGGTGAAAGGTGGATCTAGCATGATTTACTCTCATCACCTCAAGGTAACTGACTTGGTACAGAAAATAAAATCCATTTTTCTGTCGTTCTGCCTTCTGTCTTGAAAAGCTAAATTAGAATATATTAGATAGAGGCTGCTTGACATTCTTGACAGAACAGTTTATGTTGCATCCTAGTCAGTCTCTTAGTAACACTATCAAAAAAATTTAAGCCATCAAAGCTCTACCCATAGGAAGATCTCACAGACAGTGTTTTTCTTCATCAGCTAAATCAACATAAGACATTCCAGCCATAATAACCACAATCAAACAACAGCCTAGCATGCTGTGTGAGCCTCATCGTTGTTGTCTTAGCTTAAGTCCATTTAAGGGACCATAACATTCAAAGGACCCCCACCTGATCACATGGATTATTAACACTGTTTTTCACATGGCAACATGTAAATAAAATGAAAAAGCAATGTCTGTTGAAAGAAGTTCAGGCGATACATCTTTGTGTCATTAAATCTGTGAGGACTTCTTTAGATAATATGCATTAGCATGCTGAAAGTCCCTGAGCATTTCAGCTATGCCTTTTCTATCAGATTTCTGTAGTTTTTTTCAACTTGAAACTCATGCTGTTTTGAGTTGTGAGTAAGAAACACACAAAAAGGAAGTCATAAAAATGGGGAGAAATAAAATAAGTAGAAATTGTTAATAACCCTGTGTTTTGGAGCATACTTTGTTCAGCAGATCTGCAAAGCAAACACACTTGGAAACATAAGCAGAGATGAGGGATCACTGAGGTATCTTGATTATATTCCTGAAGTTACGTGAGCTGTTAGTTCATAACTCCTTGCAGCATGGAGAGGAATCATGAGATATATCTCCTATTGTATACAAATAGCCACACTCTTTGTGTACTAATTGAGTAACCAAGAACACGTGTAGTTCTTTTTGTACAACATCTGAACTTACATCTTCAAGAACCCTTTGAAGTATATTATATTTAGCATTCATGCAAAAGAGTTAAAAACGCTAATGGAAATCTTGTGTTGTTGTTCTCTTTGGTATGTTAGGAGAGTGGTCTTTGCTCTGGAGTAGTGTTCAGAATCCAACAATAAGAACTAAGACAGTGGGAACTCTCCAGGTTCTTCTAAAAAATTAGTGTTGATCCAAATGTAATGCCATCTACAACACAGAGTTTGAAATGCAATTCTGTAAATTCTGTCCATTATTTGAGCTGTACTATTTTGCTGATCTTTTCTTGACTGCAAGGCTCAAACTTTTCCTTCCTTTTACACTTCTCTAGATTCTTCTCTAGATTTTTTTTTTTTTTTTACCACCTCTTTGAAACTGAGCTAAGAACCATGTACCCTTGAGACTGCTTTCTGTTTGCCCTGGATCCAGCCACAAACACTCTGTAGAGAAACCTGTTCCTCCTCATTTAAATAAGATGTGGGACTGGGAATAGTTCCTAGGACAAGTGGCAGGAAACTAAGGGAGGAAAGACAGGAAGCTGACTCCAGTCTTGAAGACAAATACTTAACCCCACTGAGATTGCTTGACCAAATCTGCTGCATGACTTTGGCTTCCTGTGTATGGTCACAGACGCTGCACGCTGAATGGATGCACACGAATTGATACCAAACAAAACAAAACAGAAGTTGTTTTAGGGCTACTGCCAAGGAACATGGATAAGACGAAGGAGAAAGCAAGCTTGTTCCAAGAAAGATATCCTTTTTTAAGATGACATACTTCTATGATACAATTTTACCTTTTTTTTTTTTTTTTTTTTTTTGTCTGATGAGCTTCAGTTCAATCCTCGGCTCTAGTGTGTCAAGGGTGTGATAATCTCAGTATTACATGAGACTTCCAGCTATAACAAATCAGCATGACTTTACCAAAGTGGCACAGCGATTGACTGGAGATGGATAGGCTGGTGACAGCTGTTATGATAAAAGAACATTGATGTACTCTATGTGAGATACACAGGACAGCTGAAGATGCTGTTCTGCTGTCTGAACAGCTGAGCTCACTATTTTCCTACCTTAAAGAAATCAAATGCCGTCCATATTTCCATTCCTATTAGGGTGTTGATGTTTCTCAGTACAGTGTGTACCAAGGAGGGATTCCCTCCATTCTAAGCAGAATATGGCTGGAGTGCTAAAACAAATGTGAGAACTGTACTTTGGAAACATCAGTCTAGTTAATAGATATTGAAGACAGTTTTTGCTGTAACTAGGATTAGGAAAGACACATTCAGCCAGGCATTTAGCTGTCTATTCCTGATACTTGGTACAGTAATGGAAGCGTATTTGCAGAAAGGAAAGGAGAATAATTAGAATAGAATAGAATAGAATAGAATAGAATAGAATAGAATAGAATAGAATAGAACTATTTCAGTTGTAAGACACCTGTAATGTTCATCTAGTCCAACTGCCTGACTTCTTCAGTTTTGAACAAGTTCAAGTATGTTATCAAGGGTGTTGTCCAAATGCACCTTAAAAAATGGCAGGCTCAGGGCAACCAGAACCCGTCTGTGAAGCCTGTTCCAGTGTTTGACCACTCACTCAGTAAAGAAATGCTTCCTAATGTCCAGTCTAAACTTCCTCTGGTGCAGCTTTAAACCATTCTCATGAGTCCTACCCACCAGGGAGAAGAGATCAGTATCTCCCTCTCCGCTTCCCCTCCTCAGGAAGCTCTAGAGACCAATGAGGTATGCTTTGGTTACTTTGCAACCATTTTTTTTAAAGTATAACTTAGCTTTATGACACATTGATGTGCAGTCACTGGAAACTTGTTGAATTACATCTCTTGTCACACATAATGTTAATTATGAAATCCGTCACTTTTTCATCTTCAACAGACATAAGGAAGGCAGCTTGCTGTTTGCTGACACCATTGGTATGGGTGAACGATCCTTTGTGGAAGCCAAGTGCTGACAGTCCCTCCCAGAGCAGAGGTGGTGCAGCCGCACCTTGGAAAGTGGCAGGTGGCAGTAAGAGGAAGAGGAAGGAGGTGGCTTCAGTTCCTGCCTGGCAAATCTGCAACTTTAACGCATTTTAGATCCACAGCATGTTTGTAAGGTCTAGATCAAGTTAGCGCTTTCCAATTCCCACAGCCCGGCAGAATGAACTGTATCCTGTGCCTGTGATTTAAACCCAACTGTGGGGTCCTTTGCCAGTACAGTCTGGGATGTGTTTAAGGTGACCAGGCTCAGCAGAGACAGTAGAAGTGCTTGTATAAGCTCCCACTCATTTTTATGCTGCACTTGTTTGCTCAAGACAAATGGAAAGGTGTCTACTCCCTGCTTGAAAATAAAGCCTTGTGAGGAATGAATAATGTAGGTAGATGTTCAGCTTCTTCTGGTTTCGCCCCTGTTCTTGCCTTTTCTGGGGAGCTGATTGATAACCATCCAAACAAACCTAGTGCATCCAGTAAATCTTACAAGGAGCAAAAACAAGGCTCCACCCAATTTGCTTATTCCAGTTCTCTGTATGGAGAATAGGAGGGTATAGCATATGCATTTACTCAAAGGCGCTCAGCCTTGACCAAATGTGAATGGAGGAAGTGGTACAGCACATGAATCAACTAGAAACAGTGTTCTATTTGACAGTTATTTACACATGCAGAGAATATCAAACCACTTCAAAATAGTCTCTTTCTTAAATTATAAAGAAACAATTGCATTAAAATTTATTATGTGAATAAACCCACATTACTGATAATAGCTTCTGCGATAACACTTGCATAAGACTATCAAACACATGTATTCAGTTTCTATATATGTAGACGGAGTGTGTGGATGGAGTACAAGAGGGTAGAATGTGGGCCATCGAGCAATTCTTGACATCTAGGAGTGTGGTGCTTGATCAGTGTTGAAGAGCTGACTTAGAGGTTTAGTCTCTTTTTTCCTTTCCCACATTTTTATTCTCTCCTTTATGCTCAAACCATTCACAGTATAGGGAATAGAAATCTTCTCCCTTTGTTCTTCAGAATCGTCCATCCTCTCTATTATTTTCTACTGTTGTTTCATGAAATAGATGTGAGTGTTGGGGAGGGGAGGAGAGGAATTCTTACCCACCTAGATACACAGGTTGCCATCATCGGTGAATTTGCAATATGGTCTTTTGACTGGTCTTTTGACATGACCAACTTCCTGTTGTCTTGTCATAGTTTTTAGATGTCTTGAGGCAAACTCTTTTGAACTATGGTGTCAACTATCACATAATTTCTTCTTGGCATTAAATTTACTTGGAAAAGGAGAACGTAATTTTTTGATATGTCGTTATAGAGAAAACAATTATGTTTGTCTGCACTATGGGAAGAAAATACCTGTTCACTGCTACACCTGTGAATCTACTCTTCTGTATTTGTGCACCATGGGGAGCAACAAAAATATGGTAACCAAGTCAACTTGTGAAAGGTTGGCATCAGATGCCAGGGGACATCTTGGTATGAAGACTACAGACACAATAAAGAGGATTTTAAATTTCTTCCAAGATCTTTCAGAATAAATAAAAGAATTCCAGTGAGATGATCTGTCTAGAATTTAAGGGAAGCAACAGAGCAAGGGACTATTAAAAAATAGAGAATCAGCTCAGGTCTGAAAGCAAGTGGATGACGAGGAAGGAGAAAACAATGTCTGCCAAGTACTGAACATGTTATTTCTGTCAGAAAGCTCCTCAGGCCCTGTGCTGGGGGATCACTCTCTGTCACAGAAGCCAGCAGGACCTGCTGCAGAAGGAGGACTCTCCTGGGCACAGCCCTGACAGCAAATCAAAATGGAGAAGACACTGGGAAAAATCCAGCCATTCGCAAGCAAAGAACCTAGCTGATGTAAAGTTTACTCCCTATGAGTAATAACCTTCTTTGTGAGTGCCAATTTCTTGTGTGACTTGGAACTGCATAGGATACTATATCAATAGCATGATTTGTGATGTGCAATGGATACTATAACTATACATTGTTTACAGCCTAGTCTGTAAATGCACACACATATACATACATATGTGTGTCATAATATGAAAACTATGTTTATTATAAGTAAATGACTACTACATATATACAATATTTAATGAATTGTCATACTAACACAGGGCCTTCATTTTGGGTAGGAAATAACTTCTTACTGAATAGATACAGATGACACCCCCTTTACTAAAAAAAAATAAAGATGTAATGCTTCTGTTCTATTTTACTGTTCTGGTTTTTTTTATTATTATTATTTGTTTGTTTTGAGTTTGTTTTCTTTTATTTTTCATTTGCAGGTGCTCACAGAAGGACATGTAATGTGTAATGTTGCTCTGAAAGGAATGCGACTTCTTCCAGAAAAAAGAGTGTTTCATAGAGTGTGAAACTTGAATGCCTTAACCTCTCCTTTTCTGCTGTTTGCCCTTTTGACAGGTTTCTATCCCTATGTTCAGATTTCAAAATTGGTTCTGCTCTCAGATTACCACACACACAGAGTATATGCAATGACCTCAGCTCGCATAGTATTCTCTCTTTAACCCCTCTTTACACTTGCATTGTAGACACACAGGTGATGCAAAGTCTCAATACTTTGTAGAAGGAGGTATGAGATGAGTGTTACAAATGTAGACCTTATTTCCCACGACCAAGTACTTAGTTATGTACAAAAATATGAGTCGCTTGTTGATACAGTTTCTTAGATGAAAGATCTGGTAAGCAGCAAGAGTATTTGTTCCCTGCCTCTGTACTTCTAACCAGAAACATACCTCATGAGCAAGTGGATCCATGGGATTAAATCCAATGTACCCAAGCAGGAATTTTAAAAGCAAGATGAGAAAGGAAGGGGAAGGGGAAGGGGAAGGGGAAGGGGAAGGGGAAGGGGAAGGGGAAGGGGAAGGGGAAGGGGAAGGGGAAGGGGAAGGGGAAGGGGAAGGGGGAGGGGAAGGGGAAGGGGGAGGGGGAGGGGGAGGGGAAAGGGAAGGAGAAGGGGAAAGGGGAAGGGGAAGGGGAAGGGGAAGGGGAAGGGGAAGGGGAAGGGGAAAGGGAAGGGGAAGGGGAAGGGGAAGGGGAAGGGGAAGGGGAAGGGGAGAGAAGAGAAGAGAAGAGAAGAGAAGAGAAGAGAAGAGAAGAGAAGAGAAGAGAAGAGAAGAGAAGAGAAGAGAAGAGAAGAGAAGAGAAGAGAAGAGAAGAGAAGAGAAGAGAAGAGAAGAGAAGAGAAGAGGAGGATGTGTATGCTCTATATCTGTTGTAGGAGAGAAGAAATAAAGTAGAAAATAAAGATGTTTACACTAAGAAAACACACAGTTCACACAGTTGCTGCATTTTATTTATTTATTTATTTATTTATTTATTTATTTATTTATTATTTCCCTACAGTTCAGAGCTAGCGAGTTGGGTCCCGATAGCTTGGTGTAGAGGCAGAACAGATAATGTGATTAATACTCCAAATCTGCTCTATAGATCTTTATCACTGATCTGACCTGAATTGTTCCTACATCAACAAAACTATATACAAAAATGCTGCTTATTTTATTATAGGATGGGTGAAAAAATTCAGTCAGTCCTTTTATTATCTTCTCAGCCATGCTACAAAATGCCAGAAGTGTCACGTTGCTTATACATTAAATAGCATTTCACAAAAACAGTTGTCAACAATCCTGGCAACATGCAACAACATCTAAATGTTTTAGACAGATTAGATTTCTGTATGTTTTTTATCATTTTCTAATTTGAAAACAAAAAATCTTTTCTCTGTCCCATCTCAAGCACAAGGGATTACGATTGCATGCTCTTGTCACTTCCAGCTTTCCCATCTGTTACTGCAGAGCTACGATAAATAAAGTTTCAATGAGATCACAAAATCAGGCTTATGGTTTTGATACAGAACGATACATAGATAACAAAAATCGATTATAATGCTCTTTCATTTTTGAAATGAAGAATTTTCACTACTTCAGAGGCAGGTTTGAAAGAGCAGTTTAGAGGGGACAAATGATGTGTCAGAAATTAGAAAAATAACAATGAAACTAAATTCCTTAGAACACAAAAAAACCCCAGTTGTTTGAAGACAAAAAGGCTCCTGTCATTTCTTGGAATACACAAAGCAGATGAGTATTTGGGACTTTTGTTTGATGTTTGATGTTTAATGTTGAAATATCACATCCGGTATTAACATTCATTTCAGATGTTGCATTTCTGACTTGATATAACAGATACATTCAGTTTGATAAATAAACTGTAAATATGTATGTAATAAAAGGGATATATCAATGTTTTCACTAATTGAGAGAATTTAGAGGATAATAAGCCTACAAAATATCTAAACTGTTCATTGAAAATAGACATTTCTGCTCAGTGCCATGCAATGCTTTGTTTCACAGAGACAAAAAGCTGACCAGGAACCCCTGTGTTTTCAGGCCAGACTTGACCAACTGACTGAGTCAATGCAATCTTCTTGTGATGGGAGTGTATTATATCACCAGGAATACAGATGAATTTTTTTTCACTCAGGGGGAAGGATAAAGTTAAAAGAAAATAAATGTTTGCTAAGCATCACTTTAACTGCTACCTGGACTCTACAAATGAAGTTGATCTGTTTCTAATAGTAAGATAAATGAGCTCCTGCTTCAGACTTAGAATTTTTTTATTTTGAAACCATATTTTTTATTTAGATTAAAGTATTTTGGAAAAGAAAACAAACAAACAAACGCGCCAACCCCACAAAATCAAAACGTTATTCATTTGGTCCTCCATTTGGATATCCTTGTATCTGTTCTTTGTCTTTCACATTACTGAAACAGATTGCCTTTTGCTCTCCGTCAGACTTTCCAGATTTGATCACCCTGTCGTGTAGTCCACTCCAGTGATGAATCACTTATAGAAACAAGATATGCAGAAGAAATCCTCATGGCCATGACCAGTGACTGCGCCAGTACAACAGAATTGCATCTGTTCCACTACATTTAAACCCACACAGGACCAGTAAAGTTTAGCAAGCATTTGTCCTTATGATGTGAGAATTGAAATAGTGGGCCATGTACTGGAACAGTAGTTTAGTCAGGGGAACTATAGGCCTGCGGACCACACATGTTAAATGTTGGGTTTAGAGAACACTCCTCCCTCATGACAAGAGACTACAAAACTAGGAGATAGCATGGGTTGTGAGATATCAAATATCACAGATTATCAGCTGTCATTTTCAGTAGATGTTAGAAATCTTTTAAGAAGGCAATTGAGAAGAAATGAGTTTTAAACAGAGATGTAATACAATGGTGGAGGCAACTAGACTCAGGAGTCTTCATCAGATGAATATAGAGTTATAGTGCTTTTCATTTTTAAGAAATTCTAATAATTTTGAAAAAAACAGTAGGCTAATGTGAACTACAGAGAAATGAAATCTCATGCATTACTAAAATGCAGTGATCTCTAACATTTGGCAGATGACAGATGGCAGATACACAGCAAATACACAGGATGATAAACCAAAAAATTAACAGATCTAACACAACCTTTCCAGGAATCTGCTCATTCTTTTGAATGAGTTTGTGCATTATTCAGTATGACTGTGAACTTCTATCCAAGAGAAAACTGCATTTGGAGGCAAGCACTGTCAAGTGTTGTGTCCCAAAATAGTGTTACTTCAATTATAATTGGTTCATGCAGATGATCAGCCAAATATAAAAAAAAAAAAAAAAAAAAAACCACAACAAACTGATAATATTTATTGTGTTACAACATGAAATCCTATTCTTCCTCACATTTAGTTCTTTCCTGTAAGGTTTATTTCCTTGTCATAGAAAAAGAAAAAAAAAACCCTTAGTAGAAATGACAGAGTCAGCAAAGAAAATTATGTTAAAACTTCAGCTTGCTGCAGAACTTCTGATGTGATGGTTTGTACAGAGTTTTGAAGAGTTAGTGAAATATATTTACACTCCAAAATCAAAGACTGATGTGCTAGACATGATCTAAGTTATCCAAGCTTATAAAGCAAATTCTGAATGTTTGACGTAACTGTTTCCTTTTCTTCATCACTGAATTAGATAATCTAAATTGATTAAGAATAAAGTGATAAAATTAATTACTCTTTCCATAATGACACTTTCAAGCTGTGTTTTATCATTGAAAGTAGCTGTATGATCATCGTATTAAGAGAGGAAGTGCTGCTAAAATGTCTACTATGAAACCTCTAATACAGATATTCTTTTTAACAGTCTCAGATTTTTATACTTTCTTAAAATTAAATTTGATTGTATTGTGCATTTAGTGTATTGTGATTCTCAGAAACAAACAGATCTCACTTCCATTTTACTAGGACCTACACAAATATTGTAACTGATGTAGAACTGAACTGAGAGGTTTGTGGTGGAGTGTACAGGCTACTTTTCTTATTAATGTAATTCAGTTGGAGAAACTCAGCATGGCCTGGCTTCCTAAGTTCTGGGTAAGCCAATCTTTATAATCAGTGAATTAATACAAGTGTAGAATTATAGAGAATTACCTGACAAAAAAAAAAAAAAAAAGAGTGTGAATAAAGCTTGTCACTACTTCCCACTCCTTAACAATATCTTTCATTTATTTTCTCTATTCCTGATGTGTGCTTTTCTAAGCTGTGGTTATGTTTCTAGTTTCCTGCATCCTCTGCAGTATCTGATCTGCTTGGGACCCAGTTCTCTGCCACCTCCCCAAGTCTCAGCTCAGCTGCTGGTGACACAACACCTCTGGCAGTCGTGTCTCACACTTTAGAGGATATTCATAGTTAAATAGTTGAAAGAATGTCGAGAAATTTCACAGGGCAGACCGAGGTAAAATGAGCAAGGCAAAACTGAAATAAGAAGTAATACTGCTGAGACAGAGATAGGCAGCACATCCAGGATTTAACAGAAAGATCACAAGAAGAGAACTCATTACATTGTACAGAAAAACAAAACAAAACAAAACAAAACACCACCACCAACAAAAACCCCCCAATACAAACAAAAAACCCCAAAAACCACGCACACAAAAAACCCAAAAACCCCACCACAGAAACATAAAAAACCCTCAAAACAAAACCAAAACCTAACAAAAAAAAAAACAAACACCAACAAACAAACAAATAAAACAAAACAAACAAAACCCCCAATCCCCACCCACCCAACCAACCAAAAAACAAAACAAATGAAAAAACAGAGAGTTGCAACATGGTAACTCATCAATGGCAGGACATTATAAGAAAGCAGTGTAGGTCAAATATCTGTATTCTCCATGTTTCCGGTGGCATATAAATCAGAGATTATCTGTGGGACAAGAGGTGATAACACTTTATTTCTGCTTTCACTTTTTGAGCATTTGAGATTACGCTTGTTCTTAAATTCATCTCCCAGGTTAAGGAGAAATGCATGGGGTTGTCTGCAGCTGTAATCTAGCTTTCAGCCAGAACATGTATCATAAGAACTGTCTTTGTGTTGGTAATGAAACCTGAAAATTTCACTGGCAGCATCAGACTTGTAGTGCTGGACAGATGATGCTGTTGTTTAGATATTTTATTTCAGTGGAGACAAGGACAGGGATATGTCAATTCCAAATTAGCAGAAATACATTTTGATTCAAACGTAAAAACAAGTTTATTTTTCATGTTTAAAACAAAATAAAAAGCTGTTTCATCTGTGTTTTCCAAGTGAAATGTTCTGAATTATAAAAAGGAATATACTTCATGTTGGAAAGTACACTTCAGTATTGCTGAATACATTTTTATTTTGCAGGAAATATAAGATAAAACATTGCATCCATTTCTCAAGTTGTTTCAGGAAAATAACCCTGGATCTAGCCTGAAAGCAGCAATATCTGCATTATATCAAGTTGAGAAAGAGCAAGTTGAGTATCTTAAAGAAACAATTTTGTTAGCACCGTTCCAATTATAGAATGATTTTACTTTCCTGTGCTGCTCTTCACTGCCACTCCAGATATACATGTTCATAAAGTTATGCTTTTATTGTTTATTTGCCTTTCTTGAACTCATGTCATTACATAAAAGTAAATAATTTCTACCAGCTGTTGAAAAAGCACCTCTACCCTCATACAATTGCATCCAAAGAAAAGTATAAAGTAGCATAGTTACTCAGTACAATATTCCATCCTCCTTTTAAATAAGTACATAAGGTAAACCTTTCTAGTCTGTATAAGAATAAAGCGGGTAATGAGAGTATCCTTGTTCAAGTAAGTTACATTTTTTAATGATTAATAAGAAAATTAAACTTCAAGTATTGTATTAATATAATAAACTCTCTTAAAAGTACATTCCAGAGGTGTATTTAGGTCATGTGACATATTCAAACTGTAGGTTTAGTAATAATGATAACTACTTAAATATAGAGCATCACATTTACAGTCATCTTTCTCTGTTTAAATTATCTTCTCTTTCTTTCTCTTCCCATATTCTACTTGATAAAAAAAGCTGAAAAAGATCTGCACAGCTGTTTTTCATCTATCTAGTGCCACACTGGATAATATTAGTTGAAATCCCAGTCTAAGGAACCAAATAGGTAATTTCTCAACTGACTAAATTTTCAAACCTTCAAAATATGCGTTACAAGAATTATATAAAGTAACAACAAATCTCATCAGTTTATATTCTAAACAGACACAGAAAACTATGCCTGCCTAGTGGATAACATCAAACACATTTACAGAAGAGTAATGAAAGAAAACAAGGTTGCTTTTCAAGAATTTTTAATACTAAAAAAACACCCAGCAGGTAAGTAGTTGCCTTAATACTTTCAGCTCTTGTACAGATATTGAAAGGGCAGGTGGAAACAAAAGACCCAGAAATAAAATTCTGCACACCTGACAATAGGAACATCCCATGTCTGAGACAACTAGCAAGCCATACGTATGTTTTCTACTGCTAGTGAACATTGCGTTTACAATATTTTAGATTGCCTCTGCAAAAAAATTGTGTTTTCATTGCATGTTTCTTGGATAATTGCTTTGTATAGCATAAAATTCCGTTGACATGTCATAGGATATTGTCAGGTGTAGCTATTACAGATTGTTCTCAAGAGATATCTATTTCAGAATCTTTATATTTAGGCACTTCTTAGAGAAATGAAGTGTCGTAATATTTAATAATCACTTAGTCACTATCATAATAGGCATCAACATGGAATGGAATATAATATACATAGAACTGAGAGGTACTACAGCACATGTAATGGTTTAGAAACAGTGACTTGCTGAGATAATATATCCCCTTGGTGCCTCTTTAAATAGTCAAAATTCTCAGAAAAAGAAGACTGTATGTTAAAGAAATTGAAGTATAAATGAACATTTTTGTCCAAAGATGAGGATGGGAACAAAATGCACAAGAGAAAAAAAAAAAAAAAAAAATTGAGTTTCACTGGAAATTTAAACTATCCAGAGAATGCAAATTTTTGTTTCTTAATTAAGTCTTCAGGCCTAAGTACAACCAATCAACCGCTGCCAAACTCTTAGCCAAGTATACCATCTTCAGGGTTCCTGGTGGCTGCTCATACAACTTTCAATACATGTGTGGTTTACAAATAATATTAATCAATAACTTAACCAGTTTACTGTTTCAAATGGGCAGATAATTTCATCTGGTTGCATAAAATATTATTTTCCCAGTCTTTGCTTTTGCTAGTTACAATTCAGAGCAAACTCTGCTGGACGGGAGAATAATGGATTAAGTCAAAGGCATAAAGAAGCTCTAAACCACAGAGAACAGCTCTGTGGGATAGCTCCTGTAAAGCAGAAAAGAGACATAATTGTATATCAGTATTAAAAGGTAACAGCTTACATATGGCAATCACCTAAAGAAAAAGAACATACTTGTATTCATATGTAATACTGACACACACAACAGAATATGCAAAATAGAATATTAGAATAGTGAGTGAATTTTCTATAAATTAGTACTAGGATTTTAGCAATAGTTTTCAAAGTTCTCTGGGGGTGGCCTACTATGATATTTTACTATTAAATAAAATATCCTCGAAGACTTGGATAATTAATATTTTAATTGGTAAACCAGTAGAAAATCCATGCTCTGAGCTGTTAAAAATAACTTTTTATTCAAGTACACCAGTTTCAGAGTAAAATTTTCCAATAACAGTCATTGGTTGGATAGCAAAATTGCTTTAGTACCGGTGGCATGGCAACAGATCTGTGAATACTGCAATATAACTTTATTTATGAGTTCCTTCTCCACACATTTGTCTGCAGAATAGGCTAAATAAGTTACTGATGTGCTTTCTTCAGGAGTCGACAGTTAAAGTCAATGGGTCAAATTTCAGAGCTCAATTTGATTGAAAAGAGAGGTCATTAGTCTGGTACACACAAATACTTCATCGAGCTTTTTATACACTTGTCACACCTATTTAAACACCCACCTTTTCTTGATATATAATCTGCCCAGAATGTCTTAATTTGACATATTAAAGCAAGCACTAAATTTAAGACAATATACCTTAGTGTGGCAGGAAAGTAATAAGAGAATGCAAGGAATCTGAAATGTCGGTCCTCACTATACCAGACTACACACTGTACATTCAGTTTATGTTTAGCCCCTTGGTTTAAAAATTGAAACTAGTTTATGCTCATTTTGTTTCCCCACAAAAAGACACAGCTAAAGTAGTGCAGAAACCATGACTTATATAGGTAGCTCTGAGCTGAATGCAGTGGAAAGGATGGATTGCATGTTCTTCATTCACTTGGGTCTGAGGGCAGGGTTGTTGCAGTGTTAGAAGACAAACATGAGCCCATCTGTTTACAAATAAATATAGAGTATTCTTTATATTATAATTATTATATATATACTACTATTAGATATATAATATAGAAAAAAATAAAATTAAGGTGATTGTCTTTTTATTGTCCCAGTAGCAAGACTAATTGATCAAATTTGTCACTATACATTTGCATGATGATTGAAGATTAAAAATCGGATTAGGCGGGATCATGTGGAACTGAAAGTGGCAGAATACTGTCATGTCAAAGTATGCTTATATTTCAGTCATAGGAAAAGCTTACCAAAGCTGGTTATCCGTAACTCAAAAATTTCACAGAAGTAACTGCAATGCCATTTAATCCGAGCAAGTTTTAAATTAGCTAGTTCCTCTGCAAAGAGCTGCTAATGCAGCAGTCTGGAGCTCAGCATATTTCAGGTTACAATCTGTGTTTGAAAAATTTGATACCTATTTATGTGGCCAGCTCCTAAGAAGACCCAGAGAGCCGCAGCTTGGACAGAACCCTAGTGATATCAGGTTTACTTGTGCGGCACTGCAGACACAATGGAGATTGCAACTCAGAAACTGTGAAGCTTTGGTACAATTATCATGAAGACACATTTAATTAGGGCATCTCAGACTCCTTGGAGAGAGTGAGTGCAGATGCTGGGCGACAGAACGAAGCAGACAAGTCTAGCTACTTTCCATCAAGTCTGAAGACAAGGACAGGATGGAGGAGGTGGTACAAATATCTCTCAACAAGAATTCCTGTCAGTGGATTTTGGGGTAGGCGTGGGAAGTTCATCATTTGAGCGGCCAGCATGTTAGTAGTTTAAGAACTGCGCTACACTTCTGTGAAATGTTGTACTATGTTTAACTCTCTCTGCTGGTGAGAACCTCAGACAAGATGCTGCCAGAGCTGAGTGTACCTTTATTGCACATACTGGGGTAAACAGTAATTTTTTGTGGTTCAGCACAGTGAGGATCCTGAAATGCTACAAAAGGGGTTCCTGTCTCCCTGTGGAATCAAAGGCCAGAAGTCAGTCCTCACTGTGGTGTTTTCTAACCCACAGCTGTTGGACTTTTCAAAGTATTAACTTTGAGGCTGGGTATGTGTGTGTGAATATTCTCAGATGTCTTGTGACTTCTGGTTGATGCATATCAATAGAATGTGAAGATCTCGTTCACTTTTCAGAGAGTCTTCCTGTCTTCTCCTAAGGTTAAACACATAACAGCCAAGTTGTATAATATGCCCACAATAGTAAATCTTGACACATTTTGAGCAAGTCTGGATACAGGATATGTCGAACCATATGGAAAGGGAGATTTTGCAATTTTTTATTTTTTTTTTTTTTACAAAATTAAATTTTTTGTTCACTGAACTTCATTTTAATTAACTCTGTTTTAATAGTTCCTAGGCACTTCAGTATTTTATTTCTAAGCTATTTCAGAACTCTGCTACAAATAATTTCTTCACAAGGTATGAAAAAATCTTTCAACAGTCTGTGAACTAACAGAAATGTAATGAAAAGAGGCTGATTTAGGTGAGATTTTTTTGGCTTTAAGCAGTATACCTAGCAATCACAGTGTGTTTGCAATGATGTTAACTGGCTCAAGTGGAAGCAATATTTTCTATTAATATACTACTCTTCACAATATGCATCACCTGTGAAAGACATCTCTAGGTTCCCTGGAGTCCATAGTCCATAATCCTTTGAAGTAGAAACACTTTACAAGTTCTGCAGTGCTGGGATCTGTTCAGGCACTGCACTTGCAAAGTGACCCTATGTTAAACAAAGATATTTGGACCTTGAAAACCAAGAACTAATATCTAAACATTTAGAAATTTTGCTTCTGAATATGTTGTCTCCTATCAGAGGACCCTGGGGCTGAGCTCTTGTCCCATTCCTCATATCCAAGGGGGAGCTGAAGCCTGGTTTTCAACATGCAGGCAGCAGAGATGGAAAGAATTGACTTGCTCTAATACACTCTTTCTTTTTTTTTTTTTAACCTGAGCTCAGTAACTCCTTAGTATTTAAGAAAAGACCTGAATCTTTTCAGCTCTTCTCACTATTCTTTCTTCTACAATCACTTTTTATAAATTTATAAAATGAAACAGACACATTTCTCTTCAGCTAGGGAGTCTCCTAAGCTTTCCTACTGTTTAAACTGTTGCATCTCAGGTTTCCTGGTAAGAGGTAGCGGTGATTATTTCTAAAAACCTGCATTACAATACAAAGGTGTCTGCATTTGTGCATCAGAAATGATTAAGTATTATCTTGTTTTTTACCATCCAGGGTAAGGTTAAGCAGTGAATAACTGTAGTTGGTCCCATAGTACCAGGGCTTCCTGACAGAAAAGACAGAAATCCATGTGAAGAATGCTGGCAGAAACTGATCACACATAATTAACTTACTTATTTAAATTATTGATTTTAATTGGTTTAATTGTAACTAATAAAAATTGTTACTGACCATAACTCGTATGTGTATTTAAGTTAGTTGTTATTCCTGTGACTGTATAGCCTATAAAATCAGTCATAGAATTAGCACTAAAGATTCCCCTCTACATTATTTACTGTAAATCTTAATGAAAATTAGAATTAAAAGGTATGTCATGTCCCTATTGCCTTATGACAACAAACAGTTACATGTTTGTAACTTGCTTCTAAAGGCCAGAAGAAATACAAAATGGAGCTTTGCTAGTAAGAAGCTGTTTTTCAAAATAACGATTTCAGGTAACAGGAAAACCTCAATATACCAAGAACAAGGGAAATGTCTTTCGTATTTTAGTAACCTCTTTTGAAAGGTATACATCAGGATCTGCTTTCATGCAGGAGAGAGTAGACATGAAACTTTTCGAAGGCTGATGACTATTTCTTCTATGGACATCCTCAAACCCACTTCTGAAATCTGCACCCATTATGGTTTTTCATGTAAATCAATGCATGTCAATACGTGTTCTTAGATGTCCACAGAGTGAGTGTCTGCAGATCACTACATCCTTGGATGCACAAGATCCACAAGAATGGTCATGGGATGATGATCCTTTCCTATTATAAAGCCCTTATACCATTTATACTATTGTTTAGTGGGCAGAATAGACATTTTCATTTTATTTTGTTTAAAATGACATGGAATTAGGGTAGTAGGTATTGAACCAAGCTGGATCATATTTGAACCATTATTTCATGGTGTTTAGTCTTCCTTGCCTCTTGAATCTACTCTCCCTACCTGAAAACGGTCAGGAGTATTTGTTGGAGAGCCAGATGAACACATCGGTTTCCTGAGTAAACCACAACAGCAAAAGATCTTCATTAAAACATACCTCAAATATTTCAAAAGTATGAGCTAAATATGTACTACGGCAAAATTAAACCCTATGGAGTTAGAAGTTGTAACACCAGAGATCACAGCTTCCCTGAAGATTTTATCTCTTCCTTATAGGCGAAACGGAGTTGAAAAGAGTAGAAGCAGCAAAACAAATGAAACAGAGCCTAACATCTTTTTTCTATTTGTGTGATCTATCTCAATTGCTTAGAGAAAGCCTAAGCTGGAGTGAGCAGACTTTTCTGAGTTGGTACATCAGAAAAACATATCCAGGCTTTGAGGCTGCTGTTTTTCTCTAATAAAAGCCAATGTCCCATGGCATTCTCATCACTTTCTCCACACCACATTGTCACAGTGTAGAGTAGTGTATTAAATGTCTTTCCCAATTTAAATGTAAAGGGTCAGTTCTGAAAAGGAAGGAAAAAATGCTGTAAAACTGCATAGAAATGGAGGTAAAGGTTTAAAAGGACATTGAGAAAGTTTAACTCAGTATTCATGTGGAACTGATGGGCTAAATCTGAAGTTTTGTTTATCTGTGCTTTTAGTGATATTTGAATTAAAATCACTTCTGGTACTTGAAATTACTAACGTACTTTCCAAGAGAGTTAACTTGTGCACAATCTGGAGTGTCCCTTGTCCTGATGGCAAACCTGAACAGTACTTTGCTATTCTGGATTAGCCTATTAAATTCCTGAAGTTTTCATTTTTCCTCTGCATCAGTGTGTCTGGCAGCTTTGGTTTTAGACTCCTGAGGTAGGGCTGACCCATGGCAATAAGACTGTCTCTGCTCCTGCATTAACATCCCTTGCCTCAGAAAGCACATTCTGTGGAAGGGAAAGGGACATTTCCAGCGATTGGCATCCATGCAGACAGTATAAGATCCTTCCCTCTAGCAACACAATTGGTCTCACGATCCCTAGGCACATTTTATAATGATTTGTGAATGAAAGATATTGCTATTAATGGTAAAAACTTGAATGAGTGATTTGCCAATGTTCATCAGTCTATGAAGTCTATTAATATTTTTAATTAAAAGAGAGACAGAAGCTCAACAAATTTAAATTGATTTGATCTGAATTATATAGCTGTCTTTTAAATCAAGTATACACATTCCTGAGATTGGTATTTTTTCACTCCTATACCAAAGTGAACAAAGACAACTAGTTTTAAAATGCACTTTAAATCCATCTGTAACTCTATTCCCTCTTACACAGGATTTATCTACACTATGGATTTATCTTTAAACTTCTAAGAGTTATTGATGAAATAGTTTATCAATGAAATTAGATTGCCTGGAAGGTCACTGCTAAATATTTCAGAAATCATAAAGAAGCTTGCTCTTTACTGTTCTTACCTCTTCTAATATATCCATCATTTAACAAGTGAATTACTTCAAAATCATGTATTAATAAAAGCTGTCACTTGGAGGAGGAGGAGGGGACTCTTAATCAAACTTATGAAAAATCTCATTAAATCAAATAAAGATACTAAAAGATACTAAAATTAAAACGAGGTGCTTAACATCACTTGTGAAAGTCTGTATACATAGCTTGAGGTTACGTGGCTCCTCACCTTGCATGGAGGACTGAGCCCCCAGCCCCGGCTGTGTTGTGCAGCATGTTGCCTGCAGCACATTGACACCTCTCAGCTGAGCCTGTGATGGACATAGAATATGCCTTGCTATGCCTTAAACAGCTGGTTTTTTACAGCTTCTGGCAGGGAAGAAGAGGTAGGTGGTGTGGAGGCATGACTTATCTCTTCCTTGAAGCCTCATTAATTGGGTTTGAACAAAGGCAGGGTCATTCAGCTATCACTGACCAACTAGGGGAAATAATGAATCATCAGCTACACTAGAAGACCAAATGACTCACTTCTGGGACCACTGACTCATTTCTAGGACCACCGACTCATTGCTGGAACAATCTCCTTGATTAGCATGAGGGCTGAGAAGAGGGAAGAGATGAGCTGCCCTCTACTATCTCACATGCAGACGGACTAAAGTATGAGAAACTTCTCACTCGGGACACTGGTGTGGCATCAATGAAGTCTCAGGACCCCCACCACCTTGATAACTACAGAAATCATCACCACCAAGATAACTATGGAGATTGTAGCTGGATAGACATACCCTTGGAGTGATGAAATCTTTTCTTCCAGTATCTTAATCTCTCTCTCTCTTTTCTCTCTCTTTCTTTCTAACTTTATTCTGGGCACATAAGGGTAATATTGTTGTGGGTTTTGTTCTTTAAGTTAAGTTTTGTTAAGTTTTATGACAGTTATAATTTTTTGCCAAGCTGCTATTCACTGTAATTCCACTGAGATTTTAGTAAATTCGTGATTTAATTAAGCCTCTCAAGTAATTGTCATTACTTCTGGTTACCGCACAAAGTCTTTAAAAGTTAACTCTTCCCTCACTCCACTGAGTGGGATGGGACAGAGCCATACAACAGCTCCTCATGCCACCTTACCCACAGTCCCCAGGAGGATGCAATGAAACAGGGAGTACTGCTTGGGAGAAGCTACTGGGTTTTGTAAAGCAGTGATAATGCTTTGTTCCTGCAAGTGCGCAAAATGCACTGGTTTTCCTTAAAAACTGAGTAGTCCAGCCAGTGCAAGTGCACAGTACCATGTCAATTTGACCATCAAGAAGAGATGATACTTCTTACAGGAAAATGGTGTGGTGTGGTGAATACACCATTTCTTCTGAAGAATTTTAAAGCATTGTTTAGATTAACTGCTATACGTCATTAATATCTACCCAAGCATAAACTTCTCGTCCTTCAGCACAAGGACAGAGAGGCACCATACAAAGGATGTGCCCAGGGTAGCAGACTAAGTCAAGAAAAAAACACAGATCTGTTGCTGTGGTTCTGGGCTGTAAACTCTAAATTAAGAATCAACAATGTACTATAGAGCATGTACTCAACAGGGCCAAGGAAAAGCCAGGAGCTGCAATCACTGACCTCTCCTGTCTTATGCAATTTTTTAAGTTTAGATTGGGAAAGAAAAATACATTCTTACATGTCACCCTTGCAAGACTGAAAATCTCCACACTAGTTCATGCTCTCTCATTCTTTACAACAAAGAAAGGATATAACCTCTAAATAATTTCTTTATGCTTATCCTAAATGATCTTTCAATCATTACCTTGCTTAGAATATCTTCACAGGGAAGCAAGTACTTTAAATAATATACAAAACTGTATAACTTGCAAAATGTAAAACATTTGTCTCTGCTCACTGAACTGTTACCGCAGAAAGGGAACGTGCATGTGAACCAAAACTCCATTTGATGAGTGGAAGGAAAGAAATGCCTGTGACCTGAATCACTCAGTTTGAGACTTTAAATTATTCCCACCACCCAGAAAATAACTTTAAAATTGGTGGAATTTTAGTAGAGTTCACTGTTGGAGCAGCAAATTGCTTTTGTCCTAAGAAAGCATTAAACTCTTGGGTGCCTACAATATTGTCTCTTTCCTCACTGCTATGGCAGTGCAGGACAATCAACAGACCAGCATGACAAAGGGACAAGTGAATGCAAATAGTCAGTTCACAATGGGCTGTGATTTTAAGGTCAGTCCCGTATGAGAGTTCATAGATTTAGGAGCATAACCAGGATATTTTTATATATGGCTTTTCTCTAGAGCCAAAGGTTGAAACACTGACCCCCAGATATGTATGAAGTAAAGCTCAGTCTTTTTCATTATTACTCAGCTGTTGGCTGACACCGTGAACAGAGTGCCTACATGAATATGAAGGACTAGAAAGAGTCACATATACCAAGGAATAGCAGAGTCATAGCTAGGGTAAATAATTTTGATTGTGAACTGTTGTTTGGTACAAGCTCCATTGCACAAGCTGTACACACTGAGTAGCTCATGGCCTATGGAAACACCTTTCTATCAAAAGGCTATTGAAAGTGAAAAAGGGGCAGAAAGAAAGGAATCTAAAAAAAGATCAAAACAAGACAGCACTCCTTGTTGTTAGGTCCTTTCTGTTGTCAAGTGATACAATAATGACTCCAAGACCGCTTTTAAAGCACTCCATTATGCCCCTAGAGTCTCCATTTGATTTGCCAGTCATGTTTTTCTGTAGCTGTAGTTTCTAGCTTTCTTGCATGATACTAACCACAAATCAGATTTGCATTTTAACTATCTGCTGATTCCTGAAGCAGTGTCTTTTACAGTTGTTAAAATACATTTATAAACAAAGGAAGACACTCTCCCCACTTTCCGTAGATCATGGGAAACTGATCTGTAGGTGTTAGAACTTCTTTCCAAACAGGTTGTATTAATTTATGTCCCCACATCATGTGTGGGGATAAAAGTGAAGCTTTACTCTATTTGACAAATATGTGCTATTTTATTAATTGACCTCAGGTAGTCAGCTATGTCTTCAATGTCTATGAAAAATGATGAGGGAATCACAAACTGATGGTGTTAAAAATATGTCCCTTTTTGGGCGGTAGAGGAACAAGTTTATCAATGACATCCTAAACACATTTTGAAAACTCTTATGTACAGATGTGGATGGATAGCTTGGCATTGGGTGGGGTTTTTTCTGTGGTTATTGTTCCTGTCTATTTTTAACAGACACCATAGAATTGTTATATATTTTTTTATAACTTTCTTAAAAATGGAGAAGCATTATATATATTTAGCAAAACATAGCTAATGTCAATAAATCATACCTTACCATTCATGAAAATCTGGCACTTTCTAAAACAGCTGCTTTGACTACAGAGGAGAAAAATATATCAGTATCCAAGCAGGCTGGGATTATATGCCTTAACAATTTCATGCTAACACATCTCTTCTGATTATTTAACTGTTTAAATCTGTGGTACATTATTTTCAATAGGAAGAGTTTGAATAATGTAGACAATCCTATATGTAAAGTTTGACTTTTGGAACTGTAGACATAAGCATTAAGCTCCCAAGATTATAAAATTAAAAATAAACCTGTTGATAGGAAAAAAATAAATCAAGTAATTGTTTGGACATATTTTTTTCAGATACTTACAGCAAAAGATAGGTTAGGCTCTGAAGGAAAATTCTGAATTTCTGTTCAGTGATGAAGAAACTATTCTTCAGGTTTCTGGAGATGTTTCTCACCTAAACTGTAGTCATTAGATCACCATCAGATCAACAACATATGTGTTTCAATGAATTTTATGGGCAAGAGCAACGCAGCAGCAATGTGCTTGCATCAGTGTAATTTCTCTTAGAATTTTAACAAATCAGAAGTTATTATCAAATGTATAGCTTCCACTGTGAATATTCAGGTGTAGTGTTGCATAGGCTAAAATTGTCACACTGTTAATTTTTCATGTTATTTTACACTGTGCAGATTATTTTCTTTCAAACAGTTTGTCACGGAGGCAACCCACAGGTCAATTTAAGGGACAACAAGGTCCAAAAACAACTTTTATTGAACCGGTGAAAAACAGGGTTTTAGCACTCCAAAAGTGACTTAAATACAGGTTCAGATATCAGTTGAGGAAAATTATTGAGACAGCAACTAATACAACAGGCGGTCAACAATGTGCATGCACGTGGCTTCACCCAAAACAATGCCGGAGCCATCCCCGAGTCCCGGAGGAGTACACACTTGCCTAAACACGGTGCGGGATTATTTTTAAAGAGATACACGTACTCGTAGTGAGTATGGAAAGTGTGCACTCACGATTCCGTGAGAGTAAATTTATAATACGCTCGCAGTCCTGCGAGAGTTATTTTACACGTGCAAATGTGCACGGAATCCTACACGTGCTTATGTGGAAGCACGGGAGGAAAATACACTCGCGATTGTGCGAGGGGCTCTCGGCGGCCACTCGCGACTGTGCGAGGAAATAAAGTACTTGTGCAAACGTGCACAGAAAGCAAATACACCCGCGATTCTGTGAGGATTAATTTTACACGCGCTCATATGGAGCATGGAAAGTTATACGTGCATATGTGCACGAAAAGTATAAATATACTCGCAATCCTGTGAGAAGTTTTACTTACACCCGTGGCGGCAAGGCAAGCGGGGTCCCCATCCCGGGGAGGGGGGCTCTCAGCGGCAGCATCTTGCTCGTGCTCCGAGAGACCCGCGGCAATGGGCGGAGTCTTGATGAGAATCCCGTTTTTATCTGATCAGATCTGACTGTAGGCACTCTAGAAGCTTCTCTGCACCCCCCACACTGGCTGTGGGTTCCCCTGAAGCCTCCAAACATCCCCCACACTGGGCACGGTTCAGTGTGTCTTGGCACTCCCTTCTTCTAATGTCCCAGGAGCCAGGGTGCTCCGGGCCAAACAAAAGAAGCTGTTAGCCTCAAGTAGCAGAGAAAGAGGGAGATGTGCCATACTGAAGGAGGGAGGGGGGTTGCATTCTGCCACACAGTTATTTTGAATATTTTTCTAACTGAATACACAAAATCCTTGTAGCAGTTGCCTCCTAACCTGCAACTGCCTAGTACTTAAAAAAACATTAACAGATTGACAATCATTCTAATTGTCAGAATTTTCTTTTGGGAATGTACCTACAGACCCGATTGAATTAAACGTGAACTGCATTTAAGAGAAAAAATTGTTTTTTCCATACTGTGAAATTAAGCTAAAACTGTTCAGTGAAATTCCAGGTCTTCTTTAAATACACATTATTGTACTGTAAGAATTTTTAACAAATATTTTCTTCCCATTAAACTGCACAGATTGAGAGAAGATGTTTTATAGACAAGCTTTTATTCTAAGTACAAAATAACACTATCAAATTTTATGTACTTGTATTTTCCCAATGTCCTTTGCATTTTCAAACATCAAGTAATCTAATCAAGTCTAATCTACCTAGTTCATGTCTTTCTATTTCTTGGACAGAAAGTGGGAAAATACTTAGAATTTGCTTTTGTGTTTCAAACATGAAATATTTCCCTGGAGAACTGATTTATTTTATTTTTTAATACTGTCACTATCTACCACTTTGGTTCTGCTCTGGTAGGGATTAATCAATCTCAATAAAAATGTATCTTGCCACAAGATTTCCTTAAAGCATTAATGTAGAGTATAATCACTTTTTAAACAACTTTTTTGTAGTTCATATATTTTCAGAGGTTTATGAGATAATTCTTTTTCTTTTGCAGTGTAGAGATTAAACTTTCTGACAGAAACTCAGCAAAAGTCAGAAGATATTATTTTCTGAGACAAAATGGTATTGATTACCTCACCAATCATACCACATCTCACTGTGTGAAACAGCAGCTCCTGTCTCAAACCAAGTTCAACATATAGTTGAGAGAGAAGCTGAAAGCAACAGCTTTCTGTATATACCTGTATTCAGTACTTCATCCTTGCAGTTTTTGACCTCCTCCTGTCCCTGTGTACTGTTTAACATTTGCTCATACACATCTTTGTCATCTGTATTGTAAGTTCTTTTTTTGTGACCATATTGTGTCTATTCATCTTGACCATTTTCACAACATTTCTGCAGATTCTGCAAAGAAGTATTCTTAACGTTCTCCAGAAGTGTTCCAAGTAAATCAAAGGAACTTCAGCATATTTTCCCATTAATTAAATCTTGCTATGAACAAGGAATTATCGTATACCTCATACTGAAAGATAAATTATTAGCAACATGACTTCAGAAGTAACTTTGAAACTAATTCAATGACTTGCAAAATAAAATTTATTACGAATGCCAAGAAGCTTCTGGATTCTGTAAAATTGTTCATGTAAATGATCACTTACCAAACGTTAGAGCTTAGTAAATGTAATGTAAAGTGCTATTTAACACATGAAATCATCCTGCTTTTTACTATTGCATGAAAGTTAATTAAGATAATTTTGTTTGATATTTTATGTTGTCATTCCAACAATCTGCCAGGGTTGATTTTCATTTCAGGTGCGTTACATTTTTGTCCCTTCCACCTGATTTGTTGCGCAGTTAGCTTGTCTGTTTGTATTGTAATTTTTTAATGAGGACAATGATGTTCTATCTAGCTAATACCAGCACTGCTAGAGCAGGCTGAGGTTATCAATGCAATCTCCAGAAGAAAGAGAAATCAAGTCTCTCAGTCTGCTGTCTGTCAGATTACTGACAAAATATTTAAAGTTGTTACGTTTGACTGCATTTGCATTAAATCTATCTTTGCCTTCTAATTCTTAATAAATGTGGTGTTTGGACTTCGGGGGTTTTTTTGTTTGTTTTACATTTTGAAGTTTTTGTACACTATGGCTCTAGGATATACTTCATTAAAATAGTGACTAAGGCAATCCCCTGTTTTCCTTAGTCATCCTCAGTAAATTTAAATGAGAAATTTTTCATAGGTTTCAGAGGTCTCATAAAGCACAGGGAGAAATAGTTATAAAAATAGGAAGAGCAAAAGGATTTTCTAGAAAAACTCTAGAAAAAAAAGTTTGATGTTTAGGTCATTTTAATGACTGAATAGACTACGTAGGGAAGAGCCTCCTTTGGAGAAATAGTCATCTGATCTAATTTTGTCTTCTGGGACTGATACAGGAAACAGAAACTCCTGTGTATTGTGCAGTGCTAAAATGCCTCTTCTGAGACAACATTGTTGAAGCTCAATATCCCAAAGGACCAGAATTCAAGCCCTAGAGCCATCCATGAGGTTTCTGTGTCTGAGAATTATGTTGTCTACTTTAAGAAAAACAATTTTATCTGTATGAAAATACCTCAAAATTAAAAGAGCAGAATACAGTTTATTTGATGTTCAGTACAGTATCTGCCCCTCCAGTAGAAATTCAGTTGATTTTGCAAATTGAGAATTTTCTTTACGAATTAATGCCGGGCACTTTGAAACAGCAAAGGATAGGACTGAGCTTCATCTTCCCTCATTTCATGTTGTCACAGAACACAATGTCTTTCAACAGAAAATTCATATAAGTAACCTTAAGCATTTGCATTTGAGGGGAAGGTTTCTAAGCTCCCACAGCTCTAGTCAGTCACAGCTCATTGCTTCTAACCTTGTTTTCTCTTTCAGGATGGATTTTATCAAGCCTCCCGCTTATTTCACAGCCCACATGCTCTACCAGCTGTCCTTGCATAATGCAAAACTCAAGGCTGATACCTATTAAAAAATCAAAGCATCCTTTGAATATAGCCTTTACAGAAGCCCCTTTTGCAACATTTTAAGACTAATATCAAGCATAGACAGTAGAGGAGATCATTAATGATAAGCTAAGATAATCATATATATATATATATATATATATATATTTTTTTTTTATTATTAGTGCTCAAAGTCCACAAACAAAGTATACATATGTAGCTTTGACAGCAAATCACCTTCTGTCACCAACATGTTTCAGTTGGAAGGAGTTCTTGACACTTGTCATGCTTGGGGTGCCTAATAGTCTCTTCTGTCAGAAGAAAATTGGGTTCCTAGTAAAACGTTTGCTCTAAAACTGCATAAAAACTAATGACTGTATCAAGCTATGTACATTGCTGGAAGCTACAATCTGCTAGGAGAATTGCTTTTTATTTGGAGGTTTGATATCATCATGCCGTCAAGGGCCTCACATTGGTGTTTGGCAGCCAGGACAATGAGTTCATTGTGCATTTTATTGCAGGAAACCTTAAAGCCAGCCTGTGGCTCGGTCCCCAGTGGAAGATGATTTTAACAATGATGCTCATTCTAAAATTTTCTAATCAAAAAGTTTAGCTTCGTCGAGTTCCTGAATGCCCTTCAAACTTGGGGATGACCATTCAGAACAGGCAGGGAAGGTGGTTATTGCTTGTGTTGCTTCTGAAACACTACAGTGATGAACCACATAATACAAGTCGGGGCAAAAATGTAGGAAAACTGCCTTATAAGTCAAACACTAGAAGAAAGCTTGAGAAAATTCCCACTTAGAAATGGAAATATAAACCAAATCATAAATCAAAGCTTCAATTCCAGCAACAATATGTTTATATGGAAGCATCTACTTCTTTTATCTTCATAAGGGAATGCTCTAGGAGTAAAATGCTAGACCGCCAGGAGTAACATCGAAGGAAGACAAAAGTTTAAGTAGTGGGGGCACCTTTTTGGTCTTTTTATTTTCAAAATAGACTGTAAAACCACGTTTCTTAGCAGAACCAATAATAACTGTCTGTGTTTTGATACCTTTAAAACAAAATATTATCTTCTAAACGTCACATTTCTATTTTTAAATCAACAGTAGGCCTTTTCATGGGCATGTGGTGTCAGGGTACTGTGGGTGCTGGCAGGTGGCTGGGCCAGGAGTGGATGCAACTCCTGAGGATGGCGTGGCAGGGATGAAGCCAGGGAGTCCCATTCTTGGGCATGGGGCACCCCCGTGGGGACAGGGATGGGACTTCATCATGCAGTTAGGTCTGGCTTTGCGTAGCTTGGCTGGGCAAGGCTGTGGCAGGGCTGGGATCTTGCTTGGACAGGGACTGAAGGCTCCAGGGGGACTGGGATGGAGTCTTGAGCTATGGACAGGGTTGAGGGAGCCCTGGGAATCTAGGAAGGGATATTAAAACTTGTTGATGTCCTGAGGGACATGACAGATGGGTAGAGGGTTGAAGAGACAGTTTTTCTTTTTTATCCTTGGCATGGACAAGCTTCACAAAACTGCACTAAAACATTATTCGATAAGGAGGGTTGCAGAAATGAAAGGCAGAGGGCAAGAGAGGTCCATTAAGGTTTCTTCCAGGGCTGAGGTTCTTGAAATTTCCCTCAGGCAATGCTGCTCTGCTCTTTCCTGCCACTGCCTAGAATATAAATAACAAGTCCCATTCTTTAGTTGATAAGCCTTTGAAAAGGGGGGTAAAATTTAAACTAACCTTACTTAATTGATTGTCTTGCTCAAAGGCAGTCCTCCAGACAGCCTATGCTCTTGACCTTCTTCTCTGTAAGATATCAACTCTCCTTTTTATGTTGAATGTGTGAAGACATTATTTCCATAAACATGATTTTACAGTAAATATATAGTATAAAATTGATGTATTTGGGTATAAGCCATTTATTGTTGAGAATATGCAGAGAAAATAAGGCGGGACACAATTTCAGCTAAAATAAATAAATAAAATGTGTTAATGATGCTTTAAATGAGCATGCACTACCATGCAGGGACAGATTCATGACCTTGGTGAACTGGGTGTCAAAATAAAAACCTATTTGCATTTTGAGTGAAAAAAGCTTCCTGGGTGCAATTTGGATGAGATTTCCATCTCCTTGATGTGTCTTTGAAAATTTCACTCTGAGCCACACTTTACTTTTTCTTTTATTTTCTCTTTTTGTTGGAAAAAAAAGAGGAATAAATTGAAGCAATTTTTCTTTTCTTTGCCTCTTCCTCCAATCTTAAGCCCACAGGCTACTTTCTACTTGATGTATTTTTCTGGAAGGAAGTAAAATGACTGCTTGCTGTATTGTGCAGGGTAAGGTTGACCCAGGTGGAAATAGTTGCTTCATTTTTGTTTCTGACACTCAGACCTTCAGGTTTATTTCTATCTGAGTTACAGTTCTATTCATAGGGCATCTCAGAAAGTTCATCATGGACACTTGAAGAATAATAATGCATACAAACTTGAGAGTATGATGTATACTTAAGAGTTTTGGGGGACGGGGGATGTTTCCTAATTTTTATTTTTTTTTTTCAAATAAACTGTTCACACCAGGTTGTATCCTTTTGAGTTTGAGCTTCAGGGTTATACTGATATGTTCCTAATCTGATGAATACTTCATTGGATTTCAAATTGCACAGCTGTAAGCTGAAATCGTGGAGATACCTGGTATTTGACCCTAACAGTAAAATCTGGTTTTTGGTCTAGGTCTAGTAATAAACAATACATTTATGCATCTTGTATTACATTATAAAGTAATCCATGATAAAGAAATATCTGGGTGATCTGAAATTCATAAGGAACCTGAGTGGTGTACAAAGTTAGCATATAAAAAAGTATAGCTGCAGTTAAAAAAAAAAAAAAAAAAAAAAAAAAAAAAAAAGGAGTAGCTGAAATACTTTTAAAGATAAAACATAAAACCTGTTTTTCAACAGATTGTTGTGAAGACATTAGAAGTCCTTGTATTTCAAATTGTATTAGCCTGGGATATGGAAAATGGAAAATTACATTATTTTTTGTCTGAATTTCCAGTTTAGGTAGAAAACTTTGCATTAATGTCCTCTGAAGTACGTTAGACAGGCTCTTGAACATGGATCTCCTATGGACTAGGGCATCACTGTCAATATTGATTTCAGAAACCTTAAATCTGAGTCTTCTCCTTCAAGATTCAGTTTATCCTTTCCCATTGGACTATTTTTGAAGCAGAAAAATAATTTTCTTAAAATGGAAATTAAACCGAATATTATAATACATATCTATAAAGAATAATCAAGTTATCTAGCCAATCCTGGTTTGGGTAGTACAATCCTGGATGCTAATGCTGCTTCAGAGTTCAGGAACACAGTGTTCAAGGAAACAGAGAAACAATAAAGCCTGATATTCCCTTAAGGGCCATCATTCCCTTAATAGAGGATTTCCCTGAGGTTTGCAGCCATCTAGCAATATTACTTCACTTCTCTGCATTGAATTAAGCCTGAGGACAGCTGTATAGCTGAAGTTGATGAAACAGAGTTCACTAAAAGGTAAAGAAATTCTGTACTACCTCACCTTTTCTAGTTTTCTTCCTGTTTGTTACTTTGTACATTCAACATTTATAAAATACATAAAACCAGAGATGAGTGTTTGGGATGCTTTAAGAAAAGGAAGAATTTATCCTGCATTTTTAAGACACCTTACAGAATACATCACACAATTAAAAATCTAATTTATGCCCATCGGCCTAAATCGTCACTTCACTACAAATTATACAGCAACAATTCAAAACCTGAACTGTTCTTATCTAACGCCTGTGGTGAGTTGATCCTGGCTGGATGCAGGTGCACACCGAAGCTGCTCTGTCACTTCTTCTCCTCATCTGTACAGAGGATAGAAAGTGTAATAAAGCACTTAAGGGTTGAGTTAGGGCACAGAGATCCCTCAGCAACCAACATCATGGGGAAAAAAGACTCAGTTTGGGGAAATTAGTTTAATCCATTGCCAATCAAATCAGAGAAATAAAACCAAATCTTAAAACACCTCTTACTCCCTTCTTTCTGGGTTCCACTTCAGTCCCAATTTTCTCTACCTCCTCCTGTTCAACAAGTGGCACTTGCGACAGGGAATTGGGGTTGTGGCCAGTTCATCACATGTTGTCTCTGCTGCTGCTTCCTCCTCAGGTGTAGCATTCCTCACTCTCTTCCCCTGCTCCAGAGTGGGGTCCTTCCCATGGCAGACAGCACTCCATTAACTTCTCCAAGATGAGTCCTTCCCATGAACTGCTTCAGCATGGGTCCCCTCCATGGGGTCACAAGTCCTGCCAGAAAACCTCCTCCAGTGTGCGCTTCTCTCTCTCCACAGGGTCACAGGTCCTGCCAAGAGCTTGCTTCCCATAGAGTCACAGCCTCCTTCAGGTGGATCTACCTGCCCCATTGTGGGGTCTTCCCCCAGGCTGCAGGTGGATCTTTGCTCCGCTGTGGACCTCCATGAACTGCAGGTGCAGATCTGCTCCACTGTGAACCTCCACAGACTGCACCACAGGCTGCAGGGCAATCTCTGCTCTGGTGCCTGGAGCATCTCTTCCTCCTTCACTGGCCGTGGTGCCTGAACAGTTGTTTCTCTCACATATTCTCATTCCTCTCCACTGGCTGGTATTCCACAGCAGGCTTGGGTTTTGTTTTTCACCCTCTTAAATGTTTTATCCCAGAGGTGCTACCACTGCTGCTGACTGGCTCAGCCTTGGACAACAGTAGGTCCATCTTGGAGCTGTCTGGGATTGGCTCTGTTGGACATGGGGAAAGCTTCTAACAACTTCTCACAGACGCCACAGCTGTAATTCCTTTCCTGTCAAAACCTTGCAATGCAAACCCAATGCAAAACTCCTTGATGTTGTATGGATAGCTTTGATCTCTTTGACACAATAGAAGTTTTGTTGCTAATTGTGATCAGACTAAGATCACAGTTTAGGATTTACATTGGTGAGCACCACACCTGCACTAAGGCAGGACACATTCGCTCCTACAAAAACATGTCAATAACTTTGAGGCTGGAGCCTAGGTGGCAATAAGCCAGGTAACCAGTGGCATATGGAGGTATCTTATGCACAGTTTATATGCCTGGCTCACATTCAGTCTGAAATTGCTGCCAAACCACAGAATGTATGCATGTGTCATTCATGTTTGGAATGGAAAAGGAGAAGGATCTGGCAGACAACTCAAGGCACCACAGGCTCAAGCTAATCACATTATATTCTCGGGTTAGGGTTGAGATCCAGACAGACATTTATGACCCTAATATGTAGCTTAGGTGGGATATAGGCTCTTGAGTCCGAGTGGTCAGATCATGTCCTAGGAAAGGGAATCCAATGCTTAGTACAACCATTTGTAAGCTTTACGCATTTTGTCTGGTGATGCTTTAACACAGAGTTTATGAATAGTATCTTAACATTCTGATCTCCCTACAGAGAACGTTCTGAATTCAGCTCCTCTGTTTTGATTTCTCATGTTCAAACATGGCAAGATTTTCAGCAGAGTTGTCCCACTTCAGAAACTAATCTTTCAGCCTTGTCTCTTATGTGCTGGTTAGTGGAGTGTCTTGGGGTGGAAGAGATCCAAGTCTGAAACTTTCTACATCAAACTCTTAGTATCTAGGTAGAAAGCTTAAAACTGTAAGACTATTATGTAATTTTGTATGTGTCACTAATTTGTTTGAAAGTCTAATACACACGTGTGAATACCTAAAAAAATAATGCAAATACACGAGTGTTGAATGGGTTTCTACAGTGTGTCCTATGGGGTGGCTCAGGTGTTTATTGCTCAGGGTATTAACTGTGTCAATCCTGTACTCATTCTGTTTAGCATGTAACATACCGAAATTCTCATGTGAATAACAATAATGATACTAAGTAAGCCAGCCACTGTCATTGACACCATATCAATGCTTAACCCTTTGTCAGTGTAAGTCCAAGTTCATGTCAGCACTCTAGTCAAACTTTTATATTTTAACTTCATTTCCCATAAATTGCAATTAAAATTTTTGATTTTGACTTTTGATTTTGCAATCAAAATTTTGCACAAATATCGACTTCCCTGAGATACTTTTGATCAATTACCTTGATCAATTTAAAGGACGGATTTTTTTTCTTAGAATAGGGTCATATCCTGTCTAATTGCACTCAAGCATTCAAGAACAACTGGAGAAGGAAAACAAAACAACAAACCAAACCAAAACACAAACAAACAAACAAAACAACAGAAAAATCGCCATTATGCAGGTAAGGTTCTGGGGTTCAACATTAAGAAGTACAACAATTTTAAGAACATATTCTGTGCATAGTATGACATTAAATGCCAGAGGGAGGCAACCTGGTTTTATCAGCTTGAAACAATGTCTTTGACATAGTCCTCAGCACTACTAGAGGGCTATGCTTTTCTTATTCAGAAAACATTATATCCTCAATATGTAATGAAACTATGTTTAACTTGCATTATTCCCATGCTTTAACAAATGCAAGAAGTTATGGAAACAAAAAGTTGATGTACTTCATCATTATGGGACCAGATTTAAAAATGGAAAAAAAGAAATCTGAAATATATCTGGAGACCTAGATCAAAAGTGAATCTTTCAGACTCTAGAAATCCTTATTTTATGAATTAATATTTCATAACCTGATAGTTCATCCATTATTAAGAGTGTTAGTGGAAAAATAAGTTAAAAATCTAATACGTAAACAATATTCTGCCTTGCTATATAAAAGGGAGATTAGCTTGCTTTCTTGAAACACATGAAAAGGACTTTTCACAACCTGGCAATTTCTGTTTTACAGTCAGTAACTCTTAAGCTTCACTCTTAAGCTTCACTCTTGATTTTTTGTTTTTCCTCACTGAAAAAAATGGGAAATGAAACATTATATAGTCAAACCACCTTAAGATTTCTGAATAAAAAAAAGAAAAGGAAAAAAAAGGAGAAGGGTGAAAATAAATGTGAATCCAGGTCCTTAGTGCTGAATCATTTAAAATTCTACAGTCCACAAGCATTTAAGAAGGAAGATCAGAGGTCAGCTCAACATGCGAGACATCCACCTGTCTTTAACAAAATGGCTTAATCGGTATCCAAATATGTGACAGAAAAGGACTTTATACGTTGCATCTGAGTTTAGGACTGAGTTTAGGTTCTGGAAACACCCACAGGGTTGGGAAGTTCGGACTCTGTATCCTTCCTGCTGTGATACAGGGCAACAGGCAAGAGAGGATTTGCCCTGAGAACTACTCCTGTGGATAAAGAAATGCTCAATTTCAGGTGCTGAAACAGCCGTTTCTGTCAAATGAAACACTGACTTTTGTCAAATGTTACTATGGAACAAAGAGGAAGCTTTCAACTCTATGAATTTCTGTGTTTTGCCACTTTAGGTTCTCACAATTTATAGTCATTAATCGTCACCTTTTCTGAGGAAGATATTCTGGATGAAGTTGTGCATTTTTCACAACTGCTGTCAGACAGAATGACACAGACTTAATCCAGAATATAGTGATTCATTTGCTAAATTTAATGTAGTGCAATCTACAAACAACCCTTATGCTTTTCTGTTTCTTTATTCCTTGTATCAAGACATTGTGTAGTCTCTTCTAGTGGCAATCATCATCCCATTACTCCTTGATAAACTGGAATAACGCAGCTGATGTCGATCAGCAAGATATCTGGTGTTCCAGATTTCCAACTGTTTGACTGAGATCAGAGACTTGTCTAGTGGAATAATTGCTTTTTAAAGAAAAGTTGGACTACTGACTTTCATGCTGTCATATTTCACAAAACTGTCCCTTGAGATTTCAGTGGTGAAGATCAATCACTATTTTGTAGGTCAAATATAACACACAACTTTCTTGTGAAGCCTGACAGGCTCCAGATGCAAAGCAAGCTCAGTGCATGCCTTCTACAGGAAATTATCAGCTTTACTGACAGATTTGGATCCTTTTGTGCTTAAAACAACTGCTTCAAAAACAACTGCTTAAACCACATGCTTTGCTGCAAAACATGGTGTGTATCTGCATTGGGTGGATAAGCAGAAACAAATCTTAAATGACTCAAGAGGAAGTTTCCCCCCACTCTCTTTTCTCTCCCATCAAACCTCTTGAGACTTCCACATGACAACTGGTTCCTCCATGATGTCTTATTCAAGGCCTGCATTTCTTACCTAGAACCAGGTATGATGATATATCGCTTGACAACAGGTTAGCTGAGTCTGCACTAGTAAATGAAATCTGCCTGAAGCCATTCTCTGGTCCTGTGGCCACATGCCATCAGGTAGCCTGTCCCCTTGCTTTTAAATGATCAGCCTCCAGATCATACTGGATGCTTGCAAACCACCTACTGGGAGTCAGTCCTGATCTGTGCTAACTTCCAAACTGTGCCCAATTGTGCTGTCTGTCCCAGACCAGTACCATGACAGAGACCATTTTAATGTTTTAGACCTATAACTAGGGATATTCCCTGGCCCTAACTAGTACACATCTAGTTATAAACTAAAGGAGGGCAGATTAAGGTTAGACACGAGGAAGAAATTTTTTACACTGAGGGTGGTGAAACACTGTCCCAGGTTGCCCAGAGAGGTGGTGGATGCCCCATCCCTGGAGACATCCCAGGCCAGGCTGGACGGGGCTCTGAGCAACCTGATCTGGGTGAAGATGTCCCTGCTCATGGCAGGGGTGGCAGGGATGAGCTTTGAAGGTCCCTTCTGACCCAAACTGTTCTATGATTCTATGATACCTGACTGTAGATTCATACTTAAAATAAAAATGACCTGTGAAGCTAGAGTAATAGGATAACAGTAAGGACAAAAGAATTCAGATAAAGGCAAAGTTAATGCAGCTATTCCTAACAACTGTGATTTTAAGAAAGTAAAAATAAGTAATAATTATTTTATAGCCATTTGTCTATTCATTGGAAACAAGTGTTTCTTAATAGAAATTGGGTTGTATTTGGGTAGGATGTAATTAAGTTTTGAATTTTCTGTTGTTCTATAGTACAAGATATTGTTGCTTCTACAGTTTTGGTCCTGGTAAAAGACTTAAAAATCATTATTTTCCTCCTTCATTCTTCTTGTAAGACACCTAAAGTAGATCTAATTACACTGTGTTTATAATAAACGATAAATACTTCTACAAAGTTCGATCCTGTAGCATTTACTTGCGTGAGCCGGCCCATTGATTTATGTTGATGTTGGATCACAATTCAAATTAAGTCAGAAAAGGCTTTCTATCAATTTCCACAGGCTTTGAAGTAGATTATTGTGTGCCAAAAATTCTTCTTTGGGCGAGTTATCCAAAGGTATGTTAGTGGCTTCAGGTATGTTTTGATATCTCGATTAGTTCTCATTGAAAAGTGTTCAACAGTGAAAAGCAGTTAAAACTTTCTGTTCTCTGTCAAAATTAATATCTATGCCAAGAGAATTCAGCAAATTCAAACTTATATTGAATGTTTAGGCCAAGTATATACAAATTGACATCAAACACCTATCTGCTATACATATTTTGAATTCTAGACCTTACAACAAACTGCCATATACTGTATGAATAAAAATACTTTTAGTCTGCAGACAAATTTGAAAAGACATGGAAAAAAAAAGAAAGAAAAAGATGGAAAACCAAGAAAATTATTGCAGTCACCTTTAGAACAGAAAATATATTTTCTAGGGTGCAATTCTTGGAATTAATCAGTTTTACAAAGGGATTCAGGCTTTTGTTAGTGGTGGTGGTGGTGATTTTTTTGTCGTTGTTGTTCCTTTTTCTTTTCTAATCAGGCAAAGCCTTACCTTGCTACTGTAAGCTTCATTCCAGTTTTTCAATATGTATTTGGCCTTTTTAAACCTCAGTATTGTTATGAAGCACAACTCATTTTAAATTAGGGGGCATAAGGCTTTTAAATTAAGGTTGAGGTACTGAAAAAGTGGTATATGAGAAATCTCAGCTTGACTACCTAAGTCAACCTGGTCTTATTTTTCTGTACATGATGTATTCAGTAGCTTCTATGGATTTCAGTGAGCTCTCAAACCCTTTGTAATTTTTTTTTTAAATTATGTGAATGATTCTTTGTCTTGATTTAAAGAAAAATATTTTTTAAAAATTAAAGTTATAGATCTCTAAAAGTCTTACTTTGAATTGCACATCCTACATACCAGCTCAGTGTTTGGTTTGAATAACAAAGAACTGGCACCAATTTACATTTTGATACATATGAGATCATGAGTTCTCCATTCTTCCCACAGTAAAAATATTCTTTGCCATATACTTTCCAATGTATAAGTTCTCAAACATCTGCAGTGTTGACAACAACTTTACATTTCACAGTCTGTTCTCTCTTCATTCATAATTCTTCAAGGTAGCTCTGTGTCTGCCATAAAATTTTCATACATGGGAAAACAAACAAACAAACTATTAGGGAAAATTAATTTATTTTCTGTACATGCCAACATCTGTATGTTCAAAATTACCTGAATTCTGGAACCATTGACATCTCAGAAAAATGCCAGAAAATTCTTCAGAATTGCTAGTGAATGGCAGCCAGACAACAGTGATCCAGCTCTTTGCTCTGTCCCTATCTGATTTAACGACTAAAAGCTAATGCTGAGATCTGCCATTTGAAGGCATGGATTTTATTAGTCATGCAAACCTAAAGAATTATACTATATATTTTTGAGTTCCAGATGTCTAACTATTTGCAGATTACAGTCAGTACTGGTAACACTGTTTATCAAATTGCCTTATGTTTTCTACTTTAAGATTCTATTTTCAGACACATTACCTGTCTAAATTTTAACTGGACAGCTTGCAATTTAGACACCAGGTGTCTGTCTCAGGCTGAATTTCTCTGGAAAGTTTCAGCAAATCTGTTCAGTAGTTTGCTGAGAAGAGGGTTAGAGGACAATGAAATTTCCATGGAGAAGTGCTGAACCAAATAAAATTTGTTGTCTTCAAACTTTCAGACAAAGAGCTTTTGCTTTGTGAGTCAGTCCTCTTGGACATCACATGCTGACAAACTGGGACAACAAGCAAACATTTCTCAAGTATTTATTCTGTCATACTAAAAGAATGATTTTTAACAATCGTTTTAAGTGAAAGATCTGGTTATCTGTCTATAAGAAAGGAGGTTATGGGTATTTTGTAAATGTGATTGAATGAAAAAAAAAAACAACCATATAATCAGTGAATACATGCTTGAGATTGTTCCTCATAAACAAAAATCCAAATACTTGTATAAACCACTGACGTGATGTTACCAAGATAAAGTAGCAGTATTTTCCATGTTTTTAATTATCTTTTTGGCATATTAAAACCAGAAATATTTTCAGTCTACCTTATTTGGAAACATAATGCACTTAATTCAACATAATTCAAAGTCGATGGCTGATAATGAAGTAACCTCACAACTGCTTTTTCAGTACCACACAAATTATTGTTTTCTTGCTAAATCTTGGGACATTAGATTAAAAAATAAGAAACTGCTGTGATTTAGAAGCTTGCTACATGTTGCTCAAAAGTTATACAAACAGGATGCTCATTTTGCTATGCCAAACGGAAGGTTTTAAGCTATTAAGAACCATGTGAGTTTGAATGTTGTACTAAACATAGATAATGCAGATGAAATGTGTTTCCCACTGAAAATCTTGCCTGTAGCTTGCACACAAGCTCCTCCTTGAGGAGCTGAGAATTATTACAGCAGAAATACCTTGTTTTCAACCGTGTAATACCTTTGCCACATTTTTACTATTTCAAAAGGTAGCTCTGAATTCTTTCTTGTGCGCAATTGCTACTGTTCCTGAACCTTTGGCATTATTCCAAAATATCACAGTATCACAGTATGTTTGGGATTGGAAGGGACCTCAAAAGATCATCTAGTCCAATCCCCCTGCTGGAGCAGGAACGCCTAGGTGAGGTTGCACAGGAACATGTCCAGGCGGGTTTTGAATGTCTCCAGAGAAGGAGTGACTTTTTCAGTAACAGCATCATTCAGAAGAAATTCAGTCTAATTCAAATCTCTTTGGGACGAGCTGCATGTTCAGATAGGCACTTTTCTCAAATAGTTTTTAGGTCCCCCCTAGGTCCAAGGTGAAGAAAGATGAGAAAGTGAAGAACTGGGATACCTGTACCTTCTTTCATCATCCACCTTCATGTGCAATGTTTGGCCTAGGCAGGTAAGGAAACAAGGACATTTAAAAAGAAGTTCAGAGAATGGCACATCTCCAGCACGCGTCTGTGTTTCTGCTGTGTCTACCTGAAGAAAGGCACTACAGAGAATGTTGCTCTTTATTGATTAATGAATTATTTAATTCTTTTAAAAGGGTGACTAATATATAAGAAGTACAAAATAGAAAAGCAGACCAAGTTCAATCACATAACCAATGACCAGCTATAGTTTACACTTTTCTTCATACTTGTATCAGGCTGTGAAGCTACTGCCAAGCATGTAAAATTATCAGAACAAAAGGAAGGTGACTGTTTTCCAGCAGAGATGCAGAGCTGCACCTTTCTACCCCAACAGAAACTGGATTTCATGGGATAAACAAGAGCCTTTTCTTTAGAAACAGTGTTTGAGGCACTGATATCTGGGAGTCGTAGATCTGGAGCACATCTGACAGCCTGAATAACCACAGAACTTACAAAAAAGACTCTTTTGGCTGCAACCCCCTTATTATATCAAGGAGAGTCTAAAATCAGTGTTTCTGCTAATTATCCATGTAGCACACTGCCAGTTACCAAGAAAGAAAAAGGAAAAAAAAAGATAAAAATGACAGTGAGAAGCTGCCATAGGGATGAGTGGGATGGGAGACTTGAGAAAGTCCCCAGACTCAGAGAGGAGTGAAGACAGAGCAGTACTGGTTTTATAACACTGAATTAAAAGTGGAAGTAACCCTGTTCAGTTGTGTAAAATGGTCCTATATAAGAAACCAGGTGTGAGTGAGCGTGTGTGTGTGTGTGTTTGTGCGTGCACATGCAAGGTAGGGGTTTGAGGGAAGGATTTTGAATCTATCTGGAATTTTAAATACTCGTACTGTAAAATTCTACATGATTATTTAAAAAGTCTTATGAAATAGAAATCATTCTCCATCAAATTTAAATTGAATTTGTAAGATTTTTTTCAAGGGAGCGATGTTAATCTGTGTTTCTATAGCCATCTCCAGACAGATAAGTCATGGTTATTTTTTTTTAATTTAAACACAATTTTTTTTTCCTTTGAACTTTATAATCTAAAATATTTAATAATTGGGCAAGGTGGATAGCACTGTAAAGTAAATTCAAGTAGAAGTGAATATTTTAAAATTATTTCTTATTACTTATTATTTCACGTCATTCTTGATTAGTTTGAAAACTTTATGGCAGAAATAATGAAATAACATATATTAAAAAAAAGTCACTGAACAAAAGTTAAGTGCTGATTTTACATTTCTAATAATCCTAAACAGGGCTTAATTGCTTTTCTGTGCTGAGCAAACAGTACCCATGGCCAGTGCCAAGTCATAACAAATATACTGTCAAATGCTAATTAAAAAAAATATATATTCACACATATTGGCAGATTTTTTGGCACTTTGCACAAGTGCTCCTTCTTCCCTGTTGAAGTGTGTCTTGCCAAACCACAGGTCAGCCCAGCTTTGATTAGTGGAGAGCTGCGGTACAACTCCTGGTAAGGGAGAGCTGGGTCCCTGAACAAACTTAGCTCTGTGTAGAGACAGTGAAATCATATTTGAGGGGAGGCAAAGCAAGGGAGATCCGCCATCATTAATATACCAGTGGTATCTCTTGCATTTACTTACAGACTCACTACGTTGATAATTCAATTGAGTTAGGTTTCTAGATAAGGATTCATTGTTAATGCTGATAACATTCATTAGTTTGTAATATATCCCCATACTGCTTCATGCAAGCAGATAAAGGATAGAAATGAAACATCCAAGGAGGAAAATAACAAACATAAGAAAATCCCATATAGCAGTTATAATGACATACAGCACAGAACCCTGAGTTAAAGTTGCCATGACAGCTGCAGCCCAATTTCATTTCAGTTGGTATTGAATTCTCTGAATAGGGATATAAAGTATGGGTCTCAATATAGTGACTATGCCATAGTATTCAGGCAAAGCAGCTTGTGTTAGGTAATTTCATAATATTCGTATTCTCCTTTTCTCACTTTTCTAAGCATTGCCTGCATTTTTCTCAGAAGGAGGTGAAAAAGAGAGTTTGTACAGCAAACATCAGTCTATCATTATCTGTAAAAAATGTTAATGGAAAGTGTTTGCCTTAGAGTGCAAGCCAGCAGTCACAACACTTACCCATATTTCTTCAGCTTTGAATTTGAAAGGTGTTTGACAAAGGCAATTCCCCTTGTTTGAGGGACCAGCACTGTAGCTAATATTACATCTGCACCACAATGTATAGGTTGCATTGGTAACTTCTCTACAGTACAGTTGACTGTACAGACCCCTTTTAGCTTTGGGTCTTACCAGCAAATTGATGGATTTCAAAACTGCCTTCCAGAAGGCCAAAAATACAACTTGTTATATACTAGAGTTTTATAGATTTATCAGTACAATTATGTGGCAGAACTATTAAAACCCAAGAAGTCCCATTTTATCACATAGTCTATGTTAGCACATACAGGATGCTTGCTGTTTGATAGCCGACAGCAGGCTGATTGCCTGTCTGCTTGATTCCAAAATCACTTTGGAAGCTATTATTCCCAAAGTAAAGAAAACAGACAACACCATTAAAGGCTGAAGATGAAGATAGCACCTCAGTCCCTGTGGAAACATGAAGCTGCCAAAGGCAAACCTGCAGGTTCTTGGTCTTAATAAAGAAAGAAGAATATAACTATCAATGCAATGTGCAAGCAAATCTATCTCAAAACGATTGTGAAAAATTTCAGCTCCATAACACATACTGAAGACAAATTACTGTCTTTCACCTTAGTTACTTTGTATCCTGAAGATAATTAGAAAATGGGAAAACTACCCAAGAGTGACAACTGGCCTAATAAGTAGAATAGATCTGTCATTGCCGTTTTCAGTTTTGAATCTTGTTCAATAACGCATTTAGCTACTGTATATAGGGCAAAATGAGGCTTCCAGGACATCAATTCCATTTAAATGAACACAGAAAACTGCATCTACAGAAACTCCTGATGTTGGCTGGACTATAACTGCACCATTTTGAAGACAGTTGCCTGCATTTTTCAGGAATTCAGCCTCGCCAATGCCCGAAACTGACTTTCTCAAGACTCCCATCCAAACCAGCTGTCTACCAGCATGTATCTTGGAATACTGGGTATGGACCAAAAGCAAGAAAGTTCTCATTGCACTAAATTCAATTAAGGATATTACTGAAATCACAACAGATTTAAGTTTCAGAAACAATCAGTCCCTTCCTATCAAAGTTTTACATCACTGGGCTGGTACAGCTCAATTTAATACCTTACAATTCTGTAGAAGTGTGTTACCTTTTGCACTTTTATTAGGACAGATGCAATGAAGGACTGAGAGGCTGAGAACAGAATCATTGCATACTAACTAGCTTAAAATATTTAAGAGGTGAACTGGTTTATACTTTATTTTCTTGGAGATGGAGAAGAGCTTTTCGGTCATTGGCTGTAATGGCTGAGCAGACCTGTGCAGACCCAAGGCCCAAACCAAGGCTCTTGGTTTTGTAATTAAAAAAAAAAAAAAAAAAAGTTAAAAGAAGTTATGGTAGTTGAAGAAGCATGAACAACCATCAAAACATGGAAAAATATTCATGCATATTAGTGGGCAACGCTGGAACAAGAGTGTGCTGGTCTGACTGAAAATGAGTTAATTTTCTTCATGCAGTTAGAAATCTTTATTTTTTATAGCTAGCACGGTCGTTATTTGAACTTAGTTTGAGAACAAGAGAAAACACCTGGGACAGAGCTAATGTTTTCAATTGCTCTGGTCTAAGAGCCAAGGACATTCTGAGCTCTGCCCACAGGTGTGAGGCATCAAGGAAGGGGGCACGGATGAGGCAGAGCTTGACTGACATCCAGACTGATCAATGAGTATTCCATCCCACTATCACCATGCTTTATACTTAAGAAGAGTCAGGATCTTTCAGTCTCTTGCTTTTTCACTTTCCTCATTCTTTTTGTGGGAGCTAGAAGAGTTCAGTTTGGGATGTTTAGTTCAGACTTTTGCCATTTTGCAGAGGCCTCTGGGCATTTCTGCCTTTTTTTTTCTTTTCTTTTCCTTTTTTCTCTCTTTTTGATCAGCTGTTCAGGACCACGTGCTGCTTCCTGAGATGGGCTGCTTGTTGTGGACGAGTTCATGAGGAACTATGTTGAGTATATCTTATTTTATATTCTGTTTCTGTTTTTTATATATATTTACAAGTAATGTATTATTATTTTGTTATTTTGAACTGAGATAAACACAGTTACTAAGTTTCTCACTTCCCTTTCGATTCTCTCCCCGATTTGGAGAGGGGGTAGGGAAGGAGGTGAGTAAGCAGCTGTCGTGGTTGTATTGTTAGCTCAGGTTAAACCACAACAAAGAGCAAACAAGTCAAGGGTAAATTTCTGACTTCTGAACATCATATTTTTTATTATAATACAGTAAATTTGTTGAACTTAGTTCCATTACATATTAAAGGAGAAAAAGAATAATATTATATTATCATATTATATATATATTTTTTTAAGGTGAGATAGGTCTATTTGTGAGAAGATCTGTGTGATGTGGTTATTTGAAATAACAGTGGATTTGATGCCATGACCTAGAGCCTTTAAGCATAATTTTTTTGTTTGTTTGTTTGTTTTCCCTTTTTGTTTGTTTGGGCTTTTTTTAGCACAAAATAGTAACTTCTTCAATACTATTCCTATGTTTTGCCAATTTATATGGCTTTGACCTTCCAAGCTGCAATACTTTTTGTATCATAAATTACCCATGTACTTTCCAACTTGTCTGAATCCTGACACATTACCTGAGAAAGCCAACTGAAACAGAACAATAAATAATTCCTGTGAGGGGAAAGATTCCTTTCTGATACTAACACTACAGACATTCTTTTGTTGTGGGTTTCCACAATTACTTAGCTTCACAGCGTTTCCTGCAGAGCACCATTTCCTCAGACATATTGAAAAACTGAGCTACTATAGCAGTGCCAGCAAATATCACTTCTTTCTCCCAAGACTGACATGTGTATCCTTACTCCCAAAAATGCAATACCATTGTATTAAAGAATCAATGTGAATTACATCAGAGCCCACTTTTGCTGTCTTATAAGTAGCAGCATACTATATTTTATATGAAGCTAAGAAAATTATTATTGGTTTGATATATTCATATTAAGAATAAAGACACAGTGGTAGGCTTCCAAGCAATAACAGTACTTTATTCTGTATATTCCAAACCCAGCTTAATTGAAATACTGGCTTCAGAGTCTTTTTTTTTTTTTTTTTTTTTTTTTCCAGAAAGCCATATAGGACCATTATTAAAATATAAGTTAAGCACCACTGCCTTCAAAGAATAAACTGGAAGCTTTCTCCCTTAAAGTGTGAAAATCTGTAACAAAATAACATATTTTTAGTGTCAAATTATCAGTTGTGTAGATCTCAGATGAAAGATTGTCCCTTATTTCTCCATACAGGTGACCATATTTCTTGTTCAATGCAGCTGAAAGCAGTACCCTGATGGCTATGAGGGTTCTGTGTTTTTGTGTCTCAAAGTTCAGCCAGTAGCAAGGTTGAATATGTATTTACAAGACACACGCACACATTCATGTATACACATGTACACAGGTGGCCACAGATCAGCACCCACATCAATGCATACAGCACTGACACAAACAGGAGTACTGTGCATGGCCTGATCCTGTTCCTGTTTTCTGGCTGATCAAGATGGAAATCTGAGAATAGGAAAAAAGGAATATACACACATACATATATATACACACACACATATATATATATATACACACACACACATATATATATATACACACACACATATATATATATACACACACACATATATATATATATACACACACACACATATATATATATACACACACACATATATATATATATACACACACACACACATATATATACACACACACACACATATATATATACACACACACATATATATATATACACACACACACATATATATATATACACACACACATATATATATATACACACACACACATATATATATATACACACACACACATATATATATATACACACACACACATATATATATATACACACACACACATATATATATATACACACACACACATATATATATACACACACACGCAAAATAGTAATCACTCCAGCAGTGACCTTTAGATTCTTACCCTACCTGGTCGCCAGTCCCCAGATGTCCTGATCCCCCTATTTGCTCTTACCCAGACATATGAGCTCCAGAGATTTGCAGCTGCACTCCAGTAACTGGTATCTTTTATCCAGTGATTGTTATATTTTATCCAGTATTTGTTATATTTTATGCAGTAGCTGGTACTTTTTAATCCTACTTGCTTGCTAGTTCAACATGAGGTTCACGAGCTTTCACACAATACTCACTCAGAATAGAGAGGACACCCACACAGAAGGTAATTAGCAAAAGGATGTAATGAGGAGACAGGGCAGATCAGGATTGTGAAATGCGGGGCTCAGTCTGACAAGTGTACCAACAAAAGACATTTACACCTGACCAGCTTGTTTTATTCTCTTTCCTTTCCACTTTTTTCCTGCTTATTCCTTCTAAATCCAACTTGACTTCTCTCTTTTCTACTTGTGGTCCTCACCCAAGCTTCTATAATGTCTCACACATTACCATAAGTCCTTTAAAATCTTCCCCAATTCTGTTTCCTCTGGTATCCTATAATAAGGCCCCTGCCTGTGTGGAGAGGAACCTCTCCAGTCTGTGAGGTACTGTGGAAGGGACTGTCCTTGGCTCTTGGTGGACTTTCCACTGGGGACAATGGCCTCACCTTTCTCCTTGGATAGTCCCAAGGAGCTGCTCAGGGTGCCACATTTACATTACAGGGTTCTGCTGATCTTCACTGGATCATTGTACATTTGCTGATTAGTTTTCAGCCATCTAACTGTAATTCTCAGCTAATGAGTCCCATGAGACAAAGATCATTCTCCAAAGCCATTTAACATGTTGCTCAGCACCTCCACATTGCCAGATCAGTGACCTTGGATCCTCTCAGTCTTTATACACTTTAATATCTGTTGCTTATTTTTATTATTGATGTGTATGAACAAGGCATGGATGTATGAACTACTATCAATGGTTAGATGATTAGTACAGTCCATCTCTCTGCAGACAGACCTGGATAAATGTCTGCCCCATTTCCTTTCCCTATCTTCCTCTTTTTTTCCCCACCTCTTAAAGTAGTACTATTAATAGTAGTTTTTCTGTTTCTTTTTTCACACTCCTTTCTTCACAGCTCCCATCAAAGATTTTTTTCTTCATTATTTTATCTTTAGAAAGTTGATATAACAACATAATGGTCTTTAATAAATATGAGTGTAGCAACTTATTTTTGTTCTTTCTATTTTCTGGATTTAGGCACTGAGATATAAAATGGAAATTATGGGAAGTGTCAGTTATTCCTTTAAAATGTTTCTTTCCATCTCCACATCCACCATGTTTTTAGTTAGGTTGAGTGACACTCTATTTCCATAAAAAGTGACTTGACTTAATGAATTATGAAGTGTTATTCTAACTTTTCGTAGAAATCATACATTACATATGATGATAAACTTGTCATTTACCAATGACTAATTTGTCACTTTGTGTGGGATTCATTTCAGATTAAGACACCTACATTTAGCTATCTATATAAGCTAGATGTCTAAGATCTCCTAGTTTATGGTGTTCTAGCCATTAACTCCATAAGCTGGAGCCTGCCAGAACAACCATATTTGAGATGTCAGCACACAGCTGGTAAACATGGCACTGGACCTGTGGGAGAGCTGTTCTCTTTTGCAATGATACATGGGACCCAGTTTAGTTGCAAAGACTTAACAACATTTGAGATACTCTTAGATTTAAAAGAATTCCTTACAGGCCCAGCAGGTATGGTGAAGGACATAGAGCAGAGTCTCATTTTGTGAAAGAAGACAAAAAAGTAAAAAGAAAGGGAAAAGGAAAGTGGGAGTGGGACAGGAAAAGGAAGGAGTCACTTGATTATTAGCAACAACAGATAGCATAAAATGAGCAATCAACAAGAAACTCTTAAAGCACAACAATTTATCTCCCCTGGTGGTAAAATGAAATACTCAGAAACAAAATTACAGTGTTTAGATAGCTGGATTGAGTCCCAGACTCGCAGTGGCTCTAGTGGGACCTTTGGTATCCAGGTAGAGTCTTAGATTCAGGTGTTACTGCTTTGAGGTTTGAGATTTTTTTTTTTAAGAATTTCTATCATCAGCAGCCATAGAAAGCTGTAAGGTCATAACAAAAATGGTTTGTCCTCAGAATAACAAGAGTAACTGGCTTATTTGCTTCTCGTATTATCAAGCACATATCTCTATAAAAAGTACCATTGAACTAAAAGTGAATGCTTTTTAACTTAAAGTGGATGTGCAGATCTGAGGATGACACAGACACAATGCATTGTTTTCTAACTTGAAAGTTTATAAACATTTTTTTTTAAGTTTTGAAAGTATTCAAGAAGAAAGGCTGAATTGTTTCCTCAGTCTACAGTCTTGCTTCCAATCAGGTGACAGGAAAATGCTTAGGTAGATTGAAGGGCTCTAGGTGTGAAATCCTTCTTATGGATTGCCCATTGTTAGCAACCTTTTGATTTTGGTGATAAAGTGACTCCATCATTTTTATTTCTTCTTCTGAAAGAAAATAATCTTATTCTTCTCCTTTTTTTTTTTTTTTAATTAATGTGAGATTTTCTTTTTTAGTATGTAGTTAAAAATGCAGATAGAAAAGAAACATGAAGGCAACTCAAGGAAAAGTCTTGAGATTAGATCTTCCATTCAACTCAATCACTAGAAATACAGCTAAGTCACTCTAAGGTACATCATCACAGAATCACAGAATGCTTGGGGTTGGAAAAAGCCACAGCTTAACTGGGGCTATCAGGTCTTACTCTAGAATCTAGATGTAACTATTCCAGACTTCTAAAATGGACACTGGCATTTGGAATTTGTTTCACTTTGGACAAGTCAACCACTCTGTCTGCCTTCTGCAAATTCTCCTTATTTATCATAGCAGCTGTGAGACGAGTATTGAAAATAAGGAAGAAAACAAAACAGGGATGTGTGATTATTGCTTGAAAAAACAAACATACATTTTTTTCCTACATCTATAACCTTTGTTGGAAGAATCCTGCTGTACTTGCAAAATGTATTTTCTAGGACAGATAAGTCATGCTATAGATTTTGTAAAGATACATGAGATGTAACCTCCATAGAGCATAATAAAAGGATGTTATCAGAAGAGCAAAAAACCATTAATATTGACTTTGGCATCTGCTGTTACTGCAGCTCTCTTCTGAAAGTCATAATAGAAAATGTTATCTTTCTCTTGAATACATGATCACAAACTTTTTGAGTATGAAGATCTAAATGAAAAAGCGGATTATGATACAATTTTCAGGTTTTATTCTGCTGTCACTCATGTGGTTTCAGATGAAAAAGTAACAAAATACGTTCAATGCAGACAATGAGTGAGCATTGAGCAAAGCAAAATGGCAGAGACGTGACAAAAGAAAGCAAACACAGATGTTTTGATACTTCTCTTGTTCCTGATGCCTGTTTGTCACAGTGTGCTACTTGACAGTGCCCAAAACAGTTTCTCATCTGACATAGATTGGCATAGCCCCAGTAGCTTCAATGGGCTCACACCACCTTCTCTGGCTTATGACCTTTTCTCCTGCTTCAAGTAGCAGCTGTACATCTCAGAAAGCTGTCTCTCCAAAAGTATTGTTTTGTTTTATTTCACAGTTTATTTATTTATTTTCTATTTCCTGATACTTATCTCCACTCTGGAATATGATAAAACTAAACAGGGAGCAGAAATATCTGATAAATGTGTTTTGGTGTTTTTTTCCTGCATCCAGTTTTTCCATGGGCCATACGGATGCAACAGCAGTGGGCTCAAACCAGTACCAAAAAGATTCACTTTGGGAGTGGTGGGAAGCCCTGCATCTCCACATTGTTACCATAAATCTGTTTGTTTGGAGAGGACTAGGAGTCGTTATTAAAACAATAGTATTTGGCAAACACTACACTAGGCTTCTCTGACTGTGCACTTTGAAATTTTGGCAAACTATTGTCCTAATTGTTTACTCTATTAATCTTAATAAATTTTGCTCATTTATTGATCTGCGCAACCTAAACAGAAATTAATTAAAGCTGTCAGGATCCCAGGTGCCTCCCTTTGAAAAGACACCACCAGCTTCCAAGGTAACTGCTCCTTGGTGTATATTAGTGTTTTTTGGACAAAAAAGAGTGGACAGTGGACAGCTCATAGAACAAAAATACAAAGAATGATGGTGGCCAGTTGACAAAGTAGTAGAATGCCAGATCCTGTAATGCAAATTACGTTTTTGTTTTTTCAGTATCAGATATTCTTTATTTGCTTGTGTCTTTTAATCTATCAGTCTTTATACCATGTCTCTGTAATCTTTCATTAATAGAACATCTTTGAAAAGAGAAAGGCTGTCTCATTATTGGAAATGTGCAAAAGACAATTATTATGTGTAATTTTGACTCAATCTAAACTCATCAACCATCTCCCACCTGCTAACAATCCTTTATCTCTCTCCCACCTGTTAATCAAAAGTAGACAAAAGGTCTAGTCCCTTCCCACAGATCTTTTAAGTTGTGTTTTCTCTTGGTATAATATCACTTTAAATTTCAGAGATACATGGTAGGAGAATATATTATAAAAGGAAAAATCTTTGCTGAAGATTATTGTGTTCTCATTGAACAAATGTTAACAGGAAACCGCGTCATTTTAACCCAGGTGCTTTTGCCTGCTTGATTCCATCAGTTGTCTTACTGAAAGAGAAGAATATAATAGAAATTACAAATTAAAGAAAATTAATATTTGCCCAATATAAATGATCTTGACACTTCATGAATTTTAAAAGAGAATCCTCCTTCCTGTAGTTTTTCTGGACTGACATGATGTTTTTTTCAGCTGAACAGACATATGTATAAAAGATATTTAAAAGCTCAGCCCTCCTCACTTTCAGTTTTATGCCTAAGTAACCTTCAGGCTTTCCTCTTAGTGCTTTATGCTCTTGACAAGAGTAAAACACCATTGCTCCTTAGAAATGTTTGATTTTGAATGAAGACAAGTATATGCTTACACATCCTATTCTAACACTAAGGTATTCAAGACTTTTGCTCTAATCTTTGACTCTGTTTGGAGGTGATAAATCTATGCATCTTGCAAACCTTGCTTGAGAAAAATTTGAAGGGTGCTCTGAAGATCTGTGGAAATTTCATATCTGTGAAAAGTATAAGCAAGAACTGAAAAAACTGATTTTTTTTTTCTTCAGCCTATAATCATCATATTACTCCAGTGACACTTATACAATTCAGAGGGAGAAAGCCTGCTTTGTTTTTTTCTCCATCCCCATAATTTAGGTGAGACTCTAAAAAAATAACTCTCCAAGAGACAAGCTGTCAGTGAAAGATACAGACAACTTTATCACTTTAGTAAGATTCTGTACAAGCCTGGAACCATGATGTGCTGCTATAATTAAAATAAAACTACAATGGAGGATTAATAAAAGAAACGCCATCTGTCAGTGGTTTTGTTCAAAAAACACATTGTATTGAAGAAGCAGGAACAGTTGGAACAATCTGAAAGAAGAAGAGCAGTGTAGTGGTGCAATAGCGCTACCCAGGAGGTAGCAGAGAGTTACAGACTCAACCTGGCCTGGGAAAGCAGTGTCCAAGGACAAGCAGTACAGCATTTTCTGCTGAGATTCAGAGAGGGGATTTCACTTTTACAGAGGCATAGTGTGATGGGGCGGGCTCAGGAAGGCCATATGGCCTGTTTTGAAGACACTGCTTTGCATATATGACCATGAAACACACAAGTCGGAACTGCAAGATGAAGGATTTGGGGAAATGCAGCATGTAAGTTCGTATGGTGGGTGAGGATCCTGTCATCAGAGCTGTGATCAGATCTGAACTGAATACTTCTATAAATTCAGGCTGGTATAGCATTTCATGATTTTTGTAGGGCAGCTTATTATGGTAAGCACTGAGATTAGACTAACATGCTAGAAGGATGGATTTGTCTACTGGGTGTTATAAGAGGATTTTTTTGTGTGTTTGAACACGAAAGCCACACTTGGAACCCACTGCAGAAGCAGAACAAAACTATTCAATTTTCAGAGCTGATATAGCTCCTAAATTCCTACAACACAAAATATTGTCATTCTCTTAGAAGTCCAAATTTAACATAGGAAATTGAGAACTGAGATAAATGCAGATTTAGTCAAATTTGCAGATGAGTTTAAGTAATTCATTTAATACCAACTGATGTGCAATTCCCTAATAATAAATGATTATTGAGTTGTAAAGTTAAAAATCATATATATTCATGTTCACTAGTGTTTATATCAGAATTTCTCAATTTCTCATAATTAATATACAAACATATATATATATATCTTTCCAACATTAAAGTGACTTACTATGTTTTGGGTTATTGTGGTAGCTTTTGGAAGAAGTAACTCATAAAGCTCTGCAGAATGCTGTTGACAAGGTTCACAACACAGGGGTATCTGGCTTCACAAGAAATAGAGAAGATAGAATTTTGTATTTGTAAAAATCTATGGCAACTGTTCCACTCCAGAATTAGGAGCAATCAGACCTGCACATACCAGTATGCCTTTAGACTTTGATTAGACAAAGAAGGGAATAGATTTTTGTTTTTCCTACGGAAGTCACATACTTAATTGGGGTGATTTAGTCAACAAAGAGGAAAATCACAGGGTGACCTACATATGTTCAAACATGAAAAAATATGCAGGAAAAAAAAAGGAAAAGGAAGGATCTCCTTTCTCTGTTAATACTGACATATTGGCTGAAATTAGATTACAGGAAATTCAGTGTAGTTCATGTATTGACCTGACCCAGCCTGGCTTATGCATATGTGAGTTATCTGTGCCCTTTTACTGCAGCCTAACTCTTGGCTACTGGAATATGAAGACTTTTACAGAAAAATCAAGTGTTCATTGAGGTTGCTGGATCTGCAGTGGCAATCTGTTCAACCCCAAAGCACGTTCCACACAATGGACTGCCAAACTGCCTTGATATTTTTAATTTGGAGGATTGCTTCTTTAAAAATGTATTCATCTATAGTGCATGTTTCAGACATTAGTAGGCCTGAAACTCTCCAGCTTAGAGCTAGTCCTGCAATCTCATCAGCTTCTAGATGAAGCTAATGGTTATGTTCATTGTCTCGCTAGATACCAGCTGCCCTCAGTTCAGGGAAACATGCTGAACATGTTGGAGTTGTGAGGCATGAGAAGTCCTGAGCCTGCAGCTATGGTGTGTTCTTTCTAGTCCAAAACCATTATGCTCTGAATTGTGCTATGTGATACATTCCCTGGCAAAAGTACAGCTCCACAAAGTCTCTTGTTTTATGACTTCATACACTGGACATCGCCTCAGGTACTGGCTCAACAACAGAAGAGGCTGTAGCAAGACTGAACATGTGCAGGTTGTGCGTCTTGGCCTGCCAGGAATTACAGTTGTGATTGATCTCACATTTGTGTTTCCATTTTAGTTATAATTTTTAGCCCATTCTGTTATTGTGAGCTGAAAGCAAAACTTGGATAAGGTCAAATGTTTAAAACTTGGGAAGGGAAAGGCTGTAATTCCAGGAACTTTCCAGGAGCACTCGTCTTCCTATGTATTTTATTGGTTTGCAGCTGATTCTCCCCCATCTATTCCTGTGGTATTTCTTAAAGTACTATTTATTTGACTTATAGTTTTAACTTCAAATTACCTGTCACATTTAGGCTAGACTTTTCCCTAAGATTAGGGTTAGAAGTAATTTCTTCAAGGTCTGGAACACATAAGAAAATAACCACTAATACCTGTAGTTTTCAGGGATCCCAAAAGACAAAAGAAACAGTTTAGAAATAAATATTTTGTCATCCAGATCACATTGAATAATAAGGAATTACCCTAAAGTGGCTTTGCCAATACAAGAAAGCACTTCTGAAAGAAGCTAGATGGTAGTGTATGAGCCTGTGGCGAGGACGAATTTGTGGAAATTACCAGTATTGTTCTCTATGCCGAGTTGAATCAGCAGCATCCCATAAAATATTATGTGCCTTGATTTCCTTGCTGGTAAAACTAGAAATAGCTTTAACCATAGCCAAACTTTCTTCTGTCTTGCTCAGGGAAACTGCTTTAAAAAGCTGCTAATCCTTCACCAAGGAAAGCTACAGTGGGGCTCTGATCATGCTCATGGCCTTGAGATATTACAAAAACAATATTTGATTTGCATAAAAAAGAGAGCGAATAAAGTTTTCCACATCACATATCGTCCTCGTACATAGTAATATGTCCAAAATATCTAAGTACTTGCTATGTTTGGTTTTAAATATGCATAGATTAATTCAGCAGATGAAATAGATTCATTTAATTACTGGGCTCTCTACCTAGATTTACCAGAAGCTCCAAGCCATTCACCATTCCTGAATACAACTTTTACTCTTCCTTTTTATGTCTGACACTAGATGGCAGAATCAGCATTGTAGCTGTTAGTAAAAAGCCACAAGAAAAGTTACTCCCCACCATGGAATAAAAAATAGATCCATTTCTCCATGCAGGGGACTATGAGTTTAACTTTCAGAAGCAACAGGGATGTAGAGAGCTCTGAGCAGTGATTAAGCAGTTTATTATTATGTTTTGTTGCTGTCCAGTACAATATCATAATGTCCTGGGTTGATTCCTTTATTTTTATTCTGCTGATTACATCTAGCTGTTAAGCTCAGGATGCAGCAAATAATCTCTAGGCAATAACTATCTTCAGGTGCAATATCCAGTATTTTTTGCCATTAAGTATAATTTCTCTGTATCAGAGTAAGTCACTATGTCTGTCTCTGAAGACAAAGAGTGAGATCTGCTAGGCTGGTACTACAATGTTAGAAAGAGTCAACATAAAATGCTTCCAAGACTTCTTTTTGGAAATGAGTACAGCCCTAAAATCCTGCAACACAATTATAAAATAAATCCGTATTGTAAATAAACCATACCTTCCTACTAATCTAAAAAGAACCCCTTTTTACTCTCCATTCTTAGTAACTTTCTATAATTCTTTCACCCGTTGTGTCTTTGCTGATTAATATAGGATTTCAACAAATTTTTTTGGGGCAGACGCAGATAATTGTAGCATCTTAATACCGGCGTGGAAAGAAAAGTGCAATATGTATTGCAACCACTAGATGGTAGCAAGATCGCACACCTGGAGAAAACAGCCTTACTTTCTGTTCGAGTTTGTAACAAAAATAACCAGAATTTACTGAGTGGCAGGTGATCCTCATTATGCAACTTAGTCTTGAGACGAGTTTTGCTAGCTTTAGTATTTCACCTCTACATAAAACCAGTTTTCATCTTCTAAATCTGTGTCAGCAATCTCTGAAATCCTGACTTTTAACTCAGATTTTTTTTTTTTTCATTTGTTTGGTTTGGTGTTTTTTTTGTTGTTTTATGAAAAGAAAAGAGAGAAAGAATGAGGAGAAGGAGAAAGACCAACCACTGGACATCAAATGAATCTCTGAAAAAATCGTAATAAATGCAAAAATTAGGACCTTAGAAGTCTTTCCCATTGGTTGCCTTCTTCAAATTAATGGAGCTCAGAAATATAGTGATAAAAAAATAAATTAAAAAAAATACAAATTATGGAGTTATAAACTCCTATATGAGCTTTGAGAGGCATATGCTTTCACTGGTAAAAATAAATATCCATAAACACTATAAAGACCCCCAAATAATTTCTTAGGATGTTTCAAATATATGTCTTTCGAAAAAGACTACTCTGTATTTAAGGGACATGGTATTGGCTGCTCATGGTAAAGTGAAATATACTTTATCTCAGGCAACTTAAAAATTTGTCGTAGTCTGTGATACGTCTCAGAGCCTGTACTTCTGGTTCAGACATCTGAAACTTCTGCAATGCATTCTGGGAAAATATGGACAATAATCAGATATAATGATGAAAGGAGTCAGGGATATTTTGTACTCAGTGGAAGTACCTCACGACTCTTCAGGGATACACCTTAAGTGTATCAAGAAGTAGCTGCCTTAATCTTTTAAGACCATTTATAACTTACTTCAACATCTGTCAGATTTTAAGAATTGGTGTGTGGAGACAGGCATAATGTTCTAAGCAGAAGGGAAAGCTGAGGAAAAGAATGTGTAGAAATACTTTGGCTTGAAAGGCCAGAACAGAATGTTGATTATGCCAGTATCTCTGGCGTAAAGTCCTTGGCTGTTCCTCAAATCAATGATAACATATCTGAACTCTCTGAAAGCACAGCTTCAGTGTACTGAAATTATGAGCATTTATAAAACCAAGTTATGAACTTCTCCCCTTTCCAATCTTCTGCCATTAGGATTGCATTAAAAAAAAAAAAAAAACTCTTTACAGTATAAATTATTTCAGAAGTTTGCATGTGTCTGTGTGTTTTAAGAACAACCACAATTCTGGATCAAATGAAGGATTTATCAGTTTTCTTAGAATTCCTTGGCTTTTTCTATATGTCTCCAAATAAAAGATTGCAGAAATCCTCTGGTAATGTTTGTGAAAAACATAATTTGATAAACTCAACACTGAATACATTGTGGAAAAAAATGTATAAAAAAACAATCAAACCGAAAAACAACAAATGGCAAATTATTTTACGACTTTAAAAATATAGGTCTATCTTATCCTCCTAAACTTTAATTATGCTGTTCAACATTTTGCTAGCTAATCTTTTATGCTGTCCTAAAGTTCAGAAGCAAAACAAAGCTTTTCAGCAGGATTAAAACAGCACATTCGAAGTTTTATTTACTGTATAATGAAAATTTGGGGATGCACGTTTTCCCCAGTCAAAAAAAAAACAAAAAACAAACAAACAAACAAACAAAAGTTGCCTTTTGAATCTGTAATTCTCCTGGGAGAAGTTTACTGCTGTACTTCAGCATGAATCCCATTTTGGCTTTTGCCTTGTCTTGCCCAGGACAAGCCACAGCAGCATGTCTCCCAGCACCCCTGCCAGCTTTCAGTCTGCCCTCTGAACAGCTATTTGTGGGTGCTGTCCTGGATGAGAACAGAAACTTTGTCCCTGGTGCTCCTTTCTCTAGCCATTTGACTTGTCCTTTCAAGCAAAATATTAAACACTTTTTTTTTTTTTTTTTTCCTGTAACTGGGGCCTGTTAAAATGAGATCTTGTATTTACATAGTTTGATAAAAATTAACTTGCAGTTTTTAAAGACTTAGGCTATTCACAGGATGTGGGACCTTCTCAGCAATATTTAGAACAGCACATTTGCTGAAGGGTCAGTTGGCTGACTCTCCTTAGCAAAATCTGAGGTCTGATAAAAAAAAACAGAGTCCCTAGAACTAGTAAAATGCTTGCCTAGCCCATTTAGAAACTGAAGGCAGCTACAGATCAGAAGTGAACATGTGGAGCCCACATGTGTTTACAAGTTAGCTGGGACCTATGAGAGCCTCTGGCTATTTATTCATGTGTCCATCAATAAATACCCTGCTCTCCTGCACACTGGATGTCAGGGTGCTGTCCTACTCTTGAGCTTCTGAGTGCTTAGATTTTTTAAATATATTTTTTAAAATATATTTTTACAAGGAGAAAAAGAAGTTTTTTTTAAAAAAGATCTCAACACCATCTTACTGTGGTTGATGTATGTGCTATTATTGTTGGTACAGCTTCATATCTATCACTGTTAGTGCTTTTGCTGTCACATAGATGCACATAATCAAGAACATTCCTTTCACATAGACCCACTTTCATCTAAACTTTAGCCATCATCATACCAGAAGTCAGACATAGGGATGGTAGCTTCTGCTGATTACATTTGGAAGGAAATCAAAGATATTGATGTGAATAAACTATTCTGCCTTTGAGATTGAAAACTACTTCATGGCACAGTAACATGCCATGAAGACATGCCTTTTCCAGGCAATTTGGACTTTTCACAATACTACAACATCATGTAGTGATAAGTATGTACTCATTGATAGACAATACTCAGTTTTGTACAGACAGTCCATGCCTGGGAGAGATCCATGTAGTAGAGGTGTCATTAGGGCACAGACAAGAATTTGGGCTCACTGATATGATTTTGACTGGACCACCAAGGTAAGATTCTTCACACATTCAGAGCACTAATTTGAAAGTGATGACACCAGTTGCTAGACCCTGTGCCTTCTGTAGCTTTGAGAGTGGCTTTAAACTCCTTTTCTATAAATGCTTTGCATAAGGACACTTGCTGGGTGAAGTATAACATGAAGAAGCAGGGAATGGAGCAACCTTTGTGACAACTTTTGGATAATGGGATTAGAGACTGGTAAAAATAGCCCTTAAAAAAATAATATGGTTCTGGTGCTTCTAAAAGAATTAAGATTAGATAAGGCTCATACATTAGTTTTGGCATTCAAGACAGGGAGGCTTGATTGTGATTTCTTGAGCTATAAGGTTAGACCAGGCTTCGGAAGAATTAGTCCCCTGTTAGACTTGTGTGATCTCTCTTCTAGACTGAACATTTCCTTCTCTTGTTTCCTCAAACTCTTCATGAAGTATCTTTGTTATTTAGATTCTCATATTAAAAAAATATCAAAGATCAAATATCAAAGATGTGAGGTAGATGACTTTCTTACTTTATAGCGCTTTATTCCTCTGGAGGGCTCCAATATGGGAGTCCTTTAGATTGATAGTTTTAAAAAGAAAGTATCTTTAATGTCCCAACTCTGTAACGACTAAAGGTTAATTTAATTGGGAAATATTCAACAAGAAAGGACAGAATCTGTGGCCTTTTTCTCTCACAAAATACGGATGCAGTTAAGCACATAAGTAGCAGAAGAGAGAGTTAGAATTTGGATTATAATGTGGCATGAAACTATTTCAAATAAGTAATGCCATCAAGGAGAAAGAAAAATAAAATGGTGGTCAACTGCATCTGAGGTCTCGGTAAATTAGTACTTTGTTTAGTAATTTCTTTTTACTTCAATTTTTACTGTTTTTTTTCTTCTTTCAGTAGCTGTTGTGGCATGTTTTTAATTCCAAACACAACAGTAGAACCATTTATTTTAATAATGTCTTTGCTTTAGCATCCAGTTGAACATTATTTGCAATGTTCCCAAGTCTTGCTAACTACAGCAATGATTTAATAGTTACCTTCTCAGTAACGATATCCTCTACATTTGTTTTAGGAAAGTGCTATGTGTAATGAATACTAAGCAGTCAGGTACTCCTACTGAAGTAGTCCCTAACCACTATTTAATCATCTTAGCGAACCATGAACATTTCTGGCCAGCCTTATTGCACTACTACTAGTCTCTGACATTCCTTCATTTTAGATCTTCCAATTCCTTTTCTTCATGATTTAATGGAAATAGTCATCATACACTACAGATGTACTTGCAAAGGACTTCCACAAAGTATTTTCCTATAGCACACAATAAACCTTATCTGAGGAAGGTTTAAGTGTCTGGAGCATACAATATATGAGACTTTTTAAAATGGAAAAGTACTTTAACTGGAATGCTTAAATAAACTTTTATGGGGAAAATATTTTTTTTTTTCCAAAATTAACAAGTTTATTCTGAGTGACTGAGTTTCCTGACAGTATCTTCTCCTGAAGATGTTATAAAGGATATTTAAATTCACAGGATATTCACCTCATGCAACCTGAGCATTGGGAGAGGGAGGACATGTTTCAAAACACTGAAGAAGAAGACCCTTTCCTGACAAACATTACTCTTTATTAAGTCTGAAAACTCTTATGCTTTCCAAATCATCAAGGTGGTGAGGGAGAGGTACCAACCCAGTCTCAAACTCTCAAAAATAACACGAAAAAACCTTCTAGGTAGTGGCCACAGAAAAACAATGTGAAAAACACTTCTATTATTGTAATATCTTAGAAACTCACAGAATTGTTCAGGTTTGTCTCTTGAGGGGACCCTGCTAAACATAGAAGGGACTGAGACATACAAAATGTGACCATGAAAGCAGGAGAAGTCATAGGAGGAAAGGAAAGTAAACCCAGGCTTTTGGTCTGCCCTTCCTGTCCTCGTTAATTGCACTATGTGTCTCTGCTTGAGAAATGAAACATTAGAAAAGGGAGGATGACCTATGAACTAAAGAGAAAACTTTAACTCAAAAGATTCCAGCATGATGATGGAGGAATATACTGGTCAAACAGGCTATATATACATATATATATATATATATATATATATATATATATATATAACCTTCCATAAGTTGGTAAGACTGAAAATACTTTATATAAATACTTTATATAAAATACTTTATAAAATACTTTAGTATAGCTACAGCTGTCTCTGTGGCATGGGAGATTGCCTCATCTCTCAAAACACTAGAGTCAAACTTCCATAAGAAGCAGAAGACCATATTAGGAGGTTACAATGATGAAAATATTCATAACAGATGATGAGACAATCAGCCACAGCAATACTAATGTGTTTTATGATGGAAGGACACCACCCTTGGTCTCCTTGAAGTATATATTTATATTTTTCAACATCTGCTACCCATCTTCTTGATGGTAGGATATAAATGGACTGGTTTTAGCTTCTTTTTGTACTGGCTAGACCTACATCTCAAGGGTCACTGTAAACTGTGCTTTTGCACTACTTTCACCATAATTATTCTTTGGTATCTGTAATTAAAGCCATCTGAGGAAGCTACAGACTAAAGGCATCTCAGAAACACAGGCAATTAAAGTAACGATTACGTAAGATGAGTCATAGTGATGACTGTGGAATTTTGGCAAACAAATCTGCACCTTAAAATTTCAGCTTCTCTTCCTCTTTTTCTTTTTTTCCTAGTAATTTTTCAGTTTACCTCTAATGAATTAATAATCAATGAGAGAAAGTTCTTCCTGTATTCTTTTCTTGACATTCACAAGAATACATCCGAGAACATTAGAGTGACTTTCCCATGTCAGCCTCCAAGTAATTTTAGAGGGTGCTGACAGTGCTCATACTTAAAGGTTTGTTAGGAACCAGCAGGGTGCATTGGACTAGATTTGGCACCTGAAGATTCAGATACTCATTAGAATTTCCATAAGTAACTGTATGCTCAACTCCCACAGCTTCTCATGAATTCATTAACTGATAATCAAACAAAATCTCAGCAGTTGCTCACCCTTAAGGCCTTCCCAAGGATGCCATTCCAGAGACAAGTCTTGATGACAGAAGGTCTACAATTGCCATGTATTGTGGAAAAAAGAGATTTTGGACTTGAGAAATGTAATATTCTGCTGCCAATTATATACCCAGTCTGAGTTGCTGACAGTTTCCTTTTCCTTTCACACTTAGGCAACATCTCTGGTCACAGAAAATGAAGCAAAGGCCTCAGGAAAGAAAGAGAAAAATGTATTTTGAGGGAGAAAAGAAGTGAAGCTCTGAGCCAACTCTCTGATGCCTTGTCTATTAAGAAGATTTAGACAGAATTTCCTGGATCTGATTTATAAGGGAATTTTCCGTGGTAGAATGAATTTCTGATAAGCATTGTCTACATAAAGTATAATAAACAAAAGAAAGCAGGAACCATGCATATAAAACAGTGCGTTTACCTTCTTCCTCTTCTGAAACTGCTGTTCAGACTAATGATGGTGATTCTTTATCATACAGGAGATCCTTAACACTGCTGGAAGGAATAGCTGGAGACAACGAGAAATAAAAATAGTCAGAGAACTGAAACTACACAAAAATTCAGAGCTACAAAATGTAGAAGAGGAAAAAACACTGGAAGGCAGAAGAAGACTAAGACACACTATTAGTTATTAATTCTCTATGAAATGAAAACATCATGGGATTTAAAAAAGCAGTGGTATGTCCATGAAGTTAGGCTTCTATGCTTACTAAGTGTATTTTGAGGAGAGAAAGAACTTGCCCGTAGGTTATTTGTGTGTGGATGTGGGGTATTGCTTTGGAGAGGGAGGTTTCATTCCTTCAAAAGATTTTGCTCCTTCAGTCTTGGTTCTAATGAGAGCCAAATGGTTCCTGGATGTAATTATTTCATAAGGTCTGTTGAACAGACATTAGAACTTTCACCTGCTGTAATCTTAGCTCAAAACCAGCTCACAATGAGGAGGAAGAGTGCAGCGTCCTAGGTCCTTCTGGAATGAAATCTTTCAGTTTATAGATAATAAATCACTTAAAGCTGAAAACCACATTTAAGTAACACCTCATTGAGCCTTTTTAAAAACATTTTCTCTTGGTCTACCACATGTATAAATAGAGTTGAATAAAATTGATTTGTCTTGTTGATAATGGGACTAAAAGCACCAGTAGCAGGATAATAATATATGCTTTCAGAAAAATCCTGTTAGTGTTCTTTAAAATACTTCCCACCATTCAGACAATGGAAAATTGTCTTTTGTTTGTTATACTGCAGGAACGAAATAGTAAAGGAGAAAAATCTATATTTTTAAAGGAAAATATTATTTACTAATAAGGGTAAACGACTCTGTGCCTTAAGGAATGTGGAGGAACATTTTTAGGAAAGTGCTTTCACAGTGAAAGATGCTAATGTCTTACTGGGGACTATTGATTTAGATATCTCAGGATGAAACTCTTAATGTTACAACTAAACAAAGAGTCTTCTCTTTTTTATTTTAATTTTTCTCCTTTTTTAAAAAAAAAAAAAAAAAACACAAAACCAAAAACCAACTAATTATTCTTCCTAGACTATTGTGTTCATAATTTTTCATCCAGAGTAGCTTTTCTAAAATTATGATCGCAGTCAGACTTACCTTTACAGAAAAGGCTGGGGCTAGGGGTTCTTAAGCTGTGCCAAGGACAAAGAAAGAGATGGTAAAAAAGTTACAACTGTGAAAGAGAGACTGAGGAATATTCTGCCTCTTCCAGGAATGAGGTAAATTGTTTTGATGGAAGTGTCTGCAACAGTAAAATATTCTCATCTATACCTGGTTCCTTTATAAAAGCAACATGTATTTGAAAAACAAAACAAAAAACAACAACAAAAACCCTCCAACAAATAACAAAATATTACAGAAAAGAGAATAAATCACATTATGAGAGATAGAAGACGGGAAGACTGTTACAGAAGAAACTTCTCTGAGGAAAATCTTTCTTCCACTATCCCACATTGCAGCCAAGTTTTATAATACTACTTTGGTTGCTTTCTTTCACAGGTACTCCAAAGTTTATTGATAGAAAAATTCTCTATAGACAGTTAACCATAACCCATGCTTCTGAGATGCCCTTATGTCTTGTGAATATAAAAAATTTCAATTATTTTTTAAATTATCTTGCACAAACTTCTGGTAATCACAATCTAAAAAAAACAAAACAAAACAAAACAACATGCTGGAAATAAAAAAAAAGTACCACAAATAATCTTTCAGCAGGAATATCTTGCTGCATTTACCTCTGGGTTAAACTCTAAGACGTCGTGGTATCATAACAGTGTTGAAGAGCCAAAGTATTGCTCAGGCATTTTTGAGAACATACATCTCCCATGGAACTTGCTTCAGAAATTTAAGAAATAAGCATGGTTATTTTTCCTTGTCAGTGCATAATGAGGTATTTTACTCAGCCAAGACTTTTAGGAAATGAGACTGAAAAGCAATGAGCCATACTTAAGACACACCAGCCTTGTTCATTACAAGGAAGTCAGACCTTATCCTGGTGGATTCAAGGTACACAAGAGATCAAAACAACAACCTCATCTAGCTGCCTTCCTTCTGACAGTTTTCAAGCTGCTTCATCATGCACTAAATCCAACATTACTTGTGTGTAAGTCCATGCAAGAATGCTAATTAAAACGATGTACCTATCACATACTCTTATGCCTTCCAGGCAGGAAGAACATAACAGACAGCTGCTGTTCCAAGTCACTGTATGGGAGGATAAGTGGTAATTGACCCTGCAGTTGTCAGGTTAATTCACAAAGGGAAATCTCTTGCACAACTGATGCTTCTTCTGCTCCTTTATCAAAAGCGAAACAAACAAAAAAACCACAAACAAACAAAACTGTACCAGAAGCATTCTCTTTATAGCAACTATTTGTATACAGTCGTGAGGAGCAACTATTTAAACGAGGAGTTCCACAAGCACAGGAAATAAGGAAGTCTTGTGCTTCATATATTTCTGCTTCATGCCTGACTGACTTCAGAGTCTAAGAAAGCACATACTCCATTAGAAACTTTTCCTGTGTCTGGGACCTGATAAAAAACTCTTCCCATGTGGCAGAGGCACGATCACAAACATCTTTTTTCTGCCATTAGGCATAGCACATAGGTTCTGTTTCTGTAGCTGGTCATCCACTTTCACAAACCAGGTAGAAGCTTAATTATCTTTGATACTTCTACTCCCCTGATGAATTCCTTTACTAAAGTATTGGTTTCACTGGGAGGAGGAAGGAAGTGCAAAATTAGGAATACACATGGACAGGCACACTGACTGTAAAAGCCTCATAAGACTTGTTGCCATAGTAAGTCAAGTTAAAAACCCCACATCCAGATGTCAGATAAGCTAGTTTTCTTTACATACCTGACACTGTTGATTTTACTCCAAGGGTTCCAAAAAAAATTATGATAATCTGTAATAAGCAAACCCACAAAATCCTGCAGGAACCCATGAAAACTTAGTTGTATTCAGTGTACAAAGGAAAACATGTAGACCTGGTGGGATGTCTTTTAACATCCATTATTCCCTGACACAGGAAAAAATTATGTTACACCCCTCAAAGCTTCCTTCCAAGCAGCACCAGATGAAACCTCCAATTTCCGATTACTGCATGTGTTTCTGTTGAACGGAGCATAAACCACAGCATTTGGATTCAAACATGAACCTGAGCTCCCTGAAGGTGTTCATACCTGAGGTTTTTGGTTTGATTTGCTATAGAGATAAAATGCCCACCTATGTGTATTTATCTAGATCGTAGTCTAAATTTTATGCTTAAAAGTGGGCAGAGTTTTGAGTTAAGATTATCTAGAAAAAAAAATCTTGCTCAAATAAAAATTAAAGTTTTCAAATACTTCTCATTTAGCTTAAGGGAAAAATTCAGAGGAATTTCGCGAATGTAGACAGTGATCATTTAACAAAAATAATAGAAGTGTTGAGCCTAAGGCTTTGGATAAAATTCTCAGTCAATGCTTGTTAATAAAACGATGTTTTCATTTTTTTTTTTTTTTAATTAGAATTAAAAACAAACGAACCTCAAACAACCTCCTCATAAAATTAACACAGTTTTGTTTAGACATTTCTGTGTTATAGGCTCGATGATACAAATTCATGCAACCCTTACCTACTTTATGTATTATTCCCTCAAATCTAGTTTACACTCTTATGTTAGATCATGAAGGGAAAAATAACAGTTATACCATCTGATTTATACAGTTATGCTATCTGCAGCTGTTCATTATTCCGTTGCTGTTAAGAGCACTTTCCTCCTAATTGGGCAGTTGCCTCTAGTGACTGAGTCATCTGTTCATGGTGAGTAAGTGCTACATATCTTTCATCCTAGCCCAAAGGCTAGTAGTTTAGATAGGAAGAAAAAAAGATTAGGTACTGCATTTTTAACTCACAAGGTTCCCATAATTTTACTGAAGATTCTCTGTGTCAAGTGGCGTTTCTCCCCTGCATCTCAGATTTACAAGACATTACAGCTTTAGTCTTCATAAAAACTTGATTTACTTCTGAATTGTTTAGAAGTTCAGATATGGAGTGTAGAAAGAGTCATTACAATCTACTATATGCTAGAATATTTACCATCCTTATTTTATGCTGAATTTTTTTAATATGCTGAAGGCTCAAAAATAAATAATTATTTAGTGCTCCTGAGTCTCTTGATACAAGTATATACTTACACAGAAGAAGAACAGAGTAGCTTAGCAGGCTATGACTGAATCGCAGATAGATTAAACTTATTTAATTTAGGCATCAGAAAGCTCTTGAGCCTGAACCTTTGTATTTTTATGACAGAGCTCAGTTATTCCATCCTCTTCTAGAGTGCCATGCATTAGAAATACAAAGGGACAAAATGATTCCTAATAAACAAAGGGAGGAATAGAATCAATCTACTCCAGGCAGATTTTCAGTCTCGTTACTGCTAAATAGTAGAATATTTATCATATGTTGAACCTAGAAAATGACAAAGCCCGAGTTAATATGTCTATTTCTTATTCCTGATTTTCAAAATAGTTGCAGCAAGTGGAAACCATCTTAAGGCTTCTGTAACCTTACCAAGGAAACTAGCCTGGCATATAGATATTGAGGTATTAGGCTGGTTAAAGCCACCTAGTTTATCCTCATTTAGGAAATGCATGGATTGTTCCTTGAATGGAACAGAGAGCAGGGTTTGTATCTGCTTTCTCAAGGAACAAAACCACAGGTGGAAGAGGACACTCAGTCTTGGTACGACTATATCAGCTCATGAAGTGGTATGAAAGAGAACTTGTCAATATAGCTTCAAAGTACAAGCGAAAAATAAGCAATCCAAATGATATATATATCCAGACAGGAAAGGGAATGAGGAAGGAAAGATATTCTGCTCATAAGAGGTAGACTACAGAGACCTATGCCTTTGAGAAACAACTGTGTGGTCTGATTTCATCCCTCATTCGAAACAGAGATGGAGGTTTTCCTAAGTACGTGAAGAAAAAGTCATCCAGAGAACCATGTTTTATGACATCCCAAAATGAGCTAACACATTTTATGCTACAGAAACACTCAAAGATCTGTTATAGAAGTGTCTGCCACTTCGAAGTTACTACTTGAATTGCTCTTTACTTTTTGGACAGATTTTCTGCTGTCCTTTATGGCTTAATATTAAAAACTTGATGGAAAACACAACTTTTGCAGATGAGAAAATCCTTTTCCAATTAAGTACTGTTCTCCTTTCACTTTTTTTTTTTTTTTTTGACAATATCTATGTGAAAAAGAGTTGGTTATTCTCTTGTGTAGAAACTATTAATCAGCATAAACCATGTAAGTTTCTTTTTCACATCTACCTTATGTCTCAGAGCCTCTACCAAAGCAGTGAAAGACATATACAACAAAAAAGATTCCCAGATTTCCAGGATGGCAACTATGGGCCGAAAGAAAATTGTAGGCAAAACTAAATCTACATTTGGCAAAAAAATAAAGATAAGACAGCTTGAAGCTGGAGTTATTAAATCTGAGTAAATCATGGTATTGTCATAAACTAGGAAACTGCCTGACTCCATTACAAACAGTTTTCTCTCCTCAGTTAGTAGCTAATAAAGAGAAAGACATTTCAAGTGACTTAAAAGTCTTCAAATAATTGCAGAGGTTGAGACAACAGGAATATGATAATAAAAACATGGGGGGAAAGGAGGCTTCTGTAGAATAATTGATCAAGCAATGTAGGGGTGGCAGTTATTCTTAGATAGACATGCTCACGCTGTGGAAGACTTCTTTAGGATATAGTGGACTGAGGTTCGGAGCTCCTGTCCTCCCAGTTCACAACTGTCAATAAATCTTATGTCTCCTACACTTGCTTATAGTCCCTCTTATAAAGTATTTGACTAGTGAATGGCACAGAAAGAGGATATATGTTCTACTGTCTAAAAGTTAGACACTCAGGATATTTGTAGCTGTAGCTCCAAATTAAGTATAAAGGTGTTTGGACCTTTGTTTCTAGCACCCTAGTTGAATACATGTAAGTCTATTCAAGCTGTTCATTCTAGATAAAAAGACTGGAAAAAACAGAAAATAATTCTGTGTTATTTTTTATTTCTGGTTGACCCAATCCAATTTTGCAGTGTTTATTTGTGGTTTCACACCAAACTGAAACATCAGCTACTTGTAATAACTTGGTCTTTGCTACTAGCATAACCATAATCACTGAACTTAAGAAAAAAGCTTTTCCCTGAATAGGACTGCACCTGTATGCATGAAAGATTTTGCCTTTAGTTACTCAGCTGACAACAACCTACATAAGTTATATGACTTTCAAGGCTGGTGTGAACAATGGTTAAGTGTTTTTTTCTTGTCTGCAGATATCAGCAGTATACTTCAACTATTTAAACTGACAGATTATTTAAAACAAAAAAATAAATATGTTTTTGTGTGCTTTAGTTCCTATAAAAATAGGTCCATGTTTTAAAAACTATTGTTTTGAACTATGGACTTAGATTTTGGAAAATTATTTTAATAAGACAGGATTTATGACAACAGGTCTATTCATTGTAGTTTTTAAAAACACATTTGCCACAAGGTGGCAAACTATGTCTACAGGTTTAAATTGAAAACAAGATTGTAGAGTTATCAAGACATACTCTGAAAACCTTTCATTTCTTGTGCTCAAATAGAAAACTATCGTATCAATAGCTAATGTACCTCTGCTGTGTATGGAGAGTAGAACTTTCGTTCTTATGAAACAAGAAGGCATGCAGAGAGAGAAAGAGGTGCTGATGCTAATGCATTTAACTCATAGAATGCATAGAATGCAGTTTACTCATAGAATGTTCATTTAAACAAACCTTCCAGATCTTCCTAAAAAGTATTCTCAATAATATAAGGGAAAAATATATGTCTATGGAAGCAGCTGCTAAACTTATGAATAACAATTAACATAGTTTTAGGGCTTGTTTTGGTGGAACGAAGTTTTGCATGAGTGTCAAAACTTTTCCAACTTAATGGGACATTTTGAATGATCATTTGTGGGGACTTGTGTGACATTCCACATCACAGAAATAATCTTTATAAAAATTTCTTTTACAAGAAGCAAACAAATAAACTAGCAAAGAAATGTGCTTCCATAGCTGGCATTAAAATATGCACGTTGCAAAGAAAAGTATAAAGGTATAAGTTAATTTGATCTATGTGTGTGGTGAGGGTGGGTTAAATAGAATAGAGACAAGCTAGACGTCACTAACATAGGAGCATCAAGAAGGGAAAAAAAAGCAACAACAAAAAGCAACCTTTCTGGCCTTGAACAAAAGGCCTTTACAATAATAATAAATGCTTAGTAAGTGTAGGATTATAGAATCATACCATAGTTTGGGCTGGAAGGGACATTCAAAGCTCATCTAGTCCAACCCCTGCCATGAGCAGGGACATCTTCACCCAGGTCAGGTTGCTCAGAGCCCTGTCCAGCCTGGTCTGGGATGTCTCCATGGACAGGGCATTCACCACCTCTCTGGACAACTTATTTCGGTGTTTCACCACCCTCACTGTAAACAATTTCTTCCTTATATCTAGTCTGAATCTATCCTATTTTAGTTTAAAGGCATTACCCACTGCCCTATTGCAACAGGCCCTGCTAAGTCTGTCCCCATCTTTCTTATAAGCCCCATTTAAGTATTGAAAGGCTGCAATAAGGTCTCTTTATGGAGAAATCCATAAAAAAATGAAGAAATGTGGACAGGTGCCACTTCTGCCTTTCATTGCTTCATTGCAGCTTCATTTAGTAGCCCAGTGTTTGATAACTTTCTGATTGTAACCATCTATAAACAAAAAACAATAAATGCAGCTGTAAATAATAATGCAGATAAGCCACTGTTCTGAACCAAATAACAAGTGTAGTTTGAGAAAAATTTCTGGTAGTTTATGAGGGGATAACTAAACCCCCTTAGGTGACCTGTTGAAAGAAAACAAGCCAAAAAAAAAAAAAAAAAGGGATTAAAAAAAAAGGCAGTATATTTTCTGTCATTTCTTAGAGGACACATGTTTCATAGTAGCATTGTTAGGACATTAGTAGGGAAAACTAGAATGTGAATGGAAAGGAAGAAATTGGCTCTTGGAGCCTAACTTTTAGGTGAGGGTCTTATACTACCTCTTCAGAAGTACTGGAGGAAAAATCTGAGATTATTATTATTTTTCTTCCTGGCATTCTACATTTAGTTTTTTTTTCCTATCAGATCCAGTCACACTGTATGGAAATGCTTTTTAAACAATCCCAAGTGAACACTTAAGGGAGCAAACTAGTAGGAGACATGTTAGGCTGCCCTCTCAATATGGAGTTAAGTGACAGACCTGCTCTCTAATGGCTCTACAAATGATCCATGCAGAAAGAGTCTTTAAATAGTTGTTGACAGTTAGTGGATCTTTCATTCTCATTTTTGAGGCATTCCAGTGCTAATGGAAAGAACAGGAGAAAGAAAAAAAATCATCTGTATCCATTCCACAGAGACTCTTCCCTTATCTGCCATGTCAAAACTTCATAAAATGTACAAACCCTCACTGACACTAAGGAGTTAATTTATAGGATGAAATCCAGCTTTGGGTCTTTCAGATTTTGTGTTTAAAAGAAGACTTAAAACTTAAAAATAGCGGACTCAACAGTGGATTAGTGTCATCATGCTGTTGATATAGATTCACCATCCTCCTTGGACAGGCAAGTTTGTTTTACTATGTAAATGTAATTTTGTAAGAAAGACTTTACTTTGTAACACAGATATTCAGATTGAAGTACCTAAAACTCCTGCCTCTGTCTCTGGAATTTGGTAGCTAAAAACAAAAGAGTGTCCTAATAGTCGGCAGGTAATGAGTTATTGCTCTAAACAGCTGTGCAACACATCTGCAATTGAGGACAGTTGAGCCCAGGAATCCTTAACTACTGACGAGCTACTTAGTGTTGCCAGCAGGCACAGGTTGCTGTGATAGACTATAATTACAATAAAGTCTGAAACCCATGACAGTACCTCTTCTCAAGGAGATCACTATGACATCAATGTAGAGCATGGGGTGCGTGTCTGGCATGTGATTTTATCTCTAAATATGAATTTCAGAAATCAAAAACCAGGTAGCAATTACATATGTTGGAGGGAATGTAATGTCCTGGTCAGCTGCAGATAGAAGTTTTGCATTGTTCTGTGTTATTAGACTTACATAACCAGTTATGTAACTGCTTTCGGGATGTTCAGCTCATGATCTAGGCACAGTTAACACCGAGCAGCAGCTGTTGCCATTAATATGTGTGAGACCACATAGGACAATAAGTTGGGCGTGATGAGAAGGTGGAAACAAAGAAGTGAGATTGCTTTGTTAATAATAAGTAATTATTCAGAAGCAAAATACCAGCAGGAAAAGGTATAAAATCTGAGGGAAAAGATTCAGATCAGCAGTAAATCAGCAATTCTGAGGATCAGTTTGTTTCAAGGAAGAGCAGAACTTGTCTGCACTGGACTGATGGCAATGTGGCCAGTAGGTACTCATCAGGTGATCATACATCTGTGTGTGAATATATCTTAGCCTATATCTTGCCATATATCTTCATCTATCCCAGAGCAAGCCATAGCTTTTCCTCACAACATAGTTGTCCCAGCCCACACCCATACGCCCTAGCTAATAAATAATTGTGGTGTGCCATAAGTGTTGTGCCAGATCCTGCCCTTGGTTGTCCACACCCAACAAAAGAAGCCAAAATTAAAGTGAATCAAAGATTTGGTTTCTTTAAAGAAATTTGAAAGATATGACATATACAAAAAACATTGATATTGATTGAGCTAAACAGACAGATATTTTGAACCCTTGCTTCTTGTAAAACTTCAGTTTTGCTTTTCTTTAGTTTTAGCTACTCTCTATTATTGGGCTGCATATATATATATATATAGTAATAGATATAAAGCTACATATTTTCAACTCTTTTTTTTCTCTGATTACTATCAGAGATTTTCTTGGACAGCATGTGATACTCATCTTTTTCTGCAAATATAACTTTAACAAATGTTAAAATAATGCTGCTGATTGCATTGTTTTAATAAAATTTGTTTAATTAAGAACCTTCTCCCAAACCTTCCAACCACATCACTTTTATTAGTTTACTCTGGATTTACCTGATCAATGCATAAAGACTAATATGGACCAACATCTTTGTGACAAACATTGAGGTTCAAATTGCAGTTCTTCTAAAATGCTTGATGTTCCACCGAGTTTTAACTGTTTTTGTCATCTTCACATGTTGTTGCTAGCAAAAAGCATTAAGCTGAGGCTTCAAAATTTTTACAAGTTATTCTTTCATTTCAGCTGACTTACTCATGCCAAATAACTGTCCCAGAGCAAGCACATGTTGAAAGAGGAGAATGTGTGCTGGGAGGAAGATCTGCCTCATGTTCAGTTCATTATGGGCGGCAGCTTATCAATCAGACACAGCCCTTAGGAAGATCTTCAATGTAGATAAGCTAAGTACCAAACACACCCAAAACCTGGACTTCCACCACAGAATTTATTTTCCTACATGATATAAAATAGTGTATATATCTATAAAAAAAAATAATTCAAACAGTTGCATGTTAAGATTCTAACAATAACATTGAGAGAAATGAAAAATTTGATTTTGATCTTGTGTTGATTTGTTGGCAAGAATTTTGTATGGAGCTTTGTTAAATTCAAGTGCAAATGTCAAACAGCAGAATGAGTTCATAACTGGTTATAGGTCCAATTTAGCCAAGAAATCTGTCTATTAGGGCATGTACTGTAAAATGTCTACTATAAAGAAGTCCAACTGAATCCCATTTTTAGAATTTTTTTTTCTATTTCTGTTCTTTATATTTCTATACAGTATTTTCTCCTCCATATCTATAATATGGATGTGCTATTAGTTCTGAATTCATAATAACAATACCCTATTCTCATACACTGTTTTCCCTTGTTAGAGATACATCAAACACCCTACAGAATGTAGAATGGTTGATGTCCTTTTGACACAGATGAAGAACCTTGACATTACATTTCTTAGAAAACACATCTTATGTATATAAACTCATGGTCATCTCTGCTCTTCACAGTTGCTCTATCCAATACATTGACCAAATACGTAGGAAAATGTAATGCCTATTAAAGCAACTGGTACAGCTGGGGGAAAAATAATCAAACCACTTTAGAGAAGTCTTTCTTTAGGTGAACAGTTAACAACCTGACTGAATAAATCTGAAGTTTGCTCAGAAAAAGTGAGTTTGTTTTGCATTTAGCTAAATTTACTTTACAGGAATACAAGTTATTGTAGTTTGCTCTAGCCACAATCTCCAGAAGAACTGCAGTCTGGGATAAAAAACAAAAGAAGTTAATGCATGTGAACACAAGTCCTAAAAGATCTTCATGTATTTAGGCTCTAAATAATATTTAATATCTGAGAAATACAGGCACTCAAGTCCCATTTTCAGAAGTGCTTGAGATCACTTAGTTTGTTTTGTTGGGTAACATATAGAAAAAGTTATTTCCGTGTGCTTGAAGTCTGAATCTGATCCTTCACCTCAAAACTACTTGAAAATTCTTTCTTGGGGGTGATTTTTAGGGGATAAGTGATTAATAAATCAATATGTTAAGCACTACCAGCTCCTACAAAGGTTAGAAGCGCCTCAGTGCTGTACCTCCCAGCTGAAAGTGTCAATTATCCCACTTCAGGGCTTCTGCTTTGTTTCTGTGTTTTAAACAATACTGGACTTCTATTGCTTTTGGCAAACAGCGAACATGTCTTTGATATAACACAGTCCCTAATTTTGCACACAAAAGAGATTTTGACATGAAAATTGTAGGATCTTTGGATCAGTCCTTAGGAAAACCAGAGGAGTATCAGACACTTTCTTTTTTTTTTTTTTTGTCTCTAACAATTATATATCTAACAATTATATATCTAAATTCTTCCATGAGGAACGTCTTGACAGAACAGATAAGAAAGATTAATTTTCTGTATGGTGGGAAGAGATTATGAAATACCTTAGTAACAGAGTTTAAAACCACAAAGCCATATAATTTGTTAACAGTGGGGAAGTAGTATTTTCCCCTTTCATTCACAAACTGACGATCTTCAAAAAACAGACATCATGAGAAATGTAGGAGAAAAGTGAAATCCTCTTAAAAATTCAGCAGAGCCAGTTTATCACAAAGTTCAAACACTGATGCATAGCACTTTCTGAACTGTGCTCTTCTGTGGTCTAGAGCTCATGATCAGAATAGTGTTTAGGAGCTTTTAAAATAATATTTTCAGTTCAGGGAGCAGATGATGATAAGAATGTATGATGATTCATGGAAAAAAAAAGTTGACAACCCATTGATTTAACATTTGGTGAACTGCTGTTTTGAAGCATGTTTTAGTCTTTTTCTAATCTATTATATTAAGAGAGTGTTGTTCTATTTTATTACAGGCTAGACATGAGGAAAATTTTTTTTTTTTACAATGAGGGTGGTAAAATACTGAATACTGGCCCAGGTTTTTCAGAGAGCATCCCTGAAAACATTTCAGGCCAGGCTGGATGGGGCTCTGAGTGACCTGATCTGGGTGAAGATGTCCCTGCTCATGGCAGGGGGATTGGATGAGATGGGCTTTGAAGGTACTTTCCAACCCAAACTATGCTATGATTCCATGAAATAGGGACTCTAGTAATATCACTGCTCTGCAGTCACTATTATAAATAAGATCATTTCTTCTTGCAATATAATCAGTAAAAACAGAGAGAACTCTGGCCCCAAAAATATTAAAGTAATGAGATTACAGAAACATTTTTGTTCCATACTGGAAAACATGTGTTTTGGGGTTTAGGCACATGATCATAAGACAAGCCGTGCACAATCAACTTTGCACTTACTGAGGGTGAAGGTTGAATTGATTGATTGGGCACTGCATGTCAGTAATCCTTTAAGTCTCCATATCAGGCAATACTGGTTCCTTACTTTAGTTAGAAACATATCTGGTTTCAGCATACTTGTGAATCCAAATGAAAAAAAGGACATCATTGTGAAGCCCGTACTATTTACTACAGTTTAGAAAATTGTGTTTCTCCACATTTCTCCAAATAGATTAGTGAATTAAGAACAAGGAGGAAACCTAAACTCTATTTATGTCCTGCTACTGAAGAATGAAACAGGTCACCATGCAGCAGAAATGTTGGAGACACGTTTTATGGAATGAATCTCATGTTGTTCCCTGATGTTGAGAGGAGATTCTTACTGTGTCTAAAGCTGAGGGTTCCTAAAGAGGTGGCAACCAAAGCTAAAGAAGGACTGATCAAGTGCAGAAAGGTAGGGAATGGATGGCTGAGAAATATTAGTAAGGTGCTGAAGAGGAGTATGCAGTTTCCTTTTCTTTCAAGCAATCTGAAAACATGTTCTACTAGGCCTGTGACTTGTTCAAATATCTTCAGTTGTGAAACAGTGATCAGATATTGTATCAGACGAGAATGCTAATGGAGGTCGGATATGTGTTCCAACAGGGGCCAGATAGGTGTACCTAGGAGGAGAGAGGAGGAATGCAAACCTGAAATGAGGTCATCATGGAACAGCTGTCAGAAGAATAAACAAATGTTGCAATATTATTTCTGTCTCACACATTTAAAAGTGGAATGAATATATTTTGAACTATTATATCCAGAGTGGTTTGGGGGGAAGTGGGAGAAAAGGCAATATTTTCTCGTTCAGAGTAATATGAGAAATATCAAGTTAGGAAAATCCATAGTCATGCACTTTTATTGGTTTCGTATCTATTAAAGCATGTTTCTTGTGACTTTCCTGCTTGAAGGAATTGAACACTTGTGAACTCACATAGACATTTACAGATTTCTTATGATTCAAGCCTGCAAATATTGTGTTGCCATGGATGCTAGCCTCAGACACTTCAGGAGTTTTTTAGTACCATTTCAACAAAAGCATGAAAGATAGATTTTTTTTTTTTAATTATTATTTTTCTCAAAGAACAGTCTGTCTGTGGCAGGTACAGACCTGGTCATTCAGCTGTTCTCTCCAGTAACAGGAGAAGTGCAATACTGTTGAGATAAGTTATAAATTCCACAAAGGTGTGGTTCAAGACTGACATCTGGTTTTTAAAAGTTCAGGTCAGAAATGGGAAACAAATTAAGGACACTAAGCCGCTGTTTAAAGGATTTAATATGCTAGTAAAAGAACAACAACAAGAAAAGATGGAAAAAGAGGCAGTAAGCCACCCAGCTCTGTGTAAACAACTTATAAGACACTAGACTTAGATGCAGGAAAGATATGCAAAGCCACAAAGTATTTTTCAAAATCATCTTCTGTATTTCAAAGACAGAGGAAGGTGAAGGCCATATCCAAATTCTGCTGAGGTTATTGGAAAGTCTTGTGTTTACTTCGACGAGGTTGGATCTAACCTTAAAAACCAAGCTGGTTTCCTCATATTACATGACAAATGTTGCTCAAGAGAAAGGAAAAGTACAGATAGACAGAGGTGTGTAGGCTATGCTTGGCTAGCTGGAGTGGAATACATTGCAGATGATGGTCCTGGGAAGATGGTTGTTTTGCATGTCTGAAAGTTATTAGATTTCAACTAACCCACAAAAAAAAAAAAAAAAAGATATCTGAGGTAACAGTTTGGAGCCAGCACAGACTGATGCTCCAGGATCATTGCAGTTCTTACTCCAGGTATTAGTGGATTTGTCTTTTAAAATATTCTGGAAAATAAATATCTATTCCTGCTGAGACCGAAAGAAACAAGAGTAATCCAGAATCTTTTTAATGTACTGCATTTGCCCCAGAGATACTCTGACTGGAGTTAAAGCATGTCCTCTAGCTTAGGGCCTAGCCAAGTAGCTTAGTTAAACTTCTGGAGAGCAGCTATGGCTTACCTGCCTACTTTGACTACGCAAATCTTCCAAAATGTTATAACTGGGTTCAGAAGGCTTCATATACTAGCTATTGCTGATGTTTGGCCTTCCCAGGTCTGGTATGACCTGCCTATCCCTCTTTGAGAAAGCCTGCTTCCCCTCTCACTCAGGTTTCTTACTCAACTCCACCCACTTCTGCACAACATTTCCTTTCCCATGAGCAAAGCAATCTGACTTAACACTTCTTCTGTTGCACAGTTAAATCAAATGTTTTCAAACTTGCCTTTTTCTGGAGACACAGCAATTAAGGGTTGATGAAAAAACCCACAACCAACCAACCAAGCAACCTTTTTCTAGCATATCTGCCCAGTTTAACAGTATATAAAGAAAAAATCTAGTGACTTTCTATTGTTAAGCCAAGAATGAAAAAAGCTTGACATTCTTTCGCAGCTGAAAAATGTAATCAGAAATACAGCTTTTTATCTTTATTTAGAATTGTATCTTCCCTAGATAGTTGCCAGTTCAGGGAAATAGGATATTTCTATTTTCTAACGTGAGCTATTGGATGAACAGAAGGACCATGACCATGACTAGGACTAATTGACAGAAAATAAGATAGTTTTGAAAAAGTTATAATCTGGAAGAAGAGTCCCTAGTTAATAGGCAAGAGGAATGCTAGCAGCTGGAAACGAGAAAATCTAATGACCAACAAGTAGAAGAATAGTTGCAAAATATGTTTAAGAGCTGACAAGAAGGGTGGGGTTGAGTAAAGTGACGGGAGAAAAATCTTGTGTTATTAGCCAAAAAGAAAACTTTGAAGTTACCTTCAAAAGCTGTTTCCAATATTCCCTTTTTCTTATTATCAGCAAGTATTAGTGGAAAAGAAACATGAACTTTTTAATTGGGAGAGAGTGAAATAGATAGCCTGATACCATTTATACAAAGGATGGCTGCAATATAGTACTGCTACAGGCAACATTGAGGCTAATGTCTTTAAGTCAGCTAAATCATGAAATGTTTATCTAACTTTCAAGACCTCCACAACTATCATCATTTGTTTTTGTGATTTCTCTCTTACCATTTCTTTTCCTTAGATGTCCTGTTGATGTTTCAGGGTTGACTTTAATGTTCTCCCAAAGGAAATAGCTGAAAGATCCAATATGGTTTCTTTTTTACAAGCCAAGAATGTTTTAGCTCTTTCAACATTTTTTGCATGGAAGTAAGAATAAATGACATGTGGAGACTGCTTCATATCACTGTTAACAATTTGACGTTATTTTCCTGAAATACTTTATTTATACAAGAATCAAGTTTTAAATAAAGAGATATCTCTTATAAAACATATTTATTTATGATATTTACTATTTGCCAACAGCTGTAGACTGTGAACCTTGGAACATATTTAGATCATGCTACTAGAGCCATAGGTATTGTTTGGTTTCTTTAAGCTTGCTTTGTGTCTGATTGGCAAAGTTTCAATCTGTTTTCAAAAGCAGAAGCCTAGTAAAAAAATGTAAAGAACATTGTTTTGACTTCACTTCTTTCTGATGTTCTAGGGTCAGCTCCACACACTAGTGTTGAGAAACAGTTGAATAGATAGAAAAGAGTATGTTGGTGACAAAATAGGTGAGAAGTTTGCTTTCCTGATCAATCCCTCAGCAGTCAGTAATATACCCAGGGGACAGGTTCATTACATGTGAATTTGATCAGGCTGCTGTTAAAGTTGAATTTTGGACAAACTGAACTGTTTGCTGAGTGAACTACTCAACATCAAAGAGAAGCTTGCACATTATGCTGCTTTCGCAGCTCAAACCAACCTCTTTGTTCTGAGGTATAGCCTTATGTACATGTATTCAAAAACAAATGGGAAAATCAAACTGCCAGGAACAAAACTGAAATGTTTTCCCCAGTTAAAATGTGTAAAAATGGCTGGTTTATTTATTTTTTGAAACCTACTCTCCATTATTCTAACTATTGAACTGTTAATTTCATACTGCTTTATGTTGCAAGGTATGTTTGAGAAACAAGGCAAATCACTACAACTTGAGTTTCGTGTTTGCAAAAGTAGACCTTTGCAAAGACCTGAGCTGATTATTTTAGTCATGTTGCTCTTACTGTAGTTGGTGTAATATAGATATATTCTTAAAGCTTATTGTTTTTACTGGCATTATAAAGATCTGTCTTTATAGGACGCTAGCGATACAATTCCTTGTGTTGTAGTAAATCTTACCTTTCGTTGAGTCTTGTCAGTTTTTGGTGTAACTTGTCCATTCTTTTGACTGTTCTTCAGAGAGGCTGTGGAAAAGCACAGGATACTTTCAGTAATTAAGCTCTGTAGCCCTTCTCTTTGCTTGCAATAAGGGCAAGTTGTGAGCCTGAATGTACATAACAACCATGTTTTAGTCTAGAGATTCAATCAAAGCATCTACCTGGTTTTGTCCCTCCAGACTCTCAAGGCTGTGCTGGGCTGGTTCTTACCCTCATACAGTCTGTGAATGAAAGGACTTCTGTCTGTGGATAGGAAAATTTGATTTTTAGAATATAATTGAAGTTCACAATGAATAGAAATGCTTCATATGGCTTGTGCAGTGATTTGTCAATCTAAGATCCCTTTTCTGGTAGGAAAAATGCTTCATCGTCTTCTTTAATGCACACTGGTTATTTCAATTACGCAGCACTACAGCACACCACCGGAATAAACTTGAATCTTTAATGGTGGTTGTGTTGATACCTAAGATCTTGGTATTGCCCATCCAGCCGACGGCTGTAGGTGATTGTATGTGAAGTGGAGAGGAGAAAAATATTTGGCGGAAAGCTTTTAAAACATTGCACTGGAATGAATTCCAGCACCTCAGGCTCTCAAAATAGTTCGTATTAAATATGTACCTATATGGTACCCCACTATAGCCATCATTTTCTCTGTTTTGCAGAGAATGAACCCTCAGTGACCTGAGACTGGTATGACTGGAAGCAAAATAAAGAGTTGGGTTCAACTACTAGAAAAGGTAAAGGAATATAAGACTTTGTCACTGAGCACACTGAAAGGACCTCAGTGATTTGATGATTTCACCCATTTCAGATTCATACATAGACAAGGGCACAAGAAGCAATGGAAATGTATGAGAAATACACTTCTGAAATAAATGTGACTGTAGGGAACTTCTTCCACTTTAATCATTGTTTCTTTAAGAATGAAGGAATGGATTTTAAGAAATTCATCAGATTCATCAAAAATGCTAGAGTTTTTACAAGACGTTGACTGGAGTTACACATGAAGTACTTTTGAAATCTCACTTATATCTCTTAAAATTCAGTGAATTACCAAGTGGTGAATTCAAGTTTGCATGGGCTTAACGTCTGAAAACAAACAAACAAACAAACAAACAAACAAAAACAAACAAAAAAATCAAATGTCTAAGCTGTCTTTTCTGTCTTTTAAGGGATTTTTTTTTCTTCTTTTCTTTTTCTTTTTTTTTTTTTTTTAGTTGAAGCAGTATATAACTGCAGTAAAACTGATTTGCTAAAAACAATGCCATAATATATTTGTATAGCTTGAAAATCTCTTTGTTTACAAACAGGAAAATTATTAGAACCCCTTTGTGCAGTTGTACAGTACTTATTAGATTCCAAAATTTGGAGACCAACGGTTAAGTTAATAAATTCTAGCTAAATTAATAAATCCTTGTGCTCATTATAATGATTAAACCCTATTTCATGTACATTTCCAAGACAACTTGGGATAGGGCTGTTCTGCCTCACTCTTTGCATTATTGAAATTACTGTATCTGACTTATTGTGTACTCTACCACTCCTAGGAAATCATCCAGCAAATGGTGAAGTAGTTACTGTCACAGTCTGAAAATTAAATAAGGAAAGAAATTAAGGAAATAGCCTTGCTTTAGCTGAAGGCTTTTAATCTAATTGAGCATTCTGGTATTCACAAAATACATAATTATCTTGCAATGTATTGCTGTTACTGGTAAGGTATAATGCTCAGTTCTTCATTTGGAAGTGCCGAACATCAAATGCTTAATTGACTCAATGCAAAGACTGGATTTATATCTGAGGTGAAAATGACTTCTTGTTTCCTAAGGCCAAACCCATTGCATCCAAATTTCACTGCTTAGATGAAGCAGCTGGTGCAGTGTGTAGTAGCTCTACATTTCTTCAATAAATGAAAGAAATGCATGGAAGGGTAATGCAGATCTTGGTTGAGCTGCCTCAAGCCTCCCATCTGGATGAAGATCCCAAGGGGACTGCACTCCTAAATCGGCGGTCTGAAAATAATGAAACAGATATTTTCCACTGTTACTTACAAGTAAATCCTTCAAAAGATTTTCAGTGCAGTTTTAAATAGTTCAAGTCATTATCCATCCATCATATTCCTTCAGATTACTTTTTATAGTTAGATCAGGATTTTCCTAGATGTGGAAATATCCGATGGCTAAAGATACTTGGCTATACACATTTTGTTTGATATAGAGGTGACAGTTACTGTATGTCACAATTCACTTCATTTAGTTTATTCCACATGTTGAAATGAGTATATAGGATCCACTCTTTAGATTAGGCAGAACAGCTTGAGGACATCTTCCACAGTCTCAGAGTGGTTCTCTCTTCAAGCAATTTTTACTGTGCATGCACGTGTGTATGTGAATGTATAACACAAGTATCTGTATGTGGACACACACAAATGTTCATGTATTTATATTCAGAATACAGAACAGAATGCCTAATTTCTCTACGTTTGTACACCTCTAGCCTTAGAATAAAAATCAGTAACCATTTATGAAAAACTCCTGTAATTATATAAATCAGTGAATGCATGCATCAAACATTTATTTTTTGTAACAAAATGGAAACAGGATTTAAACTTTTAAACTCCAGTTTGCTAAGATGCATGTGATGTTGTCTAAAAAGCTTAGACTGAAATTATATATTCTTGTAGCTCATTGAAACTATAGATGGGACTTTTGCTATATTTAGTAACACAAGTTTCTATATTTTGTGCTTGCTTGTTAAATAGGTGAAATGCAGAATGATTAACTTAGGCTATAAGGAGACCTCACAGAAGAAACAGTGGCTGAATAGGTTCAGCAATGCCCATGATAAAGTTTGATAATTTTTCCACAACATTTGCCCCACACCTCCAATAATGAATGCTAATTTTCACAACAGAGATCTTTGATCCCCACATGCTGCAGGGAGGGGTAATGAATCTAAGCAGAATCTGCTGTTGTTCCAATCAGCAGGAGAGGATTCACATGCTGCAGACAGAGAACAGAGCTGGTGGTCCCTACTCTTCACCTTACAAACCCATGTGGAAAGTGGGAAGAGCAGTTTGTGACACAGGGAAGACATACAGGAAAACTGAGACTCTTTGAGACATTTTTATTGAGCATTAAAGGACTCACATTATGATGCTTTAATTTAGGAGTCATTCTGCTATTCATGGTCTGATCTAAGCAGATACACTATGAGCAGCTGCTGAGGAGTGATCATCATTTTCTAACCTTTACTGTAACTTTTGTATAGAGCTGTAACACACATGAACAAGTGAGGAAAATATTATTCTAGACCTATGTATATTGTGTACATTGTGTTGTTATTAAGTCATTTGTCAAGGTTCAATAACAGGCTTGAAAGCTCTGGCCTCCACCTGGCATCTTTCCATTTCTTAGAGCTATAGGTTGGCCTCTTACAATGTTTGAATACAAAGCCAAATTGCTCAGTTTTTGGAGGTGCTTCCCTCCTGGACTTTGGCAGAGTGACATTTTCATTTGCTGCTAAAGATGAGTTCTCCTTAGTGGTGTTAAACAAGACCATGAAAAACACAAACACATTTTCAAGCTTGAGATTCAAATCAACATGGGTAAAATATTAAGTTATGCTTCAAAGTGAAAAATTAAAGTATTTGATGATGTCTTTGTGTTTGACAGTGATATAGTAGATTTTGTCCAATGAGTACTCCCAAGACAGCAGTACTTGCTGCTTATATCTTATTTTTTCATCATTCTCATTATCAATGCATGTGTTTTCAATTTAAATGTGCAAGTCCAAGGACATGATTCTACTTGTCTTATTTAGGCAAAACTTCACTATTTTTCTCCTTAAATGATCAATCTGAGTACAAATTGCAGGGTTTTGTATATACATTCAAGCATAACTTTTTCTGACTTATTTTTCTACAATTAAAACTAGTTGACATGACAACAGTTAAAATAAAAGAGAAGTCCTTGGTTATTTTATGTTATTTCAAGATAGGTTGAATTTGATCTTTCACATGTATTAGACTCTTTGCCTTCATCTATTCTGTGTGATTCTGTTACATTGAATAGGAAACTGATACGTACCTGATTCTTACTATTCTGGCACAGCTCTCAGGTTATTATCCATTATTGATTTTTCAGGTAGGCAGTGATGAAGTTGCAACAAGTAGTCCAAAGGCAATCAAGAGGGACTTCAGGGCCCTGGGATGATTGGTCAGGGGATCAGGAGCACATATAACATCCTCTTCTGTCCTTCCAGCTGCAAGCAATGATGAGGGAAGAAACAGGAAGAGGCAGCAGATCAATAACCACTCCAAGCATAGTATCACTGTCAGAATTTTGGGTGTTTTTGATCATAAGTAGGTTTGCATGATGTCTGGCCTGCTGACAACAGATCAGTTGTACTTGTCTAAAAGGGGAAAAAACATCTTGGCACAGGAGTTAACTGGACTTATTGAAAGAGCTTTAAACTAGATTTGAAGGGGTAAAGGGATAAAATCAGGCTCTCTAGAGATAAGCCTGGGGGCAGCGTGTCAAGGTTTGAGGGACAGTGTGCTAGCAAGGTCCTTTGGTCTGCCAACTTCATGGGGGCAAAGGATGGAGATTCATGTGGCAGCAAAACCACGAGGGTTATTGATGTGTTCGAAAACATGGAAGCACCTCAGAATAGTCCTGGTTTCTTCTCCCAAGTTGTGGAGATGGATAAGGTCTCCCCTCAGCCTCCTTTTCTCAAGCCTAAACAACCCCAGGTCACTTAGCTGCTCCTCATCAGACTTGTGCTCCAGACCCTTCACCAGCTTCATTGCCCTTCTCTGAACTCACTCCAGCACCTCAAGGTCTTTCTTATAGTGAAACCTTCCACACCCCTACCCATTAAGGCTGTTTGGGGGTAACAGGATGGTGCGTAACCATCTTGCATTTTCAAGTGAGAATTTTTGCTTCCAATCTGTCCCAGTTCCCAGTTATAAACAAATATAATGTGCATTGTTAGATGACAAACAGCAAGTGCATTTAATATACCACAGGGAACTTCAAAGTTGCTCAGCAAGATCTTTGTTTTTTTTAATTTTTAATAAGAGAAATTTAGGCTTTTTTCCTAATAAATTCCCTGTAGCCAGTTCTTCAAGAGCTCGACAGGTAGACAAAAGGTGCATGACTTCTGTCATTCTCTATTTCTCTATTCCTAGTTATTTTCCTCTTCAGCCATATGGAAAAGGTTAAAATTATAGTGGAAAGTAACTTAGCAGAACTGTTTAATAGAAAACTTGTGCATTTCTTCTTAAAGATCTGAAGAAGAATTGTTTTATCAGTCATTTTTTTGAGATTATCCTCCACATTCAGATGCCAGGGATATATTATTTTCTGCATGTTTTCAGTTCATTACATTTGTACCAAACTTACTTGAATGGATTTTAGACATGACATAATTGTAATTTTTTCCTACTGGGAGCAAAAAAACAGAAGTTATGTCTTTTTATTTATGAATTATCAGAAGAAATATATATTTTTTGTTAATTTATATTTAATTTCCAAAGGAGTTGAACTTCAGAGTGTAACAAGTTTATAATTAAAAAAAAAAAAAAGAGTATGAAAATACCTATTATATCCCCTTGCATTCTCATAGTCAGCTGTTGAGTTTAGAAAAAAACCTTTCAATGCAAATTTGAATCTCTTTTCCCCATGTTTAAAATTACAATTTTCAAAAAAGTTACTTTATTTAAAAAACCAGCATGGAAAATAACATATCGAAACTGAAATACAGAACATGACAACAGAAAGCTGAGTTTGGCATCCAAAATTTAATATTAAATGCTTTAAAATGCATTCAGACATGAAAACTAATGACAAAAATTTTTAGGAAGGTTCCCATTTTGTAGAGAGGCCTGCCTCGGTTCACAAATTAATCAGCACAAAGAATTTCAACCAGTACTTTTTGAGGAATGAATAGAAAATCAGCAGCATTTGAATTACCTGAATATGCCCCAAACAGAGGGATGCAGATTTGACTATGGTTTGTTAATATTTCCCGTCCAGTGACTGTATGGAAGGCTGTTTCCTCTAAATGACAAAACTGCTACCAGAATCCCAAACTTTACATGTCACATCTGGGTACTTCAGCTCCCACCAGTAATGTCTTTAGCCTCCCTAAATATTTTTGCTGAGCGCATTTCTTCAGCACCTGAACGATGAGGCTTTTTGCCTCTCAGTGAAGTCCCATCAGGATTCACAAGAGAGGCAGGATAACACGAACCTTGTTCTCTGGTTGTGGTGAAGCACAGACTCGGAGCACATTTAGACTTTTTTTTTCTCTCCCCATTTCCTTCAGAATGACCAGGGTGAGGAAAAGGAGATTTACAGTTCCTCTGGAGCCTTGTAATTGAAGCACGCCTCTGGGAGATGGGAGATCTGACTTCAAAGTCCTTCAGTGCCCCATGTTTACCGCATTCCAGGACAGTGCCAGAATTTTCTGGGCTGGAAGCCCTGTAAATCCTTCCTGTGCTATCTTTCACACTTTGTATAAAATGAATAAATATGCATTGAAGCCAGGTCTGGCGTGAGAGTTTTGGGCTTGTCTTACCTGAGCAGTGCAGAGTCCTGGGCATGTTCCTCTCACTCTCTTGCTCTCTCTTTTCCTCTGTACTAAATTAGGCTCTGCAAAGTGGGTGATCTTTCAGAGGAGAAGCTGCAAGACATCAATACCAAAATACTTTATGCATCCCAGCTAGGATCCCATTAGACATGTGGACTCAACTCCCTGTAAAGAAAGGATAGCTTTGAACAGGCATCGGGGGAATTAATTGTTTCTGTGTTAAAACAAACAACAAAAATCTTTCTGATACAATGGAATCTCTGTTATTAATGGGTGTCTACAATGTCTAGATAATAGGAAACCTGGATAATATCATTTTAGAGAAGACATCAGGCATAAAATCACAGCAAGACATAACTGAACTGTGGGAAACCCTGTGCAGGCATCCTCATGTTTTGGGAAGAGTCACTGAAGTAAAGCTGGGCTTAATTATATTCATGTTAGTTCTGACCATAGCAGAGGGACAGTTCCATCCAGAGCCACAAAGCATCTTCACTGGTCCTTAATGTGTTTTGGGTGAGCTGAAGTTCCTCCACACATGACCAGCTCGTGCCTCATAGGGGTTTTTAACTTGGGCTAAGTGCAAATCACTCTCTTCTGTAGTGAGTCTGGGATCAGTAGCTTCTGGAGCAGAATAGCTACCATGAAAAAGTTGTTCATTAAATAATAGAGATTGTTTGACCTAAACTGTCTTTATATCGAGGCAGCTTCAGTGTCTACATCCAGGATATGGTTAATCCGTCATGTGGGCAAGCAGATGACAGAGGACTGAAAGCTGACACACAGAGTAAATGGATGCAAGGGCACAAGTGGAAGAAATGGTTCTATATGAAGAATGGTGGAGGGAATAGTGGTGTTCCCCTGTGCCAGTCTGGGGTCTCATGAAGATGCTGCATAAAATTCTATTTGTAGTTTTTAAGACTACTTATTTAAGATGTAATCTGTCCTGTTCAAAAGACAAGTTTCCTAAGACATTGAAAAATGAGCAGATTTCATTTCAGGAGAGAATGCACTAGAGACAAACAAGTTGGTTTAGCTACCCCTTTACTTTGGGAGCCAATTTGAAACAAGCAAAAAGGAGTTCTAAATTCAGCCTTATCGCAAATCTGTGTGTTGATTTATGCTGTCATGTATTGAATGCAAAGGTTTTATTTGGTAAAATCAGATCAAGTATTTTCTCTGACTCTTTTTTTAAATTATCTTCATTTTTTTTCCAATGCAAGTAAAATAACTAGATGTTAAGACAGTGATGTTGTTGTATAGCAGCAATTTTGCAGTAGTGCATAAATTCAAACACCCTAAATCCTGCTCAATAATTTCCAGCTCAGGATGTGTGTGGTAGAATTCCCAGGTGCAAAGTTCATCTGTGGTTTCTTTAATAAAAATATGAACTGCTGTTTATGAAGAGAAATTTCAGGGAACTCCTAGGTTGTGAGGCTTCAAGAACCCGTATTCCTTCCAAATGCAGAAGAAGGTGGGTGCCTGAGTCCCTCAGGGTCTCTTAGACACCCATATCCCATTGATTAATCCCCCCGCTCCACCTCCTGGCAGCATAGAACTTGTCTGAGCATAATGTGTCGGTCATATATCCCTGCTTGAAAGAAAGCTTATTGCAGCCAGATAAGGAATATTTCTTTGGCTCTGATTCAGAGGGATTTGAAAAGTATGATTTTTCTTGGAAGAAAACTGAATCCCTTAACTGTTTTCTCCTGCCACCACAGCACAACTACTGATTTAAAGCAGCATGAGGTCTGCTTTTCCATCTACATAATATTTGACTAAAGCTTATGGCAACATAACGTGCAAATGAGTATAAGCAGAATGTGTTTGCTTTTCCTTCCTGCTTGTCTATACAGAGATGATCTTGACAGTATCTGTTTTGTGTTGGATGTTGCACGTCAGGGGTTCTTTACACTGATGTTTGCACTGTAGGTGACAGCTCCTATTTGCCTACTGGGAATAAGCTTCACAGTTTGCACCATCTGGGATCAAGAAAACCCAGAAAATCCACTCCCTCCTGCAGTAAAGCAGGCACCAGAACTGGTACCATCACCTCACTGAATGTTTACCAGAGGGAGCCAACTTTAAAACCTGGATGACTCTCCTGAAAAATGGTGCCGGAGAGATGCTGTGAATCAATGTGTTTGGGTAGCCTAACCTTACCTCTTCCCTAGCTGGCACAGCAATAATTTCTGTTCTGAAGATTTCTCTGCCTTCTGTCCAGTCATATGTCTGGACTTCCCAGAATAAGGTGTGGGTCAGTATCTTGTCAAGTCAATTATCTGCTTTAAGACATTCCTCAATCTACTGCTCCTTTCTGTAACTGCATGTGTAGCCTCAGGGGTCAAAGAGATAAAGGAAACAGGAACAGCAACAACAGAAATAAAATATTGAGCTTCAAAATTTATGTTTGTTCCCTTATTCTGTTATTGGTGTTTTGTTTGGGTTTGTGTTGTTTTGGTTTTTGGTTGGTTGGTTGGTTGATTGTTGTTGTGTTTTGTTTTCTTTTGCTTTCATGAAGCTCTGCTACCTTTCTGTTATTTACCCATTTCTTTTCCTTTACATGCCAGCAGTCAAGGATTGAGAACATGCTCTACTGGTCAAAGCAAACAGCTTTTGAATTTTTACATGTTTTCAATTTGAAACATTCCTACCTTTCACAGGGGGAGAATGATAAGATTCCCTTTTGACTTCTTGTTATTTAGTACTTCTTTCATGAAAGTACTAAATGCATTTGCTACAAGCCCAGTCTTGCATTCAGTATAACAGCCAAAACTCTATCATTTGTAATGGGAACTTTTGTGAACATGCTTTTTTAGCAGTACAGTCTGATGCATCTTTGGGATAGCACTTAGTTCACCATAATTAAATTTAACCATACAGTTAGTGAATAAATTATGACCATCAACATGAATGTTATTGTTTTTCATAGATATGTTGAAATCTACTGCAACATATGTTGGTCTCCAGCATAAGTCCTTCTGTAGTAAGCAATATCATACAGTTACCTTGTATTATTATAGATACATTGAACTCTTTATCTCCACAAACCATATCATTACATAAATATATACTTTTAATTAAGCATGTTTTACTGATGGAGAATATTATCATTACTCTAGCTAGACTGTATCAGTAAATTTCTCTCACTCCTACATAGTAGCAGTAAGCACAAGAGTCTTTGTTCCCTCAATATCCAGCTCATACATACATACATAATTTAGTCTACTGAAAAAAAAAAAAAAGGAAAAAAAATAAAATAATCTCAAAAACCCCTATAAAACAAAACATAAAATGTTTACCACGTTGTGTGCTTTTTGTCGGTGTTTCAGACTGTAGACAATTTATCCTATTTATTCATTTATTTATTTATTTATTTATTTATTTATTTATTTATTTATTTATTTTTCCTCAGGCAAGCCAAGTCCCTTTAGTTGTTTTATCCTGTCACTTGTATTTCTCAAACTTTCAGTTACACTTCTGGCTTTTTTCTGAACTCTTTCTAGTTGTTTAGACCTGCCTCTTAGAGCAGAAGAACTCTAGCAAGACACAGTATCCCCAGAGACGTAAACATAGCAAATATAGAGGTAATGCAAGATTCCCACTAACTTTGCTTGTTTTTCACATAGAATAACAGAATCACAGAATGTTAGGGATTGGAAGGGACCTTGAAAGTTCATCCAGTCCAATCCCCCTGCCAGAGCTGAACACCTAGATCATCGTATTCTTTTTTGATAAGCATGAATCAAACTGGGATCATGATCAGCTTCATATACATAGTGACAACTCTCCATTTGCACAGTCACTGCATCCCAAGAAACACTTACATACTCTAAATTAATTGACTGCATTTTTATTATAAGGTGTATAAAATTATGTTGTTGATATTATAGAACATATTAACCAGTTTTCTTCTCTACTCTCCATTTTCTTCTCACTCATGATTTAAGATCTGACAATATTTAGGAACTGAGTATTTTCAAGTCTGTTGCTAAAAATATTGGATAACAATGTAGTCTGAACCCCCAAAAAAAACCAAGAAAAAAAGAAACACATCCACTTGATAATTCCCAAATAGTGAGTGTATCTGGAGACTTAACAGTTAGAAAAGTTTTAATCTTCATAATATGTCATATGTTGATTTTATGATGTACCCTTTTAATACAATGCTCTGTGATAACAGTCAAAATAGCTTACAATGTTTGAGTATATTGCATCATTTACCTTTATCAACAGGAATGTGTAATCTCATAGAAAGATAGTTTGACAAGATTTGTTTTTATTAACCCATGTTGACTGACTTTAATTAAATTACCCTACTTTAGATTTTGAGTGGTAAAGCCTTTTATCGCCCATTTTATTATTTTACCCTGTGTCAATGTCAAACTGTTAGGTATAAAATTACCAGATTGTCCCACTTATCCTTTTAAAATAGCGGCATAGCATTTACATTTTAAAATAGTGGCATAGCATTCACATTTTTCCAGTTCTCTGGGATACTCCAATATGACAAACCTCACGCAAACAAATTATTAGTAGTATTAGTAATAGTAATACAAAAAGCAAAAAGTCCCACCATTACCCTGCTTGGCTTGCAGGGAAATGATGCACATCCTGTTCTCACCAAACAAGTGAAGGTGGCACAGGATTATCATGTGTACTACCCAGGGACCTGGGAAAGCCTCATTGGTTTCCTTGCTTAATGAGCTGAAAAGTAATCAAATGAATAGACCATAGATCATATGTGCAAGAGGAACTGGGTACCAAGCACAAGACTTAGGCAGACTTTAGGGGTGGCATTCCTCCTGTAAAAAGCAACAGTGTAAGCCTATGTAACTACTACTGCATTTACACAGTCCTAAAATTGCATTCAACCCTTTGAAGGCAACCACAAGGCTGATATTGCCCCCGGTGAAAATGGGTTTGACACCCCTGGTGTAGAGAGTCTCACCTGAGCTAGTTGCCAGTGCTGGGGAGAAAGAAGATCAACTCACTCCAGCAAGCCGTGTCATATCGACCAGATGAACTGTACCCTGGAACACTTTGTTTCTTGCTTTGGGTAAAAAGGAGCTCCTCTGTTGTGCCCATTTACCCTTGCAGATGTCAAAAATTAGTTTGGATTATTTCAGCTTCAGTGCCCAGTTCCAGCGCTGTCAGAATACTGATCTATACTCTGATACTAATCACATAAAACACAGATGTTGGCACTATTACCACCAATTTTGTGTTTAGACAACAAGGGGCCTATTTAGACCTTGCAAAGAATACATGAAAGAGCCAGTCCATAATAATTTCCTGAACTATATCGCATGAGGATGTCTCTTTCTGTGGGCTGAAAAACCTTTTCTGAAGGGAAGAAGGTGCAGTGCAAGTGGTATCAGAAATTCCCGTGCTTAAATTTTCTGTGGGTTTACTTTACATTTTTCTCCATTCCTCCTCCTGAGGTTTTGCATCACTTGACTGTTTGCAGTATAGAACAAGCTCCAAGCCTTGGATTTTAGATTCATATTTGACAGCAGGATGGTAAAAAATTAAGCACAGTTATGTACTAGCAGGTGCTTAATTTCTTCATTTAGATTTTCCCCATATTCTTCAAAAGAGAAAAGAGTAAGTCTTATACATCCAATGACTCTCAGAATAAGATTTCTTTACCATTTCATGCTTGGTGGTTTGATTCAAAAACTTTTAAACTCATGAACTTGAGATGATTTTATTTCCCTAAATGACATCAGTCTTTCTTTAAAAGAAACAGGACCTCAAGTGATCTCATGTGTAAAATTAAAACAATGATTAAACTTTTAAAGTGAGTCTCATTCATTCAAAAAACATTAGCATAGTCCCAATTCACAAGCTTGCTTTTTTATTAAGTTACCTGAAAATCACATTTGATTTCTGGTATGCTTATTTATATGACAGTCATGATTTCAGCCTCACCTGCCTGCACAAAATTTTTCTTTATACCCACCTCAGACCTTTCTGTGAAAAAGCCCTAATGACTCCTCTGTCTTTGTTCACTGAAAGCACTTCTGTTAGTTAACTCCACAGAGGAAGGAAGAGTTTTCTAGTAATTGAGGAGCGGATCCAAATCTAGCTAAAATGAAAAGTAGAGCTAGTTCAGGAATTTTTTGGTGGGATGTTTTCATCAGGAAGTTTCAATTTGTTAACACTTTTCAAAGGAGCATGCTGGTTTTGATAAAACCTTCATTAGGAAAATCTTTTAATATGCAGTACACAATTTTTGGTCAAAATCAGAAACAGACATACTTGAATCCATGTTACCAGGATGCCAGTGGCTAGAGGAAGCACCCGTTATTCATAAGAACTAGATCCAAGTTATTTCTTTGCAGCAGACAGTGCAATTGTTTGAGCTCGAGTTTCTCTCATCCTTCAGGAAGGCATACACGCCAGAGCCTACTTACTATTCCTTACTTTCTTCCCAGTGTTGAAGAGGATTATTTCCAACATCTCTTATTTCTTGTGAGAAAGAACCACACTTTGATTTTATTCCAGAAAATAGGATCCTTTCTTGGTATCTGGTACGTGTTCTAATTTCAATATGTATGGTCAGATCCATGATCTACCAGATCCAGGTCTAGGTTCTGCCTAGACAAGCTGCTGTTATGACTTTTTGTATTTCTATTTTAAAATAATTTTAATTTCCTCATTTCAGTGATTAAAGATTTTAGAAAAACACATAAGTTTTCAGAAAAATATGAATGAAATTTCACTGACAGTGATTCATCAATAGAAGGAAATGCAAGAGAAGCATCAAGTGTGGGAGGAAAAGAGCAGAGAAAAGGAAAGTGTGGATTAAGCTGCATAGGCAAGAGGGTTAACTTCTGCAGTATAGGAAACAAGTCTGAATATGATGAAATGTGTCAGAACAGATGGGGATTTTTTAATGACATGAAAGTAGATTATTTTCCTATGATTTTCTTGATAAAAGTGTTAATTCCTAAAGAAATCAGGTCACCAAACAGGTGGTAAAGATTTTAAGGTACCTCTTTTCTGCACCTCTGTCCCCCCTCCTACAAGATAAGAATCTCCACCCTGTAAACTTGTACTTAGAAGATACATTTAAACATTCCCTCTACCACCTCAAAAGTTTGTCTAGCAAATGCTCCCTTTTGCAGTTGACATATGCTAGAAGCTTCAGGTGTATCTTAAGACTGGTTTAATGGAAGTGCAGATGACTGGGGATTTACTCACAAAAACTCCGCATAACTTAGTGCTTACTGGGAACACTGGGGCATTGTTCAAAAGTTAAGCCTTACCTCTTTAAAATATGGCCGTTGTCTTTACCCTTTCCTTCAGATACCTCTTCTGAAGTTCCTTCAAAGCAGCACAGAGACAGGAATGCATATTTCTGTATTATATTTGCTTCAGCCTCATTAAACTTATGAAGTTACAGTGTTGAGTCTATAACATAATGGCAAGCTTCCTTGTAATTCTGCCTTACAGTTAAGCTCTCACTCAGCAGCTTCTCCCAACCCCCAAGGGCTGTGCTCAGGAAAACTTTAGCAATCAAGAGAATGTAGCAGGTCTGTGTGCAGCATTAAAGTAGAGTGAAGGAGCTTAACATAAAGCCAAGGTAAAGTAAAGCAGAGACTGGCAGATGAATGAAGAGCTGAACCACTGTTTTTGTAAACCCTTAGGGCTTTCTTACTGTGTTTTGAATTTCTGCTGATCAACATTTTTCTGGCTCCTGTCTTTTCTGCTGCTAGGTAGGAGACAGTTTCAGATGAACCAAGCCTGTATACAGTGTTTAGGTCAGGTTTAGACTCAGTGGATTTAAGCCAATTTGCACCAGTCCAGCACAATGGCCCTACTGACCTTTCAAGCAACGAATCCAAAATTTAGACAAAGTGTTGTCTTAAACTTGCCAGTTCTCTCTATATTGAAATTAAAATAGGTTTTTCCTACTCCCTTACTCAGCTTGAATTCCCAGAAGATGAAGGGCTGGATGTTTTGATTATTACAACATCCTTTCCTTTGGCCTCCAGACATGCAACTTGCTGCTCTCAGACTCACTCAGAGCACTGCACATCATTCCTGTGCTTTTACCATGTAACATTTCCCTTTCACCCTGTCTCTGGCTCTACGTTTTGTACCAAGTCTAACAGAAGCTGCTTGTCTTCAGTTTGAAGGTCTTTTCCAGGTTTCCACATTTCTTTCTCTTTCATTACCTAAATGTTAACTCTGTGCCCATCCAGTGGATATTTTTCACTCCTTGTTTGTTTTCAGACAAGGACCTTCATGTTTCTTCCCATTTTCCATGAACCTCACCTGATTTCCAAACATATTTTAAAAGTGATGCTCTACGACATTAGAACAATTTTTATGCTGTCTGAGAAACAACTGTCTAAAACCTTCACATAACACATGTTTCAAAGTACAGCCATTGTGATAACATGATACAGTCATCTTTTACCTCACAACAGGTTCAGTCATGTGATACATTAAGGGTTTGTGATGGCCACAAATACACTGAGATGATCAATAGGCATGACAAGTGACTAAAACACTGTTTCTTCTTTCATGTAACTGGCTTTACATTCCTCACCTAGTAGAAGAAGCCAGCATTTTGATTCAGTGCTACAGAATATTTTGGCGTGATACTGTGTTAAAGAGCAGCTGACAATAGACTTCCAGAACAATTTGTGTGTCCTGCAGAGCTTTCTTTATCCACATCTCAGAGTGAACTGGAAAAAAGGAAGAAAGAGCAGGCTAGTGACAGAACAGATCATTCAGATGACCCAGATGCATCCTGCAAGCCTGAGGGTCAGGGATTGTCTCTTCACTTTTGCCTGTAGAGCATTTAATACAGTGAAATTGTAGTTTGTGGTGGCAATGGAATATTATAAACATAAAAGTCATCATACTACAAAACTTTTGTATATCACAAATACTTCTTTTCCTAATATACTACCCTTAATATACCTTTCAAAGAGCTTCTGCCAGAGCTTTCTAGAAGCAGCAGAAAAACAAACTTGTACCTTTGCAAGTGTAATTACTTACTGAAGGTGCATAAAGCTCTGTATAAAGCTACTGGGTCATGTAAGACCTGATATCCTAATTTTTCCTGAAAAATCTCCCTTTTAAGAACCATATATTTTCATGTTATCCAATTTTATCTACTTAAAATTTAGATGCTGTATGTGTGCTGCTTATGTACATATTCACCATAGTCAACAGAGAGGGGTAATCATCTCTATTCAGCAGTTGTTCACATTTCAGCATTGGTAGGATAAATACCTCTAAACATGCAAATACCTCTCTACTAAGTTTTAAACAATTAATTTGAACAAGGCACTTAGATGAAGTCTGATGAAACATTGTCCTTACATAGTTTGACCAATATAACTCATTCCCTTCATACAGTTTGGCAGCATGAGAGAAAGATTATGCTCATGTATGAGGTTTTGTGATTGTCCTACCTATGTATGAGCTCCATACAGTGAAATCCCAACTTCCTTAAAGTTAGTATGAAACTAACCATTTACTTCATGGAGACCAAATGGAAATCAGCACAAGAGTTTTAGTCACGTTATATCACACATCTCTCCAAATGATTCCTAGAATAGAGCACAATTTTTAAAAATATAGCCTTATGAAAAGCAGGTAAGTATAGCAGGACAATCCAAAGAACCAGAGCTAAAAACAGTTGAAGATGTTCCAAATTCTGTTACATGAGCAAATCTGAGTTTCCTCATTTTTGTGATAAAGATATCAGTAGTTAACATGCAAATTATTTTACACTATGAGCAGAAATATGTAAAAAAAAAATCACCACCAGCAAAATGTACATGTGGGCTTAATACTTTTCCGTATTTGTCCAAGTGTGAGGTACAATATATAAATGACTGCAAGGAGAACAGAAAATTTGAAATAGTAGCTCTAGCTAGAATCCTTAAACTAAAGAATCATGCCAAACCCAACAGCAGCACATAAGCCTTAGATTATCCCACCAAGGAACAGCCATTATGGTAAGAAAAATCATAGGTCCTTGGAATATCAAATTGATCTGTAAAGAACACACAATGATGAAATAATGCAATTTCCAGTGAATCATAATTAAAAACACTAATGTAGTCACCCTATCCAGACTTTGGTTAATGTGAGAGGGGTTCTCTGGCTAAGTCATGACATTTTAGTGCATTAATTCATTATCGCATAGACAGATTTTTTTCTGACGTGGTGCACATCAGCTCATGTTGGATTAGTAGTGCTCACTACACAATTCATATACCTGGCATAGGTAAAAGGGGACCTTTCCAAGAGATAATGTGTCAAAACAAATCTACCATTTAAATTATCTGAAAGGGAAATATACAGCCAGTAGCACTTGGCTAAACCTTTAATATAATCCCCAAAACAATAAAACTGTCAGAATACTTCTTCTACCCACTTCTAATAGGACATACATTAATTCAAATAAACAATGTGTAATAGGATGCAGAACTTGCACAAGTGTGCTTATGTATTGAATTTCAGAGATGAGAATTCCTCCAGATTTCTGCTTTACAATCAAACATTGGGTTTCTAAATCTTAGATTATAATTGGGGCATGTAGACTGCTGGCTTCTCTCTGAAGTTCAGAAAGGACTGACTGTACACCAAAGTCTGGTTCAGGTCTTCATTCCACTTTAATTTTTTCCAAAACTCAGAGCATTAATCATCCATTTCTCTCTGGCTGGAGCTATGCTGCTGAACTTTCTCTGCTCTCCAGAAGTATCTCCTCTATGAACCACTTGATTGATAGCCACAAACTGTCAATTCCAGTAGAAAATATAACTCTCATCATACTACATACTACATACTACATACTACTACACCTCCCCAGCTGAACTCTTTTAATGTTTGTAGAAGTTAGGGGGGGCATTATAAATAAAATATTGGTTCTGGATAACATATAAAATATGTTTTTCATCATCTAAAGAGAAGGCAGAGAAAGTCTTCGTCTTAAAAAAATTAAATCTTCCCACCTCCTCTCTGTCATTCCTTCTGTGAAAGAAGCTTTTTCCTAGCTTATCCACGCTGTCCACAGTGTAACAACATTTCTCCCACATTTATTTTTTTCCATTTGATTACACAAACCAGGATTCAAGAGTTAGTTTCCTCAAGATACTTTATCCAATACTTACTGGCTTAGAGAGCAAAACTGTGAAATTCAAAAAGTCATATGTTTCCTTTTCTTCTGCTTTTGTATCTCCCTCAGTGAAAACCACAGACTTAAATTTAAATTCACAGTTCCTTTTTATAATATAGACTGATTTGTAGTCCTTAATATTTGTCATTATTGTTTCATGATACATTAAAACTGTTTGTTATCTGAAATCCATTGAACTAAATATGTATCTGATGGTAGAAGAACTTTCTTTTTTTCATCTATAAGCCAGTATAGAATATCTTTGAGGCTGGAACTGTTAAATCAACTGGTATTTAGTTCCATAATTAAAGTGACACTGTTTTTCTGATTATCAAATACACATTTTTTGAGAATATGAAGCACATGTTTCATCATACAATGAACTAAATGGTCAAGCAGATAAGTGTCTTAAATTTAATGAATTTCATCCATTACCAGAAGTGTCCCAATTAACTGGATTCTATTAAATCCTGAAAAATAAAAAACCTCACAGGAGTTAATGACCTCAACATAGCAAACAGATATTTCAGATATATTTTTTCCCCAAAATAAATGTATCTGAATAGACTTTGGCAGTCTAAACTCACACAGGCTATTCCCACAACAGGAAAAGAATGACCTAAACTCAAATCTCCTCCCCTGTAAAAGTCAAAGCTAGTTCATCTCTTTTGTATTTATATTTGCAAATATATTTTAAGCCAAAACCAAAATTCCTCTAGCTGAGATTGAAGATACCATGGAAGCAATTCACCCACATCTCAACATCTCTTCTTACCTTTACCACCCAAGGTAGAGGAAAATTTACATATTTTGATTTTTTTCCTGATTCTTCAAAAAGCATCACTGACCATCACATGTTTAACTGGGGTCTAGCATGGCTGCTATTTTGATGCCTTTTTTTTTTTTTGAGCTTCAAATTTTTGGCTTTTCTGAGCTTGAGCTTATGTAAAAAAAATCAACATTGGAGGTATATAAAGTAAGAAAAACATATTCTGCTCTTTAATCTGTTTGTTTTCCCTACTGTACCATGGCAGACTCCCTGTTTCTCTTCCTCTTTGGTGTTACAATAAGGCTAGATCCAAAAAGAGCTTAGATTAGCTCTCAGAATGGAATCCAGATTGCTGTGCTAGGTGCCAAGGTTTTCTTTACAAGAGCAAGAAAAAAGAAAAAGATTATGATAAGCTTCAGAAAAGTAAGCCAGTCAGTCCCCTGCACAAACCTAGTTGATTGGAAGATCTAGGCAACAGGAAACATATTAGAAATACAAGCAGTATGTTTTCTGAAATTTTACCTCTCTCTGGAGCTTAAGTGCATTACTCCCAACTTTTGTGGTTGCATATTTAGTAGTAAGCAAAATAAGCCACAAACCATTCTGTGATCCTAGGATTAACTGGCATATGACATGTCAGCTAAAACCTCTTCCCCACCACAGCAGGGTAGCCACAACAACATGGTCTATTTGCCTATGCCAGCTCCTGGATCATGTCTGGGTATTGTTTACAAGGCCATTACTTGGCCTGGACCAACAGTTCTACTGCTCCTGGAAGTGACTTGGTTGTGTAAGTTGTTGTGTGACAGTTCTTGGGTGCATGCCTTGGCTTTGTCACATTCACTACTGTAGACGTAGGTTGAAAGGGTATGTCCATCACCTCAAAATAAAGGAGGCATAAACACCGTGTTTTCTCTCTCACTGCAATTTCTCTAATCGTTGTGCTACCTTTTAAGGGGAGACCTCAACTTGTCTGATATCTACTTGTTTTGAACTTCAGGCCTCTGAAGTGTGATTATTAAATTTTGTGCTGTCTACTTATTGTGTCATACACTCATGATAAGCTATGTCAGCTGATGTTCTTTACTTTTCTGTGATGAGACCTTTGCAAATATCAGCTTGTATCAACCTATTTTTTTCCCAGCAGGCTCTGCAACATTCTTGTCTTAGAGAATGAAGTAGATGATCATTTCCCTTCCCTTCTGTCCCAGCTTTGTCTGGGACAGATCCAAATTAGGATCTTTTACCTTCGGCTCTTCGGTTGATTTAGGAAATTGTTATCACACAGTTATTTGCTCTCTGTTGTCCTTCTGTATTGCTGCTTTGACACTGAATTCCAAAGAGGGAGATTAAATAAACACTACTTACTGTTATATTACCATCCCCAAAGTAGCTATATGGAATATTTAGCATTTATGTGTAACATTTGATTTAAGTAGGGAAAAGGTGAGCAACTGAATGATGATAACTGTGAACAGAGTAATCCCACATGAGTCTGGAAAAGGCCACAGCTCACTTGCACCTGCTGACCTGTTGTCTGTCAATAATCCTAAACTCAGAGATTGGGATGTTATGTTACAAGCATGCAAATTAAAGTTGCAAAGTTCTTTTGGTATATGAAACCTTGAGAATAAACAAACATTCTTTAATTCCACATAAATTTCAGAAACATGATAGTCAAGAAGTTCGCTTGAGCAGACGTTCAAAATAACAATTAAACTACGATGCAGAGGTCTTAGCAAACTGGCTCTCATATCAGCACTCACAATTGTGACAACCCAGGTTCTCTCTGAAACATATGGAGAAAATTTCTCCAGTGGCTGATTAACACAAAATATCTGAATAGAGAGATAAAATAACCAAGAGGAGATACAGTACAAAAGTTACATAAAATCATGAATAATACGGACAGGGTAATGATGGCTTGGTTGTTCGCTGTCTTCCAGTACAAGAATGAGGGCATATTAAATGAAGCTAGAGATTTAAAGAAACGAAGGGAGATGGTTCTCTGACAGTGAGTAGCAATTCTGTGAAATTTCTTGCCAAAGGGATGTTGTGTGCACAAGAATACTATGTGGATTCAATCAAAGACCAGGCAAGTACTTAGAAGAGGCATCCGTTGGGGGTTACCAAACCGACAAACCACACCAGGATTTGGAAATTCCTCGGGCTGAAAAGAGTTGGAAGATGGAACAATATTATGAGGAAAGTATCCTATATTTTTGATTCTCTGCTTACTCTTCCGTAGGCATCCGCTTGCAAACATTGTTCCTTGGTTTTGTCTGTTTAAAAGTGCATCAGCCCACTGGTGATGAAACCTGACAGACTTTCTCACACATTTTTCTTAATTCAGAGGAGTTTAGGAAAATTCAGGGGAGGGAGGACACCTCTCTGCAGGTGCTGAGCATGCCACACTGCAGTAGGGACACTTTGGGTGTACCCAGAATCTTTGATCTCTGCTTCATCACAGGTGTTTAGTGTGGATACCGGTGGCCAGCCCTTTCACAGAGCAGCAGGGGCTGGAATCCATCTTCCTCTGACTGGACACTCCTTTCTTTCTATTATTCTATTTAAATAATTTGCATGTCAGTTTTATAAATTATTCCCATTAGAATGAGACTTGCTGTGAAAGCAATCACAGAAGAAATTATAGGCTTAATCAGTCAGCAGACAAAGTATGTTCAAGTTGTTTACATGGCTTACTACACTTTATAGCAGAGAAAGTGATGTTAGAGCCTCCAGCAAAGTCTGTACTGAGCACTTCAAGAAGAGGTCGGAGAAGGACCTCAGAGGAGGGATGGATCCAGCATACACAGTCCAGCCAATAATTGTCTACATTAAAAGAAGAACAATAGCTCAGTCACCCCTCTTAAACTTGTTGCTGATGTAGGGAATATAGGCAAGGATCAGATTCCAAAATGTGGACTGTGCCAAGCCTGGATCAGTGCTTGTAGTCAATGAAAGTGAAGGAGGTTACAGCTTTGTAAAGACTGGACATAGCATACCCCCAAATCCTTGCTCATCATCCCACTCCTGGCCCCTCAGACTCTCAAAATATACTGCTGAAAATGGGAAAAAAGGAGGTGAGCCTTCCATATGAACCAGTGAAGCTGTTCTTATGCTTTTGATAAAGCTTGACACAGATACTGAAGTTCAGGGTCACCATTCCCAGTCTTTTATCCAAGGCTTGAGACATATTACACTATTTCTCCTTCTCTCTTACTCTAGATTGAATGTCTCAGATGATGCAGGCAAAGAAATGACTATTTAGTGCACCCAGACTTGGATTTACAAGCAAAGACTGTCACCTGAAAATTTTAATCTATTATATTTAGTTGCTAAAAGGTCTCCTGACTTCTTCACAAGGTGGTAGCTGCATAAGAGTTTTAAGAAAATGCTGATTTTGGCCCAGTGGTTTCCATCACAGCAGATGAGAGCATTCAGGGTTGTGCTTGACCTTCAGAATGACCTGTTCCTCTGTACCACAGGAAATCCCTTGACAAGCTGTTCCAGCAAGGGGCTGGGAATGACAACGGCAGCCAAAAGGGAGGAGAGCTATAGAAAGGTGAGGCAGGGAGAACACTGCAACAGCCCTGAAGGGTCACTGAACACGAAGCGTGCTTTATGTCACAGTGTCAAAATTATCTCCCCATGGGATGGTTGTCTCCTGGATTACAGACATTAGTGCTAAGGAGGGGACAGCCTACTCTAAATCCTCAAGTGGGGGAGGTTAAAATAGGATAGATCATATTGTGAGACTTCCTGTCCCAAGGGCAGCTTAGCATATGTCTGGAAAATAAAAACTTTTGAAATAATTTATTTTCAAAGGTTTGTCCTCATCTGTCCAGTATATTGTAACTATATATTTGCTTCCTTGATTTTCCTGTGAGTTGTGTTTATACATACTTTTTTAACATAGCAAGTTTCATAGGGGTGAAGGCCCACACTCATCAGACCATCACTCTGGTAGACCAAAACTGCTTTGGTTAATTTGGAGTCTTTGAAATGGATTCAACAGAGAATAAGTGCACAAAAGAGCAGACACATTCTCTGATATCATACCAGTTCTGATATGTACATGCTGCACCACCTAACTTGGAAATCCAACAGAATTTTCCACTCTTTTATAGGAGCAGAATAATGCAGAAAACAATCTACATATCTCAGTGTATTTTTTGGGTGACATCTTCCTATATTTTATAGTTCAGCTTTATACCAATAATTCTGAAACATAACACAAAGAATCTCAATTGTTTATGTTAATATTGCTATATAGAACAAAATGAAACTAAAATTGCATTCATTGAGATGAACAGGGTTCATTTATATTGTTGAAGATCTATCATAGTCCATATCATTTTAAAAATATTTGTAAATTACATCGAGATTTTATTTTTATTTTAGTCATCAGTTCTTCTTGGATTACATTGACAGCTGTATTATTAGTTCAAGAGCATAGCAGATGATAATTCAAGAATACTTCTCTGATGAGCAATTTGAACAAAACTTCTACAAAATCTACTGGGATTACAACATTTAAATCTCTTGTGATGCTATAGAGCTCAATTGGAGTAAAACTCATAAAACAGACTATAATTGAAATCATTCTTACTGGCGGACAAATTTTTGAAGCCAGCATTTGTACTTGATTAACTGCAAAAATCTTGAGGGCATTATTCATTTTATTGGATTGTGCATGATGTACTTAATAGGTGAGTTTTTTGCTTGTACCTGTTTGAAAATTATGAGGACATATATAGTAGTAAAATAGATTGTTATTTTTTGTAGCTTATAAAACAGAACCAAATGGAATCAAAATAATTGTAGACTATGGCAAAAAAAAATCTAAAGGAATAAGTACCGACTAAGCAATTAGAGATCTATTATGCCCCAGCCAAACTGAGAGAGGAAAAGCACCATTTCTAGAGGTCATATAAGTCCAAGTTCTCTATTGGTAGAAGAAAATAAACGTTTTGAGAGGTCTGTGGAGCTCTAGACTATACGTCAGCAAGTAATTTTTGTTAGTGTATCTGCAAAAGCCATCAACAGCAGAACGACATGAGGCAGTTTGGAGGAGATTTACAGTCCCTGCAACACTTGCTAAGAAGCAGGGCTACTGGTGCACACTGACGTGGCTGCTCAAGAGCTGTAGCTTTCTGCTCCCAGCAGCAGCCACACCACAGCAGGTTTTGTATGTGTGTACGCAGTGTGAAAGCTGAGGGAAAAGGCATTCCCTGCTTTATTAAACTCAAGGCTCATAGGGTGGACTTGTTATGACTCTGCGAATAAATTACATGTGGTTTTAGAGTTTAGGTTAATCTAGGCTGTCTGTGACTTTTGTAACAATACGGACTGTGGTTCACCATCATAGCTAGTTTTTGGCTGCTTTATGTCCTTACCATTGCTAAGCAGAAAGTCTTGTTGTGATCCTGTTTTTCGTAGTGTATATCATAACAGCAATCTGCTATGAGGCAGTATCCTTGATAATCTGAATTGGCCTGTCCTCATTGGATTCATTTTCTCTAAGCTAACGTTACACCCATTAAAATATTTGTCCACTGATTTTGTTCGAGAAGGATATAAAGCAGACATGTACAAACAGAGTTACAAGGAAATCCTTTAGACTGACATTTAAATAATGTGTTATCACAAAAAGAAAAACTTCTTCCAGTTATTGCCTTCTTTCCACTTCATACTTACGAGCATCCCTCTGATGTTTAAATATACTATGATTTTATTCATTTGTGAGTAAAGACAGTTTTCCTCCAGACTTTTCATTAATGTTGATTCTTGCAGTGTTCCCACATCAACAGCTCTTTATCAGAATTTTATACTACCCATGCCACACTTTCTGTTCAATAATCTCATTTATTCTTCGAGATTATCTTTTCACTTAAGTTGACTTTGTGCCTGGTTTATGACTTGTTTACAAGGATCTCCTTAGTTACACATACATTGATGTAAGCTTTTGGATGAACTTTTCAGGCAATCCTCTTGGGGCTAGAATTCACCACACCTTTTTGCTAAGTGGTGTCCTCCTTTTCAATAGTTGCCAGCTCCTCACATGTTTTGTGAGTCGTGGGTCATGTTACACCAGCTGAGAAGTCAGTCCCAGAAAGGATTCCTACACCATTATTTGTGATCTAACCTACTGCTCTTGTATGAAAATGGCAATTATATCTTTGTTGTTGAAAAAAGTATAGCTAAAACAGCACTTACCACTAAATTATTAATAATCTAATCGTGAGTTTAGATCAGGGAGAGATCTTATGATATACTGTTTTGTGATAAAATGGAAAAGGGTATTAGAAGTCAAGCATAAACTGGAGACACATAGTTTTCACTGCAGATAAGGAAAGAAATTATTTTGCTTTGGCTGCACCTACTGAACAAATGTTTTTTTGAATCACAAATTGTCTCTACTTGGAACATTTTTGTTGGGAGGAGATGGAAAACAGGATGTCAGCATCTTATCACTGAAAGACTGGAGTACCTCAGAGCTATATACTGGAGCAAGATCTGATTTCTGAGAGCACAACCACCTGCACGGAAATGGACTAAGCTGGCCTTGAATTCAGACTTGGTTTGGTAGTGCACTCTAGAACCTAATGTCACTGAAAAGCCCTGAGGTATCCTTCCTGATTTCCAGATGCCTTTCCAGGAGTACAAAACCTGTGTTCTGTCTTGGATGACGTCTAGAGTCTCAGATTGTACAAGGTGCCTAGGTACAAACAATTGGACAGAACCTCTAGTCTTTATAAATAATGTAGTACGAATCACCTTAACATCTAGGGTCAGGAATGAATAAAAATATTGCACCTTGAACATAACAAATTCGGACTCTCAATAGTACCCTGACTCAAGAACAGACACTATCCTGAAAGTAATATGGTGACATATCATTGTCAACATATCTCCCATACTTTCTCTTAGCTATGCAGATGTAAAACAGAGGGTACTGAAGTTGAATGTTAAAAGCTGTATTGGCGAAGCTCTTAGACTCAGAATTTGACAGATCTTTTGTTTTTAAAACCTGTTTGTAAAATCCAAGGGTTCTTTAAAAGGTTTATTTTCCCCTCAAGGAGTCTAAGCAATTGGTGCCAACAGGCCAGCTGTCAAGTCCCAGTATTATATGTTTGTGCAGAGGGAAGTTGGACTAATGGAAAAATTCATAACAAAGCATTTCAGTGTTGAGATTTCCAAATGGTTTGTGTTGATAATAAAGGGGTGGGCAGAAAGAATTTGAAATGATTGATAACTGGATCTGATTTCTAATATCTGAGTCTTAACTAAACTAACTCTAAGACACACCACACAGCTATGTCTTTGTGTTAAAGGAGTTTATTAAGGTTTATGGATTCCAGAATGGATAATGAATTTACTATATGCCATTATTTATCTTTAAAAATACAAAAAACAACAATAAAACCATTTAAAAATCCAGAGGAATATGTAGCATGGAACTCGTTAACCCCACATAAAAAAGGGTAGATAGGATTTTGAATGTTAATGAGTCACTGGAGAATAGGGAGTTTAAATGAGCTGGATTAAAAGGATAAACTGCCTAGAACATCTGTGAATTTACCAGTCTTAAAATAAACTTATGATAACAGCAGCATGTGCAGTTGAACCTGCCAAGTGTCAGTTATTTATTAAGTATAGTTGAAGATTTTGGATAATTCCTCTACAAGAAATTAGCATTTTCCAAAAAGACATTTGAATGAAGGATCAGACAACCTCTCCTGTTAGTCTTATACTCCAGCCTTTCACTCACTAGGATCTTAACATCGGGTTGTGGTAACTGGATGATTAGTTGTCTAGTTACAATCATTTGTTCATTTCTCCAAAGTAAAACCACTTTTTCACTCAGTCTACTGTATAATCTCCTCCTCTGTAAGCCAGAACATTAAGACTTTATTGTCTTCAGCCATTAAAGCCCTGTGATGTTCGACCAGCAGCTTTCCAAGGACTGGCTTTCATCTGCCCCTGGGCCTGAATAACGCCAGGCACCAGCACAGGCTGGGGCTGACCAGCTGGAAAGCAGCTTTGCAGAGAAGGACCTCAGTTCCTGATGGACAACAAGTTGACCATGTGCCAGTACTGTGCCCTTGTGACAAAGGCCAATGGCTGGGCTGCATGAGGCAAAGGATTGCCAGAAGATTGAGGTAGGTGGCCCTTCACTGTTTCTCACCATTGACAAGACGCATCTGGGGTCCTGGATTCTGTTTGGTGCTTCCCAGCACAGGACAGGCAGGGACTTACTGAAGCCATTCCAGCAAAGGGCTGTGAAGAGGATTAAGGTACTGGAGGCTGAGAGAGCTGGGAATGTTCAGCTTGGAGAAAAGAAGGCTCAGGGGGATCTTATCAGTATCTATAAATATTTGATGGGGGAAAGGGGGTTGAAAAGAAGAGGGAGCCAGACTCTTCCCAGTGGTGTCCAGTGAACAGACAAGAGGCCATGGATGCAAACTGAAATACAGGAAATTCCATTTAAATCAAAGAAAAACACTGGAACAAAATGTTCAGAGAAACTGTGAAGTCTCTATCCTTGGATATATTTGAATCGTGACTAGACACAGGACTGACTAACCTGCTTTGAGCAAGGGATTGGACAAGGTGATCTCCAGAACTCCCTTCCAACCTCAACCAGTTGTGTGAGTCTGTGATTCTTTTAGTTTCCCTAACAACAGATACATGTGATCTTTTAAAGGCTGGAAAGGAAAAACATTACTTGCAAAGCTTCCAATATGACAGCAAAATGTTTTTTCCAGTGATAAATGTGATTCATCAGTTTAGACAGGGATGCCAGAATTTTAAAAAATGGTGCCTGTAGACACAGGCAGCTAAGTAGCCAGCTACATTTTTTAAAATACTGAGTTTATCTCTCTGAAGTATTAAGAAAATCAGGCCAGTATTGGTTTTGCACCCAGAAACCACAGGTGTATCAGATGGTTCCTTCACTGTTTAACTCTTATGCATTTTTATATAAATTGCTTTTCTGGTCCTGCTTTGCTGTTAGCCTGAGCCTCATGCAATCACCTGCATCACTGAAGTGAAACATTTTTCTGCTTTCTTCAGGCAAAAGGAAAAAGGAGTAAAAATAAATCAGACTTTGAATGTAGAAAAACGAAAAAGGGGTTCTGGAGAACAAATTAGCACTCTGAAACGGAATTTGGGCTCTGAAAGACATGATTGTTAAGTTAACTAGGGACAAATGACAAAATCCTTACTGGCTCTTCCTTCCAAGGTGTCTTCTTTATATTGCTATAAATTTAAAATGTTTTTTCCTATTTGTTTATTTTGGCAGGACTGAGTGTAGTTGTTCATTAATTGTGATTCATAAGCATAGACATTCCTTCAAATATGTTTTCTGAGATGATCCATTGGTGTTAGGATCCTGGTAAAATTTTCTTCTTGCCACCACTTTATTTTAAAATGTGACTACCAGAAAGGTATCAGTCAGTGTTTATACCATACCTTAACGGTTAGAGCACAGTCTGCAGAATTTGCAGGGCTGGGTTTCATTTCCTGTTCAGTCTGAAAGGGTCCAAATTCAGAAATTCTCCATCCTAGAGACGTTCCTTAACTCTGGGCTGAGCTGGGAACAGACAGACACTCCTGCATCCCTTCTTTTAAAATAATGCTATTAAGCAAAGGAATGAAAGATTTATGAGATTAGCAAGCAAAACACTAGAAGAAGTTTAGTCTTTCAGTGGAAAATGAAAAATTTTATTTTGTTTCCTGCCATGGTCCCTGTTTAAGAATCTTACATTAAGCAGTTGTTAAATGGAATACAGAAATCAGAGCCTGAAGAGTCATGTTGTCTTCCATTCAACAGGATGGATCCTTCTTTTAAAGCACTTCTGAGGAAGTGGTGTTGCTCCATGCACAAGGGTTAGTTTGCTCCCTAGCAAACAAGAAACCTGGGTTCCAAGTCTGTTTTCTCATTAGGGATTCAAAACTCCTTTCCAGAAGACTATCTTACTCACAAAGGTAGATTAGCTGTTTTGGAAGGGGTTAACCATTGTTTTCCAATTGGCTCAGTGTGCAATTCAGAGGCCAAAAACAAGCCCAGGCAAAATGGAAGTGACTTATTACAGCAGTGTGGGCATGGTGACGACCTAGTTTCTAAACTCTTCTGTATGATTTTTTTTTTTTTTAATTTATTTTATTTTATTCCAATTGCTGTTTAATGTAACTACATAAACAGCTAACAGAGCAGGAAATTGAACTCAGATGTAAGTTGGAATCTTTAGGGGTGAAAGAAAGTATGAAAGCATAATGTCCTGCCTTTTGTTGGAGAGTTGTCTGAACATACAGCTGTTATGAACATGCTGGCATAATGCTGGCATGGCATCGTTTAAAAGAGGTGGGCGTGATTCCCTTTTTTTTTTTTTTTTTTTCCAAAAACTTTCTCAAGTCAATACAAACATCTCCACCCTAGCAGACTCCCATCACAGAAGGAAGGAGGGCATTCAGGTCCACAGTTGTGATTGATCTTTTAACATTCCTTGGCATCTTTTTTCTTATTTTGTAGGTACTGGTTTGTCCTAACAAGACACTCCCATGCTTTGTATGCACAGAGTTGGTATCAAATTCAGGGCACTGTGATCTGCCTCCTGGGGACAAACACCTGGATGTCGAGCGATGTGGTGTCTAACTTTGAGTTGTTTGATATCTTTACCAGCCCAGGCTCTATACATCTTGCCTGGAGGATGACTCTAATCATATTTATCTGTGCATTTTGAATATATATTTGTACAGTTCTTTGAAGAATTCTAAATGTTGACTTACAGCAAAAACATTTTTAATCCCCATGTAAAACTCATGGTCCTCATTAAAATGAATAACATACATTTATATGGGTATAATTCATTTTGCATTAAATAATACAGCTATTGCAAAAGCTACAGCTGTAATACATCTTACAAAGTAAAGATCAACAAAAAGAATTTTATGTGCTGTACCATTAGCAAATCACTGATTCTTTCTCCAGGTTGAGGTAGGCATCTCAAGAGGGGAAAAATATTTCCAGAATGACAGTAAATTAGTTCAACAGTAAACATGCACTAACAAATTCTTGGATTAGAAAAACGTGGCTCTTCTGCTGCAGAAATCAAGCCAAGGTAGTTGGAAAAATATTTGGATACATTCAGAAATTATCCCAAATGACAGAAGAATCTAATAAATGCAAACACAGGTTTTAATCCTTTTTTTTTTTTTTAATTTATCTGTATATGTGAAGTAGAAAAGGATTTTAAAGGAAATTGATGTGCAACAGAAGTGCCTTGAAAGTACAGCTCCTCAAGAACCTGACTTTGCACTCTCATGGTTACCAGATGGTTATCTCCTCATCTAGCTACAAACAGTCCATCTAAGACATATCCATGTATCACACATAGTGATTAAACAAAGCACAATTTAAGCGACATAAACTAAACCCATTGTCAGATACTCAGCTGGTTTAAATCGGTACAGCTTCACTGATGTCAATGGGCTTTTGCCAACTTAGGCAAGCTAAGAATTAGGTTCTTTGTGTTAGCATTTCACCCAAACCCAGTCTGGATTCATTGCAGCTAAGGTGTGGGAAGGAGAAGGTGTTTATGAAGAATGACTCCATTCCCTTTATCCCACACCATCTTCATAGAATCACAGAATCAATTAATCATTTCGGTTGGGAGGGACCTTCAAAGCTCATCTAGTCTAACCTTCCCCTGCAATGAGATAGCATGAGGAGGTAGAAAAGGTAAAGGGAAGACCAGTCAGTTAGTTACAGAAGGAAAGCTGAATGCTATTGTAAGTTTTGCCAGAAAGTTTCCTGTAAACAGTGAACAAATACTATTGGCTTAAAAGTATTACCATGTATTTTTCCAAGTCTTGGACTAACTCTTGAGCCTCCATGTTTGACTTTCCATCTGAGTCAATACAGAATTTTAAAGCCATTCATCCATTTATTTATTCATCCATCCATTAATTTGTTAATTCTCCTAGTCTTTTCCCTTTGTAAGAGTACCAGAACAGCTCTACAATTTATTGCAATGCCTTTTAATTAGTGATCACATCTCCCGATATCAGAACAAACAAAACAAAATTATGATTTTTTTTTTTTTTTTTCCACATTTACAAGGAACCTTTGTGGTCACATAACAGATTCATTTATTGCATAACCTCTTCCTTCAAAACAGCTGTCTTTTTCTACAAATCTTTCTCCATGTTTCCTTTCAATCAATTTTATTATTTTCTCTCAGTTGCCAGTATTAGTATGTTTTGTTTGGGTCACTATTTTTCTGTGTCACCTCCATTTTTGTTTCCCATAGCAAATGAGGTAAAACAAATGTACCCACAAACCAAACGAAAAATAAATTTTATTTCTGCTTTTTAAATCGTGCATCATTTTTCCTGAGATGCATGACCATTCAAATTCATTGCACCTTTTCTAGTGAGACATTTTTAAAGAAAAAAAATCAACTGTCTGCTTCCCTCAGGAGAATTCTAAAAGCAAATAACTAATTATTTATAATTTCTCCCTTATGAGAAACCAGTTTTGGTATGTTATTTTTTCTTGAATTTTATTTCAAAAAGTTGAATGAAGTTCTGCACTGTTGAATTACCCCACATATGCCTATTTTCATTTTTTTTTCTGGTAGTTGTGGTTCTTCTGTAAAATAATTATATTAACTTGTTATCTTTATCTTAACTTCTGTCATTCTACTATCAGAAACATTCATGTGTGTGATGGTTTTAAGGGACCAAAAGCTGCCCATTTTCTATTATCCAGAAATATTTGAGATTAAGAATGCTGTCTTTAACAGATAGATGGAAACAATGCTGAGAGATTGAAAATGACTGCGGGATTTATACCACACAATACTGCAGTCTGACCCTTTTCTTTTGTGTTTCCTGGCAGCAGTGCAATATCCAGATTTAACACACAGTTTGCATTAAAACTGGTGGAAGCTATTTCAGTGAAGACAACTATAAGGGCACGTATTAACCCAATGTGTTTGACATATGCATAGCCTTCGACCAGACATGGCAGAACTCTCTCACATGATATCTCACCAGGTTGTCTTCAAGTTCTCAGAGAAGGACCAACTATTCAGCCCATATGAATGCATGTGTCTCTATTAACAGAGGATTTGTGTGACTTTCTCTTGGCTGAAAATCTGGTCCTCAGGCTGCTACCAATGGCATGCTTTCCTTCAAAACAGCTTTAGTGGTTCTGATACTCCTGGGAAAAAGAGACAAAGACAAAAGATGAAAATTAAACCAAATATCTTCAGACTTAAAAGTTAAGTTTAGATTTTAACTCTGTCAATGTGACTTGAGATTGTTGGAAGAGAAGCAGAAGAGAAGGCTGAGAGGGGATCTTAGCAATGTTTATAAATATCTCAAGGGTGGGTGTCAAGAGGATGGACCAGACCCTTTTCAGTGGTGCCCAACAATAGGATGAGGGGCAATGGGCACACACTGAAACTTAGGAGGTTCCGTCTAAACATGAGGAGATTTTTTTTTTTTTTGTACTTTGAGGGTGACCGACACTGGACCAGGCTACCTAGAGAGGTTGTGGAGTCTCCTTCTCTGGAGACGTTCAAAACCCACCTGGACACATTCCTGTGTGATCTGCTCCGGTGAAATTGCTTTAACAGGTGGGTTGGACTAGATGATCTCTAGAGGTCCCTTCCAACCCCAACCGTTCTGTGATTCTGTGAAAAGTCAAGATGAGAATTAAAGTTTCTACAGAGAAAGGTTTGTCTTGTGTAAAACTCACAATTCGGTTTTCTATATAGCCATACTTTTACATCCTACAGAGCACACCTTTTTTTTTTTTAAAAAGGACTTTCAGTAGAAAGAGGAAAAATGTCTTCTTTATATACATGTTACTTTGCTTATCGTATTCTGATATTTCATGAACTAAATCTTGCTTTCTGTTGAGTGTGCCCCCTTGAAGCCAATGGAGTTTGCGCTGGATAATTATTAATAGAATATGGTCACGAATTATTTCTTGAAAACGTGCATTTAGAGAAGAAAGAGACACTGAGGATATAGCAAAAGAAAATGCTTGCACATCCACTTTTTTTTTTCCAATGGCTATGTATTACATATTGAAATATGCTTGAACTGTCTTAGTGTTTTGTTCTAAGATAATATGCAATGATAGTTTGTAAGGGGAGAGAAGGTAGAAGGAAAGACATGCCAAACATATGCAGAAATAAAAATATTTCCAGACTAGAGTTTCCTTATTTTTCTAGCATCAGTCCTAGAAAAATATGTATTTTGGCTAGCAAGCTTGCTTCAGCCTTCTCTGAGGGCAACCTTTAGTATGATCACAAGCAGCCAAATACAAGCTGCTATAATGCTACTGATTACACCTGTTTACATCTCTGTTGAATCTGGCCCATGCTAACTACATCACTGTGTAATTAATGAAAACATAAATTAAGCAATAAAGTCACCAAACTGAATAGCAAGTTAAGCCAGAGGAAGAAATAGGAAAAAAAAAAAAAAAAAAAAGTCTGCCATTTGGTTGAAAGACTTAAATTATTGACCGTTTTCTACTCTTTACAACTGGAAACAAGATGTATTTCTCACTTCTTTGAAACAGTGGATTTTTTCACTTCATATACTGTTAACATATACAAGGCACACTAAGTACTTAATCCTGTAATGTATATAACAGCACACAAGTGTAATATACTTGTGAATCCCTACTGTAAAAAAAAAAAAAAAATACACAATGAACTTATATATCTATATATGTTTTTAAATGAGGTAATTATTGAGTAGGTGTGACTTTGAAAAAGTAATATTCTGTCACTTGTTCCTTTTCAGATGGACATTTGCAAATAGTCTATCTCGTACTTTAACCATGCCAACTTCTACTTTCAGGAATGTGCACTTTCTGGAGGGGAAAACTGAATTTTCTATGAAAGTGACTGTGTATCAGAGTACTTTTTCTGAAAAATGCACTGTCAGGGAGAAATGCAAACATTTGGGGAAATGGGTGTCTTGTTTTGCATGCCTGAGGACATATCCTGCTGTCAGACATGCAGGTGTGTTTCATTGTGCAGTGCTGAACAAGAGCTACTGTGTAGAACCATAAATGTCACAAATCGTATCAGACATCAAACCTGTTCCCCAACTGTTAAGCTGTGTTTTCACTAACACCCCATAGTCTACTCTTTCTATCTGGCTATTTTGAGTTTTAGTGGTGTTATATTTTTCCATAATTCCAGATGGAATTTATTATGATTTGGAGTACTATAGCGTTATGAAAAGAGGACTATGCTGCTTTCTTAACTCTTTGTTCCATGAAGTCTGTCTTTCTTACAACTGTACAGTTGAAACTAAAGTCTTGAAGAAAAAGAAAAATAATAGTTTAAGAATACATTGATGCACCTGATGTTTATAGTCCTAATTTTGCCCTCTGTATCATTGATAAAGCTGTCTGATCACTTAGTTTTTAGGGTGCAATATTTAAAAAATTACCATCTGACACAATTAATGTTTGTTGATTTGATAGCATGAAAATAGGAACACAAGCTTTCTTGAGGTGTTCACTTGTAAGCTGTTAGAGACAGAAATATCACTTAAGTGGACCCAGTTGTAAATACTGTTTCCCCACTAATTTAGGAGTTTCCTGCCAAGGGTTAACTAAAGACTATATGACATACAAACGCAAATTCAGTGAGTTAGCATTGGAAGTATCAGCTCTCCCTGGGCAAGGATTAGGATGAACTATTAAAGTCGTAAATGATCCCTCTGCGTTGTCCATAATCCCAAACCCAACAGCAAAGTATTCAAAGGGTTAGCATTCCAAGCAGAAAAGGAACTTCAGCTGTTTCAGAGAAATAAAATTATGTCATACTTGGAGTTATTAAAAAGACCTGGGGCATGGAGATATTTAATGTAAGTGAAGGAGAATGAGTCAGATCCTCAGCTACTGTGAATCAGTGCTATTGCACAGGGCTGATTACATTAGCCAATTAGCAACACATGGTGTTATACTCCAGAGGCTGATAATCAGAAGTGATTAAGAAACAGGGAGCTTTACCTTTAAGACTTGTTTTCACCTCACCTAAATTGATGTAGAGGTCCATATGTGAGCAAGTCAGCTTAGAACCAGCTCTGTTAGAATAAGTAACAGTTTTACAGTGCCTGTTTTCTTCTTTTTTATTATCCAAAGTGTCTGCGCACCTAACTTAAATCACATTTATGTTTTAGAGTATTGTGACAAAGTGAAGTAAGTTCTCTTTCAAATTATTTAAATTTGTTAGAGACCTGTGAAATAGACCAGGAGCCTAAATTCATTGTCTATCAAAAGGTATCAAAGCTAGAAAAATATTCACCCTGCAAGTCAAGAAAAGGGAGAAGAGAAGGAAAAGTAGTTAAGATATTCCCAAAACAGGCATTGTCTGAAAATTGTGTCATTACAAGTAAGGAAATTTTGAAATTTTAGGTCAATCTTTTGCAATTGTTTTTTGAGGTGAGAGGTGTATTTTTACTTTCATTTAAAATATCTTCCATGTTTAAGTTATTTTTAAAGCCTTTTCCCTCAATTTTCTTCCTTTTCCAAGCAAAATATTTTCCTATCTTGGTTTGATGTTATTTCTTTGAGAGAACCTTGTAAAGGAGTATTCTGATATATTAAAAATTTCCCTTATTTCTTCCAACTACCATTTCCTTTTCCACTTTTTCCCTCCTCTATGCCTTTTCCTCTTTTTCTTATTGTTGATTGGGTGCAGAAAACAAGAAGTTATTTTAACAAATCTATGTATGTGAACTGAGCAGAAGGTCCACATCTGGGATGATTTTATTATCTGATTAAAAAAAAAAATCCAAGTTAAACTGTAAGCATGGAGAGCAGTAAAGAAAAATCAGGGGAACTGATTTTTCACAGAGTATAGACTCAGTATTGTTACCATCATGTGACTTTTTAATCTAATTTTTTAATAGGAAATGGAAATATTGTGCAGATAAGTTCTGTCTTGCCTGAGAGCTCTGGAATGGTTGGAGGAAGCAGCCTAGCCCTGGTACCCCTGTCCCTCAGCACAGGTTAATGTCTGTTGCCATGACCTGGGCTAGATAGAGATTACTTTGGGGAGTCTGTATTACATTGTTATCCATTATGCAGGCCTGTTTTAAAATAGATTTATGCATGTGTGGATTGCAGGCACATTTCCAAATTAGATTGCTTTTTTCCCCCCCTCTAAGTTGTTTGGAACAACTTTCCAGTTAAAGTAGTGTTTGTTAATTGCTTTATAAAGTGCATTTCCTGTTACCATCCTGCTCCTTCTGAAAACAAAACAAAAACAAAAAGAAAAACAAAAAACCCACAAAAACCCATCACATATTTATTCCACTTTTGTCAGTGCCATGTATATTGGGTCTTTTTAAAAACATGATAAACATATTACTTGACAAACTGGAACTTTTCCAAGACAGCCGTTTCAAGTTTCTTGGTAAATAGTCTGTACATTGTATATATTTGTGAAATATAGGTTATTTACTTTATAAGTCTTCAGATCTTCCATAAATCTCTGTTCACAGAGTACATTTTAACACACTATGTCCCACTTCTTAGGAACTGGCCTAGTCATCCCTATCATACCACACATGTCGCCACATGAAAAAAGGTTCATGTGGGATGTCTTTGAAGTGCAGCCATTGGATATGAGATGGACCTGCTTTTCAAAGTGAGAAATACAAATCATCACTGTTTCTGTTCTCCATGAAAGAGAAGTGGTGTTCCTGATGTGAACACATGCTTGATAGTTGTCACTGAGTGACACTTTTTTCAATAACAGAAAAAAAAAAAACAAAACAACATACTACTCTTATATATGGTTTGGGGAGGCATTTTGTTTGTTGGTTTGTTTTTTTGTGTTTTTTTGTTTGTTTGTTTGTTGTTGTTTTTGTTGTTTTTTTTTTTTTTTAATTATGCTACTTGATTGAATCACTCTAAAGAGAAATGGCATTGTACTTATGTCACTCCTGGTGCTCCTCTAAAACATGTCAAAGCTTACTCTGCCCACCTTAAGCCTGGGCAGAACAATCAGACTTGTGTCTGAAAGGTGACTAGCTGCCTGCATGTGACATTAGGCTGAGGTAGTAAGCCTTGAACATAAAGATTTACCTGTTACCTTGCCCGATTTTACAGTATAGGCGTGCATGTTAATGTTAAGAGTCTTGTTCTGCAGTACTTGTTTCTGCAGGGAAAGTTCACTATACCATGCAAACGTCTGTCTCCACCAAACTGTAGGAAGCTATAATAGAATTATTCTTCTTCCACCATGAGACTAGATGTCATGATGTAGCTTGACAGTGTCTCAAAGGAACATCTGTGACAAGACCAGAAACTCAAGCCAAATGTCCCATAGAGCCCTCAACTCTCGTCACAATATGGGGTATCAAGAGAAAGTTTACTGAAGTCAAAGAAATTGTTTTTCTTCAAAATATGTAGAACAGGCTGAAAAATGAGGTATGATACCATAAGAATTCCTACTGTTCAGCAAGTATTTGCCCACTCTGCAATGTCGTTTTGACTTAAAAACATAGCATTCTTTGAATAGGGCACCCCTGTTATAGAAGAACCACATTTTAAGCTTCTGATGCAAAACACCTCAAGATTGGCATAAATTCAAAATCACACTTAGCTCCAGTTCCAAATATTGTACTATTCCTCAATAAGTTAAGCCAAAGAGCCCTCTCTTAACATCTGTGGATATTGGGGTATTTGAAATCCAACTCCAAATTCCAACTTAAGCCATGCTCTAATGTAAACAAAGTTAATGGCTTGTCAGCATGGGTCTATAAAACAATGTGGGTACTGTCATAATATTGATGTAAGGAAACTTTAAATATATAGTCATTTTTCTGAATATAACAGTGGCTTTTGCTCTTAGGAAAAGTCATTAAATCAGTATGTCCAGGTTATGTAGCAGCCAGAGAAAATATACAACTGTGGCAGTCAAGAAATTACATGCAAAAAAAAATTGTGCCTTGACCCCTTGACTTTAGGCAGTGCCAAACAGTGACTTCCATTCTATGTTGTATCACCGGGGTTGTATACACATGTGCTGTTGCTAACATGTAACTATGGTTGTATGGAAACACGTTTGAACCTGCAACACTCGAGGGACCACTGGAGTAGGAGCCAGGCAGAGAGACTGCTCTCTTTGACTAGAAGGATTGAAGAAAACAAAAAAGAGATACTGTACTGAGATACATCATCTATATTGGTTTCTACCAATGAGGTGTTGTTCTCTGCAGTATATCATTAACTGTAGAATCAAGGTCAGTTTAAAAAAAAACAGGGAGATTTTCTTAGGTGATATACTACAAACTCAGAGAGTAGTTACAGTTGTTCATCTAAAGTCTTTGTAAATTAATACAGGAATTCTTAAGGATTATCTCATAATACAACATAAAATAATTTGTTTTGTGCCATCTTAATGATTTCCAACTGTTATAAAGTAAGCTCAATTTATTTTACAATGATCTGTACAAGTTGTGCATATTTAAGTATTGGAGCTCATCTCTGTAGTAAATTCTTTTAGCTCCTGAGTTTATTTATATCCGTCTTATTTGCTCCACATTTACCACCATCTTGTAATACTGAAGTGTCAAAAAACCTGTATTTATATTTAATAATAATTGCATTTTTCATCTACAGGAATCACTACAACATAACTTCATAGCAAGAAACTGTGGCCAAGCAACTTTTTTTCATGCACAGGGACAGCTACTTGGTGTAAAATGTGTGCTTGGACATATAGTAATTTTGCTGAGTTTTCATAAGATGTGCTTTGAGACCATGTTCAGTCTGTAGGACTATTGATTTATACCAGAAAAAAAAAAAAATCATTATTCTGGTTTGTGTTACATTAAACTCAAAGATATATATGATGGGACAAGTTCTGATAAAGATTTGGACTGATTTGGAGCTTTGGAGAGGTAAAGCATTAGTACTTTCCAAAACTTTAGTAATTATTTCAATTTGGGTAAGGGCCCATGTCTGATTATGTTTAAATATTTTGACATGCATGGTATTGTGTTGTATAAGATAAATAGGTCATAAGAACTTCATTTGTGTTGTTAGTCCAAACTATGGAAACAAATGACATGTTTCACCCATATTGAAGAAATTCAGGATGAATAGAACACAGCACAAATCATGTTAATATGTAACACATAAACAGAAATTTCTGGATATCTATGTGCTCAGTAAGATCCTGACATGCACCGTAAGCACAATGTCTAATAATAACTGACATTCAGCTCTTGTGCAACTCATTTGAAGGTTGACTGACATACTCAATCTTTAAATTTCACACTCTGTCTGATTTTCCCCAAGATCACTACAGAGAAATTGTATTAAAGGTGAGATGATATTTCAAATACTATTCCAGTTCCAATGTGAACCTCAAGTTTGTTTGTTTGTTTGTTTTTTAAGCCATGACCATATTATAAAAATTGCTTGTTTAATCTTGACCAATATTTCTCACTTTTTCTTCTGCATTGCCCTTTACCTATAATTTTACCAGCATTTAACTGCAGTAACTATGTTTACTGTAAGTATGGCTTATCTCTGCGTCACAATTGGTGTTACTCATCAAAGAACACTGGAAATACCAGACTAGACTAGATCAATATCCCTCTACTCTTCCTGACACTTGTTTCCAGTGTTGGGAGTCTTGAGAAGTTGCAAGAATTCTTGGACAGGAAGAAGCGAGATGATCTACACTTCTTTCTTACCCTTTCCCTGCATTCTCCTTTCTAATACTTAGAAACTGTCTTAAATGCATATCACAAAAGGTAAGATGTAACAGCCTTGAAAAAGGCAGTGTTCTGTTTACATGTTGCAATACAAAACATAAAACTAAGAGTCATGAGGTTAAATTCTAGTGCTGGCTGCTAAATTTTATTCCGCTTATATAAATTGTTAGTTTGTTTAAACATGGTTAATTGTCAGGTATTCTTAAGTGTCATTAAGTTGTAACACATAAAGTTAGACCACAGAATCCTGTTTTATGTACATGTCTTTAAAATTAATGAATTATGAATAAACTCCTTAATTGCTCTGAAGTACAGATGGAAGCAATCTTCATGAAATCATAAATAATCACCACGCTGCTGATTGCAACAAGTGAAATTTAAGCTTGCCAAGTAGTCTTAGAAGTTTAATTAGATGTACTAAAAGAACAATTTTATGCTTTAAAAGCCAAAGTATTGTATGGCACTGAAGCAAATCAAAACTCCAGTTGGGTTTGCAAACCAACCTTTGCTGCTGATCTCAGAAATGACAGCATTCTCAGTTTAGAAATTTTATGTTTTGGGTGTTCAGTGCTTTGAATAAATGTAAGAATTTACTTTTGGAAGTATTGTTTAGATGAAGGCATAAACAAGAATGATTATCAGACATTAGAGATTCACATACTTAACAAGATGAGTAATTTTACATAATATTGAGAGAACAGACCCTCTGTATAGTAAGAAAGAGTCAGATGTGCCAGATATCATAGGGCAAGTTTAGAGTTTATGGAGTGTAGAAGAATATAAAGGAGCTTATGTTTAAGGTTTTCCCTTGGTCCTTCATAACCTTCTGGATCTGTGAATCTATGTTCGGGGTAACTAGAGCAAAAAGAATAAATTTTTAGCAGAATCTTGACTTCATCCATTTCCAGTGAACTATCATCACTGTACAAACATGTAGATTGGTACTCTTGCTCCTGATAGACAGTTCCTTCCTTAGTGTGTTCTTCGAGTACTGCAGCTGTGCAATGCAAGGCAAATCTAGTCCTTGACTTAGTATTTAAAGGTCAGATCCCAAAAGGGATTTATCTTATATTGACTCTTAGACGATACTTGAGTTAGAACTTAAATGAAGCTGAAGCACAAAAGCTGAAAGCTGCAATACAAATAAACTTCATGGAGATGCCTTCAAATCTCAAAATTTTGTGGTGAATCTCTACTTGACTTCTGGGGTCTGTTTTGCATCAGGTTCAGTTGGAAACAGCACTACCCTGAGAAATTCAGAGGTTATTTCAGTTTTCTTAATGTATGTGTCTGGGGCCTTTTCTCAAGTCTGGGTATCCTGTATGCTTTTTTCTTCCAGTCTGAAAGGGTACAACTTTTTTTGGTACACACATGTGTATGTCCAGCAGCTTTAGGGCATCTCACATCAGGACAGCTTGGATCAACTAGGGAACTGAACTGGTGCTTCAGTGTTTACTTTCTACCTAAACCTAATCAAGACAATGCAAAAAGCTGCTTCCCCATCTGAGCCTTTGACTGACTACATATGGGCCATTAAAGAGCATCTAATGCATAGAAAGATGATGACTCTTACAAAATCCATCTGAGAAGAGCCCTAATGTGAGGACATAGGATGAGTAAGTAATTGCAGAGGTGGCTTTTAATATAATAAGGTAGTACTTAGACCGCTTGCACAGGAAGTCAGGAAACTGGTTTCCTTTCCTTCCTCAGACAGATGGCATCGACCCATTTTTCCTTGTTCCCAGGAGAGTGGATGACAACCAGAATTTATGTGAGGAGGGTTAATGGGGGAAGGTAGAGGAACCTCCTACCTCTCCAATTAGGAAGCAGATACAAGATTTACTGTGCTCAAGAGTGAGTTAGAAAAAAAAGAAACAAGATGTGACCGTGCAATTTAATGGTTAGTGCTTCCCAAGAAAAAGGGAGACACAAGCTTTGTTTATGTATTTAAAGACCTATTTTGTGTTTTCTGGTAAATGTTAACTGGAGAAAATTAGACTAGAAGTAAAAATTCCTTGTTATCCATTGAGTGTCCCTATTGACAGTTTTAGAGAGGTTTTTTAGAAAGTTTTTTAGAGAGCTGTCCCCAGCGCACCCCCTCTGCCCCCCCTTGGTATATACTCTCTTTCTCTGATGTGTAAAACACTAACATTTTTAAAGGCAAAACACAAGTTCAAAAGGAAAGACAGGGTTCTCTTCTGTATTTCTCTTTGTTCACAGTAACAGACCTTTTTGGAATAGACAGAACTTCTGTGAATATAGAATGACACAGACACATACTGAAAATGTCACCAAACACCACCCCCAGAGTGAACACTAGTTGTGTCTGATAGGTAAAATCAAGTGTTAGTGTTACACTGATTTGACAATTTGTATTACATGCACTTACAGGTGTGTAAATGGCACAGCATTTAGCTTTATGTAGCCCAATAGGACCGTAGGTATGGCTGTGATGGACCTAATTGGACGTCACATGCCCAATTACATCTTGAAGGGCTAAATGTGGTAAAACATGGACTCACTGTCATAAGACTTTCTGAGGTCCACCTCCTGAACTTATTACTAAGCAAAATGTGTAACAAAATTTCACCATAATTGCAGTTGTAATGTTGCTAATTCAGACACAATGTCCCAAATGAGTGATATTTCTTTCCTCCAGAAAAAAAAAAAAAAATGGTGGCAGGATGGCTGAGAACTTAAAAATGCAGATAATTTTTTTTTTTTCCTGGAATTTGCGAGATTGTAGTATGTATCCACAACTGTGTCTTCAAAACTGCAGCATATCTTTTTAGAAGAAAATGTGGAAAAGGTTAAATTTGTAATTGGAAAGAGTAACAATGTAGTTTGAAAAGTGCATGGCAAAGCTATTAGTGTGTCGTGGTACCCCCTCATTTAACTCCAAAACAGTGATCTGCAATTGCATGGGCAACATCTGAAGCACATGGTAGGTTTCTGTGTTATATGTTAGCTCTGTAGCCGGATGTGGCATATCAGAAGAGTTTTTGGATGCAGCACAAAAAAATAAACGAGAAAGCAAGAAAGTCAGAATTGCTCTGAAAGATCATATTTTCAGATCGCCTTGCAGGATATTTGGCAATTTCTTTTCTCTGTAGAAGTGGCTACACAATGAAAGTACAAAGTTCCTTTGATCTAAAAAGTCTCAGTGGGATTTAATAATTTATATCAGAATCTAACAGCACAATGGAAAGCCTTTTTATATACTGGAGTAATTTTGCTTCTCTTTGTCAGATCAGCTCCACTAGAAACAGAGACTTGCTATTAATGGAACTGAACTATATATCAATGTCTCAGACATCTTGGTGGCTTTCATTCTACCATATTTCACTCTGGTCTCAGTTCAGCAAAGATCTTAAACACATTCTTAATTCTAATAATTTCAACAGGACTGAAGCCTGTGTGCAAACGTTTTATAAAAATTGAGCCAGATTATGAACCATCCTTCATGATTCTTTTGGTGAAGAAAAATATGGTGATACAGATCCTTTTTCTTTGATTTTCTGTAGTACTTTATTCTACTGGATTGAATGTAAAATAAGGCACAAATATAAGGGGTAGGAGGAAAAATCTTTTCATTGTCATCTGCAAAAGGCTACAGTAATAGGATTCATACATATCTGACCTTATCTATGGAACAGATGCCCTCACTTGAGATAGATGTTGGTATTTTCTTTAGTATTTATGGGTAGAAATATATATTTTTACAGTTCAATTCACTCCTACCCAATATAGATGCCTGAACCAGTCCAAACATCTGTATTCAAGGAGTGTCTCTTGCTCGTATATGACTGTGAGGATGACTCACACATAGGAATTCAGTACTGTAGATATCTAAGGTTGATGAATGTGATGACTTGCAAGCTATGGGAGAAGACCTATCAGACCAAGGTACTCCATACCGACCATCCTATTTCTGAGACTGGGCAGTAGCAGACATGTAGGCAAAGAGGGAAGAAACAAAAGCAAGTACAAAAATGTCTTTGTCTGGCAAATTTTCCAGTAATCAGTGGTTTCAGAACTTCCTGATCCAGAATTTCTTTCTGGCAAGTCATGTTTAATAACACCAGTTGATTTACCCTCCATTAATTTGTTCCTTTTTACATTCATGTATATTTTTTACTTCTATGAAATCCTGTGGCCATGAAGTCTACAAAAGAATTATATATTGTGTGGAAAAAAATACTCCACTGTGGTGTAGAACTTACTCCTTAATGCTTTCATTATACGTCTTCTGGTTTTTCAACTATGAAATGGAGTGAATATTCACTCTCTGTTCACATTCTGCATATAGTTTAAGACTTAAAGCCCTCTGTCATTTCCCCCTATCAGTCATCTTTTTCCCATGCTTCAGAATCTTAATGTATTTGCTCTTTCCTCATATGGAAACCATTCAGATCTAGGCATTACTGATGTGAACAGGATTTGCAAAATCAGAATTCAAATGGGTTTAGTATAAAGAAAATCAACAACGGCAGGGGAACTAGATTTCATTAGAACAAATCCTCACTGTAACAGTGTGATACGCAACAAAACCTAGAGAAATATTAAAAGTTTATTAATTGTTGTAGAGTCTGTTATATCAAATTTATTTGGCTACTGTGGATGGACTTTACTTAAAATGAATTTAAACTTGTTATTGTTTTGGCTATTAGAAAAAGAAACTCCTTCAGAAGAAAAAAAATGAACATACTAGATTACTTCTTTTATTTCCATTTTTATATATAAGACCCTTCAAGTAGGAATGAAGGGCATGCTGACTCTTCATCTCTGTATTAACAGTTACAAATCAACTAATATCTGATGGTTATTTGGTCTTCATCATTGTGAAGATATTGTATTGTGACATGAATTGATGGACTCAAGTCAAATTCCTAATTGAAAGAGTCATTGTTATTAACTCACAAGAACAGGATAGAGGAAAAAAAATGAATATACGTGAAGGTACTTCATCTCCCTCAAGATATTTGTGTGCCTCTAAAACCAGCAGTGTTGCTAAGCTTGTATACTGGGGTTGTTACTGTTATTTATTACCAGTATTAGTACAGCCCCTAGAAGCTCCCATCAGAAACAGAGTCCCATTGCAGAACAACATGTTGGTTTCCAACATATTTTATGCACACATCATTCACTAAGAAGTGTGTTCTTCCAAAGCAAAGCAAAACAATCTGTTTTTACATGATTCACTGAGCTTTGCTGTAAGAAATACAAAATAGTTGAGCAAGACTGCAGAAACACTCCAATAGTTTGTTAAGATTTTTAGCTGTACTCAGCAAAATAAAATGACCCAGGTTCACAAACTCCCTAACTGTAACTTGCAAAAGTGAAATTACATATTGAAAGATTTCTGTAGAGGACATACCTCTGAAGGATGCCATTTTAAGTTGGCAGAGTTCATGCAAAGATACAATAATCTGAAAACGAGCACCCTTTCTTCCATGATGTATAACAGGTTCAAGTTACCACAATTTTACTCTCAATGGTCATGCTGGAGAAGGTATTCAGTAGTTATCATCCAGGTTGTGGTCTTGTTGCACTAGCAAGCAAAACCCCATCAGGGAATACTTTAACATTACTTTGGTGTTCAATACTTCAGCAGAGCAGTATTCTGCTGAGCTGTTCTGCCTCCTGTTGAAGCAATCTTCACCCATGTCTCTGCAGTCAGCATAAGAGGGATTACCAGCTCCGTGGCCATATAAAGGACAGAAGAGTAATCTATGACAGATTTGATGACAGCAGGAGAAATACTCCTGAGAATTGTAATTGTAAGGACTAACTGCAGACCCAGAGAGCTCCCAGCTGATGGACAGGAACAGCCCAAGAGTCAATGGCTACTCAGAAGATAAGAACATGCTCTGATTTAGGAGACTATTTCTGTGGGCAAGGCTGTGAACTCTTCACTGCTGTTGAAGACATCCATTAGCCTTTTGACATTAGTGGGACTAATTCCTGATTAGGAGAGCAGCAATCTGGCTCAGTGTCATTGATAGTTTTCTGTTTGCATATGTCACTTTTTCAAACATGCACAGGAAAGAGAAAATACATAAAATGCCTAGAGTATCTCTGCTAATTGCACAACAATTCTGTATGTAAGGATGTGCAAATCTCAGGATTTACCTCTCCAAGATAATTTCCTCATTGTCAGCTTACTTCGGCTTGGATGCATTTATATATCTTGTCTCGAATGTCATTGTTGCCTGCTGTGGTTTGCATGCATCAATTTATATTACAAATGAGCATAAAGGACAAGGAGAAATTGTCTATTTCCTTTTACACAGAAGAAAAGAAAATACGCCAATGTGTATTATAGAAAAGGTCACATTTAGACATGTTGCATGTTAATCTGTCAAGTTCTTTCAGAATGGTCTTTTTTATGGTATTTTAAACTGGGTATAATGCACAAGGCATTGTGATTAAAAAACAGTAGGACAGTTCACAAATTCATGGGGAGTGAATGTTCCTTTTTCACCTTAATTTTATGTAGTGTTAATTAATCACCCTCTAAATGCCTACTTAAGTTACTGAGAACATAAACCAGGCAAAAACTAAGGTCACTTTGCACAGAACGATAGACGAAGTTTGTTTGAAAATTGTGAACTGAACACATATACTCTAGGTGACTTGACTGTTGATTCCCATGGGGCATTGATTCTGTTGCTCCCCCATCAGTGTTTAGATGTTCTGGGAATTCCACCATCACCTTCAGCTGTGTTAGCAGACTCTAAGGTTCTATTCAGTCCAGTTCACATGGGAGGAGGTGCTGAGAGTTCTTTTCAGGCTTTCACACTCATATGTGCTCAGAGTGAGACTTAGCCTTCTAAGGGTAGGCCTGTAGTGACATTTGAGACAGCTTTGGGAATCCAAGACATCTGCAGGGGGTGGAAGACTTTGGGCTTATAAAGAAGCTGCCAGAGCAACAGCTGAAGGCCATGTGGTTTATTACACAGTATCTAAAATGACACTAGGTACTAATACTTCAGCAACTATTCTTTGCAATCTAGTGTGCATGTAAGCACTTAAATTAGTCTGGAACTGAGTCTCACTATCTATGAATACTTATTTAAGCTGATTTACACAATGGAGCTGTAACTTTGTCGGGAACATCTTGCTCCATAGGATGAGAACTAGATCAATCCCTCCGTACCACAGTTTATGATGGTAGAACAAGTTTCAGCCTCAAGGTTGTGGAAGTGAGGTTTTAGACACCAGGTGTTGCCTGTATACAGGGTCTCATCTCTGACTGCAGAACTGCTGCATGTAATATAGATTAGTGTCATTATTCTGCAGGTGAGCCAGTATAACTAACCTGCACATGGAGTGGTGATATTTCCCATAACTGCTTTAGTTTCCATCCTGATTAGTACACAAGGACTGGTATGCTTTTTGTGGTACCAGGATAAGTGTATCACAGCAAAATAAGTGTATTTCCCTGGCAAAACATTTCACACAGTTCAGCCTGGGAGTTTGAAACACTTCTCTTAGGTGACAGAATAAAAATTGGTCTCCAAGTTCCATAGGTTCTTCTGGACCGTCACCTGCAACAGGGACAAGATGATCAAAATGTTGAAAGTCTGACCTCAGCTGAGAAATACAACAAAGGTCATTACAGAATCTGTTCTGTAGAAACCACATTGTATTCAGTTCTCATCAGAGATTAGATGGCAACAGTTAAGAGCCAATGAAACCTTGGGTTTAATTTAAATATATGACTAATCCAGTAGCTAAACTAGCCTCTTTCTCTGCAGTGCCACTAAGGACAGAAATCATAATTCAGCAGCCAGGTAGTTCTGGCCATCCATGATAAAGTCTTTCATAAATATGTAAAGCTAAACTGAAAAGCTGACATTCAAGTTGGCTGCTGAAATATACCCTTCCAATTCCAAGTTTTCACATCCATTCCACTCATAAGAAGCTAGTCAACTTTGGTGCTTAGTATTCAGACTAGGAAGACAAACAAACAGACATTCCACAAGTAATTCCTATCATTCTGTGATTCACAGATTAAACTATTAATGCTCTGCAATGAGGTAACAGAGTCTGGTCTCATTTCAACTTTTTTTTTTTTTTAAATTTCGAAGTGGATACTTTTGAAAGAAGTATGGAATCTTTTGACTGCTTTATCTAATGACCAGATTTTTTGCTGGGATTAGAGAGTGAGATAGGGGCCACTGGATCAGAAAAACCTAATTTTCTGTGATTTGAGCTAAGAGTTCATAGCCGAGAACTATAATAGCTCATCTTGATTATGAAGTGGCCCAAAAGAGTCACTAAGACATATCAGTACAATGCATTACTTGAATGCAAGTTTTGTTTATACTGTGTATATGGAATATAAAATGTAATTCAATTGTATTCATATATTCATATACTATACAATAAAGGGTGCATTACTCTATAACATTACACAAGCATGGTGTCATGAGATGAAGCAGAAAATCTCCCAGGCCTGTTTCTTCAGTACTGCTTGTGTTTTGGTTCAGTCCCCAAGGTTTCTGGCTTATCAGATGCAGACAAAGTGAAAAGAAACAGTACAAATGAAAACTGTTATAGATCCATACATAGTGTGATGCAGTGTGGAATGAGACCGAAATGTGTTCTTTAATAATGAATAGTAAAGTCAACATTTATAATAGTAACAGGAGATACTGAGTTTTCTTTTCATTTGAGGGTCAAGAGTTAATGTCGTATCTCAGCTAGGGAGCTTAGACATACAGTGCCCCATTTATTACTACTGGAGTGTGTCAGTCTGATGTCAGCAGACAGTGTTAGTACCTGGCACAGTTTCATGAGGAATGAAATATTTGACAATACATGTTCACTTTTGTATTAAAGCTCGATCATGCTATTTCTGAAGTAAACTGTAACATCTCTGATACTAAATGTTTTCTCTCTGTCTGAAATCTTTGCTATGAGTGACAATTTTTTCACCTTGTATCTGTTGCTCATTTTAATTACGAAAATAAACAGTTCAAGAATTCTGACTTTTGTAGCATTTACTAATGCAAGGCCCTTGTCTCTGTCCTGAACCCCCTATATTCCAAATCAAGAAGCTAATAAGCCAAATCCATTTTTTCATCTCTATGTGCATGTGTTCATAGAAAGATTGACATTTGACCATGAGTTTTTGCCAAACACAGACTTGTAGCGTCAACACCACTTGGATAAATAATCAGAACAGTGTGCAGAGCCACATGCATACTACCGTGTGTACTGCACCAATCATGCAGGTAAAAATTTGGCCTTAAATTAAATAACAAGCTCCCACGACTGTCCCTCCCTTTTTCTTGCCAGCACCATCTGCACAGCATCAGTGTTTTCATCCAACAATAATGTAAAAAGAAGGGCTTTTTCTAGATTTATTCTGAGTATCTCAGTTAATGTTAACCCTCAGTTCACTCAGTTGACTTGCTCAGTGGTGAATATTGACTAGCATCTTGTGCTCTTTAATATTCCCCGTTTCTTCTGTAGATGTATATGTCATGGATTAACCAGAATCACTATGTTACCCAGAGCTGTGTTACCCAAAATACCTTTGAAATGGTAAGAAATCTTGAACAGATGCACTTCCAGAAGGTTTTCTAATATAATGATGTAAGGAAATACTGAGAGCAGGTCAAATCTCTACTTATGTCTTCTAAATCACCGCTACTACATATTCAGGATATTCAGAAGGGCCACTGTAGTTGCTAAGACAGACACAGGTGCCTAAAAAGTTGTACACTATCCAGAGCCTTGAGATACCACCTTAAAGAAGTGAAAGAGTTTTAAAACCTACTGTACATGCCTAATTTACTACTTTTCAGAACTATCCGTTGACTGAACAAGGTACAGAAGTTTGACAGTAAAATCACTGAGACATCTCAGTAGATATCTAAGTCTGTGGTAGCCTCAAGAGATGTTGTGAATAGAAACCCTTTCACTTATTTATCCTCTCAACAGAGGCATCATTTCACTTCTCTGAGGTAAGGAAATAGAGAACTGCACAGGCAGCATCTTGGAGAGGGCATCCGCTGCTGTTGCGTGACTTCTGGTAGGGAAGAGACCACCCTCTTTTTTTAAGAGCGTCACAGAACACAGCTTGATTTCTGTGAGCTGGAGCCAATTTTTTTTTTCTTTTTTCTTTTCCCCCTGCTCCCCTCCTTCCTTCCCCCTCACATGGTGTCTGCTTTCAAGATTGCTTCAATAGCCAGCATTGTAACATACAGAGATGGATTTCCACAAAATTAATTTCAGCACTTGGATAGAAACTGATTATGATTCTTTGTAGTTCTAGAGATGAAGTTTTTAAATAAGAACTTGGGGTGGAATGCAGCCAAGATTCTTAGTAAGAGCATTGCGGTGATTGTGTAACTCAGATTATGGTAAGAGAAAGAGAAATGACAGAACATAATTATTTTATGCCATTCATTAGTTTCTCCAAGCAATCCAAGAATGCAGTGGCACATATTAAATTAAACTAGGCCTCTAAAGAAGGTAACAAAACTACATGTATGATCCAGCACCATTTTGAGGTGAAAGATATTTTGACATCTCCTGTCACAAACCTATTGGAAATACATCCATTCTATTGCAATGGTTTCTATGACATTTGAAAGAGTCGTTTAAAGTTCTTCAGGTGTGGTAACGTAATACAGTTAATTGGAAGTTAACAATTGCAATAGTGGATATAACTTGTGAAGTTATATACTTCATTGTATTATAAATAGACTGCTAATTTTCCATCATATTTTTAACATAAAACATTTTTGCTCAAACATTGTTTTCTGAGGGAAAAAACAGCAGTAGAAACAGGGCAGTGATAAGTTTCTTAATTAAATTAAGTTTTGGATCATGCACAGTTTCTCATGATGCTCAATTAACAACTTCACCCACAGCATTCCGTTAACATAATTTATCCCATCACAGATGTTACAAGACTGAGTTTGTTCCAAAAAAGTATGAACTATTTTTCAAATTGGTATTTAATCTCCAGAAACTCCATTTATCAGTTACAAAAAACCATAGATATGTCTAAGTTTTTAAACCCAAGCACATTCAGCTGAATGCAAAATAGAAAAAAGGTTTGGAGAAGACACATGTTCAAGATGGATTAATTTATTCCTTTTTCTGTAATTCAGCAGCCTAGTGTGTAGGACCACCACTTGAAATCTGGAAGACAAAGTCTCAGTTTCCTAATCTATCTGATTTACACTAAGGACTTCAAACACATCCCAAGAGAAGACTCTTAAATGTTGCGAACTAGATAATGTTGAAGGATTCATAATCTGTAATTTGTGCAGCCCTGGGGATGAGGTAACCAACTCAGATAGAAAAATGATATGGTAAACTGCTAAGAGACAATTCTCTTTTTGAAACCATTTATATCTACAGATACAGATGAATGTTTTGTAGATTACTTGAGAGCAAGTATATCTCATTTTCTTCTGCTAGTGCTATGTTTGTATGTCCCATATTCTAGCTGTGTGACCTACGTAGTTGGCTGTAATCACTCTCTTTTGGACATTTAAGTGTTTTGTTTGAAGTCTAACTGCTTCAAGAGAAAGAAACATGAGAGAGCCATATGCTCTGAATTGTCTTCTGAATTTTGAAAACCATAAACTACAGGGTCGAAGCAGAGCTGAGCCATAAATTCTTGACACTTTAAAGTAGAAAATGGTAACACTCACCAGTGTGCAAAAAGTTTTGAAAGTTATATGAATCTTGGTATCCCACCTGCAATGTCTGTTGAGCCTGGCCCTTCAGTAGATGAGAAGGAAAAAGCCGGCTGCTTACAGCTCTTCTGAATCTGTCTGCTCTTGAATCTATTCTGAAGGTTAGAAGATGCAGAACATAAGAAAAAATATGTGGGAGAAAGTGGTCTCTATGGGTAACTGAAGCACATTCCCACCAGAGGACTTGGATATCAGGCATTATTTCTTGTGAACGGATTTCATTTCTACTGCAGATTACATCTACACAACCCAATGGAGCGTTAAGCAGAGAAATTATTTTTCTCAAAACCAAATGGAGACATTATAACAAACCTATACAAAAGCCCAGTTTATCTCATCCTACTGAAATAGTTCATATTGTTTGCTAAAATATGCCTTTTTTCTGTCCAGCTACTGGAAAGAGAGCATCTGTTCAGCAGGAGATGCTCATACTGTACATAGGTGAGAAGAAACTCACCTTAGTTGTCTATCACTTGCTTCACAACTTTTGCATACTGAGAACACATCATTGCACCAGTTCTAAGTGTCTGAATGCTCCAGGCAGAATTCGCTGATGCACTGGTGATTGAATAGCACAGGAGAAATTAATACATGTGAAAGAGTTAAAGTGACTGTATGGGTCTGATTTTATGAGCTGATAATGCAAGAAAGCAAATAAACAGCAGAACTGCAGAGAGAGAAAAGGTACATATGTGCTGACATGCCTGTCTTGGCATAGTTTAGCGTAATCCGCCCTACTTGCTTTTTTCACCCTATTCTTCAATCTTCCCTAACAGAAACAGATTTAGGTGTCCCTTTATCTCTATGAGACTGTACTTCAGTTACCTTCACTAGTAACTTATTCCATATGTTTATTTCTCTGAGAGTGAAGCAACCCTGCCCAAGTCCCTGTTTGCTCATTGTTACCTAATATTTCAATTTACTCTCTTAGTTTTCCACTTTAAGTAATAATAACAAGAGCCCACCCTTTGAGCTTACTTTATATTTTCACTAATCTCCCTTTCTTAATACGGAAAATTTCAACTACACCACCTTCCATATTTTTTATTTGCATGGAGAATAAGGCCAGTTCCCACAGATTTTCTTAAATTTGTGTTAAAAAAAATCTGTACTTTTAAGAATAAGAATAAAATATAATATATTTTTCTTTGTCAGAGAGAAAGAACTTTATCCTGCAAATCACAATCTTTAATAAGGTGATTAATCCAATTAACCTGATATAGCAGGCAAAATGTAAGAATTTCTGGATGAAAACTTGCAGAACAGAGAAACAGGACATAGTGTCATGCCAGGTAATCATAACACACATGGGCTTCTCCAAGTCATGTCACAAGGAATAGATGGAGCAATGTAATATAGGCAGGACCAGAAGTGAAGGAGAAAGGGAAGATCTGAAAAGCTTTGACATTTCTTCTTGGAAGGAAAAGGTGTTTTAAACATTTTTGCAATTAGCTCTGGTGTTAATAATAAAAAAATTAGATTTTCTTATCTAGAGAATTACAGTGAAATAATAAAGCACTGAGGTACCAGAAAACAAAAACAAAACCAAAACAAAACAAAACAAACAAACAAAAAAAAACATTTTTTTTCCAAAGATTACATTTAATACAATTATTTTCATATAACTTCAAAGAGGATTAAAATTACAGTGTTAAAAAGCAGAAAAGGAGGAAGAAATAAGAAATGTTACTGCCTGAATCTCTTCTGTCTCACATTGAGCTTTGGTTTGTACTGGCATCTTTCCAGCAGTTACTGATGATTTATACCTGCATTTGTGAGCTCCAGGCTCTGAGAACAGGCTGCTGTTATGCTTAATACACTAGACTCATATTCAGAAAATCTGACTTTAATTCCTGGTGTTGCAAAAATGTCCTAAGAAGGCACGGCACATTAAGAACGATGTTTCTGAAAGCAGATATGTGATTTGGGAGCTTCCCAACCGATTTGTTAAGTGGTTTAGATGCTTTCTCTGATCAGTTCTCCTTGAAACAGAGTTCTTGGCTATATTCACAAAGGGATTTATAGGTCTGCATCTGCAGATGCAAAAATCAAAATTGAAGTCTTCATGGACAACCTTTTCAACTGCTCCTAAATTTGTAAGTACTGTAGTCTTGTTTCCTTCTTATTAACATTACATTTTACAACCATCCACAGTTCTCCATAAGAGTTTGCCTCAACTCCATCTGTCCTCTTATCTGTTCAAGATTGCAGAACAAGACATCTTGCCCAGTAGGGTTGAATCTACCCAGTGTTCTTCAACATACTTGCAATGTGAGATTCTGCACAAAATATTGATGAAGATATTGCCTTCCTAGGATCTGCTATTAAGGCATAGTTCAGGGATTAGGACACTTATGTGGGAAGCAGAAAGTCTAAGTCTAACTTGTTTTTTAGCTATAAGGAATTTGAACATAACTTGCCCCACTTTCTCTTTTTTTTTTTAGTTGAAACTGCTCCACTTTACATATAATAGTTGAATATTAACTGGGCCCAAGACATCGAGCTGGTTTACTTCTAGCCCTTGCTCTGTGGACTAGCTAATATAAAACACAGAATTATTCATTAGAAAAAGAACACAGATTTATTTTTCTTCAGGTGAGTTATGCAACTGTTAAAAAAAAAAAAAAAAAAGTATTTTTTTAATCTTGTTCTGACCTAATTAATATTTAATATTCCATGCAAAATACAATTGTTTCCACAGGAAAGAAAGACATCAGCCTTGCGCGGTATCTGGGTCATGTCAAGTACTCTCCTAGAGAGTATGTGCAATGGATTCAGATTCCTGTAGGTAGTGTGAAAGAAGAGAGTCATTTCAGGAAAAAACAAACAAACAAACAAATGAAAAATATTCTAAGAAACACATGGCTGGGTAGGGGGAAGGAAGGGATTGGGGTGTCCTAGAATCCTAGAAACTCACTTTTCTGAGGCTCTGCTTTGAAAGAAAAAATCTGAATAAGACCCAGATCCTCAAATGAGGAGATGATGCTTGTCAACTCCAAACAGAAGGAGACATTAGAGACCAGGTTAAGGTTGTAATGCCACTGGCTAAGGGAGGTATAAAATATAACCTGGTTTTAATGTTTTCTAGAGACCATATTAGGTTTTCACAAGCTAGAGGATCTCAGATATTAGAATATATTAAGGGTGCTTAAATACTACAGGTGATATATTTTTATGTGTGTAACCACCAAATAGAATTTGTAGCCTCTGCAATAGTCACATTAACTTCCCACACAATGAAGAAAACAAAATAAGCACCTGAAAACTGAATTCAGAAAAGCCAAAACTTTGAATGAAGAAGTGCCTATAGTCAAAAAATAAACCCTTAGGAAAAGATGAGGATTACTTAAGCAGTATATCGTCCATGCAAAAAGAAAATAAAACACTTTCCCTTCATAGTAAGTAACTCAGCACATAAAGCTCCCTGACATTTGATTAGATAGCTTAGATTTAAATCTGACTTAAAGGATTTGAACCTACAAAATATGTCTTCACTGTCTAAATCTTCAAACAATAAAGCAAACTGAGGTGTAGGTCTTGCTGAAACTTGCCTAAAAATAACTTGGCAAAGGATGCAGAGAATAACAAGAAGGGCTTCTACCGGTATGTCAACCAGAAAAGGAAGGACAAAGAAAGAATACCCTGTCCCATGAGCAAGACTGACAAACTTCTAACAATGGACAAGGAGAAGGACAACTTCTTTGCCTCAGTCTTCACTGGCAAGCTCTCTTCTTACACTTCCCAAGTGGAAAATGAACTACAAGACAGGGACTGGGGGAGTAAAGTCTCTCTCACTCTGAGGATCAGGTTTGTGACCACTTGAGGAACCTTAACATATCTAAGTCCATTGGACATGACAAGATGAACCCTAGAGACCTGTGGGAATTGGCTGATGTAGTTCCCAAGCCATTCTCCATGATATTTGAGAGGTCATGACAGTCAGGCTTGAGGCTTGCGACAACTATTTGCTACTGTTATAAAACCACTAGTTATAGGATCATTTGCTCATATTAGTGATTCTCTCAATTTCTGACTGGTTTAGGCTGCCTGTAAGGCTTTAATCATATAATTAACAAATTTTCTATCAGAGCTTTTACTTAATTTACCAACAGCTGTTAAAAGGTGATTATATGCTGTGAACTGGTTCTGTTATAAGAGGGCTTTATAATGTTTTTATAGGAAAAAAATCTTAGTTTACTTTACTTGATTTCATTGTACCGTGATTCATATTTATCACCTCTGTTTTCCATTGTCAGCAAGACCCAGTACTTCCAAGTGTTCATTTTGCTGATCAGAATTCTATGAACAGTACAAAAACCTCACAACAAGCTGGAATTCATTACTAGAAGTATAGATTTTTAAGATTAAATTTATAGTTTAATAACTCACTGATATTTTCACCAGGAATGTGTTCACTGTTGGATATTTTTAAATTTAAGCCAGGCATCAGAAATTACTGCTTGCTTTTCTGAACTTAATCTGATTTATAAACTACAGAAGATGCATACACACACATATCCACACTCTCTATCATTCTTACACAAAGTGCAAATGATATATGACATGACATTGCACAGCCTGTTGCTTTAAATCAATATTGTCAGACCCTGAGAGTTCAAAGCAATGGTTTACCGGAATTCCAGTAACACATATAGCATATTGTTTCTTCTGTTTCTGAGCTCACGGTTTCAAGACTTTCTTAGTGATGGTGAAAAATAAGAACAATGTTCTCTAACATTGAAAAAAGTAATTGGCAGCAATATCTTCTCACTGACATAATGCACTTTGGCTACATAATACAATGCTTCATGCTCTGACATACGCAAGTTCATACATGCACACATAAATATAAACACACACATCCACGCCTGCCTTTGAACCTGTTAACCAGCTCCATACTGAATGAAGTAGTCTTATGTCAGCTGCTAGGTTTCAATTCATAAATAATTACTAATTCTACCTACACAATGATGAAAGTATTTGGGGTTGAATACTATCTAATTCTTGTAAACCTGAGGTGACAAAGAGCAATATCTACTTATGTTTCCCTTCAAATGGATGTTCTTAGAAATGAAGCAGAATGTATTGAATCAGTGTACAAGTAATGCAAGTGAACGGTATCAGTAGAATAACCAGTGTCTGAACTGCAGGGGTTTTAAGCACATTGAGTAAATTGCTGAGGAAATTAGTGTAACACTTGATAAAAGAAAACAACAAAAAAAAATTCCTTTCAAAAACATTCATTTCAAAATATCTTAAAAAAATGTGTTGAAGAAAAAAATGATCTGACTTGAAATAAACACTGTTTTGATAGTTGTGTTTAAAATATAACTTAGTATCTAAATACAATTTAGGAAAAAATAAATAAAATGTCAAAAAACAAAACAAACCTAACCAAACCATCAAAAGTCAACCCAAAAAACCCCCCTTGCCTTTCTTTCACTCTCAAAAGCATGCATCTTTGAGGTTGAGACAAATTCTCTTTTTATTGTTAGATGCAGTATTTTATTCCAAGACTTTATCTTATTCAGTTGCTGATGCCTTTGAAATTGTGTTTTCTTTTACAGTCTATAGGCATAAGGATTTCAAGAGAGATCTCATGTGTCATATGATAAATACTGTATGCACCAAAACCAGGTAGGTCTCCCTGATATAAACCCAGATGCAAAACTGAGATGATATTTGTAAATATGTTTTATTTGACAAAAATTCTGAGTGGGATTGATTCCAGGCTGAGTGAATAACCAGTTACTTTCTGAGCCATATTGCCAGTGACTGGGGCATAGGTCAACTTCATTTAAAGATCTGTTAGCTTGAATTTATTTAATTAAGATCCATACCATTTGTCCAAGTAAAGATGTTAAGGTTTGTAAGCTAGAGAGACAAGGCTCAGTAATTACTATCTGAAATAACCTATCCGGAGAAGGCTTTAAACACCATGAGGATCAGAATTTAGGGGCTGTGAATGCTTTTCGCAGACCAACAGACAGCCTGGTCAGCAGGATGTAATTATCAATGTGGCTCATTGGGGTTGACAGCAGTGTTTTATTTTAATTATATGCAGGTATAAATAACCATCTAAGAGGAGTCTGGGCCAGTGAGTTTCAAATTGTATTTCTCTTGCTCTCTTAAAGATGAAATCCTCAAACATATGTTTCCCAATCAGAATCATATTATTTTAGAACTTTAGACTCGATATGTTTCCACTAATTCCAGTCGATCTCTTTTAGACTTTTTCTTCATTTGTCTGGAAAGCATCCAATATACCACATGTTTTCTTTTTTCCTCCGCATCAGCTATTCTTCTGCTAAGTGGAGATATGAAAAGCACAGAGAAGTTCCCAATATCACTTACTCCTCTGCAGTCTTTTACCCTCCCACGCTGCCTGCTGTGCTCAAAATCTCTTGTCTTCAGTTACATAGTTAGTTAAATGGGTTTCCTTTAATCTTAAACTATTTCAAATGTAAATCTTGAAGGGCATGATATTGCACCATTTGAAGTCTTTCCAGTGTGCAAAGATGGCCCAGCTATAGAAAAATATCATCAAGGGAACTCTGACGCAGTGGGGGAGATGAAGGCATTGAACTATAGACTGGATAAAGACAACTGTATTTCATGAGTGACTATGTTCGAATGTAGATGGCAATGTTGTACTTTTTCTGCCACTGCTGGATCTCAGAAGGACAATCTCTATGAGGCCAGAAATTTGACCATCATGCCCTTCTTTGTAGACTGATTGACAATGAAACTATTTTTGAAGGTCTCAGGAGGTGATAAGCAATGCACTGCAGATCTTTTGCCCCTACTTTTCTCACAAAGCTTTTCATGAAGATTCCCCATTGCCAGTTTCCTTAGACATGATGTAATAGGACTCTGTGCCATTTATTTTGCAAACAGAAATTAAACATCGGGAGCAAATGAACAGGGCTGTATAATCAGGAGATCCAACCCAGTCAATATTTCCCTGGAGACTACTGTAAACCAAAAAACATCAAAGCCCCAAAATCTTACAGCTGACACTGATTACTGGTTTTAGTTCCTCCAGCCCTAGACTGTCTTGTTGCAACACTACAGAGAAGTTACAAGTATGTTAATGACCAGTATGGTTATATAGGTCAACTGAGCTTTTAACCACTAGAAAATTAGAAAGAAAATGGAACTAAAGATTCACTGCTAAGGAAGGGCACAAAGGAGTGACAAAACATACAAGAACAAAATCAGGAAGGCAGAGGTTCAGAGTGAGTTTGAGAAACAAGAAAAAGCAAGTTAGAAAGGTTGGGCAGAACTCAGGAATGTCTCACACAGCAAGTGAACAAGGACTGGATGTTAGAAGTAAGACTGAAATGTTCACTGCCTCTGTCATGTGAAAATTCACAGACAAGAGCACAGAAACCAAAGGATTAACTACATTATTACATCAGACAGTCACAGAATTCATTAAGTTACATGATTTATTTTGTACTTGCATTTCTGGATTTCCATAATTTCATTTTATGAATTCCAATTAGGATTATCATAATTGTTGGTTAATTTATTCATCAAAACTAGTAGCTTCAACATCAAACACTAATCTGTCTTTTCAAAACCAAATGCTAATGCCTTCCTACAAAAAAGGACAAGATTCAGTTGACGTGAAAAACATTGTCAGGGTATTACTAATTTCTTTAAATTACTTGAACTTCTGGACTTTATAAGAACTATCAAATATTTCATTGAACCTTGACATATATATTCAAATCTGAATTTTATACACAGAAAAGTTTCAAAACACCAATTAGTATGGAAATTTTGGGGCAATATTTGGAGTACTGTTTTTTGGCTTCTGCTATGTAAGTACTGTAGTCTTGTTTCCTTCTTGTTTTTTACCGCTATAAAGGCAAGAGTGACAAATAAATAGATGCATATTAACATTCTTGTATAGTACACTGATTCTGGGACTAGAGCTTTAAGAGACAGTAACTCATATCATGAGACACAATATTTTCTGAAGAACAAACACTACTGCTAACAGTTTGAAAAATGTATGAATTTTTAATGGTCCTTTCAGTAATTAATGCCACTTATCAGAGTTCTATGGTAATATTAATGTTCCAGATGTTTAGCTTGGTTTTAATTTTTAGTCCTGTGAAATATTTTCACATATTTTCCAAGCTAAAATAAGAAAAGCCAAAAGCAAACACTTGACTGTATCATATAACTGATAATGCATAGATGTGTGTGACAAGAATTTTAAACAACTGGAGTTATTCATATCCTTTTACTCCTGCTCTTTAGCTAGCTTAACTCCAGAGTGAAAAGCAAGATTTTAAACCACTGATTCACAGTTGATGGATTTGCTCTCACAATTTGTTATGTTATGGTAGATTTGGAAATGGAAACTTTGCAAGCAAAATAATTTCATAACACTGTTAGTTAGGATTCTCATATACCTCTTTCCCACAGCTTTGATGGCATTGTTTTCAGTTAATGGCATGCAATAAATATTTTGTGAAATATAGAAACATTTATGTGGTTTTATTAAGGGATATTTTAAAAGTATACAGCTCCACAGCATTTCCTGAAGGATTTAAATTTGATTCTCTTTAATGAACAAGCAATTCTTATCACAAACCTGAAACGTATTACTGTACATTTTCCAGTGGTTATAAAACACCTTTTCTTCCAGACACTTGCTTGAAAGCAGTATTGCAAAGAAACTTTCTTATAGAAAGCTGGAAGTCAGCATATTACTCCGGTCACCATTTTCGACTCCCCAAACTGGTAAATTAAAAAAGAATGTTCTGAATGGAAACAGAGTTAAACATTTATTTCCATATAGCAAGCTAGGTTTAAAAGAATAACTATCCGAAGAATAACTATCCAGAAATATGTTTTAGAGAAGAGGAACAACAACAAAACGAAACAAAACCAACCACCCACACCTAAGTTCTTGTTCTGGTATAGCAAATTAATTCCTCTAATCCTAGAATACAGAGATGAGTCTGAATCGTGGAGTCATGTTAGGCCAGAAGGAACCTCCAGAGTTCATCTGATCCAATCCTTTGTGCAGAGAAGGTCTAGTTAAAACAGGTGCTTGGCAGCTGGTCCAGTTATGTGTTGAATGTCTCAAAGTACAGACTCTGCACAGCATCCTGGGCCATTTTTCTAGTGTTTGAATACCTTCTCGATTAAAAATAATGTAAAATAATAACATCCTGACACATAAAGATTTCTGCTTTGCAACTTCTTTTCATTGTCTCTCTTCCTTCTTCTGTGTAACTCTAAGATTCTATACTACATTCCATTACTTGTTTAGACTAGTTTTCTTGAGGTCGAACAAACCAATTCCCTCCTTAGAAGTCATGTTTCACAACTAGGTTCACTTTTGTGTTAAAGTCCATTATAAACAAAGAGAAGTATAAGCCCTGCTTATACAAGATTTGGTGCAAGGAGGAAGTAAACAGGAACTTTCAGCATCTGTAACTTAGACCTAATTAAATTAGCCTCTTTCCTTTGATCATGAACTCGGCCTGTGTAAGACTACCTGCAGTTCAGAAGTCCGTCAGATGAGACATGATTCATGATTCTTGGTGCTCTGTGTAGCCACACATGGAAGCCTACAACCTGTTTTGTTATTGTTTGGAAAACAAGATAAAACTGTTATAGAAGAGCAGTAATTAATTAATTGTGAAACAAATACTAAAAATAACCCATAACAACTTGTAAAATAAAAATGCAGTTATAGCTAGAAGAGCATTTTATATAGTTTTGAATTAAAACTCCACCACTGTGTGCTTCAAAGCTTGATGAGAAAAGCATTTTGCTTGTATTAAAAATGTGACCTCCCAGTTAACAAATACAATTATCTCCCAGAAGTTCTTGATGAACCAATAGTAAGATGAAAGGTTAGAACTCAGCAGAAGTCATGGTTGTGGTTCTGTCCTCTTCACAAGAATTTCCACACAACGTTGCTATGAACCCAGGTGTTTTTTTGCTATGCCATGTATAAGGCTTTTTTTAATATCAGACCATGTTTAGGTTAAACTTGTAAATATTCTCTTTTGTACATTTCTTTATTTTCTGCAGAAGTAAAGCTGTACAGCAAGTGTCAACACAAGCATAACCTTAGTGATTGCTTGATGGCTATTTTATGTTCTTTTGCTAACTGACAAAATAGCTTCCAATAATTATTCAGATTATTCAGATCACAATTTTTTTGTGGTCAGTTACTGAAAACGTTTGTTTTAATAAGAAGTCTTTATCTGAGTCTTTTCCTAGTGTCATGATGTCGAGGGTTAAGATTGCGGGGTGACAATAAAAGCCTGGCAGATGTATTGTTAACCCCCTCTCCCCCCCCACTTCCCCCTTTTTTGCCCCTCCCTCTCCCCCCTTTCCACTCAGGACAGGCGATCGGGAGGGAAAGAAGGACAGAGAGAAGAGAGTTGGAAAAATTAACAATGTTTTACTAATGCTATGGATAAGAATAGAGAAAATAATACAAAATATACAAAACCAATCTCGAAAGTCCCAGCAACTGCAGAGCTGGCAACCAAAGTCCTGGATTAGACTCTACAGCCAATTGGAGCTGGATTCAGTCTGTCACTAGGCCTCAGTCTGCAGGGACGACTAGCAAGGTCCTCTCCTAATGTCGGCCATAAGGAAAAAAAGGGAAAAGGGAAAAAAGGGAAAAAAGGGACGAGATCCTCGTGTTCTCGCACTTTTATATGAAGTATTCACGTGAATGGGATGTTATACACAGCTGGTCAGTTTCTTGGTCACTTGTTTCTCGTCGCCCCTCTCGTGAGATGTCCATCCATGCTTATCAATAAGTTTGCGTTCTATTGCTAGGTTTACCAAAACATGTGTCTGGTTCTCCAGGAAAATGCAGTCAATATGAAGGTCCTAGCTGACAGGCAAAATTCACTGAAAGAGAAATTTGTTTTTAACAAAACCAGAACACATGATAATAGAAACAAATACCTTATAGCCAAGCAGATGAAAATGTTATTTACAATTTTCCTTTAAAAACTAGAAATTTTACAGGAAAGTTGCATCATGAACTGCTCTGTACTTTTTTAATATTAAATATAATCTTTTAGGTTCTTGGGCTCATGAGCCTATGAGGAGAAGGCAAATCCTGTACCAATTAAGGAAAGTTTAAAAAGAGATTTGGGAAAATCCTGATGTAAAGAGGTAAAAAGCCAATGAAATCAATGCAGATAAGTTAATTTATAACAGCAGAGGATCTGGTCAGAATTATTTCCTACAAGAATTCTAGTAACTTTTTAAAGATCAAATTACTCTGTTCTTCTGAAATTGTATGGAAAATGTTGTGACAAACTTCTTGGAGAGATGTTCAGTATTTTCTGGTTTTGGATAGGCTGTGAAGCTCATAAAAACATTCCCTCTGAGCCAAACATAGTAAATATAGAAATACAAACACATAGCTGATCTTCATTTCCTTCAGTCTCAATGAAGAAGTTTCAGCTCAATTTACTGTGAATTCAGATTAATTTTTTTTCATAATGGAAAGGTTACCTGTCCATGTGTTCCACATATATTATTGAAATATATAGAATATACTATATGTCTGAAAAAGATGTTCTGCTTTAGCAATTAACCACTTGAAAAGAGAACTGTGATCACAAGAGTTAAGTTTTCTCACTAACTTGGCCCCAGGTTTAAAAATCTTGCACTGAAATTATAGGCTTACTAAAGCCAATGGGATTTTTGCCATTGTTTTCTGTAGCTCCAGGATTTCAAACTTCCTTTGAATATATCTTGTAAAATATTCCATTAGAAACTATTTCTATGAGATTGAAATTCTACCTTTTTTATTATAATATGTTCATTATTATCTTTTGTTTGGGCTTCAAACTGTCTTTGGAACACATTTTCAGAATTACCTACTATTGCTTCTTGTTAGGTGACATGAGAACAACTGATTTTCCTATTGGATGATCTCCACGCATTAAATAAGTTGTGTTGCAATAGAACAATTGGAAATAAAGCCCAGTATTTTCCAAGAACTTAGGGGAAACAGCATTCAGCCTTCATTTGGAATTCAATACCGCTTTTATGCCTGATTCCTTTAGGTTCTTTTGATTATTTCAGCCTCCAGTTGATATGAAAGTGAAGATTTTAGGCCTCCCTTACAAGGAAGTATTCTATACATCTGAGTATACTTACCTCTGCAAAGGAGCTCTTCTCATTTTTAAGTTACTTAATTTCATGCACATGCCTTTCACCAGTGTCTGTAGCCGGACTGAGGAGTGAAATGTGTATCCAAATGTTGTATTTCCAGGAACAGATTGCAGAGCATATCAGTCTTTAAAACTTCATTGGCCATCAGCTGTTCTCTGCATGTTTTTGCTTATTTTTTAACTCTAACAAGATACAGATAGACTCGAAACCGAGGTTACAGTGTGTGCAGTTTAACTCTCTTTTTTATATTTTTTTTTTATTATTTTATTTTTTAATTTTTAACAAGTCATTCGGTAGCATCTGTGAGACAGGATCTTAGTCCTGGATTCCTTCAATCAGGTATTCCCTGAAGCACTCTGAATTCAGTAATGCTTACACACATGAAAAAGTTAGAACCATAATGTAATATCAGGGCCCCATAGTCTGCTAGGTCTTCTCTATTCCATTCCCGATTGTATCTCTGTTTTGATATAACAACTTACTCTTCACTACAGATGGTAGCAACACAACCCTCTAATGGGACAGCTTTCTGTCAAAAAGCACTGTTCCCTCAAAATAAAAGAAGTTCTGTGGAAATTCTTTAATTCTGACTTCATGTTGTTTAAAAGGAAAAACAGAGAGAGGAATACACTGCCAAAGGGGCAGGCCTGGAATCCTTTCCTTAATACTTTTTTTGGGCCGGTGACAATATACTCTTGGGTATAAAACCAGTATCAGGAGCAGGAACCCATATGAGGTCTGATCTTCTTAGTCAAGAGGTCTAACCATTAAGCAGTAGAAAAGGTTCACGATACCTCTCGCCCCAGGACCCCTGTGTCTATAGCAGTTGCTGCAGTGGTCCAGCTTCAGCAAAGGGTTAGAGAGGACATGGGCTCTGCTGAGTGGTTTGGGCACTTGCCTGGGAAAAAGTAACTGCAGGTCTGGATGACTTCAAGTGAATTTACACAGCCTGAATCTTGAGCCTTAAGCAATTTCAATAATCCTTTCTTAGAAGAAGAACATGAGCTCAGCTCTCAGATATTTAATTTAGCCATGGATAAAACTGAGTAAAACCCTTCTTCCAGACTAAAATGTCATTTAGTGGCAAAATATTTTGCAAATTGACAAAAAAGGTATACCTTGTTCTCCTGTAGCATTAGAGTGTGCTGGAGTTGCATTTATATATAGACTTTTGCAGTTCCAAGTAAGAAATAAGAAAATTAACATTTTTTTCACTTGATTTTATTTTGATACATTACTGAAAAAAAAAAAAAAAGTAAGTAATCCTGCAGCTAAATATGGTTTGTTCCACATCAATATTTTTAAAAATAAAGTAATTTTATCTTTCATCTAGCGTTTCAAAAATCTGTGTTTCTCAGTGTAATCTATTAAACCATGGCTCGTGTGTTTTAGCATAAAGAGAATTGTTCATACATGATTTTTTTTAATGTCTATTTTTCTAATTGGAACAATGTTGAATTGTTAGGGCAAAAAGTATGATTAACGCAAACATATGGAATACTCAGAACAGATAATCAACCAGAGATCACTAAATAGTTATGCACCTCTAGTTCTAAATTACTAACAACATGTGTTACCAGAAACTTAAAAACATGTCTTTACTCTTGCTTATACTAATCTGCAAACTATAGTCAACTGACTAGATGTCTCGGGATAATATTGATGTCCAGTACATTTCTGGCCTGTCATAATCTCATTTATAGTGACTCAAAATTGAACCTAGCATGTCAAAGGGAACTAGGGTGCCGGTATTGCATTTCTCAAAGTTTAAGAGAGCAAACAACGTTCTCTCTTCAAACTTGTTTAACATAGTTCTCCACTAAATGCCTCCTGGCCACTGAAAACTGTTTCCCGAAAACATAAGCTTTTATAAGAAATAGAACAAGAAAAGAAACTGATAGTACAGATTTCACAAGGATCTAAAAATAATTGTGAATATGTAAACTCTACAGAAAAATGGTGCATAGGCTGTGGATTCTGACTTAAATTTCTGTCACTTTTTTCTTTTTTTAAACATGAAAAAAAGGATGGGGGACACATATTATCACAGAATCACAGAATCACAGAATCACAGAATGTTAGGGATTGAAAGTGACCTCAAAAGATCACCTAGTCCAATCCCCCTATCAGAGCAGGAACACCTAGATGTGGCTACACAAGAAGGCATCCAGGCAGGTCCTGAATGCCTCCAGAGTAGGAGACTCCGCAACCTCCCTGGGCAGCCTGTTCCAGAGCTCTGTCACCCTCACTGAGAAGAAGTTTCTTCTCAAATTTAAGTGGAACCTCTTGTGTTCCAGCTTGATCCCATTACCCCTTGTCCTATCATTGTTTGCCACCGAGAAGAGCCTGGCTCCATCCTCATGGCACTCACCCTTTATATATTTATAAACATTAATGAGGTTCCCCCCTTAGTCTCCTCTTCTCCAAACTAAAGAGACCCAGCTCCCTCAGCCTTTCTTCATAAGGGAGGTGCTCCACTCCCTTAGACACCTTCGTTGCCCTGCGCTGGAACCTCTCCAGCAGTTCCCTGTCCTTCTTGAACTGAGGGGCCATGAACTGGACACAATATTCCAGGTGTGGTTTCACCAGGGCAGAGTAGAGGGGAAGGAGGACCTCTCTCGATCTACTAGCCACCCCCCTTCTAATACACCCCAGGATGCCATTGGCCTTCCTGGCCACAAGGGCACAGTGCTGGCTCGTGGTCATCCTGTTGTCCACCAGGACCCCCAGGTCCCTTTCCCCTACACTGCTCTCTAATATGTAATTTCCCAACCTATACTGGAACCTGGGGTTGTTCCTGCCCAGATGCAGGACTCTACACTTTCCCTTGTTAAATTTCATTAGGTTATTCCCCGCCCAACTCTCCAGCCTGTCCAGGTCCCGCTGGATGGCAGCACAGCCTTCTGGCGTGTCAGTCACACCTCCCAGCTTAGTGTCATCAGCAAACTTGCTGATAGTACACCCTATTCCCTCGTCTAAATCGTTAATGAATATATTGAATAATATTAGCCCCAGTACTGACCCCTGAGGCACTCCACTAGATACTGGCCTCCAGCTAGACTCCGCACCATTGACTACCACTCTCTGGCTTCTCTCCTTAAGCCAGTTTGCAACCCACCTCACTAGTCTATTGTCTAGACCACACCTCCTCAACTTAGCTGTAAGGATGCTGTGGGAGACTGTGTCAAAGGATTTAGTGAAGTCAAGGTAGACCACATCCACCGCTCTGCCATCATTCATCCACCTTGTTACATTCTCGTAAAAGGCTATGAGGTTGGTCAAGCATGACTTACCCTTGGTAAAGCCATGCTGACTGCCCCTAATAACCCTCTTATCCTTGATATGCCTTGAGATGGCACCAAGGATAAGCTGTTCCATTACTTTCCCAGGGACAGAGGTGAGGCTGACTGGTCTATAATTACCTGGGTCATTGTCACTGAGAAGAGCCTGGCTCCATCCTCGTGACACTCACCCTTTATATATTTATAAACATTAATGAGGTCACCCCTCAGTCTCATCTTCTCCAAATTAAAGAGCCCCAGGTCCCTCAGTCTTTCCTCATAAGCGAGATGCTCCACTCCCTTAATCATCTTTGTTGCCCTGCGCTGGACTCTCTCCAGCAGTTCCCTGTCTTTCTGGAACTGAGGGGCCCAGAACTGGACACAATATTCCAGGTGTGGTTTCACCAGGGCAGAGTAGAGGGGCAGGAGAACCTCTCTCGACCTACTAACCACCCCCCTTCTAATACACCCCAGGTACCATTGGTCTTCCTGGCCACAAAGGCACAGTGCTGGCTCATGGTCTCAAAACAAAAATAAATCTGTAAAAGTCTGATGCCATCTAAGATAATCAGATATTTCTGACAATCCTGCCTTCTCAAGATTCAAGGAAAATGAAGAAAGCAACTATTTTGCCTTCACACATGTTATTTCAAACCACGGGTTTTGTGTCAAGCCCAGAAATACTGATGCACATTACTAGGAACAGTCTCTCCAAAGGCTTTTTTTAATGAGAAGAGAGGGACCTGTCAAATCAGAAAGCTGATCATTCCCTTATAACAAAGAAAATAATGTTAAGAAGGTACTTTCTGAAAATCAAGAAGCCCCATAGAAAATCTCTTCTGGGCATAGCAAACATTTTTTGACCAGGTCAAGGAGATATAATGGACTGTGATTTGGATACTCTACTATCAAGGACAGATCTGTAGAGATGGACCAAAGCTATCCAGTTTTAGGGGCCTTATTTCAGCTTATCTTTAAAGGAGAAATGTATGATCTCTGTGTGTCATACACTTTTAACAATCAGAATTATGGGAAACCATCCTGTGAAAAAACACACGGAGATAAAACTTTTTGCATTTTTTCTGTGACTACACAACATAATATCTTAGTGTCAAGGCCTTATGTCAATGCCTTCTTTGAAAAGCTGCCATTGGCTTCTATATCGGCTGCATTTAAAGCAGGAATTTTGCAAACACCTGGAAAAATAAATCATGAAATTGTAAAAATAAAGATGTAAAATGAAATAAAAAATGGACTGACCTAAACTACAGTGAACTATTTTTCCTTCCTCCACAAAAATGCAAGTGTGATTGGGTTTTGAGTCTCCCAAAGCTCATGCAATCCTTTACTGTTAACTTCTTTCATGCCTCAAAACTGCTCTAATATCAGTTGAACCTGTTTGAACTCCACACCCAACAGCGCCTTTGGCAGTTGCTTGACTTCTAGCTTACATGAGTGAATATACCAAATAATTAGTCTGTTATTTCACTTCTAAATCTTAAACAAATCTACTTTAGACCAGATGGGGGTAAAAACAATTTCTCCTTTTTCTATGGATTTTGCTTCATACATTCGGTTTTGCTGCAAACTCCATCTCTGTGTGCAGAGAAGTGAATTTCCAGCCCCTGGAGAGTGGTGGGGACAGTGCACACTCATTGGACTACAAATGACATGAAAAAGTAAATGTAGGCACCCCTGGGATAGCTGGCACCCTGGATTGTATTTTTTATGCCTAAATTTTGATCATGGCTCACTTTCTTAATACAAGCAGTCTGAACACACTGCTAGAATTGTCCACTTCAGTAACACAGCTCACTCAAAGAATACTTAAATGAGTAAAGTTAAGTGTTAGTAGTTCACAGGAGTAAAATGCCTTTTCTGAGAGTTCCACTATTACAGGCTTGGAATACATAATGCCTTCCATAAAAAAACAACCCAGGTTTTGTTTTGGTTTTAAATTACTCTGTAACTTTCCAGCTCATTTGGATTGTGTATATTGTGAAGAGATTTTTTTTCCTCAATGTCTCTCTCGCAAATATATTTTCAACTGTAATTTTAAATTTCACAGCAGTTGAGAATGATAGAAAATACATGACAATGTCATTCCCTTCAATATTGCTGAAACTTCAAACAATTTAAATAAAAAATAAAAACATCACATCCAGTCTCAGGATCTTGCCACCACAGTCATACATGCTTAATTTTGTGCAGTAGAAGTCATCTGCTCATAGTGAACATGGTTGTTTCAGAGGAATTATTCACACGTACAAAATCTGGGGACGCATAAACAGCCATAAAAAGCCAGGGCTGTTGTGTTATATGGCTGAGGTGATGGGTTTGTACAAATCCTGTCAGTGTTGGAAGTAGAAAAGTCTCAGTATTTCCAATTTCCAGACATAGTTCTTAAAGAAGGAGCATGGGTTGCCTATGACAAGGTAACACTCTCTATAACTACCTGAAGGGAAGTTATAGCCAGGTGGGGATTGGTCTCTTCTCCCAGGCAGTCAGCAATAGGACAAGGGGGTATGGGCTTCAACTCTGCCAGGGGAAATTTAGGCTGGATATTAGAAAGAAATTCTTTGCAGAGAGAGTGGTCAGGCATTGGAATGGCTGCCCAGGGAGGTGCTGGACTCACCGTCCCTGAAGGTTTTTAAACTAGGATTGGACATGGCACTAAGTACCATGATCTAGTAGATGGACTGGAGTTGGACCAAGGGTTGGAGTTTATGATCTCTGAGGTCTTTTCCAACCCAGTTGATTCTGTGATTCTGTGGATTGAAAAGAGATTCACTTACAAGTAAACTGAAAAATATATGTGTTTTGGATCTGTACTTATTAATACATATACATGCACCAACAACTATGTTTATGTACATGTAGCCCAATACATATGTATATAGACACATACATTGATTTGTTACGCATTCAATGTTTAAAAATGTATGATTTTGTACTCATATACATACAAAGCTGGTTTTTTTGTAGTAATCAGCCACTGACAATCAGTAATGAAGGCATAAAACTTGGTATTTTATTGTGTTATACTTATTTTTTCACTTTATTCTACCACTTTTTTTTTTTTTTTTTCTGGAAAAAGCCTTTTACTGAAACATAAGCTGTCTACTAGTATCTAAACAGGATAGAGACATTTACAAGTAAGAAGACCAATGTGCCAAATCAAATAACATTTATTTTACCGGAGAGAGGAAAATGTCAGAAGTAGAGATCTGTTTTTACATTTAAAATATATTCAAAATGTTTGAAGGGAAGCAGAGTAATCTCCCGCAGTTTTCTCCAAACAGAACATACTGTGTCACCAGTGACACTGCATCCAAAAGCAATAGTTTTACCTCTCTCCTCTTCCACTTTGCCCCCTCAAGTTTTTCTCTTCCATGAAATGGTTCACAGAGAAACCAGAACAGTTATAAATCAATGAGTTTGCAGGAGACACTCAGCTCAGCTGTGTACTGAGTGTCTTCCTCTGAGACTACACAGTATGTTGAGCGCCTCTGAAAACCTACTCACTTCCTTTGGTGCATCAGTAAGGGTTGAATTCCTTTAAAAATCTGTCTGCCATGACAGGGATGTTCAGAGAATTTGACTCTAAGTGTATGGAATCAAAATAAATACTTTACAAAGCAACAATCACTAGCAAAACTTGTCCAAACATTTGTTCTCTCAGGTAAACCGGCCAGCAACGTTAATCCCTTGGCGTACACTTTCCATTTGAACATTTTTGAACAAGAATGTGCCCTGATGTTCTCCAAAATATAAATTATAAGAACATTGGATGATTTGGTGTTTTGTCCTTAAATTTGTTTTCTAAAATTACAAAAAATTTAAAAAGGAGAAAAACAATCCAAAATAATAACATTCAATTTGTTTACAAAGTTTTTAATATAATTATTAAAGGAGCTTTATTTCAGAAAATAATTTATATTGTCTTCATTCTTCAAGAAATGTTCCAAAATAACCCGAGAATACTATTTTTTTACATTCTGTCTACTAGGAATAAGTATTTGTAGATACAATCTAAACTGAATAACACATCCTTATCTGTATTCAAGTACATACCTGCATAAGTGAGTGGGGGCCATGTATTGTAAAAGCACTATATTTCTTTATGTGTGTTGGAGAATGGCCCTTCACTTCTATCTCATAACATGCCTGCCACAAGGTATAATGGTATTTTGATAAATACTTCTGTAGATAAACACATTTTAACTCCTGGCATATTTGCATTACATGAATTTTACATGTGTTGGACTCTTCCCCTCTCATTATTACTTCGCTGCCAGCTAGTTTGGCTTCTGCTTGATTCTTGACTCTTTGTTTCCAGACAATTCGGTTATAACAGAGATAATCACTCAAACCGATGAGCAGGAAGGTGCAGTGAACAAAATATGTGTTGGAGATTGAGAAAAAGTATTACTGTGGGCAGTAATAGAGATCAGAATTGCACTCTTATGAGCTTGTATCCTCTGATAACACATATCACACCCTATTGACACAATGATTTATTTTTAATAATTATTCATTATATTCTTGTTAAACTACATTATCCTGAGTATCTCTATTTACTACTCCAACATCTTCCTAAACATTTCCCTGCCTTAATATCTCATTGAAGATGTCCCTGCCCATTGAACCTTTGAAGGTCCCTTCGAACCTATGATTCTATCATTATGGCTCCATAGCAAACATCTCCAGGACACATTACTGTCTCTGTAAAAATCTCTCTATGTAAATTTTAAAAGAATACATCTTTAAACCACAGAACAGTGACAAAATTCTAAAGAACATGGTTAATGAGCTGCTGGGAACTAAACCACACCAATTCTTTCTGTGTCCACGCATGTCCTTAATCTTAGTACAAGGTTTTAGGAAACTGTTTGCTAGGCACCCATGTACCTGAAAGGACCTTTTTTTCTAAAAGTTTGCATTTTGCTTGGGTCTTGCTTGATTGGTTCTTTTCTGGTTTTTCACTGTTTTTCAAGTAGTTATTTGTCCTGCTTTGGCAACTTTTTAATCTATGGTATAATGTGCTGTTTTATTGGTTGAAATACCTGCTTTGCTTTAATAGGAGGGATTCTTTTTAATAATTGGGCATACAGAAAATTCAGCAGCTTATAATAATAATTTCACTTTTTTAATATTGTTTTCAGCATTCATAGAGCTTTTCATTGAAGTTTATTTTAGTCTATAAATTAACTCATACAACCAGAACACCTTACAATTGGTGATTTTACTTTTATCCAGGTAGCCTGAAGCTTAGCAGCCTTGTTTTCACAACCTCACCGGTGCGGGGCTGGGGCTTAGTGTGACTGGAAAAATTCCAAGGTCCCTACAGGTGTTACAGTAAGCATTGCTGGCACTTCAGTGGGTGGCAATTTTCCTCCTTGCTTATTGCATAGCACCTTCTTTAGGTTCACACAAAAACTGGGAGGCATCCTACTGGCAGGTCCAGTTCTCAGACAAACTGGAAAATCTGAGCCCTGAAAATCTAGTCCATTAACATTTTGGAAGAAGGACTAATCGATATGTAATCTCATAGTATTTCCTTATGAACTGAGCACACTGACTTAGTCACTTGATTTCTAGTTTCAGCTTTTGCATTTTACAGACAGAGTGATTATGCTGTTCTATATGAAATGCACACATGACTTAATGTTAAATATTACTTTTTTCTTCCTCAAAAATATGAGGAAATAAAGAATTGGAATCTTTCACATAGTCAACTATTACTTTGAAAAAAATCCAGCAAGTTCCTCAGGTGTATATGCGATGCATAAGTACACTAAGCGCTGAAATCAATGGCCCTCTGCAGTGATTAAATGTTAGCAATGTGCTGAGTCTGTATCAATTTCAAACAGTATGAGTCAAATTACGATTTGTTGACACCTGCGTACATGATTGATCAGCTCATGTCTTGTGTGTTCAGTAAAAATCATTTTCAGCTTGCCAGCTACTCAAAAGTAGGTTTGACATGAGTTTATGTGTTTCTGAAGAGAATGACACATGCTTTCATGAGCTTTTTCATAATCTTTGCATCGGTAGCCCACAAATTCCTACATTTTGCCTTTAATGTTGACTTACTTCAGAGCTATGTTCTGTGGGTGCATTTCTGCCATGTAGTTTCATATTTTATTATATATTCCACTTCTTTAAATTTCACCTTTTCTTGATAAACACATTTTATAAATTAAATCAGTATGGCCTGACCCAGCACATGTTAAAATTCCATTTGAATCAGTTCCAAATTCAGGTGCTTATAAAAATAAATTTGAGGAGCAACCATAATTCCAATCCCTCCTATGTTATGTGGGCAATTTAAAATTATGGAAATACTTCCATCTTTATAGGCAATTTGAAATGGAAAGCAACCAGAGTTCTGGGCATGCACTCTGAATATAGGTAGTTTGCAAATAGAAATGCTTTTAAAAGTAATTTCCATGTGCACCCATTTACCTGGTTCTGTATATGTTCCAAATGAAAATTGCACATTTATATTTTAAAATTCAAAATACTGCCTTTATTGGACTTCTAGCCAATAAAGAGAACATCTGTACTATAACTGCAATCTGTCTGTTCAATTTGTACTAAATTCATGGATTATATAATGCGTCTATATATTTACTGTTCTTTCCGTATAATAGAACACATTTTTGGGGGAAAGGAACAGAGGAAGCTAAGCGCTCCTAGACTCTGTAGGCAATAAAATACTCCAGTAAAATATATAATCTTCTACTTATGCCAATATACTGTTATAAGATAAGCACACAAAATTCTGACATACAAATGTGTCTCTATATATCGTGTTCAGCTTTTCTTTCTTCTTTGTACACATGCATGTAACCTCATTTGATCAGTTAGTTTTCTTACCACGGTGAATCTGTTTTTTACAGCTGATTGCAAGAGTAGATGGATTAGGTTCAACTGTGAATTTCGCCTTAAATACTTTTAAAGTATTGCTGTTTATTTCTACATTAAATGAATAAATGTCTTACTTTACACACTAAGCAGCCTTGTAAAATATATTACAAAAATAAGAAACAATTCCTTTATAGTAAGAATAAATATTTAGCAAAGTAAAACTATCCTTAGTCAATAATGGTTTATATAGTTCTTGAGATTGTAATAATGATAGCTTTCACTAAGGATAAATGTTCCAGTTAACCAATAGGTAGAGCAAAGGCTTATCAGATCATCTCAACATGGACTTACAAGTGGAGACTTACCCTTACATTTTTGTAAGTATTTCATCAATAACAGATAATAAATACAAAATTGATAAGAATTTAACCCCTGGCTTTCAATGGGGAAGCTTTGGTTGTACCTCTGCATGAAAAGATCTTGAAGAGATCTTGTGCCAAGCAGGCTCCTGTTTGATGGAGACCACAAGAACTCCACTGATGGTTCCCATGTGTCAGGTGTCATCAGCAGAGGATATCAGCCCTCGTCAGCAACTGGGAGAAAACCCGAGGCTGCTGGAAAGTGAGGAACCAGTACATTCATGATAGTGGAAAAGAATAAACTGCCCTGCTTATGACCCTGTTGAAATGTGGAAAGACAAAGGATTGTGAATAATTCTGAGAAAGTAGCATAGTGAAGAGTGGTTCAGGTTTTTCAGGAACTAAGTAATCTTCTAGAAGATAAAACATTGTATACAGGGTTTGTCTGAATGAGAACCAAACTGAGGGGCTAAGGGGAAAAATTTAAACTGAACATTACAGGGAGAACAAAGGCACAGAGGGGCACAGAGTTCAGGATTGTACATTCTTTAATGACAAAGAGTAAAAGTTTTATTCTCAGGAAGAAGACAGTCAATAAAATTATAAACTGTGAAGTCCCTGAAGGAAAATGTGTTCAAAAGGCAGCTAAAAAGTTCAGAAAGAAAAGTCAATCAAGGCTAATAAATTTGAAGGCATTTCCCCCTGCACAAGAAGTTTGCAAGCAATAAATCTGGAGGTTAAAGGAATCCTTTAAAGGATTGCTTTTTAGAAGCAGTACTCTATTTTCATCTTTAAATTCTTCCCTAAGAATCCATCAGTGACTGCTGAGAGAACATGTGACTGGAGAAACTCTTGGTCTAACCAAGAGCAGCTTTGGTTCAGTTCTTAGGTTCTGTGTTTACAACTCAATATAAAACAAGCATACTCCAAAACATAATGTAAATACTTGTTAATATATATGAGTCTGCATTCCCACAGATCAGAAACCTTCCTCCAAATTAAAGTGGTTTTGACCTAGTCATGCCTATGGTGAAATGTCTCATTTGATGCCATCCTTCCAAAAAGAGATGTTAGTCAGGTGGACAGAGGCTTTTGCAACTTCTCTTCCACAGAGAGAGGATCATGTTGTGTCAGTCCTTCAGAAGATTTGCTGTTTTGACCTTTTCAGTGGGTAAAACGTTAATAATTCACTTTTTCATGTCATATGATACTGACTTACACACAAAGCACAAGGTTTATGGGCTGTATGAGATGGAGCCTTTATCCATATTTATTAGAGACATTTAAAACCATAACTTTAATATATACAGTCTGAATCCCTGTTACCACCTCACCATTCCCAGCATTTCTTTTTGTGTTTGTGACTCAGCTTCTTTCCTTCCAACTCTGAACTGAGAAAGGTTTAGATGTTCATATTCTTCTGTCAGTACTGTTTCTGTTCTTGAATCATAAACTAATAGACACAAGCTTAAATAGAAATATTTTATTATTTTTATTTTTTTTTTTTTTTAGTGGCATGACATTTTCTACTTTTTGTCAGTTTCTTCATTAACTATTCCATCATAACCTCAGAGTAGTTACATACATCCTCTGGGATAATGTCATTCAGCTAGTTGTGGAACCACCCAGCAATTTCATCATTCCAATGTCACTTAGAGTTTTTAAAAATAAGCTCTATTACTGTCTTATGATTTTACCCATCTCTTTCTCAATATTAATTTGCAGTCAGTTTTCGCTTTTCAAAACCAAATTTGGAAATGTGAATTGAGAAAAAAATATTTGAAAAGCACTTCCACTAGTTGTGACTGTGGTATTCCCCATTCTTCAAAGGCAAGTTCTGCCTCAGAATGCAGTAAGTCACAGGACTGAACTGCAGTGGTTTTGTTCCTTCTGTTGGCTGCCTGCAAGCACTGCATAAAGCTTACTGACTTGGATGGGGAGAGTCCAGTGACTCCCATGAATCTTGTACTAGGTTTATAAAAGGCAACTGGTCAGAAACCCTGTTCATTACTGCTGCCTGGTTCTTGTATTAAATCTTAACTTTGTCCATGAAGATGTTAGTTTCTTATGATGGTAGATGAGTACTACAAAAAATTATATATATGTATATATATGCATACATATATATATGTATATAGTGTCATGTAGAGTTTATACTGCAAGAAAATACTTCTGTGCATCTGTACATGGTTTTACATTCTGACAGTAGTCTGTCATTTATACTGGAATAGAAGGAGTCAGCATCTGCAAAACTTGTAAAAGTATACCAAATTTATTTTCTACCATCCTTTTCTACCTTACCTAACTTCAGAGTTGCCATCACATATAAGCAAGGCATGTATTCCCCTGAAATTTAGTGCATAGAAACAATCACTTCAGTGTTCATCTACCTCACACACCTGTCTCAGGTTATCCCAGTCATCTTCTAGAGCAGACTGGTGACACCTGACTGGACACTAGAAGAAGATAACCAGTTTAAACTATATACTTACATTCACACAGTACATTTCAAGCAAAATAAATCCCATCCCAGAAGCAATACCTTGGAAAATCTTCATGAATATTGATACTACTTGATGAATAGTTCCCATTTTTATAATAAGAAACAAAAAGAATCATAGAATGATAGAATAATAGAATCATAGAATACTAGGGATTGGAAGGGACCTCAAAAGATCATCTAGTCCAATCCCCCTGCCAGAGCAAGAACACCCAGATGAGGCTACACAGGAAGGTGTCCAGGCAGGTCCTGAATGCCTCCAGAGTAGGAGACTCCTCAACCTCCCTGGGCAGCCTGTTCCAGTGTCTGTCACCCTCAATGAGAAGAAGTTTCTTCTCAAGTTTAAGTGGAACCTCTTATGTTTCAGCTTAAACCCATTACCCCTTGTCCTATCATTGTTTGTCACTGAGAAGAGCCTGGCTCCATCTTCGTGACACTCACCCTTTGTATATTTATAAACATTAATAAGGTCACGCCTCAGTCTCCTCTTCACCAAACTAAAGAGACCCAGCTCCCTCAGCCTTTCTTCATAAGGGAGGTGCTCCACTCCCTTAGTCATCTTCGTTGCCCTACGCTGGAACCTCTCCAGCAGTTCCCTGTCCTTCTGGAACTGAGGGGCCCAGAACTGGACACAATATTCCAGGTGTGGTTTCACCAGGGCAGAGTAGAGGGGAAGGAGGACCTCTCTCGATCTACTAGCCACCCCCCTTCTAATACACCCCAGGATGCCATTGGCCTTCCTGGCCACAAGGGCACAGTGCTGGCTCATGGTCATCCTGTTGTCCACCAGGACCCCCAGGTCCCTTTCCCCTACACTGCTCTCTAATATGTAATTTCCCAACCTATACTGGAACCTGGGGTTGTTCCTGCCCAGATGCAGGACTCTACACTTTCCCTTGTTAAATTTCATTAGGTTATTCCCCGCCCGACTCTCCAGCCTGTCCAGGTCCCGCTGGATGGCAGCACAGCCTTCTGGCGTGTCAGCCACTCCTCCCAGCTTAGTGTCATCAGCAAACTTGCTGATAGTACACTCCAGTCCCTCATCCAAGTCATTGATGAATATGTTGAACAGTACCGGCCCCAGCACCAACCCTTGATGCACTCCGCTAGATACAGGCCTCCAACCGGACTCTGCCCAATTGACCACAACTCTCTGGCTTCTTTTCTTCAGCTAGTTTGCAGCCCACCTCACTACCCGATCGTCCAGACCGCACTTCCTCAGTTTAGCTAGAAGAATGTTGTGGGAAACTGTGTCAAATGCTTTACTGAAGTCATGGTAGAACACATCCACCGCCCTGCCATCATGTATCCACCTCGTTATTGCTTCATAAAAGGCTATGAGGTAGGTCAAGCACGAGTTTTTAAGATATTGTCATGACATCTGTTTTGAAAATATTTTCTAACTACAAAACAGGTTTATAAAACGTATGAAAATAGAGGGTATTAATTCCTCTTAACAATGTCAAAACCAGAATCAGTATGAAATTTCAAAAATCATTAAATTATCTCCTCACTTGACCAGTTGCCTCCATACTTAATCTTCCTGAAATAAGCAATTTAAAGCCTTACCAAGAGGTATTTGTCAAGTGAGACTCATACAACACCTATATATAGTTACAAGGGACATTTCAGTGATAAGAGGAAAAAAACGTTCATACTGAATTATGTTTTTATTACCTTTGACTTAAACGGATTCAAACACTTTGAAGCTTTGATTAATTCAATTGATCCCATGTGATTATATTCTATGTCATTATAAATGTCATAAAAATGAATCAGACAGAAGTAGTTACAACAGTCCTATCCGTAAGTTTTTTATCAATATGTCTCACTATGCCCTGAATATGTCTCTAGGTCTCCAAGAATTCAGTGCTCCTGCAGTCCACCCTAAAATTGAGTTAATCAAGAGTCCTGGGTGTGATGAAAAAGTGAAAATATAAGAAGTGGCAAAAAGAACTCACTCAAGAAGTAGATATTGGAACTGAAGACAGACATGCAGCATAACTGTTTTGGACACCTTTAGGTGCAAAGAATCTGCTGAAGCTGACAGCTTCTCTGTGCTGACTCTAGAGGAAGACCAGATGAATAGTTAATGCAAAATTACTAACATATAAAAAGCTAAAATTAGGGTGAGTTAAATGTCACCCACCTACATGCTTATGAAGGAAATGTGAGACGAACTTATGAATTGTTAAAACCACACTCAGACTAAAGATGGTAAGATCTTGATGAAAGAAGAGAAAAGCAAGAAGGAACACTTCAGCGATTTACCACCGTCCCAGACAGGCCTGCTGTGCATGATGGGGATGATTCATTCAGTCAGTCCCAATGCCAAGGAAAACAGCCCTATGCAATCTGAAATGAAAATGGGCTGTCATGAAGTTGCGGAACAGCACTTTTCCCAGTGTGGATAATATCCATGCAAAACTACAGAGGCAGAAAGGAGACTTAAAGACATTTGTTAGATTATTTATCACAGTTTCTTTCAGAAGTGAGTTGGATTATTGCCTTTCAAATGCTGAAGCAAGAACTCTTAGGTAGTGTGGATATTTGAAAAAAAAATATCACAGAGACTTGGACATATAGTCCCACGGGATTTTGCTGAGTTCTGAGTGCAGACTATTTTCTTACCACAGCAGTAGTGGAAAACACAAGTCCACCAAGTAAAGTAGCAAAAGAGCATTTTTGGCTTTTTAGCCAGGACTGGGCCGTCACTGAGTGAATAAGGTTAGTTATGCATCTTAGGAGAGAAAACACTGGTTAATGACTGTACGAGATTAAAAGAGATAAATAGAAGAGGCAAAAATTGCTGAGAAATTGTATATTTAGAGAAGTATGACACTATTATACCTCTATACCAATATTATTGGTTCATCAATATATCAAGGCTCATATGAATACCAGGAGATACATATATCTCCACAGTAGTACAAAGAATCTCACCTCAGTTGAACATTAAAGATAACTGACTTGATTGTCTTTAGTGTATTATTGCTCTTTGTAGACATAGACATGAAAATGAAAATTTGTTAACAGAATAGCAGGTGTACTGAACACAAGGTACTTAAATGAACTTATAGCTGGGTCCATGCTTATATACAAAATAAACATGTGATATGCAGGAGCCTGAACTTTATTGTAGAAACTACTGCAATAAGATTAACTCAGTTAATGGCTGTGCAGACTTTGCTGCAATCTACACTGAGCTAAAACACATGTGTCTAGGTGACCTTGGGTCCAAGCACCTGCAAACTGTTTACATTTTATTTCATGTATTTATTATGGTTTTATTCTATTTATTTTGATTGGGTGGCATTTGTTTTTGCACAGATCCCCAAGTATTTTAGAGACAGGAGTAATATATACATAAATGTTTCATTAGCATTACTATTACTACTACCAGTATCTGTAGGTCCAGGAGGTGGTCTGGAGAACTTTCCCAGATGTTAATCAGAGTTTACATCAGTGAGGAATGAGCAGGAGAAATGGCATAGAACAAAACTAACATGAAAGGACCAGCTGCAGAATTGAAAGGAAAAATGTAATATCCAAGGAGTACATTTGACACCTTGTGAATCTGCAACAGACCACTCTACCGCTGGGGAGAGTAGCATGGTGAAGGAGTGGGTGATTTAGGTCCTGATTACTATCTTAAAATTTTAATTCCGCCAGCCAATCTAAGCCTCATTAACATTATTAAGTAGAAGAAGGAAATAAGGGGCACATATGTCAGCTTTAGAGGCAGTTCCTAAAGTTTCCACACATGATTTCTATTCTTCTGAAATACTTTCCCTCAGCGTGTTCAAGCCAGCTGCTTCACTTGGAGTCCACTTCCAAGATAAGGTCTTTTTCTAGCAGTGGAAAGATCAAAAATTGAGTTAATTTGTAAGGATGATTGTCGTTCATTCACACAGACAAGCCTTCACATAAAACTCAATTTATGAGACTACAGCATGGCAAAATGAGATAAGTGTGACTAGATATATGGAAAAAGGATAGGAATATTTGAAGACATGACTACAAAGTTGTCTTCTAAAGACCTTATGGGGCCTGCAGTGTAGTTGATTATAGAGACAACATCTGCAACATGCTTCCGGAGTTACTGTCAATGCTCTTTGGAGACTAAAACTGAATATTCTCTGTTCACCATGACAGACTCGGAAATTCAGGCACTTCTGTTAAAGCTGAGTGGATAATTCGGTAGTTTTCAGAAAACATTTTTTTCTCCCATTTATGATTTTTTTCTTAGCTAGTTTCCCTGTATCCATTGTCTTCTGTAATTATTGGATGACCGTACAAACAAGTCATAGGTATAGACCAGAAAGTATTCACAATTGTACCTAATTTTGCATATGCCACTAGTTTTAACAGAATATCTCATATGCTCATCTTCACATTTAGATCCTTTTCTGAGTGAGGGATTGTTAACAAACTGAAGCTCTGAGCCTGTATCCAATGGGGTGATATTTGTACCATGTTATTCTTTTTGACCTAATCACACAGTAATGTTTTTGTTTTCTGATTTCAAAACTTGTTTCTGCCTTTATGAAGCTATTCATTTTCTAAACATTTTTTTCTTCGAGATTGAACAAATCTCTATTAACATCCTGTGATATGGTTTGTGTGAAAATCCACTTAAAATCCCCAGAACACTGTCAAGAAAGTAGCTAAAAAGTACAAGTAACTACTTCCTTCTTATACCCTAATTCCTTCTCTTCTTACCAGAAATCCTCTTAAAAAATGAAATAAACTCCAATAAAAAACTGAAATTTGAGTGCTCTCTTTAAGTAGAAAAATGGGTAATGCAAGACATAGAGAAAAATAAGCTGAATTTAGTTGGATTTCTCCGTATCTTTTTAATCAGCATTTATTCATATTTGGAAAACCACTTCCCTTTTGAATGCTTCCCCTCACATTAGGGCCAAAACCCTTCATCAACATTTTGAAAGCATGACCGAAGCTAAACAGCATACTTTTACTGGATGAGATCAACCCAGTTATAACTTCAAGGAGATAACTTTATTGCAGCTGAATGTGTTCATGCAAAATTCCAATGAAAGGAGAAACAATTTCTATATTATGCTGAGAGATATGTCAAAAAGTTTTGTTGGTGCTTGGATTCAGAGATGAATGTTCCCAAAGAATTTGGGGGACTGTTTGGTGTTTTGAATGTCTGCTCCACTGAAGTTCATGGCAGTTTTACTATTGATTTGGAGAAGATGATTTTGTACAAAGTTATTCCTCTGCAAACCTTGAGTCCTTTGGATTGTGATTTTTATGACAACAAACATGTGGGGTCATGTTGATGGTCCATCTAGCCCAGTCTTCTGTCTCTGACAGGTCAGACAGTGGACTTGTCAGAGACACACAGTATGAACAGGACAAGGATATAATGACACTTTGCAGTTTTGGTCCTCCAGCTTCCAGTGATATCTCCCAGCTTCCAGAACTTCCTGTGCCAGAAATTGTATTCTTGTGGTTTGAGGGTAACATTACAGAAACAAGTCCAAAATGTATAATGATTGAATCCAGCTTTTTTTTTTTTTTTTTTTTTTTTTTTTTAAATACATTTCATGACCCCCCAAACTATTGGAAGTATGCACACATTTTTTTTATACTTGATAATGGAAAGCATAGATATTTCTCTCTTGTGACTTATCATATGTCACTGGAATGCACTTGCTTGAAAGTGTCTGTATTTTCAGGTTTCTAGCAGAAGCTGAAGTACTTCAAATATTTGTGAAAAAAAAAAGAAAAAAAGAAGAAAAAGAATGTATTGTTTGGAACAATGCCCACCTTACTGTAAGAAGGAATTATCAGAAATCTCACTGGAAAACTTATTCTTGAGAGATTTTTCTCCCTCGATTTGTAATGAGATTCGGGTACTTTGAACCTTTCTTAGATATTTCATACTTAAAGGACAAAGATTACTCTTACTCTCATAAAAATGTCACATTAGGTTAAATTAAGATAGAGGAAACAAAGAGATCAATCTTTATACCAAGGTACTATTCTGCTATTATTAATGAAGAATAATAAATTACATACATACATCTATTTATATATAAACAGTGAGGACATGAGTCTACTATGATGAAAATACATAGGTAGTATAGATGCATGTATCAGACATAGTTTATTTTTTTGCTCATGCTTTCATGGAAATGAACATAGTACCTGGCTTTTCAAGCAGATGGGAGTCAAAATTCCCACCAGGTCCCTGACTCTGATTATCTAGAAACCAAATCCTCAGAATCCTCAGATCTCTCCTCAAATGCGGAATACAATCATCAGCCAGTTAAACATGCATTACTAGAAGGTTTTTTCTGGTTCTATCTCAGTATAATTTTACATTTTATATGTAATTAAGCTATAAAATAGACATGCAGGAAGGACAACAGTTTTCATATATGTATTCTCCATTTGCTATGTCTGTTTTGGGGTAGGTAGTGGACCACAGTCGTTTCTCTGACCCTGAGAGGTAGTGACACAGCACAGCTCATACCCACATTCCCCTGAGAAAAAAGGTCCTCTGAACACTAGCCAAGCATTGTGTAGGAGAGGGCTATATGGCACAAGCTAAAATAATGGCAGAGCCTGGGCTAACAAACTGCAGAGATGAGTGGGTACAGGTCCCTGAACCCTGATCATGTACCACTGAGGTACTTATGGGCTTTTCCAACAGGCAGTAGCAATTCCCACTTATGTGGTTCTTGACGATGTTATTAAAAAGAGCTGTAGGTGAAGAGCAGAAATAATTAATTTAGTTATGTTACAACCAGTCCTACTGGAATGTTTGAGTGTGCAAGTGCAGCAAGGCCATTATCTTAATCTATGCGGTTTAAGAAAGTAATTTCACAGCTAACCTTGGAAAACAGTGTAGACCTTGTCGTCACTTCATTTTCTTTTAGTATAGGAGTGGGTGGCTATGTTTGTTGTGGAAAGCTTGTAAAATTAAACAGTGCAATTATGTTAATCTCTTAATATGTTTGGAATTATGGCTCATGGCTGTTCAAAACATTCTAGTCACTGGGGTTTCCATAATATGTATGCCATAGAGTCAGCAAATGGCTACCATATGAGCAACAAATGTAGAATGATAAAATAAATTCAAAAGAAGACCTTTCCAACCCTGTATACCCAGGAGATAAGGAAAGGAAAAGTGACAGCTGTCTTCAGCAAGAAAAAATCTATTCAAACATTGTTTTTCAAAGGGTTCCTCTAAGTAAGGAAGATTTATTTTATCACAGACATGCCAGAAATGCCATGATGTTAGAAAAAATATTAAAAGAGTTATCTGAGACCCAAAACTCCACCATACCATGAGTCAGTTATTAAAAAACAAATAAATGAGTACGTCAAACCTCAGGCATACAAAGGAAAGTAGAAACGTTTTTTTTTTGCAACATTTTATCCTTTTCTCTAGGATGCATTAATCTTCTGTATTAATCTACAAATTAGATTAGAGCCATATAATGACATCTATATTTACATTAGATAATAGTTTGCTCATTCTCACGCAGATTACTGGGAATACATCTGGACTGAAAAATGCCATTCAAAGGTGGTTACATACTGTAATTTTACTAGTTGTGTTTATAAAAAAACAATACTGTTGGGATACACCATTTGCATTTTTTATTAAAATACATGTTCCTAAGCCATAATATTCCATTTGTTTATTACATGGTATATTGCAAAGATACTGAAGTATGAGCACATTTCTCCTCTTCTTTGTAGCTCAGAGCTTGGATTTCTGCTGACTCTTTCAATTCGCTAGGCATGATTCAGAAAAACATTCTTTAGAGAAAAAGGCTTATGTTAAGACTAAGAAGATTAACAGAACATCTACGTATTCACAGAGAGATTAATGAAATTAACTTTTTTTGTAGACAGTGGTTCTCCATGTGAGTGAACTCACTTCCTAAAATACAGTTCATGTACAAGAATGCACTGTATCTTCATATGGGATTGGACCCCATCAAGTACTCATTTCCAGCTTCTGAGGATATCACTTTGTAGTCTACTTTTGATTCACTGGTCATCTGGTCATCCATCTTGCCCAGATAAAAACTCTCCCATGCTCTTTTTCAATATGAGACTAGTTGTTTATTCATTTCGATTGAAACTGTCTGTTTTATCTTTTCTAGAAAGCAGGTTTGTGATTCAATAGTACATTATTTTAAAAAATTATTTTTCCTAGCTAGATTTCTGAGCTTCACACACACACACACACACAAAAAAAAAAAAAAAAAAAAGTACAAAACTGAAAAAAGTTAACACAATAGTGGCAGTCACCACTGTTGTGAAAAGTAATAAATTCTTTACCACGACTTGGCACAAGACTTTTCAAAAGCCACCAGAATCATTCTTCTATTTATCATGAGTACTGTGTTTAGGAAGCAACAAAGATAAAACTGAACAACACACCAAGCACTACGCAAGTCGTCTCCAAGGGAGGCTAAAGAGAGATCACCTTCTATAAATTTATAACACAGCAAGAGTGTACAAATTCCAGAAAATAATTGTCGAAATACAACATTAAACTCCTTTATAAATCATTTTTAGTAGAGCTCTTGCAGGTAATTAAAGAGAGGGAAAAGCCATAACAATTTGAATTAGATTTGGGTCTATATTTTACAATGTATCGTGTAATTTTTTAGTCTACAAGAAAAAAATTCTGCCTGAAATTTATATACCAAGTAAGAATAATATAGTTCCAAAGGTGAAAGATAGCTAGAATGACTTGCTGAATGGAAGCAAAGACATAATTGTTCTCTCTGAAGTTTAAAGTTTAAAAGAGTAAATATGAAAAAAAAAAAAAAAAAAAGTTTGTTTTCAATCTGACACACCAAGGAACATAAATCACAAATGGCTGAAAAAATAATATTTTATATTATACTTGTTCAAAATATTGTTTGTTTAATCCAGCAGCATAAAATGTCTATGTCTTTAAGTAGTATGGACTTAGTAAATCATGCCCAAGGAGAAAGCAGAGAAGTTGAGACTCGCAGAAAGCAGGGACAAAGCAAAGGAAAACATATGACTGCAAGAAAGCTTTCCCAAAATATTCATTTCATTTGAATTTAAAAAATCAAACTATTAGAGATTATCAGATATATGTGTTTTTATGCTCCTGTTTACCCTCATAGGAACTAAACATGTGTTGGAAAGATACCAGGTCAACAATGTGGGGTCCTGTTTGGCAAGAGAAAATATAAATACTAGAAGGAAAGATCTCTATAATAATCAATTAGGACATGTCTGTTGTCTGTTCTGAAGGATTTAAACATAATATGACAAGATCAAATTGCAAAGGAAGAATTCATTACTATCAGACACTAGAGATTATAAACCACTGTGTTTTACCAATTAATTAAAAAGGAAAAAATAATGGAATTGAAGAGGAAGTAGCAAAGGTATTCAGAGATTATGAAGGCTGTTCCTGAAGATATGTTACATAAGTCTGGAATTTCGTCTAACATAGTTATTCTGATTTTAATTCACTTCAGCCTAATGTTTTTAAATTGAATTCGGGATAAAATTTTGCATTCATGACATTCATAAGAAACTGGAATAAAACAATTGAATTCCCATCAGAAAAGTCCTGTGTGAACAAACCATGAGGTGCTGCTGGTCCAATTGCATTCTGTCTGTGCTAAGATTTGTTTGTGCTGGGACTGTCTAAACAAAGACTTTTGCAGAGGACTTACAGAAGCAGGAGCTGAGATGCACCCAAGAAATATATTTTCAGCTGAAGCAGTTGGAAGTGGTGTAGGGCTTTAGAAATTTATTCACTAAAAAAAAACAATAAGCAATAAGCAGAGTTCAACAATGTAATGGGACCTGGGTTTGTGATGGTGTCTTTCAAACAACGAGGGTCATGTGGGGCCAAGAGGGAAAGAAGGAATCCAAGCACACTGGGAGCTTGATGCCAGTTCTGAGGCTAACTCCTAAAGACAGTTGAACTCAACAGCAAGCCTTCTTGTGGTTTCAGTGGCCTCCAGATGCTTATTTGAACTTTTGCAGGCCTACAAGGACTAAAACAAAGCTCTTGAGATTCAGATATCATTCATTCTGGCAGAAGTTGCTGTTAAATCCATTCAAAGACTAAAAGGAGACATTGCTAAAATTTCTTTGGCAAGTAACTGGTACACTGAAGTTGTTTTTTAAAAACATCAGCAACTGTAGTTCATAAGGATCACTTCTTTATGATATGCACTGGGAGATAAAAAGGGGGAAAGTATGACTAGGATAGAAAATTTGAGAAGACATGACTGGAATTGAAAATTTGAGAAGACAATTTTCTTCTTAAAAAATGAAGTAATTATAAAATTTCAATGGCTTTTAGAATGTATAAATATTCATACATGTACATTTGCATACCTAAGATTATAAAAGCATTTTCCAAACTTATAGCAAGGGTTTTTTTTTCTCTGAAAACAAACCATTAAGCACTCTGCAAGTGTGCCAATTGCTGCTTTAAATAAAAAGTGAACCACTGACGTTGTTTCCAGCCCGCCAAAATAAACCCACCCTGACTGCTGAGATGGAGACCAATGGGACGTGTGTGTGTGATAACCCCATTCCAGAGTAAATCCAGCCAAATATTAAGGAGTAATTTGAGTAATAAAAAAAGTTTCATTAACTGTAAATCAAAACACATTTTATGCCTGGAAGGCAATTTTTAGCTTTCTTCTTCTTCCTATCCCCTTCCTGCACCCTTCATTACAATATAATCAATTAGGAATGAGCTTGAACAAAAGCTAGGATGCCAAGCAGCCCTGAGAACCAAAGAAAATTTGAAATTGTTTATATTCACACTCAGTAAATTATTATACATTTCTTTCAGAATTTTAATAAACCCAGTTAAAGTCTGTTTTCACCAAAAGGTAAGATTTACATGAGTGGAGTGTTTTTTGAACTTGACTCAGTTGATTAGTAATAGCTTTATGTGTGATCTACTACCCTTTCTCACTTGCAAAGTAATGTGCTATATCTTTAATCTCCTACATAACAGTTTCTGCTACAACATTTAATTCACATTTGCAGTTAGCCAGAATGCTACGGTCAGCAATCACAATTCAGCTGGAAAGCAACAATGCATTAAGCTGTGATAAATTAATCACTTGGAAACTTGTGAACATGTCCTGAGGAACTTATGGTTGCCCCTTAGCATAGTATTTTTTCCACTCTATCATTTTAATGATTTTAGCCTCTCAACACTACCATGACAGAAGCAAAATATCTTTTTCTTTCTTTCTTTCTTTCTTTCTTTCTTTCTTTCTTTCTTTCTTTCTTTCTTTCTTTCTTTCTTTCTTTCTTTCTTTCTTTCTTCCTTCCTTTCTTTCTTTCTTTCTTTCTTTCTTTCTTTCTTTCTTTCTTTCTTTCTTTCTTTCTTTCTTTCTTTCTTTCTTTCTTTCTTTCTTTCTTTCTTTCTTTCTTTCTTTCTTTCTTTCTTTCTTTCTTTCTTTCTTTCTTTCTTTCTTTCTTTCCTTCTTTCCTTCTTTCCTTCTTTCCTTCTTTCTTTCCTTCTTTCTTTCCTTCTTTCTTTCCTTCTTTCTTTCCTTCTTTCTTTCTTTCTTTCTTTCTTTCTTTCTTTCTTTCTTTCTTTCTTTCTTTCTTTCTTTCTTTCTTTCTTTCTTTCTTTCTTTCTTTCTTTCTTTCTTTCCCTTTCTTCCTTCCTTTCTTTCTTTCTTTCCCTTTCTTCCTTCCTTTCTTTCCCTTTCTTCCTTCCTTTCTTTCCCTTTCTTCCTTCCTTTCTTCCTTCTTTCCTTCTTCCTTCTTTCCTCTTTCCTTCTTTCCTTCCTTCCTTCCTTCCTTCTTTCCTTCCTTCCTTCTTTCTCTCTTTGTTTCTCTCTTTCTCTCTCCCTTTCTCTCTCTTTCTCTTTCTCTCTCTTCCTTCCTTCCTTCTTTCCTTCCTTCCTTCCTTCCTTCCTTTTTCTTCCTTTCTTCCTTTCCCTCTCTACTTCTTTCCCTCTATCCTTCTTTCCTTCTCTCTTCTATAAAGGCAGCTAAAGCACTGAAAGGAACAGTTACATAGTATGTTCAAACCTGAAAAGGAAACTAAGACTGATTATCCCAATCTTAGCTGGATTCATTAATTACTAGACGATATTTCCTCTGGGGTTATTTTCAGCCACCAGTTTTTAGTCATTTACGAACAGGAAGAAGGAAAGGAATCGTATTACCATTATGAATAAGGGAGACCAGATTCAGATAATATAAGAATTGGCTGAGGTCCTTGCTCAAACCTCAAAACTATTCAGAGGTTTGAAAAAGTTTAGTACACCCCTTTTATATTCTTCATTTACCTCAATGGCACTTCCTGATACTGGTAGGGACAGAACAGTGAAAATACCATGTGAAAAGCTGAGATTTGAATAAATTTTGCCACGTGTACAGACCTTTGGTGTGGTTTTCTTTGTTTGTTTGTTTTTGTATGTGTGTGTGGTTTTTTGTTTTTTAGGAGGGTTGTTTGGTTGGGTTTTTTTGTTTTGTTTTTTGTGTGTGTGTTTGTTGCTTTTAATTTTGTTTGTTTGTTTTCAAAGTTTACTTTTATTAGATTTCTGTAAGCAGAAAAGGCAATATCAACAAAGTACACTCAGATATAATAGATATCTAAGCATCAAGCCTGAAGAATACAGTGGTATGTGGACGAGACACAGATGTCTCCAGGCTCCTGCTTTGCAATGGAGCCCTCTGGGTGGACCCTGCCATTACACAGTGGCTTCAGCAAGGCACTGGAGAGCCTGTGTTTTCAAGTAACATCATATACTTAAAACCTTGCATGATAATTGTCAAACATATGGAAAAAAAAAGAAAAAGGATGTACAAATTCAGTAAAAACAAAATCTTTCCCTTTTACTGATGTTCTTTCACACATTAATTATTACAGTCATAGAAACATCAAACAACTTCTGGGATGTCTGCATCAATCATATGTTGGTTATACATTTGTCAGATTATTGCCAGCACATATATGCAAGCACATCCATATTGTCAAAATCAATCTTCTCCTAGAAATTCAGAAATCGGAGGAGTATCTTGTTATAATGCTTGAGTGAAATCGTGCTTTAGGAGCATAACATCTGACATACAAAAAAGCCCCTAAAGTGTCATGACAATTAAGTTCAAGTTTTTCTAACATATTGTATTCTCTTTAATATTTAGAGTTTTTTAAAAAGTCATGCATGTGTTCAAAATCTTTCAGAGTCACAGTGAATTTTAGGGTGTATTTGACAGTTGCTTTCTTTTTATCTTATAGATCCACCTTTTACTATCTATGTATGATAATCACAAGTGAAAGTTTGTGATTGAAAGATCCTGGCAATTTTTTGGTCTATATGAAGTGAGTGACTGCTATCAGCCCACCATCTAGAAACCTCAGCAATTCAATTAGCCCTACTTGAAATGATAATTGATAATGTCAGCTCAAAGGCTGCAAAACAAATGAGTCTTTAATCTGAACGGCTCCCTTAACTCCAGAATTCAGATTTATATCCTGGAAATGCATATTGACAGAGAAATGCATTTGTTGGCAACTTCACTGGAAAAATTACTGGAAGTGTATAAAATAAAACTGGAAGTATAAAACTAAAAGAAGATGTCATTAATGTACTATAAGGTAGGAAAGAAAGTAAAATGTCCAGATACTGTCTGTCATTTCAAGAAAGGATTAATTTTCCCTAACTTTAGATGTTTTAGAACTTGAACTTCTGCTTCTAAGCTAAGGTATCTATTCAGGTGCCTAGTAATTGTCAGCTAGTTGTGTATTTGATGACCCATGAAATCCTGTCTTGTGTCTAACTGCTGCTCCAGAATGTCACAGATTTTCTGTGAATCGTAAGTGACTTTTGCCAACTACACATGCATGTTTGGGATGCCATGGAGCACCTCAAGTGGAAGGAGATACAAAGATTGAGGCAAAAGAATCATGCCTATGGTGTCTAGACTTCTTTTAGAGGAGTGGAGATTTTTATTCAAAGAACCAGTCTCCCAGCTTAGAGCAGTGATGGTGAGAGGTTGCTCACAATAGATAAGTCATGCCATTTGAGATGCCTTAGGGTACCTGGACTGGCCTCCCACTGCCCTAGGAGGGCACAAGTCTCCCATAATTGACATCACCCTGCAAATATCACAGGCAACTCAGGGCATGTCAAGTGTCACAGGTTACTTATGTGTGGACAGCTGAAATGAGCCCATATATCTCTGAATTTGGAGCTATATCTGACCTTTAATATTAGAAGTACTTAGAAGTATCTTCTGGATGTATTCTGTGATTCAGTAACAGGAATCCATGCAAAAGATAGGACATCACTTTTCTGTATGGTGGGTGCAGCACTCCCACTCAGCTTTGAAACTGAGGTTATAGAAATGAGAATGATACCGGTGCATGTGGATCTCAAGAGTTTAAGGCTCTAACCTTAACCTCTAACCTTGCCTTAGAGGGTTATTTAAGCAGCTGACTTGGATCAATTATTGACATAAACCTGTCTTTGGAATATCCATCCTGAACTACTGTTGTAAACTTAAACACTCAGACAAAACAAATAAATAAAGACACAGAAAATTCAGGATCAAATCTTCAGCTTAAAGAAATTCAGCATAACCATGTGCCTGGCTAGGAATCAGTCCTTTTCATTGAAAACTCCCCTGTTTCCCTGAAAATGACACCTATTCCAAAAATATGCCCTAGCATGATTTTTCAGGATTTTTGGGGATACTTGAAATATAAACCCTACTCCAAAAATAAATCCTGGTTACAGTTCCTTAAAAAGTCAATTTAAACAGTATCCAGGCAGCTATAGCTGTAAAAAAAAGTAATAAGTTTTGGAGCAAAAATTAATATAAGACCCTGTCTTATTTTTGGGCAAACAGGGTACCTAGTGGAAAATCCATCGCACAGTTACTGAGGAGATGTATGTACACATGGCAGATGGTGTGTTTCAGAAGGAGCCATAGGACAAATTACTTACCTAAATTTGTAATTTATTGGGCCTGTGGTCTAGAAAGACACTTAAATGACTGAGTATCTTTCATCATTGCTATGAAAAAGAATAATCCTGCAATCCTGCAAGAGCTTAAATATCTTATTCTACTTGTCAGAAAACTATCTTGTCTGGCTGTTCTATGAAGTTGCTCTACCAGACTGGAAAACACTCTACGCTTTCATGTCCTATGTTATTCTACCATTCTGTTTATTTTGCTCTTTAATGAGAATGCTTTCAGAGTGGCTTAGATATAATCAAAATACTATGATATCCTCACCTTCAAGGTTTGGCAGAGCATAAAGCACAGGCTAATATAGCTGACCAGCCAAAGAACAGATTATCTGTGACAGACAGACAGTGTCATGTTGCTTTTGCAAAACAATTCCCTGCATGTGTGCGTGGCAGGAGGGAATGAATTAGAGAAATAAATTTACACAGAAATAGGATATATTTGTAAACACAAAATGCTAATCTAAGAGTTGCACAATCTAATCACTTTCTATTAATGTCACTTGAAAACCTACCAATATACACAAAAAACTTTTAAATGAGGATTTAATTATAAGATGACAACAAATTGCTGAATCAAGTCAGCTTCAGAGAATATCAAAGGTCACCAAAGGTGCTTATCTATGAATGAACAAAAATATGTGTTAATTTTTTTCAAGATGGAAGTGGCTTCCAACATAAAATTTCTCATGAATATTTACTCATATGCAGTGAGCAGTTCTGTATTTCCCACATGACACTGGATAGGATTTTTCTGGTGTGTATTAACTAAAAATATACAGGTTTATGTTTATATTACAGATCATTATAATGCTTAAATAATCATAACACACTGAAGGAGTCTAAGTATGAGCAGTGTCAGATTAAAATATATAAAAGCATAGTGTATATTGATATAGTTCCTTCTCTGGAGGCAAGTAGGAGATTAAGTAACTTAATGAACGATGATGAAAAGACAAAACACTGTTGTAAACTCAGTCCTGCTGTAAATGCACATAACATGACTGATGACCAAATCTGTTCTTGTCCAGGGCCATATTTAGTTTGTGGGGTCTCCATCCTTGTACTATACCTGTTACTTCTGTTTCACACTAAAGCAGCTCTATTGCTTTCACTAAACGGAGCATGCTATTTTCTTAAATAAGTGCCTGGCTGTAAAAAAAAAAAACAAAAACAAAAACAAAACAAAACAAACAAACAAACAAACAACAAAAAACTATATAGAGCATAGCATGGAGAAAGCAGCTTCATATTCTGGTGCATGCCTTTGATTTCACAAGCCCTATTTCTGTCAATAATCATATTTAGAGCACATCCATTTTAATTCCCCAAAGCACTGCATATGTATGAGTGAACAAACTCCTATTATTAAACCAGTCTTGACTTAACTTCACAATTAAGCTGCCGTAACATACTTGACCAGAGTTCTTGAGAAAGTACAGCAGGTAGACTGTGCTGGGACTGGGAAACCAGGATCTCTAAACCAACATTTCAGGCCTGGACAGCAGAACTGAAAATGTGAAGTTTTTCTATCAATCCAAGTTTCTTGGAACCTGGTTATACCTGAGATGTCTCTCCTGGAGATGTGACACAGAATCCAGCCTCCTTCAAAGTTTCAAGAAATACCAGGACTCATGTACCCTGGCATCCCAGAGTTCCAACAATGATTCAGTGTTACACGAAAAAGTGACAAGAGGCCTCACTGGCAATGTCCCGGGTTCTCACTCCCCAGCTATGAATACTAGATTTGTCTTTTGCATACTGGAATTCTTGACAGGGCCATTTCCCTGGATTTCCTTTCTATGAAAAACCCAGACACAGATGGGAAGTTGCTAAATACCTAAGTTTCTGGGAGACTGGCACAGTTGTTATGTTCAGTCAAATCTGAAAATCTAAAATTTTCTGACGGATCAAAATAGGGTTAAGGGGTTTTGGGTTTAATAACAAAAAAAAAAAAAAAAACAAAAAAAAACACAACAACAAAAAAAAAAACCACACAAAAAAAAGTTTTCCTAATTCTAGTTATAAAACAATTTTACCACAGCTACATAGTTTTCGTTATAGATCTTGATTCCATCAGTATTACAATTTGTCATTAATGGACAGATTCTACCGTAAGTGTTATTTCCTGCTAACAACTAGGAATTTTGAAAGTATGCCTATCTCTTTCTTTGTGTCCAAACAAGTTTCATCAATCTGAGAAGCATTTGTATCAGATATGTGGAGAGGAAATCCACTCAGTCTCAGTGTCAGGAGGATATGGTATTGAAGAGATTCCTCAAATTGATTGAATATTTGCAGCAGCCTTCACATTCCACAGTGGGTTCCTCCAAAAGATTACCCTTTCTTCACTCCCAAGGAACAAGTTTCCTACTCTCATACAGATGTGAATTAAGTTGATGTGGAAGTAATTGAGATTCCTCCATGTATCTTAGAAAGAGTTGGATTAGAAGTACAATCTATCTCTGCTCCAATCTCACTTCATGTAGAGACACCAAAATGAACAGCAATGGGTACAAATCACAATATCTCACAGAAAACAGTCCAGATTGAGTAAAACTCAACCTTACTTTTCTGTGCATCTTTACCCAGTCTCCTCTGGGTTGGCATTGATGTGTTTGCATCGTGGATGCATAAGAAAAACATTCAGACAAATGGTCATGAAGTGTATGCAAAATAAAAATAAAACCACTGATACTGCTAATCCTGCATTTAAATGAAGTAATTGAAGCATGGAACCAGGATTAAGAGAGGGGTACACAGCAGAAAATAAAATATGTCAATATATATGTATTTAAATGTAGGAAAGGGTGGAAACATACGGTTAATCAAGACAATGTGACATTCCCCTCTCTCCATTTCAGAGTAAATAAAACAACCCCATTTTCTTTCCAACAAATCAATCAAACCACACCACTAGTACAATGACACTCTATTATTTCTTATGGCTTTCAAAATGAGTGTGAAGTTATGCGTGTTTTGCTTGGCAAAACTGATTCTCCTCCTCAAATCCCACCAACTAGGTCCCAAGACTTAACTTTATCAGAATCCTCTGCAAATCATTATTTTTCAGTTGAATGGTCTCTCTGAAAGCTTCCTGCACTTCTCATTCCAGGCATCTGCAGGGATGTTGTGTGTTTTTGGAGCACAGGGAAGTGCTGACTGTTTTCAGCTCCCTTGCTGTCTACAACCAGCAGCCACAATCATTTTTAAAGAAAAGCTGAAATATTTCCCTCAGCATCCTTCTCCTTCTGAATTTAAAATGCACATAAATATATGTCAGAATACCACCTAAGTTATATAGCTGTTAATATTAACAGATTATACACCATCCAGAAATAAGGTGGCCTTTGTTTTTGATCTCCCCTCACTACAGCCTTCTGTTAGGAAGCTGTAGGAGTGATTGCTGTGCAAGAGGAGAACCAGGAGCTGGAGTGATGGGATGGAGCCATGATCTCACCAACCAGGTGTACAGTCCCACAGCTATGTAACAAGAAGAGTAGATCTGAAGATGGCAACCAGGGTCAGCCAAATAGTCCAGTCATCATCAGGGTAGTCTGCTGTGATGAGACAGACCAGAGGTCAAGCTAGGAAGTCAATTCAAGAAAGCAAGGTCAGGATCAGCAAGGGAGGCATGGGAATATCAATAATGAAGCCCAGGCAAAGACCAAGACCAAGCACACGGCTGAAGGGCAGCTTCTGTGGTAAGAAAGAAATATGCAAGTCTTCTCACTGTTTTCTCATGCACTTTGCTGTGTTTATGAAAGGTCAATCCAAGGTTACATGGCTTCACCGTATCAGAGCTGACAAACACATGCAGCTAAACCCCTAGGAGGGAAGGGGTTGCTGACCCTGTTGATGCACTTGAAGCCTTGACACCTTCTTGATCACCATGCTGTTTACTTACCTTTCAATATGTCCTTCTCAGAATGCCTCCAGAATGGGTGCGTGTGGCAAAAGCTCACATCTTCCTCAAAGAGAGTAGGTAAGCATCAGTCCTGCACAGCTGAGTGGCTGTGGATAAGCTCTGCAAGCTCTGCAAGCTGTGTTGCAGGTTTTTTTGAATAGTTTCATGTATCCACAGTGAAAGTACAAGGAAACTAAGATTTGGGTTAGTGAGTCATGCTCAAACATAATATGGCATTTAAGATGGGCTCAAGAATCTATTGTGCTATCAAAGCTCCAAAGTCAAAGCCTGCAGAATCCCTTTATTTCTAGGCGTGTCGTATCTCACACCATTAGAGGAGAAGGGGAAGATCTGTTACTGAATTGTTTTGTCATAAATTATCCACTTATTAATATTTTGCATCTATGTTGGACACCTACACCCTTGCAAATTTTACTTCAATTTTAATAGATTATTTAGATACATCTTTGTGGAAACAAAATGTTGTTATTGAAAAATTAATACAACTATCATATGAATAGGAAACAAAGGCCAGTCTGGATCTATAAAAATTCTCCCTGTTTCAACATATGTATGCTCTAATCAACACTCAGGCAGATCAATTTGTTACTCACTTAGCAATATGTCCATTTTTAAATGTTAATTTTTTCCCAGTTCAGTAGTGAATATATGTTTAAACCATCAGTGTTACTTTTATGCACTATAGTCACAGTCCTGATTTCTCTGCTTAGCTTCAGCAATGTGTAGAAAAAAACAATACAGAAAGGGACTTGTCAATTTAATTGGCCTGCCACTGATATATGTTAGAATAAAACGTTATTAAAAACCAAGAAAAATAACTGTTTACAGTTACAATGGCTAAGTTGAGCTCCTGAAGTAGTGTTTGTGAGATAGTGAATTCTGGCAAAGAAACTCTTGGGATTTTGTGGATTTTCTTTAAAACTAAGTACAGCAGAAATAGATGCAGTTGCTTCACTTGAATAAGTCTCCTAGTGCATTAAAATGATATTTGATGTCACAATATGTTTACTTCAGCTACGTTAATTGCAGGCAAACATTTCTGTTTGGTCACATTGAAAAAAAAATAAGATTCCTGGGAGTCTTCTGTATGCTCATTTCTTCTTCCAATTTCTTATTTGCTTGAGGCAAATGATTTTCCGAGAATCTCGTCTGTGATTAAAGATGCAATAATTCTTCCCAGAAAGCAATGACACCATCCAACAGTACCACATTCTTGATTAAGCTTCTGTACTTTTGTTATTCATTTGCAGAAACCAGCAAACACTTCTGTACAGTTATACCACAGGTTCATTAGAGTCTGTGCATATATATGTGTTTGCCACTGAAAATTCACATCCATCCAAGCCTGACAAGTCATTTCAATTAAATGAAACTAGTCTTAAAAAATGAAACACAGTAACCTGTGGGTAAAGGCAATTGAACATTTTAGGGAAATTGGACATGATGGAGACCATCATCTTTCCACACTAATTACAGAACACAGTTACTCAAAACATAAATTTGAGACATGTACAGTACCAACTAGGATACAAATTATTTTATAGACAATGGGGAAATTCTGCTCCTAAAAATACTCAATGTGAATTGCAGTTAATTTGAACAGTGTTACCTCGAGACATCACACCAAGAATTAACATTACTTTCTGGCAGAAAAGTTTCCGCAATCAACAACAGAAGGCAAAAAACATGAAGTTTAATGACTGCTGCCTAGAGTTCATGAGAGAATTTACAGTGATGCCTAATTTAAAATGTCCTGTGCAGCAGCTGCATCTGTCTGGGTATATCTTTAACAGAAAGCTGTAGAGGCTCTTAGGACCAGATAAAGTTTGTCTCAGTTTAAACATTTAACTGAGACATTTAAGAAAGAATTGTGGTCATGTTAGGTTCACCATACGAGTTAATGAGAACAGATAGAGGCCTGTAGAAGGAGAATTAGTTCTTAAGTAGATACAAAAAAAAATGGCATGTACATGGATTTGAAACACCCTCTGAAATGCATAAATTTCTGTGGTCTATTGACTGGTACCTGAAGTGGGGAGGAAGGAATTCAGCTCCAGCGTATTTCTGCCTACTCAGACATCCTCCACAGCTTAAATATTTCAGTGACTGTGTCATTTCAGAATCATGTTTATGCTTTCTGGCAAGCAGGCAGTTTGGATCCTGCTCCCTCCTCAGTCTGGAAAACTACAACTCATTTTTCTGAAAAGTGACCTAATCACCTCGAACTGAGATTGCCAGAAATCTATATCTACTCCCCCTGCTGAGAATATGTCACTGTGGAGAGACTAATAGAAGAAGAAGAAAAAAAAAAAAAAGAGAGAAGGAAAAAAAGTAAGGAGACTGATTTTATCCTACCTACAACAACATCAACCTGGACTGGGTTGGGGCCAATGCCTTGAAGTCAAAAGCAGGATTTTCAAGAACCTGATCACCACCCAGCCAGTGATCTTTTACCCCCATTTCCTTTATGGGTCTGACAAGTAAATACCTGATTGGGACTGGATATTCGCATGGTTCAGGAAACACTGGGAAAAATCATCACTTTGGTCCTGCTGCACCAAGGACAGTACTGAATAAATTCTATGAAAAATATCTTCAGAGGCATCTATTTGGCGAATTATAGTTCAGGTGTGATGGATTCCTTTAAAGCTACCACTGAGTTTGGAAAATTCAGTCTTCAAACCAATCTTCGTGTTCTTCTATGATCCTCTTTCTTCAAGAAAAAAATCTTAGTAAGCTGAATTATGTCACTTTTATAGGGGTCTTTTACTATTAAAATTTCAGTAACATCTATAAAGTAATGTTATCTGTGCCTTAAAGAAGTCAGGAATACAGAAAGGCATCCTGTGCCTAAATCTAGAAATGCAGTAGTCCAGTAAATCTTAAAAAGAGAAGAGAAATATGACACAGAAATTTCAGCAATACTGTATGAGATACCATTGCTAAATTTCAGGGAAATGGGAGAATAAAAAGTTAAAAAATTAAAAAAAAATAAAATAAAAAGGAAGGAATATTATAGGATATTATAGTCTTCCTGTAATAAACAGGAACAGGAATAGAACAGCTTCTATTTTAGGAACTTTCCAGGATATGTCAGCTGCTATTAGCTATCCCCACAAAACAGCTAAGGAATGCTAGAGCAAAGCTTTAAGTATTATCCTAGTAATTAATTTCAGTCTTTGAGATTTATGAATTGTTACTCTGTTACTGAAATCAGAGTTTCAAAATAAGCATATCTTTTCTAAATTTCAAAACTTTTTTTGATAAAGTTGATTCTGAATAATGTTACAACTCCTAAGACATCTCTGTCCTTTAAGGCAGTGATTTTTGAGAGCAGGAAACTGAAACACTTTCCGAGTAATCAGAGCACTTATTACACATTCCCCAGGATTTCTAAGAAACATCTTGACTGAGCTGAACAAACTACTCCAAGCTCCGGTAATTCATGGATCTAAAGAAAGAACTGTCAGGTAGTAGCTAATATTAGCCAAGAAACCTCTGTAGCATCCTTGTGTTTCAACCATGAGTGTCCCAGGAGGCTTCATAACATCTGCCTAGAACTCTAACAAGGTTAACCCTATCAAATGCTTGGTCAGCTTTTAGAAAATGAATTATGACATCATGGTAAACTAAGTATTCCACTTCCACAGCTTTATGTGCAGAGCATGGGGTTCAGCTGTAAATCTATCGTCTGTTTCCAGATACTTAACGTTTATTTTTCCTTCCATAATCAAGAAAAAATATAATGCAGAAAGCCCTGTTTACTCTGCTGTTATTCCATGCATCTGAGTGGTGTGAAACACAAGCAAGAAAGTAAGGTTTTACTATCTGATAGAAGATGTCTAACACCCATTTAAACATCTCCATGTATGTACATTTCAGTTGTATAAACCCATCTTGTAAAACTGCTTTTGTAATGAGACTAAAATGTAAAACTCAACAGAAAACATGCTTTAATCAGAGTAAAATTGAATTAATGTCTGATTATGCTGTCTTTCTAAGAAATTATTGCCAGGATATGCTCTGGGGAAGCCCTGCAAGTCTTTTCAGTCTCTGCGAATATAAGCTATAGAAGTTAAAATAATAAACAGTTAATTAACTGATCTTTCAGCACAGTAGCTAGAGGATACTGAAATAATATGGAATTCTCATATGTCATATTATCAACTTTACTGTTTTGGCAGGGGTATGGGGTTTTGTTTTTGGTTTTGTTTTGTTTTGTTTAAAAAAAAAATAACATTGTGAATATTGTGAACAAAAAATTCAATAAGATAGAAGTACAGATATTTTATGGATGGTCTGTTGTTCATAGTGTATAATTTATGCTTGGATCACAGAATTATCCAGTAACTGTTTGCCCTGAGGATTTTTTTAGATGAGTAAGAAATCACTAAATGGAATTCAGAAAAGTGTTCATAATAGTATGCTTTTTTTTCAAGCCACCATGATACATATAAAGTTTTAACTAGCACAGCTTTTGAAGACAAAATACCTAAAAAAAAAAAAAAAAAAAAGACAAGCAAGTCTTTAATCAATTCTAAATGTTGTTAGAATCCAGGATAACCTATTTTTAATCTATATTGAGGCTCAGACTGATCTCATCAAGCTTCAACGCTAAAATTTATGAATGCAGTCTCAGTCAGCAGGGTAGGCTCATTCAATAGCCCATAAAAACAAATGGAGACCTCCACTGGAACATTCATCCTATGTATTCTCAAAACTTGTTTTCAGATAGATCAAATTATCTTTTGGAACTGCCTGTATCTTTGGACTGATGAAGAAGGAAGCTTTAGTAATTAATTCATTCCTGACATCTATTTTAAGTAATAAAAGTATTGACAAAATTAATTCCACCCTGAATGGGAAAGGAAATATTTCTAAACATCTCTGTGTGTTTCCATTCAGAAATCTGAATACTGTTCCTATTAATTGGATATGCCTGTAGACTTTCAAGACTGTAAACCAGAGACATTAAAGTGCTAGTTTCTATGTGTAACATGGGATGCGTCCTTGCATCTCTGGGATGTTATTCTGAAAACTCAATCTTGTACATATGTATCAGCTGCACTTACCTTAAGCATCTCTGCAATCTCAGTGAAACAAAAATTAAATGCAACTTCATGCTTGGACTCAGAGAACCACAGAATTGTCAAGATTGGAAGGGACCTCAGGAAATTGCTCTAAGCAGAGTAAACTAGAGCAGATTTTTAAAGGTTGTGTCCAGTCCAGTTTTGAATATGTCAAAGAATGAAGATTCTACAGCCTCTCTAGGCGACCTTAAATATCTATTATTTATTTTGATATGTTCCTTAGTCTTTTTATTTTAGTGCAATTTCATAGGAATTTCATACTTATTTGGTAATTATATTCAGAGATATGGCTGCAGCTACTGCAGATGTATCAAAGTTAGTTTTAAACTATCTACTTTGGGTTCTCATGCACTACGGAAGCAAAGTTCTTTAATAATAGTAGTCACTGACAAAGTATTAGAAATATCTCCATACTAACAAAAATCAACCATCAGTGAAAACGCAGCAAAAAATTTTAAGGAACATTGTTGTGTTTTCCGAGCTAAATCCTGCATGTGCTGCTTTTTTATAGGCTTTTTTTTTTAGAAAAGTTCACTACATTGTTGAACTCACTGAGCAGCTCAAATGAAGGATGTTAGAAGGAATCTTTCAATCCTCGGTCTGCATATTCATGCTCTCCAATAAACTGTAATCTCTCCCTCAGCATGACTATCCTCCCATGTGTAACATAAGTATCCAACTGTTCCAAATCTGATGTGCTTTCCTGTGAGTTTCTTACCCAGCACTTAGCTGATCACTGTCAATTGACTGTGCTGCTGAGTTCCCCTGAGATTTCTCAAGCATAAGTGTCTAGAAAACTGTTTTCTTTATATGATCATGTATAGAGAGGACAAGCTGTCCTAAAAAGAAAGAGTAAAAATTACTTATAACAGAATCACAGAATCACAGAATGTCAGGGATTGGAAGGGACCTCAAAAGATCATCCAGTCCAGTCCCCCTGTCGAGCAGGAATATCCAGATGAGGATACACAAGAATGCGTCCAGGCAGGTTTTGAGTGTCTCCGGAGAAGGAGACTCCACAACCTCCCTGGGCAGCCTGTTCCAGTGTCTGTCACCCTCATGGTGAAGAGGTTTCTTCTCATTTTTAAGTGGAACCTCCTGTGTTCCAGTTTGTACCCATTGTCCCTTGTTCTATCATTGGTTGTCACCGAGAAGAGCCTGGCTCCATCCTTGTGACACTCAGAGTTTTCATATTTATAAACATTAATGATGTCACCCCTCATTCTCCTCCAAGCTAAAGAAACTTAGGTCCCTCAGCTTTTCCTCATAAGGGAGATGCTCCACTCCCTAAATCATCTTCGTTGCCCTGTGCTGGACTCCCTCCAGCAGTTCCCTGTCCTTCTGGAACTGAGGGGCCCAGAACTGGACACAATATTCCACATGCAGTCTCACAAGGGCAGAATAGAGTTGGAGGAGAACCTCTCTCAACCTAATAACCACACCCCTTAATACACCCCAGGATGCCATTGGCCTTCTTGGCCAAGAAGAAAAGCAAAAAAGGAAGTGAATTAAAAAATAGAACTTTAGAAATGCCTAATTCTCTCCACTGACTACAAAGGGAAGGAAACAGGTTACATAAGAATTACAAAAATGCCTATTTCTCCCCATTGACTGCAAAAGGAGCCCAGGGTGACTAGCTCAGCTATTGACACTATTAATGTAAATGCTTAGTTAGGGGAGACAAATCCCATCCTAACAGTCTGCAAGAGGCTGTCTTTTCCAATCTTATTTTTCTGTCTCTGTCTCCCACTCTGGTATATATATTTTTTTTTTCCTTTTTCATTCTTACGGATATGTTGTCAGGAAATGAAGCTACAATGGCAGCAAAAATGTTTGGATGTATAAAGAGCCTAGGAATGTTTAGGCCTCCAGACACCCTTAACAGTATCAGCATCAAAGCTTTAGTTTCTTTTGTTTCCTAGGATTAAAAGAATAACTACTTTTCTTTTGTTATAAAAATCTAAAACAAGATTGTTGGTTTAATCATCCCAACTATCTGCATCAACTTTTCCAGAGGTAAATAACTAGCTAACCATGCTGTACTGTGTATTATATCCTCTACCATTAGTTCCCACTACTTGAACAGAGGGAAAATATATGTGGAGATAAAGACTGTGCTGTGTTACCATTGTGCAGAGACAACATGAGCAAAGAAAATGCCTGAACGAACCTGTATCCTAGCCTCACTGCACAGAAACAGTAACATGGCAATAAGACCAGTGTTACCCTCAGTTATATAGAGTAACAAGTCTAGCTTTGGTTCAAAGATTACAGGCTTCCCAGTTATGAAGGAAAAGATTCTCTAAGGAGCAGAAGAGAGTCAGCTTGGCTCCATGTTGACTCCTGGAGGTTCCAGTTTTTGCCTGTTGAGTCGTAATGGGACTAGGGTCCTTCAATAAATTTAGCCTTTGTGGAGATATGTATGGTCCTACTTTGAGAACTGAAGGTGTATTTCCATTTTTCAGTGTCAACTAAGTGTCATGAAACAAGGAAGGAAGGAAAGCTACATGCAGCAAAGTTTGCATGTCCTGTTACTGCTATGTCTGGGCAAAGGGGTAGGTGAGTAATAAAGCTGTAATCCAGTAAGGATGCTAAGACATGGTAATGCACTGACTAGTTCTCCCTCAAATGAGTTTTTTTCATGAGACAGATTGACTTTGTTTAAAATAGAAAGTAACATTTTATTTTTCCCTTTAACTTTGTAAGTGCTCATGTTAAAGTCTTTCAAAATTTATTCTTCAAAATCTGCTTGCTGAGAACTACACCATACTATATATACTATGTTAACAAGCCATCTGACATCTTTAAAATATTTGCCTATGTAGTCTAATAATATTAAAGAAAGGGATTCAAATACAAATGATCAACTGTTTTATATCCATGCAGAGAGAGAATCCAGTCATCAGGGATGTGGGATATGGGGAAAGACAGAAGGCTGTGTAGGTCTGGATTAGAAAACAGCTTCCAATTGCTTCTGTGTTTGGTGCTGTGGAATTTATTAGCTTTGCTCTAGTAAAGTCATAGGAGAGCTGGTAGGGAAGAAATATAAAACTGGTTGAACCTACAGCAATACCAGGTGCACAAGACTAAACTAAAACCTTTAAAAAGTTTGTATCAAGCAGATTGTATGAAGCATATAACTCTAATGTATCCTTCCCTGGGCAAAAATTCAGTGAAAGGAAAAAAGGAATGATGCAGTGTGTATGCACAGAAGGTTTACAATTTTCTCATCTGTATTTGACATTTAAATTGGATGGACATGAGCCAAGCACTAGAGGAGTAGAAGTTATGTGGGACAAGTTAATATGTATTGGCACAGAGCTTAGTGTTCGTGCTTGCTTGCATGGCTCCTGCTGTTGTTATAGAAAGCTTTGGACAACCTGTTATAAGACTTGTGTACTTTAGCAATTCATACTGTGGAGAGGTTTACTGAAACAAAATAATAACTTTCTTCTGGTAATGGTTTTTCTGAATGTCATTTTCTTGCTATAGCAGAGATCTGATTTGTGCTGCAACTTGAAACCAAAGAAACGTAGAGATTTGCACATACACATGTTTTTCTTATCCTCCCTTTCTATACAACTAAAGGATTTAAATTCTTTAAAACATTAGTCCAACTGGCTGTTTAACAGGACATTTCCATATTCCATATCACTTCCTGAAATAAAAATATTCTGTGGTTCTTTTGTTGACCATGAGCTGAATCTTAATTAACCACCATAAAGGCTGGTTCATACTTTACCATTATGAAGGTAAAAATATCCTTCTTTATATGAACTGAAGGACTGATTGTCCATTTTCATTTTTTTGTCTGCTCCCTAGGTACACATCTTCCTGGTCCAGTATCACTAGACGGTTTTGTAGTTTGGTTTTAGTCATGCGGATGAGTATATGTATATGTGCATGTCAATCCTCCAATTATAATGATGCTAAGTATTGTGATTATGATTAGATTTGTACAAAGTAAACACCTAGGAAAGATGGAAACACTTTGTAAATCTTTCTTTCTTCTGCCAAACAAACAGGAAGAATTTATCTTCATTCTGGAAGGTAAACAAAGATCCTGATTTGAAGACTGACTGCTTGAGGTGGAATTCAGTTCCAAACTCAAGACATCTAACTGGAGATAACAGCCACCGTTGAAGTCTGTGAAGCTCTAGTCAATACAGTCAAGAGAACTTAAGAGGGAGGGAGGGATGCAATCCTAGAACTGGCACATATTTGGTGAGCTCCTCAGTTATCTGGGCTGTTGACTTGATTGGCTATAGGTGGATTTCAGTTGCTTGAAAATGAGTGTTTAATGCCATATCAAGCAGCACAGGATATTCAAGATGTGTGCACAGGGCCTGCAGATAGGACACAGAATCTGTGAGAGACTAATGCTCTTCTTGTATGGCAGCTGAATATTAGCAGGGAAACAGTAAAGTTATTAAAGTGACACTATCTGTCTGTGTTAAGGCAGCTGAATCTCTCCTTAGAGTTGAACTGACTCTGATAGGAGTATAGATACCCAGAGTGCATGCAAGAAGCTAAATTTAGGAATCTGAAAAATATGTAGCTGAGTCCTAGCTCATTGGCTCAAATTGATTGCATAGTCATAGGTATTTATTGTCATTTAACATATCCTGAGAGATGCTCATGATAGGGTTGGAGTTATGAGATATGATTTATTGCCAACTCTGTACCTTTCTAGATCTGTCTGGAAGTTAGATGGGTAAACCTTAGAGCATGTCTAAGGGCATTACATGCATATACTGGAAGCTGAAATAAGCTTCATATGGTGAAATTCCTGGGGCAAGACTCAATTATGGTATCATGGTACCTCTGTCCTTGGGAGGGGTGCATGTGGCATTGGGCCCTATCAGGTGATTCCTGAAAACACCTTCTTGCTGAGTACTCTATGCTTTGGTTATCAAAAGAGTCTGTAAGTATTGTTAAAGGGAAAAACAACATTCACAAACACAAACATAGAGAAGATCTGACACACTGCCTGACTCAGTACATCCATTTAGCACCTCTTGCTTGTTTTCACTCCTTTTCTTTCCCCTGCTCCATTGAATTGAGCTGGAGAAGACACTGGACTGCTTTGTCTTTGAAACCTCCTGGGGTTGCAATGTACATCTCTGAAAAGAGACTGTGTTGAGAAATGAATGGAAAATACATAGCACATTAAGTACCACAGTTCTCCACTAGTCCTGGATTTCCCTGTTAAGACATGCAATACCTTCTTACCACTTACACATCTTTGCTCCATTTCTCCATTATCTCCAGCCCCAGACCCCCCAATTTATACAGTCACACAAACTGGCCTTTCAAATGACTATTTGGAGGGTGGAGAAATCAAGTGGTTCAATAAAAGCACAATCTGAGGCTTGTTTTGTCTGGATTTCTTTCTTGTCTATTGCCTAATTGGGGAAAGGACAAATACCCTTTTCTTTCAAAGAAGAAGCTAAGCTTAAAAGAACTTTGATTAAAAAACCAAAAACCTCAGTTTCAGAAGGGAACAAATTAAATATTTCTTTCATCCTTTTTTTTGTGACTGAAATTACTTGCTACAGTGGTATTCACTCATTTAATTGCTCCTAAATTACATTTGTGGAAATTATTCTATTGGTTTGAAAAAAGCCAACAGAAGTGGTTTTAATAGTTAAAGGTTACCATTGAATTGTTTTCTGGGAAATTATTTTCTTGAGTTCTCATGGATGTCTGCGGTAATATGGTAGAGTGTCTGGTGCATGTAGGAATCCAGGTATTAAGTGTCTAGATGTGTCAAAATTCCAAACAAAATTAATCATTTCATTTTAACGCATGTGCACTTCATATGCAAAATAATTATTTTTATTTTTCAATGGCTTTACTTCTTTTTTTGTACAAAATACATTATTCAAAGATAAATAGTAGAGCCTATTCCAAGTGACAGTTTAACATGGTTTTATTAGGAAATATTAAATTTCCCTTTTATCTGTCTCATGGGAAGTTTCTGCAAGTCCTACTCCCCGTGAGAATTTTGCCTGGGAATTTTGTCTTAATATACATTAGTTTAGGTTCTTGTTAGTGCTCCAAGGGGCCAAATCACTGTCATGTCTGATAAGTTTCCCTGTTATTTGCAGTGGTTATATACACAATCTTGTTTCACATGGGGTAAAGAAGATGTTATTTATTGCTATTTCTAAAGTATTCTAGGTGCTCAGAGTTAAGTCATGCAAAAATAAGACATGAGAAATGAAATCTTGAAATCTGTTTCATACTGAAAGATGAGACAAAAAAGAGGAAAAACTCTTTTTTTTTTTTTTTTTTTTTACAATTCCATAGTATTCTCTTTCTTTTAGAATGATCCTTATCTCTATACCCCGAATGTGCTGTGTAGTTAGTACTACATGAGTGCACGTGTTACTCCAATTTTCATTTCAAACAGTTTAGAGAGGTATATTGACAATTATGTTCTGATAGACAGAAATCCTGACCAGCAAAACTGAGTCAAACACTTTTCTATCCCTCTATGATTTTTTTTTTTTTTCAGTAGCATTATCTCCTGCACCAGACTGAGCAATATCAAAGTCCAGAAATCATCTCATTTTCCTTTGCTCATCCTTAAAACTTGATTTGGTTGAGATAAAATTGGTAATGATTAAACATCCAGTAAGCTGAATGTATACCCACTCATGCTGAGCAGTGCTCTCCTCTCTTTTTCCTGGCTATTGGGTTGTGTGGAGTTTCCTGTAGTGACAGCCTTCCTATTACTTGTTACTGTGCTTTTTTGATCACATCTCTTTTCCAGGAGCTACTTAAGCAAACCACAAGAACTCTTTGCACCTCTTGCGCCTATAATATTAGTCATATAAGTGACAGAAGTGAAACTGTAACATAATTTGGAAACACCAACTCAGCCCATTTAACAGCAAATGAGTGAAATTCCCAGAAACAGACAAGATCTAATAGTGTCCCAGTCTATCCTCCACCATGTTGATAACACATCCTACCATATTTTCCATACCTATTTGTTGGCCCTATTTCCTTTGCTTTGGTTCTGTTCAAGAGTTAGTGGATAAGTTAGGACTTGGGAAAACAAAATGAAGAGTGGGAGTGAAAGGGAAAAGTAAAGATAAGACTCATAATCAATTAATCTCCTTAAGAAATACGGCACAAAAACATGAACTCAAACTTCTTGTATGGACTTGTTGGGTTTCCTACTTTGCATGTGAGATTGATTTATGTGTTACAGCCCTCCATTCGAATGAAAATTTCATTCATTTTTGAAGACCATATCAATGGCAATACTTTTTTGTAAGTCCATATATTAGATGTAGTTGAGGTGGTTTTTGTGCCTTTTTTTGTTTGGTTGGTTTGTTTTTGTTGTTGGTGGTGTTTGGTTTGCTTTGGGTTTTTTTTGTGTTGTTTTTTTTTTTTTTTTTTTTTTTGTTTGTTTGTTTTTTTTGTTTTTCCTCAAACTGCTGCATGCTTGATCTGGGTGAAGGAGCAGGGGAATGGTAGGAATATGCATTTAATGTAGCAGTCTCTCTTCACTTCCACATGTATTCCTTACTAGGAAAAAAAGGTAGGACACAACTTTACATGTGCAAAAAAAGAAACTTTAAAGGTCACTTTCTCTTAGCCTGTGTCCAAACTGATAGCCATACCAAAGAGCTCCCTTTGCCAACTGCTGTGCACTGGCTTGTGCCACATGTCCTACATTTGTAGAACAGCCAAGCAACAAACTATAGTAGTTTTTAATTAGTTCAATTCATTTGTCCAGTAATCTGAGTGTGTGAACAAGCTGAAAATCATGTTTTAAAAGGTTCAGACAAGGACTCTGTATTGCATCACGTGTGCCTCATTCCAACAGAAATCTCTCCTAGACCTTCCCTCTAGCTACATCTTATTGCTCTAGTCATTATTTTTTATAATGTCATATTTCCATACAGGAGGGAAAGGCAGTGATTTTTATCCTCCACATTAAAACACACATGAGATCAATATTAGGTCCCTTTGCTTTTGTAACATGCAGACAGCCTGGACTTTATTGTTCATTCTGGTTTTGTGCCACTAGGAGAAACATTTTGCTGGTTGGTGTTTCACTGTGTGTCAGTTTTGATGGTGTTCATTTTTCCCCTCTCACAGTATCGACTACTAAATATTTAGCCAGAAACACATAAAGCAATTTCAGACCTACTTTATAGAAGATCATTGCACAAAAGAGATGAGCAGTGGGACAAAGTCAAGTCATTCATCCACTCATGGTGCACAACAAAATCGGCTTCTCTTTTAGATATTCCCTATTCTGATTTTATAAACATGTTTCATATTAGGGTTTTCTTAGCAGAGTATTGATAATTTTGTTTTTGCTAGGAGCACTGTAAGGCTATAGAAAAGGTGGGTGTGTTCTAAGTGTTTCTTGGTGATCACCAGATAACAAGGTATTTATGTGGGAAGGAAAAAAGAAATTGCATATTCATTGGAGAGAGGTTGCTGTAAATCAAGATGCAGGTGTGTGTGTAGGTGTAGTTTGTTGCCACTGCTTGTGTAAGCTCTGGGAGGGGGTAGAAATCAATAAATCAATCTCACTCTTGTCTGTGGTCTTTTGTGGTGACAGAAAAGCTAGCAGCTTTATAGCAGATGCAGCTATAATGCGTCCCAGGTACCTCCTAGTTTGTGTGTTGGAATTCAAGTGAGACTGTGGTTAAAAGACAAAATAAAGCATTCTTCCACTAGCAGTCATTTAATATAATAATTTTGTCCCAGAGGGCAGCTTGGCAAAATGTTATTAATAAAGGAGTGTAGCACAGTGGAGAGCTTCCTGGCACAGCTTCTGAATACTGGCTGGTGTTACACAGTTGTAACTGGAGCTGTTCGGAAGTGTTGTGGTATAACTCTGTTCCTTTAGAAAGCTAAATCTGAAATCTTCCGGTCACAACATTTGGTGAACATCTTCCACCAAACACAATGTCTTGACTTCTGGCCATCTGGTCCAACCAGTGACTGACAGAGGTCCAAGAGTGGAAGTCTTCACCAAGGGATCAGTCTGGGAGCTGGAGTCGCTGGAAATACTGTATGTCCAGCTCTAAGGCAGTATGTCATTGGAAATGCCAGGAACAAGAGGGACTTGGGTTACTGGGACACACCAACTGGGAGATGTTTAGACATGGACAACTGTAAAGAGTTGGCAAAGGCAACAGAATAAGGGGATAACATCTTTAGCTCCAAGGGAAAACCAAAAGCTCACTCTGTGGCATGTGTTTTCCTCCTTCTAGACTGCTGGGAGTAGGTAAGACTGCAGCTAGACAGAAGTTTGTGCATCTGTTTGGAGAGGAACTTGTACTCTGTGTGCATGTAAACCTCTTTATTTTTAGCAAGATTCTGTTCACAATAAGGGGCTTCTCTGTCATTCAGTCACCGTTAAACAGCTTACATCACATTTTTCAACTGTCTCTGGTTCAAGGCCATCAAGTGTAGCATTAGTTTGCATTGCAGCCCTCACCACAGCCATCATTCTCAAGTGACATATCCTGATCCCCCAACATGATCAGATTTGTTGGGGGTTACCAAAGGGAGAAAAAGGCAGAAAATTCACTGGCTCCAGTCTGTCTGTATCCTGAGTGAGCTTTTCTGTCACTGTTGCAAGAATACATTTTCTTGCAGTTAGAATGAGGGCAAAATTGTGAAGGAAAGTATGGTTAACAAAATATACAATGCCATAAATGCACAACTTGATAGAAAAGACATATCAAGCATGTCTCTACTTCAGAAGGTTTGGACTGATAATTCTTTGAAACTCTTTGTGGTCCCACTCTGGCTGCCATCCTTGGACACGATATACTTCAGGAATTTTGTAAGATCGGTTTAGAAAGGACCAATGTCTTTTTCAGATGTAATTCTCTGTATTGTATGGAACAGTGAATCTTGCCCAGTCAGGAGTGCATCGTAATTTCTGTATTAGCTACAGCTTACGTATCTCTTAAAAATTGTTCATATGTTAAAGATTTCACGTTAGATAATTTGCCACATCTTTCAGTGAGCTGTTGCAATGGTTAATTACTTACACTGCTAAAAATGCATGCCTGTGTGAATTTCTAGTCTGAATTTGCCTAGGGTTTGCTTCTGGCTATTAGATCTTACACATGCTATTTCTGATCTGTTAAATACATGCTGTCAGAAATCTCTCCCTCCACAACACCTTGCAATGCTAGATCTCAAGACAGCAACATATCAAAGGAAAAGGGTTCTTTAACTGTTTGTGGAACAGGTACATTGCACTCCGAGTTTTTCTCCTACTTTCATTCAGCAGTCTGAAAGCTATTGGGTCAAATCTTTCCTGACTTCCGTTGCACACCAGGGGCAAAAAAATAGGTGTAAAAATCAACCCTCTGGACATGTTTGTCTCTCCACCTTATCTGCAGAGGGAGCCTGGTGAACGAGAGAGACTAGGCAGCTTTCAGAAAGCTGAATACAAGTGAGATGGATCCCCCTTTACGTGACACAGACTGTTCAAAAGGACAACTAGTACTTAGATACCACAATGATTGGCACCCTCAACTGAAAATATAGGGAACAGGTCCAGCATGCCTAAAAACCTTGTTTTCTGGCTGTCAGCTGTGACATTTTAGAGCGCCAGCACTATATGCGCACTGGAGAGGCCCATGAGAACTCAGACATTTCTGACTGCAGCATAACTGAGAGATCCATGAATAACTTGTCATTACTAAGGTTCATTTAACTTTGCAGCCCAGATCTGGTCAGGCCCATACAAGAGTCAGAGGCCCTTGATTCAGCCGAACAATAGCGTCGCAGGGTGAACCCATGGCACTGCTAGGGCTGACCACAACCACTGAGGGATGTGTACACATGTGTGGCTGGATAAATGAAAGGGAGATGTTGGCAGCAGCAGGCTGAACATCCAGATGTGCTCCTACAGCCCTAAGGAGTCTAAGATAGGAATGGAAGGAAGGGGACCCGACGTGAGCCACAAAACCAGGCAGTGACTTCATCATGTTTATAGTGGAAAGTGAATATTTAGGAGAAAAACAAGGCAGCAACCTTATTATGAGCACAGTTTTCAATGTTGTGTGTGGTGTACAGTAGATGTAGTGAGGGGCTCTTTGTTGCCATTTTGTAAGAGAGCTTGGTATTATCTCAATGAATCTTTCTTTATCTCTTAAAGCAAAAAAAAATGTTGACCCTGGCTCTCTTCTAAAGGATCTCTCCAAGATCAGTCTTTAGAGAAGCATTGTGTGTTTGAGAATGACCAGGGATGTCCAGTGCAGTGTGGAGTTGAGAGAATAGTGGGCAGCTGAAAGGAAGTGCCTGATTCCAAAGACTTGGAGGAGCAAGCCAAAAAACTCAATGTAGCCAGGTCATAGCCAGAGTGAATCTGCCTATTGTCACCACCTGCAACTAATTTAAACTCTGAAGGCCTGCTGGGACCTCAAGGCAAGCCATCAGCTGTAGCTATGGTTGACCATTATAGTCAGAGGAAAGCTGTCGTTTTGTTGTTGGTTCTTTGCAATTTTTAAAGTGAAAACTTCTCTCTAAGGTAGTATCCATAGAGGAAGCAGTCTGAATCAGTGGGCTGCAGAGTATTATGGACCAAAAATCTTAGAGAGGTCCCCATGATGCTATTAAATTATTTGTGGATAATTCCCTTCTCACTGGAGCAGAGCCTGAAGATACCTATAAACTGATGATTAAGTGCCCATGGAGGAGCCAAGTATCTGGGTTTTGTTCTGATCCAAGATAAAATGTCCTGTACTTTAGGTGAGCATCCTGATTACTGCTCTATTGCGTTCAACTACGTAAAGATAAAATCTCTTCCCCTTCCTCAACTTTCTGAATTGCCCTTTTGTGTCTAGCACTAAACAAAGTATTTTCTTTCAGCATTTCCAAATTTATTGCTGTTTCTTGACTGAAGAAAGTCCAGTTTACAATCGGCATTAATTTCTCTAACCCACATATTGAGTGAATAAATAACTTTTAGAGGGAGAGGGAGGCGAGCTGCCTTGCTTTCAAACAAATTGTGGTGACACAGGCAATTCCCCTCAAAGCAACTTAATTCGGTACCCTGTTATCAGATAAACTTTTTCTACAGTAACTCAGAATTCAGGTTGTGAAAGTACTGTGATTGTTGCTTTGCTGTTTTCATACTGATATTTTGTTTATACACTAACTTTTTTTTTATTCACTAGTTGTTTGTTATTATATTTAGATAATAAGTAGTCCTGAATTTTTGTAGTCTCTTTATTACACTCATGGAGTACTTGGCATAATGGGCTCTTATTTCAAATATACAGGTATTTCTTAATATAACAAGATCCTCAGTATACCTGACAAATGCTATTTTCATACTAGCAGCAATCAAAAAATTTCAAATTATGGTAAAATTAAAACAACCAAGAAATTCACAACTGAAAAGGCAATACGTTTGCTTCTGTGCTTAGAGATTGCAGATGGGAAACTGGGATCTTTGGCAAAAAACAGTGGCAACGTTGCCCTGCAAATCCATTTTACTGTGCAGTACATTAAGGCTGTGGTGTTGGCTAATATAAGAAAAAAGATTTATAGCTGGGAGATGGATAATACCATCAGCATAAGTTGTTTTTATTACTCACCACATACTCCCATACTCTGACACACAGCACTATAATATTAGGAGGCCTGCTTGGGCTGATGCTGGACTACATTTTTTTGTTTATGATCTGTTCTCTGAGATTTACTGCATGCTCCCGGATGGAGCTTGGCAGGCTGTAAACACCAGAGCTCAAGCAGAGAATGAATTTTTATCTCTGCCTGAGTCACCGGGACAGGGTGGGTGACCACAAAGCCCTGTGTCCGCCCAGCCACGCTGCTGAGTCAGGAGTAGCATCCAGCAGCAGCTCATGGCCTGGCACTTCTGGCAACATGGGATTACATCTCCCCGTAGTGCTGACTATCAGCAAAAAGCTGAAAGAAGGGGACCTGATGGGAACCACAAGAGTAGACTTCTCTGGTCAGCACAAATGCTCTATGTGACACACATGAGGAGGGCAGAAATTACTGGTAGGTACATAGATCTATCAGTTCACTTCAGGCACCTACTGTGGGGGAAAATGGATGCTCAGGGAGTAATAAGCACAAACATACAAAGCATGTTCTAATTTGCTTTGTAAAATTAATCTCCAAACACAAACATGCTGGAGTTATTGCAAATTACAAACACTGTAGGGTGCAGGGCTTTTCCAGCCTGTTTACAGCCCTCATCTTGTTGGCAAGTGCAGAGTTTAAATCATGAGATGAGCCACAAAAAAGCATGGACACTGGCTGGTGTAGCTTTTGGCTTCAAGGAGAGCAACTTGAACAAAGCAGGGCAGCAGTGTTTGCATGGGTGTTAAAGCAATTCTTCTCCTTGCCTGTTTTCTCCTTCCCAGTCCATTATTTGCTTCCACTCCTTTGCCATCCTTTTACCTGCCATCTTTGGAAAGAAAAAAAAAAAAAAAAAAGAGAAGAGGAGAGAAAGAAGGAAAGATAAGAAGAAAGAAGGAAAGAAAGAGAAATAACTATGCTTTTAACTTGGATATGTTCCTACCTCTCATTCAAATACATTCGCTCAAACAGATGCCTGAGAAAATGAGAGGGCAAAGCACAAAGGCAGCATAGGAAAACTTCTGTGGAACATCAATCTAGATGATCTAGTCTTTTAATCTCTCCAAAACACTGTGTATTGCATTGATGGGAGGTACTGGCATTCCTGGTAAGAGGCCAGTATGTCTTTGCGATGGCTGTTGCACAAATTTATTGTGAAAAAGCAGGTTCATGCTCTGATCTGGTTACAACTGTGTACTATAATCAGTCTTGCTTTTTTGGTTGTTGCCACAGTAGTTTAAGATGCCACCGCCTCCTGATGTTTTATATAAACTCTCTCATCAAGTTGTCTGTCCTTCCCACATCAGTCAATGCCACACAAGTATCCCATGCTCAGCTTATTACAACTCTCAAGGCCACTCAGCCCATTTTACTCCTACCTGGTCTTTCACTGCATCTCAGCTACAGAGGAGATGAACGCTAGGCCATGGACAGTCACAGAGAGCTCTAGGTTGTGTCTTCTTCAAATTATTTTCTATATCTACCAAAGGATATCCAAGTATGCCTCAAACCCAGGACAAAAAGGCAGGACCTTATTTGACTTGGTATAAAAAATATAAAGTACTCTAAATGCTGGATTTGAGAGACATTCACATACACAATATAAACCCAAGATCTCACATAACATTTTTTCTTTCTCTTTAAAAGTGATGCAGTACACTTGAAAATCACGAAGAGGATGCATAATAGCTGTTAAACTGCATCATTATCTTTATTCCTGTTGGATGTGTCATGTTTGTCTAATGCAGGTGTAGGTCATGAAGAAAAGAAATTTCAGGACACGGGTTCAACTCACTGATTAAGATGCTCAATCTAGGAGAACTGGGGAGGATGTCAGACCTTCCCCTCTCACCACTACTGATCCAGTACACCTTGTCCAAGAAGCTGTAGAGTTCTCTATAGAGCATGCACCTTCTTTGGTCAGCTATGAACTCTGTGTCCTGGTTTTGTTAAAAACAAGTTTCTCTTTCAGTGAATTTTGCCTGTCAGCTAAAGCCTTCATATTAACTGCATTTTCCTGGAGAACCAGACACATGTTTTGGTAAACCTAGCAATGGAATGCAAACTTATTGATAAGTATAGATGGACATCTCGCGAGAGGGGCGACAAGAAACAAGTGACCAAGAAACTGACCAACTGTGTATAACATTCCATTCACATGAATACTTCATATAAAAGTGGGAGATCATGAGGATCTCGTCCCTTTTTCCCTTTTGCCTTTGCTTTTTCCCTTCTGCTTATGGCCGACATTAGGAGAGGACCTTGCTAGTCGTCCCTGCGAACTGAGGCCAGTGAGAGACTGAATCCAGCTCCGGTTGGCTGCAAAGTCTAATCCAGGACTTTGGTTGCCGGCTCTGCAGTTGCTGAGACTTTCAAGATTGGTTTTGTATATTTTGTATTATTTTCTCTATTCTTATTAGTAGCATTAGTAAAACATTGTTAATTTTTCCAACTCTCTTCTCTCTGTCCTTTCCCTCCTGATCGCCCGTGGGAAGGGAGGAGAGGGAGGGGCAGAAAGGGCAAGTGGGTGGGGGGAGAGGAGGTTAACAATACATCTGCCAGGCTTTTATTGTCACCCCGCAATCTTAACCCTCGACACTCTGTCATCAACATTAAGTGGTTAGGAACTTAGCTTGGTTCAGCTGGTCACTCACAGGAAGCTACTGTCACATGTGATGCTCCAGGGCATCCTGCCTGGTCTCCTGCTGCCCCTGTAGGAGATTGCCAAGATCCCATGTCTTTTATTCTCTTGTCTTGGACACCATCTAGTACCTCGTGTGGTAAAAGACACGCAGATTTAGGTGACTGAATCCCGTGCCAAATATCTGTTGCATTCTAAAAAGTGTCACAGCATGAGACAAGCAAATCAGTAGAGTGAAATGGTCCTATGGAAAACTTAAGTGAAGTCTGTGAAATGCACATACATGGTCACTGTCACAGGGTCTGTTGTAAGGGTGGGGACACAGAACAATACACAGTCAATGCCTTTAGGAGTTCACAATCCAGAGTTGTGATCCTGCCAGTACTGCCATGAATAAACCCAGTGAATGGTTCTGCCTATATGAGTAGTGACAAGACCAGGCAGAACTATGAATAGTGACCAGTTTGTGGTTAGCAAAATTCTTACAGTAACTCTGGGAAGCTTATATTGGAGCATATGCTGATGCCTAGTTGAAAGTTTCCAAATAAGAGCCAAGAGGAGTTGTCTCTTTGCTGCCAACACCAGGATCAAGTACACATTAATTTTTATGTGTTTTGTGTGTACATTGGCTCAGGCACACAGTTATACCTGAGGTGTAGATAAAAATCACCAGCTATATCTCCTCTGGAGGTGCAAAGGTCTTCAGAGCTAGCTGAATATTCTGCTAACGTGACATGGAATTAAAGGTGAACCTGTTGGTGTACAACACAGGCAGAGTGTGTTATAAGGTGTGATTCATGTGCTGTGCAAACACATGGTAAAAGTGGTCCCTGTGTCAGTAAACATACTTTTTCCAGAAAAACTTGGGAGATATCAGCTACATAAGCACTACTGTGGGCAAGATAATCAGAGCAAAGCAAATTCAGTGAGTCAGCTGTCGACCTTGTACATACACCAACTCCTTAGGAGGACACTGTTAAAAAATATGTATCACACCTTTCAGGAGGTGTATGAGCTTGAACAACTAGTACTGTGTTAATAAGTATAATTTGTCATCAAATCTTTCTTTAAAAAAAAAAAATTGTATTACCAGATCAAAAAGACAAAGTTGATTCCTGAAACAGACTCCAGTTGCACACTAATAGAGCAGAGAAGTGTTCAAATGTAGTTTGAGTTTATCAAATAACCTCCTAAAAATAAGAAAGCACCTTGGGCCAGCTTCATTTCTGTGTGCTTCTTTTAAGTTGCACCAATGAGTGGCTCTGCCTTAGCTACAAAACAAAGCCATAAGGCTAGACCAGATATGACTTGAACATTTAAACAGGACAAAAGTGCATGGTAAATACTAAAATTCAAAAATCTGATTCCAAAATTATTTTATTGGAACTGCAGCTCTCCTTTGACCTGAAAGTTTTGTAGAGGTCTGCAGCTTTATTTTCACATGTGTGTTTAGGGGTGGCTGCTTTTCTTGTAAAATACAGAGTTGAGTTCTCACCTCTAATGAGACATCTGGGTTCAGTTTTCTGACCAGTCTCAGGGGATTCAGAGAAATATCTGTTACTTTACTAGCACACCTTAAACAGATGACTCGGCAATGACACTCTACATCTTACATAGAGAGTCTGGGACATTTTTCCAAAAGAACTACAAATTCTGTGTGAGAAGAAAAGAACTACTGTTGATAGTTTGGTTAGGATGCTTGGTTGAGAAAGGGAGGCCCTGCCTATGAAACCTTGTAGGTATGATCTAGTTTTACATAGTTGAGTAATAAGTTGCAAATCCAAAATAAACAAATGATTCAGCTTTCACCCTTTAGGTTTTTAGAAGGCCTTGGCTAACTCTAGCCCAAAGATGCTCAGCCTTTTTGGACAGGCTATATGGCATATTCTGATGGCAGAAAAAGACTATATGCTTTGATCTTTTGCATGTGACTTAGTCTTATTACATCTATGTGCAGTATGAGCAAATTGTATATGCAATAGGTCTTATGTCTCTCAAGCGTGCTGGGCTTGCTGCATGTGCTACATAGCTAACGCACATTGTCACTCCCTAGTTGTATTCGGTCACCTTCTTCCTTAGTGGTCCATTTGGAAATGCTTAATTTATATATAATTTTCAAGAGTATGCTTGCAACACCAAAGCATTGATGAGTATCTCTACCAAATGTTTTATTTCTCATCAGCAGTTCTGGGGACTCTCCAGCACTGTCCTCCTGAGGCTGGAGTATGATTGTATGTGGTCCAGTTCCTTGTCCCCTCTGCTGCCTGATGCTTACGCCACCCAAAATTTAAGGGAGGAGGAACATACTTGCCACCTACCTGCTTGATGAGGAGGATCAGCAGCTAACATCTGCAAGACAGTCACAAACCGCTTCCAATGCAGCCGTAATGGTTGCGTTGCCCATACTGGCAAGGACCAGTACATCTTTGATCCTGGGGCCACCAGACCTTTCTAAACCTTTACTAGAGATCAATGTATCCCAAGCAGAAATCTTTAAAAATGTGGGCTGGAGACAAGTTAAAGTATTAGGCCCAATTGATTTTTATGCCAAATACATAGTGTAGACAAAGACACAGAGTTATGAAACTAGAAAATTTTGAACTGCCCTCATTTACCATTTACGCATACACATGGTTCAATCTGGCCTTCATTTAAAATACATTGTTTTCCATGTGCTCTATATTTTCCTTAAGAAAGAGTAGACATGTCAACTAACAATTTAATGAGGCAAGTTGCATACTTACAAACAATTTACGAGCAAGCTGTGAGATGATATCAGAGCCTGTCTATAGCTCATATTAAACTAGATTAATAAACATCCTCAGGCAGTATTTATTTATTTATTTGGTTTTGTATTCAGATCACTTGGGAACATATTACTTGGATACTAAATCCTTAATATTGCTAAACTGCAAGACTTTGCAGCATTTTTCTGTACAGAAACACACAGAAAAATATTTAATTTGTATTTCCTCTTAATATTGTAGTGAGAACCAGCCCAATATGTACTATAGCAATAATAAAAATATTTTATTCCAGAAATTCACTTAAATGCAACTGAAACACAGGGCAGTATGAGTAAGTCAGTTCTGGTTTTCCAGCTCATTTCAGTATTTTAACACAACCACCTCTAAAACAGTGTGGAAAATGTGGGTTTTGTAGTGCACCTGCTGGGATGATGTGTGAGTCACTGGCTAAGCACACTTTGGAAGCCAGCTATCATATAGCTGTAACATTGACAAAACATATTATTACTGTCATCTGCCATCAAGAATATGAGTAATGTGGAAAGAAACACACAAAGAGAATAAATATACACTTTTCTTCCTTTACAGGAAAAGTTGTCATTTTGAACAGAAGAAGCCAAAATATCTCAAACTGCATCCCTTGTGTAAGGTACCATGTGTAACATGCATCAATAACTGGAATTTATTTACCTTATAAAAGTTACCTCAGTGCTATAGAAGCATCATTCATGCTGCTACATTTAAGTTTATTACAGTCTTTCCAGTAAAAACTTCATTTTTCAAACATCCGGGATTCAGCTGTGCAAATCTAGGAGATGAAATGGAAGTATACATGTGGAATTGCCGCTAAGGTGGTATCTCATATAGAAAAATGTGCAAAGAACTGCCATGGCCCTGGCAACCTTTACATTAAAGAAATGAGGGGGAGAGAGATTGGAGAATGCGGCCACTCTGCTACTTCTGCCCGACACAGAACGTGTTCTGTGTCACAGGGTATGAGAATCAACATTCTCCTCCTTCCCTCTGCCTTCAGAGTCCATCCCATCTCTTATCTTCTAGCCTGGAAACATTTTGGTTCACCACATAAGTGGGAGCAAGTGGCTAGAGTATTTTTGCCTCTGGGTTCTGATTCATGGATAGAGACCACAGAGGTGAGGATTGCCCAAGCCTGGCTACCCTGTCCTGGAGCAGTAGCTGCACAGAGGGGCTGCTCACAAAACAGCTCTTCAGTGACCACAATTTACAGAGCAGCAGATTAAGGCAAACTAAAATTGCTGCTACTTTATTTTAAAATATGACACAACAACAAACAGTGTTGTCCTTTTTGCATCAGCAGCTGACTTGTGGGATTTTTTGTCACAGAAACTCTACAGCCTCATGGCCCCCCAGAGTACATCTTTAGTGTTTTAACTCATACAAGGAGTGCGAATTTGCAGCAAGTCATTTATTGTCCCTAAATACTGTGCTTTTAGTTGGCTTACAGGAGCAGTCCTAAAGCACACAAAAGGTTTCCTTTCACTAAGCCACAACTGTTTTGCTAAAGCAGAAGATATCGCCTGGGAATTCACTAATGGTGAGGGGTTCCCTGGCAGATTACAACGAGTTTGAAGTTTTATCCTACAGATCCAGCCATCTTGGGCTGTATTTCAGGTAAGGAACGCAGTGTTGATATTTGGAGGTTACATCTCTGATTTCCTGGAGGATTTGGTTTTGCTGGATTTTTTTTCAGCAGTCTTAGTGCCAAACAAAAAGAGAAAATGTCATAATCCCATGAAAATCTAAACTTTGCAGCTGACAAAAGGCAGGAAGACACAGATGGGATATATTTTAATTGGTGTGGCTGAAAAATGACATTTTGAACAGAATTATACTAAATACCTCTCAAACACTAGCTTTTTAAATGCTGTTATCTTGCTAGGAGAAGTTTTTGTTTTCTATCAAAGATAGCCAATGCTTTAGCTGCCAGAGAAAGAATAAATTTGGACTTTTCTACATTCTTTCTATACAGTTTCCCAAAGTTAGGGAAAAACTCTTCTGCCTTTGATTAGGTTACAATAACATGAATGTTATATATTGATGTACATCTCCCAGTACATGTTCCTATTAAATTCAATCTGAAGTCCTGTAGTTTCACTTAGAGTCAGTAGAAGGAGAGAGGATAAACCTGCTAGAGAACATTTCAGGTGACCAAAGAGGCAAGATGTGGTACCCTCTTGGAACTAAGTAGCATTTTGAGAATTGTAGTGCCTGCTGGTGTAAATATGGAAACCATCAGAAAGTTAGGGATACATCAAAGGTCTGACAAAACTTTATTTGACAAAAGAAAAGTATAATCAAAGCTTGACAATCTGCACTTATGTGGTTGTTGTTGGACATTTAATGACATGTTAACTAAGCACAGCTGACTAAAGCATCACTAATTGGTCAAACATATATAGCCTGCTTCTCAGTACAGTATAATATAACATTTAAGGGTACATATGTTTTATATCTGTCTTCAGAAGTAGTGTGTGAAAGTTGCATGTAGGTTACAACACTGTATAGCTCCAGAGTTTGTAGAGGTGTCGCATATGTGAACGAAGTATGATATAGGCCCTGTTAAGTGAAATTTTCCACAGGAATTTTCAAATAGAAATAACTCTTTATTCATTATACGTACTCAAGATGAAGTGAAAAAATTTCACTTTGACCCCTGCCAAACCAATGCACAGTGCCACAAGCTGGCCTTAAATGCTAGTTATCTCTACAAATGATTACAAGCAGCAAATAGTCTTTTGAAATCAGTTAGACGAGACAATAATAGTCTCCATACAACAAAAAATAACAAACAAGTGAAATAATTTTGCTGTTTTCTTTGTTAGGAATAATTCTGCCTGTGAACAGAAGAAGAATAAATTAATAAATTAATAAATTAATAAAAAAGGACAATTAAACAGCAGAAAGCTGAAGGAAAATGCAGCAAGGAATGTACAAAACTACTGAGCATGAGTTTTAGAAGCTGAGTTTTGGTATTTACTGCGAGATGAAAGGGGTATTTTGAGTTATGAGCAAAAGTACTCTTGTAGTGTTACTTTTGTGATTCACAATACAAGCCTCTGTTCATTGTTTGCAAACAGAATTTCATCAATAAATTTCCAAATCCATACATTTCTCCGAACGGGAACAACAGACTTCTGACTTTTCGGCTAACTCCTGCAGAAGAAAAGGAGACAGCTTTTAATTATCAGTGAGCAGTTTCTAAGTCATCAGGCCCTTGAGGATATCTAACCCTCATTTAACATTATTACCTATCGAAATTAATCAAGAGAATATAGTAGAAGACACAGGACTGAAATAAAGAAACCTGAGTTGTACTCTTTGCTCTTGTATGAATAGATGCTCTATTCCTTTTCCATTTGCTCTTCTTCCTACTCCTGTCCTCTGTGTTTAGAGCTCAGGTCTAGTTTTGAGGCAGGTATTTATTTTCCTCCTGTATGATAGGTGCTCCAGTCCTTGTTCTGCAGAGAGCCCTGGGCATGTGCTTTGTACCATTTACAGCAGCAGCAAAGGGTGAACCCTCCAGACTGTCACACTGCAGGTGGGCTTCAAGCAAAATAAGCTTAAGACTGTCCAAGGCTTTTCAAGAACTGAGTAGGTTGCAGCTTCATGGCCCAGAGAAGATTCCAGCTACAAGCAGACCCTTTCCTCAGAGTTTTCCAGATATGGAAGAGCCCAACCTGCACTGCATCTGATGGGAGGGAGTTGAATAACATCATTTTTCAGGTGAGAAAATAAAGCCCAAACTGCCTCACCAACTTTCTGTCAATGAGTCTTTCACATAGGGTAGGGCAGTGCTCTCATCCCCAGCCATCTGGTTGACTGTTAGTTTAAATCCCCTAAGAAACCGGGAATTGCTTTTTTAATGAAACTGCACCATTGAGAGGAAAATCTCCATTTCATCTTAGCAACCGATGGCTTTGAAATAAATAAAATAAAATAATTAATAATAACATTCCATAGCTCTGAAAGCAATGCCAAAGCTGACCAAGGTAGTTCAAATGCAGTCAGGTCAAACCTAACAAACACACCTTGGCATCCTTCTTACCAGCTCGCCGGTTGAAATAATTGTCAAGTCCCTCTATGAAAGGAACAGCAACCATTACTTTGTGAAGGTTTTGTTTCCTTGAAGATAAAAAGCAGTGGGGAATCCCCTGAAAAAAAAAAAAAAAAAAAAAATTTGTTGTCCTTTCTGCATATTTGCTAAAACAAACCTCCTGCTTGCATGATGTGTACACGCTGCTTACATTCCTGTAAGGCTGGGTGTACTACAAAGGAGTGAAGGTGTGTTTGACGTTTTGTGTCTCTGTGGTGGTCCAATGGAGTTGCCTTTTAGTTACTAGTGGAGAAAACATGTTTTTCAGAGTTAACTCACTCACTGTTGCCATATGTAGGAGGGAAATGATGGGGTGCTGACTAGCTCTGTGGGGAAGCTTGGAAAATCCTCTGAAAACTGAAATAAGAGACTGTCTTAGGCATTTCCTTCACCTCTGCCTTTTAGGAGTTTTCTCTTCCCATCTGCTCTGTCTACAATTGCTCCTGTGTTCTGCCACCTACATTGCTTATTTGGGGCTTCTGCTAGAAACTGGCTTGAAACTATAAAAGTATTTGTTTTGTAAGCTAGACAAAACATTGGAAATACATGACTCTAGAATGACAGGAGAAGAAATAACTATTTGAATTTGGAGTTTTCCTATTTGTAGCTTTCATCTGTTTCCATAAGTTAAAAATACATTAAGAAACGTTTAGAGACATTTAAAAAAACATACAATTTAATGTCTTTTTTCCTCATAGAAGCTGAAGAGAAACCACCACTGACATTAATGGGACAAAAAATAGAAATATTATTATCTTAAGCAAGGAGATTTTACATTTTGACTTTCTGATACACAGAGAGAAATACAAAATGGAAATGCCCACAAACACATTATTGTTATTATAGTCATAGTTGTAAGTTGTAAATTATAATTACTGGGCAAACTTATTTACTTTTGTACTTCTGGTTATATCATAGACAACATGCCAGTGTGTTACAAGAGCAGACCGTGAGAGAACAGATTTTCTGCAAAGGCAGTGAAATAGAGGGGTTACTCCTCACAGAAAGGGGAGAATGAAAAAAGACAGAAGGCTTTCATAGCAAATCACAGTAAAATGGATGTTAACATTCCCCTTCACCAGTTCTATGTCCCTTAACCTTATTTTTCCCCACCATGTTTTCCCCCCTACTTCTCTCATGGCCATTCTACAATAGCAGGACAACAACCCCTTTCTTCTGCAGGGTATAGAAGTCATTTATACTCTTGAGAGGAAACTGCTTCTCCTCACAGCTGAAATTTCAGTGACATTTCTAATCTGCAAAGTATTGACACATAACATTTACAGCCATGATTTGCCACGACCAATTTAACAACTTATTTACTATCCCTCTGAGTTACATATGTGAATCTTTTATATATGAAATGAACAATGTATCAGGGCTCCAAAATGCCATTTTTTTTCAAATAATTCTGTTTATCTTAATTACAGACTAATGTACAAACAACAGCATAGCAATGAACCACATACAGTTTGTCAGAAAGTGACAGTCTCCAACAGCTCGGATCATGCAAAACCCGTTCAGGTTCATACAAAACAATTTAGTTGTGTCTGTAAACACCCTTAAACTTGTGTTCAGACATACAACATCTGTTTCCCCCTTCTGAGGCCATTTTGCTTAGTTTGGATGGGTAGGATTTGCTCATTCTTGAAACATAATGGTGACAAAGTCCTCAGAGCCGGGCCCAGAAATGGATACAGCAGATCTGTTCAGCTTAGTGTTACTGACCTAAGTCCTGCTGAGCAGCAGAGCTGCTTGGAAGAGATGTTAAAGTATTGGAACAGTCCTCGCATGCAAGCTGGTGTATACAATGCTGTACTGTGGGGTGCAGTTGAACAGGTTTTCTTGAAGGATGTCTAGCAAGCAGCCCTTAACTCTTGGAAGGAGATTTTCTGTGCAGATTTTAAAAGCTTCATCCAACTACAAAAGTCAAAGAATCATTATTGGAATATATTAAGAGTTCTTATGACATGTCTTTTGCTCTCCTGTTTTGAATATAATGTTGAGAGATATTATTATCTAGCTGGTCACATGGAAACTAATACTTGGATTATGCTCCTGACTTTCTCTAGGATGGGCAGGGAAATTATCTTTGTAACTGTTTGTGTGCTGAGACAGTAAGATCTCTGTTCTCTCATTTGTGTTTGCACAGCTTCTAGCACAACACTGTAATCATAACATGTATTATAAATCTGATAGAAGACAAAGCTATGAATCCTTGGAAAGACAAGGATATGTTAAATAATATACCATTTTTAGGTGAAAATGTTAACTTTAGGAAGGTGAATTCTCTTCTGTTTTTCTTTTCATCTTTTGGAAAACTATTTTGTCCATGAACACATTGCATCTTTCTGAAACATCTGGCAAATGTCTTTTAGGGACAGACTAGAATTGTAGAATGGGGCAATACAAATAACATAATTATGGCTTTGTTTTGGTCCGCTCATGAAATTGAAGGATTAGATGTATGGGGCAGCTGTTTGTCAGGGAGGTGGCCCAAGGTCAGAAGGTTATTCACTTGACTACAAAAAAGATCCCTAGACCAGAGAGAATAAAGCTTTGGCTAGTAACAAACTGATGTTTTAGCTTAGTCTCTTTAAAAAAGTGAGTTTATGGGATGCCTTATATAGATATATATGCATGTATAGATATCTATATGTTTTAATCTCATTCCCTTCCTTTAATACATTTTGAATCCATTTGTCAAATTCAGTGCAATTTGTCAGAATTGAAGCTTTCAGAGACATTTTGTTCCTTCATGTGTTGAGACAACAGGTACCTGATTAAGCGGAGAGACTGTATTTGTTTTCCACAGAGTGAAAGGCTTTACTAGGGGCTTGGATCCACCAGAAAAGTTGAGACATCATGAAGATGCCCATTAAAGGGGCAACTTCTACCAAGGTTCACCCTAGAGACTCCAGCTGCAAAGGATCTCTCAATAAGAAAACAGATTTATTTAGTAATTAATTTCACTGTGGTGCAGATTCAATAATAGAGATAAGAAGTTCAGATGAAATAACTAATTGTGTGTCTACAGAGACAGGTGTAGTTTGTTGTGACCTGGCTCCACCTGTCCTTTGTGCTGACAGTGGCAGCCCCAGAGCAAAAGTCAGATGACCATATGCAGAGATTTGTTTGAGCTGATGCCTGCCTTCTGGTAAGGTTTTTATTGTCTCAAACACAGAATTATATCCTTAGGTTTGAACTACCTGGGTTGGAGAAGGTGAACGCACAGAAAACAATACCAACAGACACTGTGATCAAAGCTTTCTCCATTTCAGTTTACTGGGGTGCTTTAACCACACCTAGCTACTACCTTCCTTTTTTCCACTGAGGGGATCCCTTATTGTGCTGTATGAAAAGGTTGTTGCTTAAATAAAGAATTATGTGAACAATGGAAATGATAATAGCTGTTCTTTATTTTTCTGTTGAAATTTCTGGTGTGTAATAAGGGGAGAGTTTTGAGTGAAATATTGCTTGCTGCCCAACAAGAATTTCTCTGTCCCTCCTCCTCCTGTCCCTTCTGAAGTTCCCCCATAATGATGTATTTCTCTCATGTATTACCTCAAATACAGCACCTTTTCCTTCGACCCCCTTTCCCAAGCACCCTGATCTGGAACTAACTTTCCTCAGAGACAGCAGCCATCAACAGCTAACTCCATGCTTATTTCATGTTTTCTTTTTCTCCTAGAGCCATTCCCATTTATCACCATCTTCAACTTCTTCTTTCTTGAGTGGCCTTGTGGAACATTCTCATCAGGCAAGCCTTACACATCCTACTTCTGCAGTGATGACTCTGCTCCAAGACCTACTATGACGAAAGTACATGGAGAGAATCTGGGCAGCTAGCCCCATAAATGCACAGCATCGTATTCATGAATTCATGTAACTATGGTGATCCATGTTCTGAGAGCAACAAGTGAGATGAGGAGGAACCAAGGAACACCTCTTTCCTCTGTGGGTGTGTTAGAGGAGCAGAAGCAAAAAGAGCTATCAGATTGTGTTTGAACCTAGAACTCAGACTTCAAAATCTCTTCCTGCCTCCCCAACAGACAAAGTTTTACTCTACTCAGCTTTCTATTTAAGAACATGTTTTCACCCATGCCACCAACATAGCTTTTATATGCAGTGCACACAACTTGTGCAATGGCATAAAACCTCCAGTAAAAAAAAAACAAAACAAAACACCAAAAAGCTGAGCTATATCTGTCAAATTCAGTGGCTTTGATCCTTAAAGGAGGCATTCAAAGCTGAATGCCAGAAGTTAAGCATCTAAAATAAATATGTGGTTGGTTCATTAAAAGTGCAGAGCACCTTTTAGTGCTGTTGAAACCTGAAAATCAAACACAAAAGCCGATCAGAACCAACACTTGTCAATCTGATGAAAAAAAAAAAAAAGAGAAAAAAGAAACGAAAAAAAAAAGGAGGAAAAAAGAAGCAAAGAAGCAAACAAAAAAAAACCACAAAAAACCAATGACCTCCACCTATTTATACAGGTCATCAGTATATCACTTTAAAAAAAAGAGTTTGTATTCATCACTGAACAGGCTGTTACAGTAACTGAACAGGAAACTGAAGAAATAATATACAGGTTCATGGAAAAATGGCATTCATTTGTGCCTGCTGAGGATCTCATCCATACTGTTGCAATAGGTTATAGATTTTAAATCTTGCCTTGCTTACCAAGTGTGCATAAAAGTCCAGGCGTTAAATGGAAGAAAATGTGGAGGTTTCTGAATTCTTTCTTCTACTCTCCAGACCCTCGAGGCAGTTCTGACTCAAAAGAAGAAAAAAAGCTAAAAAAAAAGCTTAAATTCTCCTTTAGCTCAGGAAGGGAGGTTGCTTGAGACTGTCCCTGAGGGGTTAGTGCCATGCATACTTGAATGGCAGATTCCTGGAAAATGGGATACCTGAATATCCACACGTGCTTTATCAAAGAGTAGAATAGAAAGGTATGAGAGCTGACAGAATACAGCAGGACCCTTTTCAGGGGATTATCTCCAGTTTGCAATCAACTTAAAACAATCTTATTTTCTTTTGGAGGTTTATTGGGGGTTTTGTTATTTCTGCTTTTCATTATGCATAAGGCTAATAAGCTTTTCTGTCATTGTCAAAAATGAATAGATTTGCAGAGACTGTGAAACCTACCAAGCATGAAGGTGCTTCACATAAAGAGTTTCCTGAGCTTGGGTTGATGTGCTTGGGTCAGGGTTGTCCAACTGACATGAATAACATCCCTGCAAGACAAATGTTTATCCCTGTGTTTTCAATGGGCACTCAGAGAAGAATAAAAATTCTTTACATGGCTTGCAAAAGGTTGAAAGAACAGAAAGAGAAGTAGAAAATCATGTCCTATGTGTGGAAGTGAGATACATCTCACCTTATTTCAGCTGTCTGAGGCTTAGGCACTTAGTCTAAGCCAGTCACGTCAGTATCTCTGTAGTTTATGAAGAGCCAGGCACCTACAAAGGACAATTCATCTTCTCCAAGAACAGATGTATATGAAGGATGAAGGGGAAGTCTGTCTTTCATCACAGACTACCGGCGGAGCCCAGATGATGAGCTGAGGCCAGATGCCTTACTTTTAGACAGCTGACGTTAAAGAAGATGAATCTGCAACTTTATCAGAAGATGAGACGTGATTGTACTGCTGTGTGACCTGACAGAATAAACCAGTTTCTGAACAATGCGCACCATGGATTATTTTAAAATCAAGTTGTTGTCTCTTCTTGTGATAAGGAAAACAGAACAATATTTGATAATTCACTGGACTGCCTTTACGTGAGTTTCTTCATTAGTTTTGGACAATGTCTCTTCTGAGAATGGAACTGGAAAGTATCTAACAAAAATTCCTTAGAAAAGATGAAAGAAGAAAGAACCATGGAAAGAAACAAGGTTGTGATTAAAGTACATGAACTAAAGAACCTCTATGTTAAGGATCAAAGTGTTATGATGTTGCTCTGAATTGCCAGCCTTTTAAAGTATTGCAGAACATGGAAATGCATATAAAAGTAGTTCACCAGTACTTCATGCAGTCATGGGAATGGATAACTGGGATCAAGGCTCTCATTGACCCCAAGATAGTACTAGTGTCACGAAACATGATACCAAGCACTGGAGGGCTTTCTATCATAACCATCATACAGCTTCAAGGCTAGATCTCATAAAAGATTTAAGGTACTTGCAGAACGATACAGACACCTTGAATTGTCTAAAATCCCTTTTGCTTGCTCGTAAAGATTCTTATATGCAGGCCATACATACTTTAAGCCACCCCAATCATCCAAATCTCATACTTTACTGCTTCTTCGCAAGACCAAGTATCATCTTACAGCTATACATATCACCAATCTCTTGTGAAAGGCTTACTTCTCAAAGTGTTTAACACACAGAACTTACCCCAGCACCCAGGACAGCTGACTTAGCCCTGTTGAATTCTTAATTAAATAGAGGGCTGTCCAACCTCTGAATCTTGAGTTCTTCACATGAGATCTCCATGAAGTATTTGCAATACCTGACTTGCAACCGAGGCTCCTTCATAAGGACAATACTGTGAGATAGCATAAAAATTCTATGAACCAGATACTGCTGTTCAAGTTGCTCTCATTAAATCATCCTTGACACCCTTCAGCCTAGCACATATTTGGGTTATGGGACCTTCAGAAGTTTTCTTCTCTGAATCATTCTCTTCCGGTCAGCTTTCTGAAGTTTGTCTTTAACTTTCATGTTCAAAGGTAACTGTCTTGCTGGATAGATGATGTTGCAGCCATGCTCAGTCTGAGCTAATGTGAGAGACACCTGTCTTAGGAGAAGGTCCTGAGCTTTGGACTACCAAGAACTAGAAGGTGAATGCTTGTAGCCTTCAATCAAGTATCAAACTTATCTGCATACAGTCCTATGCTCTGATTTCTATAAGGTAGTTTTAAAAGACCCACCTGGCACACAATGTTTTTAAATACTTCATTCTCTCCAAACGTTCTGTCAGAAAGCTTAATTTCTTCTGTACTAAGACATGGTTCTGATTTCCACTTAAGGGGCTCAAGGTGTCTTAAAAATGAAGCATTTTTGCACTTGTAGACAATGAAGTCTTTTACTGAGCCTAGCCCTTTCCCTATAAATCTTGTTAGTAAAGGAGAGGAACTCACTTGTCACTATCTAAACAATCTACAGCTACTTACGGGTAAAATTGGAGCAGGTGCAATGCAGTTTTGGGTTTCCTCCTATAGGCCTGCAGCCATATGATTCTTTGCAGATGACAGACAGGAAATTTATAGCCATGCAATTATTGAATAAGCTGTAATGAGTCCTGGGGAAATCTCGATGTACAGGAATCCCTGAAGAAAAAGGCAATCTCATCTAGCTTTCATGCTACTCTTCCGCATTGATAATCAAAGCAGATATATCTACAGTAACTTCCTGCCTATTAATTTACTTGGCAGTGCTTTGCTTTTCCTGTCTTCAGTGGAGAAAAACCTCAAAACTGCATTAAATCCATCAATTCTCATTCATCTGCCTGAGAAATTAAATGTCTATGGAATATTTCCCTTCTAACAAGTTTAGTCCAATTGTAACTAATTGAAATAGTTACAATCAGATGGTAAAATAACCATATTTAATTCTATTTTTTTTCCAACTGGGGCACTCAAAGCTGTTTGATTCAAAGGACACAGCCTATGCATTTGTGAGACAATAAATCTATTTATAAAATTCTTAATGCATGATCAAAAATGCTACAGCCATATGAGGTAAAACACTGATACAGTTTGTGCTTCTGGTTTATTCACCGTGCTGGTCACTTTGCTACTTTAAGCTTATTCCAAAAAAACATAAAAGGCTAACTTTGTGCCAGAAGGTCAGCTACCACATCTCTTCCTACTGCTGCCATCCAAGTGGAATTAGCCACTGTATGTCCCTGCCTAACCTCCTGTGTCACACACATCACAGAGTCCCTTACCTGTACTGGAGGAGTTAACCAGAGCTATTGGAGGTCTCTACACATATGGACAGTGAATCTGGTCAAGGACTTCTAAGTGACAGTTATGGCTTTTTCTTACAAATGCAGAATACATATAGGGAAAATGTAATTTTTCATAAATTTACCTAATTTGTATTTGAGGAAACAGCTCTCATAAAATTTTCTTTTAACATTCTGCAAATTAAAATAAATAAATGAATAAATAAAAGAAAAATATTAATTTTAGAAAAATAACATCTGGGCTCTAAAATCAGCTTTTAAGTAAAACAGAATATGATAAAATAGCATTGTAATCAAAATACGTACTTCTGACAGTTTCAGAACATTTTCAGTGTCCTAACTCATATTTATTTATTGGTACTAAAAGCTGAAGATTTTGATTTTTGATCCAAATCCATGAAAGGGGCTCTTTGATTTGTTTGTTTATCTTTTTTGGAAAGTCCAAATCTTACAGTTTGGGGAAAACATCTTCTCCCTCAGCATAATGCTCCCCATCGACTTTAAAAGCCTGTCAAGCGTCTTTCTGTAATTCTGATTTATTGAAGCCATGCCAAAGGTGGACAGCACAACTCTGTGCTTACTTGACCGATTCAAAGGGGGTGTTTATGGGCAGACACTGTGGCCTAGAGGATGTTATCGCTTTCCCACCCCCTGCCAGGATGGAATCTGACACTTCTCACTTTGCTAATGTTTTCTTCTCCCTTGCCCCTGGCTGTGGCTAAGTGATTGTTTATGGCAGATACTTTAAATCATTATCACCTCCTGGGCCTTTGAGTACTGCTACATAATCTGCTTTTGCATCAAGGAAACTCTTCTATCAGTACAAAACAAGGCCAAATGTTTATCTGGTGAAATGATAGTCAAAGTGTCTCCTCTAATATTTAAAAACAAACAGCAGTGCCTCTGCTGTGTTGCAATGAACACCAGATAGCTGCAGCTAAGCAGTATCTCTGACACCCCTCAGTGCATGGCACAGGAATCCTTAGGTGCATATTTGTTATTTGTTTTCAAAACATCAGAAATATCCAAGGAAGTTGGAGGACGATAAAATATATGAAAAAAACCTTCACAAAATGTCGTTGTGTTTATGGCATTGCCTTAGCACTTAAACCCTGTTTTGCAAAGTGGTGGTGCCATCGTAATGATGAGATCTGTGCTTCAGTGACCATACAGCAATGACTCCAGGTCATTCAGCTGACAGCTGTGCAGAGCAGAAGAAGGTGCTGGGGGGCACCAGGAAGGCCATGACCTCTCTGCCCAAGTTGGGAAAGCAAAGCTCGAAGTTGTTCCCAGGGGAAATACAGGGCTATGAGGGCTGGGATTACTGATTAGTAGGGAAAACAGCCTCTCCCTGATCACCAGTAACTACAGCTATGACCCTCCCAACACACTGGGAAGAAGGACTCTTCAGGAGTGTCTTCCACAAACACTCTGCGATTCTTACCTCCTTGATTGTACCTCTCGACCTCCTAGCTCTCATCCTCAAGGTAGCAATATTCATTTTTTTTAAAGGGTTGAAAGACCTTCCGCAACCTCAGTCAACTGCCATAGCAATCTTCACAGCTCACCAAGGGTTTCTAGTAGTTGTCAAGTAGTTTGTTGGCAGAGGAGAGTTCAAAGGAAGCAATTGAAGGATATGCGTCAGTTGACTGGTTATAATTACATATCTCCTCTTACATACTGAGGCCAGGGGTATATTCTGGAAAGCTTCTATTTGAAGAGGAGTTTGAAAACAAAAGTTTCACCTCTTGAAAATGCTCAAGTGGGTGTTGAATACGTGCTGAATGGAAATTGTCCCAAATTTGCAAGTCTTAGGAGTTTCAGATCACTTCTTACTAAGTAAATGTGAAAAGCACTGTCAAATATTGGTGGATAAAAACCCTAAAATGAGAGTTTGTTTTAGACTCTACACAGAATTTGTTATTTGGAACGGAAGTTTAATAATTTGCTCGATAAGTAGCTAATGTTAGTGTAGGGGTCGATGTATAGGCTTAAATCCCGGTCCAAATTAAGTTCCGCAGGGCTTTGGCACTGACCAGAGCTGTTTTGGGCTTTTTTCTAAAGAAGTGGGTGCAGAGGGAAGGAGACAATAGGAGACAGTATTTAAGAAAGAACTAAGCAGGTTTAATGGATATTCACATTTTTCAAAAGGAAGCTTGTTGTCCAAAATATAATGGTCTTACATTTCTGGTTAATCATATAACACAGCTGTTACCTCACTTCACTGTTCAATATATTGCAGGTTAAGTGCATGAAATTACTTTGACATCCAAACTAATCCAAAACATGGTAGCGGGAGTAAACACAACTAAATAAAGAAATGCTGGTTGTGGCTTTGAAAAACTCCTACTGTTGCACTGCATTGAAAATGTCCAGAATTGTCAGCACAGCCAGCTCAAGGCTGACTCACAGCATGGGTGCCTAGGAAATGTTTTAAGCAGCTAAAGGAGCTGAAGTTACAGTTCTCTTCAAGTCAGAGGCACAGTAGTTGTTTTGTCCTTTCTATTATATTACCCCTTTCATAGTAATTGCTTGACAAAGAAAGTAGTGGGCAACAGCACAGGAGCATTTTTGTTGACTTTGCCCCTGTAAGCATGAATTAAAGGAAAATCTTTCTGCACACAGAAGCACTTAAAGGGTAGCATTGTTTTCTAGCTTGGGCTATCAAGGACCAGACATGGACTATAATGAAATAATGAGGTTTAAATTTTAAACACTCAAAGAGGGAGTGAGTCTGGCCCTTTTATTATTCTTTTGGCTTTGCATTTAATGATCTATCCACATTGAGTATGTTACCTTTGCACTCGTGTTTCATTCAAACTATTCCTTCTATTGTAGCTACATCTCTAACAAGTAACCCAGAAGTTAAGTCTGAAAGGACATTTAATCACCCAGCTGCAAAACTCTGTGAATTTGACCTCAGCAATCACATTTTCTCTCTTTTAGATGACTCTGGTTTATTCCCAGGTAGATTTCATTCTCCCTACTTTGCTCAAACCACCTAGACAATATTTTTCATCTTTTTTTCTAGTGGTTTATAAAAAAAATATATTTTCTGACTCACTGTAGTTTGTGACACAGCCATAATTCAGCCTTCTCCTTGTCCTACTTTGTTTATAGTTTTTCTTTCTACCTAATCTGATCCTTGTCTACCCAACCTTTTCTTCTCTTTCTACTTAGAGATTCATCAAAATCTTGTAGAGTCCATTCTTTTTTTCTCTTGCTTTTCTTACATCTCCCTTTCAATGACCTCAGGACATGAATGACTCACTTAAAGTGGATTGCTCATATTTGCCCTTTTATCTCTAGGCAATTCCAGATCATATGATCAGTATGAAGTTATTTTTCTGATCTCTCATCCTCGACATTCTAGCGTGAGTTCAGACTTCAACGCCTCTGAAGAAGTATCAATTCTCTTGGTATCTCTTCTGCTAGATTTCTCCACAACTGTTGGTAGCTTTACTTCCCCATGTTCACATTCTCTCCCACATTTCCAGTCATCTAATGATTCCTATAATCTTCTTCAATAGTGTCCATTTTATGTCTTTCTTCAAGTTTTTATTGTTCTGATGTTAATCTGCCCCACACCTGTGTTATCTCTTGCCTTAATTAATCTTGCTGTTAGATTTTCAGCTTTTTTCTGAAGTTGTAGCTATTACATTTGTTTTTACTTTGCTTTCAGTGTCTCCTGGGGATCAAAATATCTTTCATTATTGGAGTGTCAGTTACTATCTAGGTTTTTTGCCATTTTTTTTTTTTTTCTAATTTCAGTACCTGGATAAAAATGCTTAAAGAATGACCCAATACTTATTTCTTTAAGCTTTTCCTCCCCTCAAGTTTTTCTCCTGAGTATGCATACGCATAGTATATGCAAAAGGCTGATTTCAAACAGAGTAGAGAGAATACTACCACGTTATTTTGCTGAAATATTTTGCTGAACTTTTCCAGAGTTATCTAGGATTTGAATCATCCTGAATCAAATACTAAATACTTGAAACAGAACAATGGATTTAGAATATTACTTCTTACCACCAGCTCTAGTTTGAGAATATTCATCCACAAAATCTTCAGACTATGACTCCTTAAAATTGCCAACTCCCATGAAACCTGGTCTACTCTTCAAAATACTTGTGTACTGAAAAGAGCAAGAAATTAGGATCTTGCCTCTTTCTCAATTCAGTCCTCTATACATCAGACAGAGAGGATTCTCTATACATCAAACAGAGAGTAAACCATATTTCAGATTATTGTAACCACTGAGTTTTAGGGAACAATTTGTTCCGGAGTTGTTAAAATTGATAGTTAACATATTAACTTTTTTTTTGCTAAATTGGGCCATACTTTTGAAGTGACCCAAGCTCACAATATATAGTGAATGGGTTTTGAAACTCAGCCAGCTAAATCTGTCAAATGTGAGAGGCATTTCATTGTTGAGATGCAATCTGACTTTGGTGTCAATTTCATATGTAGTAGCTTACACTGATCTGTATAAATCTAAAAGAACTGGATGAAGGATACTGAGTGAAGTAATTGGCATTTTTGTCCTGCTAGTGGAGATTTTGAAGATTTTTTTTTTTTCATTTGCTGTCTTGTCCTGATTGTGTAACACTGTTTAACTGGAATAACTGGATGAAAAAAAAAAAAAAAAGAGGAAAAAAAATACAGAAAAAATAAGGCCTACTTTTGTGGATTATGAGCACAAAGAAACTGACCAAAGGCAGCAAACATGAATTTAAATTCTGCTTCCAGCATGACAAAAACTATGCACAAAGCCTGAAGCTCTTTCATTAACACAACAGATTTAGAAAAATGTGTCCTCATTGGAACTTGATTTCTTATATGGCCAATACTCGAGAGCTTTAATTGCCCTAAGGAGGGAGTTCTGTTGTATTTAAACCTTTATTTGAAATATTGTGATGAGTAGAAGAAAAGGATTATCCTTTAAAGTCTACCTGCTAACTTGATGAGCATTTATTTTCCACTACTCATTAGTGGACTACTCATTAAAACACTTTAAGACACAGTGCAATGGAAAGGAACATCAGCTATACACCTCTGGAGAGCACTGTTCATACTGTCTGAGATCATAATCCAAAATGAGCTGTTCATCTCACCAGTTCTCATTTGTTTACAGCATAAAACCACCACATGGTTTGTCACAGAAAGAATTCCCTGTCCAGGGAAAACTGAGGCTTTTGAAGGGTGTAGCAGGTTTAGTATATAACTAAACACAAGGAATACACCAAGACCAGTGTTGTTTAAGCACAGAAGTAATTAGCACATGGAAATAATATGTTATTTGTGATTTCTGCTGTCAGATACCTTCATGGTTTGATTATTTTTTCCTTCTCTTTATATTCTGTGATCCTCTCTAATTAGAGGTTTCTAATTTCCAAACAGTATCATAGAAACAGTCTAGTCAGAGTATCTATGAGTTTGTTGTCTAGATGTTTGCATCATTTACTGATAAACACAGCTGACACTGTTTTAGCTGTTTAGCTCAAATTAAGCCTTTGCTTCTTAGCAAACAAACCTGACCTGAAAGACAATAACACCTTGGTCTACTGCATGGCCTCTCGTTATTTTCTGAAATTAATGTTAAATGAATAGGATGTTGAAAAAGGTTGTTTCAGCTTTTGTGCATGTGAAACTTGAACCTGTCCTGAACCATTGCATGCTAATTAACTCTTCACTATTCAAAGTCAACACACAATTACATCTTTTATGTCAGTGTTCAAATTTTGAGGGGGAAACGTTCAATTAGCATTGTCAAATGAAAATGTAGACATTCACTATATAGAAGGAACCTTTTGTTGACTTAGAGTCAAGCGGTGTCAAAGGCACAGCAGGAAATTACCATTAGCCAATCTGGACTTTCTCAGCATTCAGCTCTACATCCCACAGTCATCAGTTTCTGAAGGAAAGCAATTTAGGTAGCAAGTCAATCACATCTGTAACTTTGGTCAACCCATCTATGGCATGCATCCACAGATGGGATGAAGATTGCTTACACATTCCAGCTCCTGGACCTAGTGCTTGACTCTTTTCTTTATCAGATATGCTAAACACCATTGGGAGTCTGTTGTTATTTTGGAGGCAAGAGATTAATGATTTATCTTTAAAGTTACAACAGCTGTTTCATTTTATGAAGCCTATTTTTTTCAAATATTCATGGCTGTGTTTGGTAATTGATATTTATTGTCATGCTCAGGAGATGAAACGGTTGGAAATTGGGATTAATATTTAAATGGAAGACTGAGTCATATGGAATGTTTTTAAGCAAAGTCAGAAAGATGTACTGAATATAAGCCCACATGCCACTTCCAAAAAAGACAGTATTGGAGCCATGTGTCATGTTCATCCCATTTTTCCGCCCCACAAGTGATCCTCTGTGCCGTGGCTGCATGCAACAGTTGTGCAGTTTTAAGCTCTGGCTGACATTGTGCAGCAGCTGAGCTTTGGTGGAGGAATGAACTTCCAAATGTGCCCCTCACTCAGCTGTAAGGAAATTTAGCTCACATGTGTATCCTTTTTAGAAAAACCTTACAGAACTTAATGGAACACAGATTTTAGATAACGGTGCTGGGGGAAGACTGTGCCTCTGTTAAACAGAATCTGCAGTTATTTTGATTTTAGCTAGCAAATGGTTAGGCTCAGCATTGAAAGATGCAATAAAGATTCATTTGATTTCTCTTGAAGATACAGGTTAGTTGCAAGCTCAAGGATTAGAATTAAACAAATTAATTAGTTAAACCCAAACATACTGATATAATGTATCTTCAGATTCTTAGTCTTCCTCTCATTTTGCTTTGTATGTGTGCAAAACAATTAATCTCAGATATAATTTCTCTACTGTCTAAACTGAATTGAAGGGTTGGAGAAAATAATGCAAATAGTCAACACTTTGTTTAAAAAATGTACCTTATCTGGAGGGGGAACTTTGCTGAAGGTGTATAGATAACTATGGCTTGCAATAAATATCCTGAGCTAAATGTTAACTTAAAACAGCATCCTTTCTGTATTTATTGTTGAAAGAAGGCACGTCAAAAGATAAAGCTAAATATTTCTTTAGGCTATAGATACAGAGTACCATAAAAGACCAAGTATGCTTCTTGCAAGCAAATGCCTTAGTGATGTTTAGCAAGATTTTCAAATAGCTTCACTTTATCTTAATCTGACTTGCTATTTTTTTCACATGAATTTGTATTTATATTGGTTTGAATCACTGCTGAATGCAAAGAACTGGCTCAGTTTTGCAAGAAGTACTGAAATACAGAAATACTGAAATACAGAAATACTGAAAGGACTAACATATAGACTGATAGAATTGTAACTCAGCTGACAGATGTAATGAATTCCAGTATGTTGGTGTATACTCGTCCATCACAAAATCATCCCTAGCTCAGAAAAGTAATTCAAATTTTCATGGACCACTTTTCAATAAGCACATAACTCAAGACCATGTGCTCTTACCTTGAATAGCTAAGAAAATATAGTTTAAACGTAAGGAAATTGCTGTTTTGTTGTAAGTTAGGTTCAGTCTACTTCTAGAGATGCAGTGGCAAATCCATGATGACAGAATAATTGATGGTATGTCACACTACTGATGAGATAAAGTCATTACTGATCTACATTTTAGTAACACAGCAAACACCATGATTACTTTGTTACTGGTGAACTAATCTCTCAGTTCTGAAAGAGCAATAACAAATATTTCACCTTAGAGGATAAAACACACACAAAAGTAAACCATTTTCAAGGAGGTTGGAGCCATGATTTCCAAGTTTTATGTCATGCAACCTTTGGTTACATTATGAACAGTCAGCAGTTTTTCTTAATTGGTAGACATGTATCTGTGGTTGCAGTAAAGCAGAAAAACTGGTTATTTGGGTTTTGTAACACTAAAATAATGTTTTACTAGATATTAAGTAGGCATAACCTCCTCTACAGGTGGGATCAGAATACAAATACAGATGTATTATTGTACAAAATTAGTCCCAAAACTGAAAAATCTGCTCTTCAGGAAAATTCAGCAGCTCGGGAGAAGTTCTATTCTAAATCTGAACAACAAGCAGTAAGTCTGAAGTTTGTCTTGGAAAACAAAACTCCTGAAGATTCTACCAGAGATTCTGATACTAGGGGTTTAGCTGTTACCATAACTAGAGAAGACCCTGATAGTGCTGAAGGCAGTAAGCTTTTCTAGCATGGGGAAGAAAAAATTTGCTGCATCTAGATAAGAAGTGCAGAAGAATAAGACAGCCAGAGAACTCTCCCACAATTATAGGTTTATGACACAGACCCGGAAAGTTTTCACTCTATCTGCACAGCAAGGTTCTTCTAGAGTATCAGGTCTTGTGAACCCGAGAGGCATTTGAGCAAGCAGTCTTAGGACCAGGAAAATATTAATATTCTACTGAAAAAGTATCAGGCAAGTGAGATATACTTAGGATAGCTAGCTAGATAGATTAATTCATATTATAAAAATGTTAACAGAGTCATAGAAATCAGTATGATCTCCTGAAAAGAAAAAACCTCTACTGGAATCAAAATGAAAAAAATCTACTGGAAGTTTCATTTTCAGACATTTTATCTTCTTTCATTTCCTTGATTCTTCCTTGTCCAAGAACAAATCTTTATGATTGAAGTTATGAATTTTTAAGTTTTCTCTCTGCTGATGAAAAGAAATAAAAGTTGTTGACTTTGGTATAACACGGAATGTGTATGAAGATATCCAGGATAAAGAGGTAATTCAAAGGCAGTGCTTTATTTTCTTGGTCGTTATTAAGCATGGCTGGAGAATTAGAATGTAGTAATGTCTTTCATACTGATTTTTACAACATGTTTGTATAATGGATAATAGATATTTCTCTGGACATTTATGGTAATGAGCTGGAGATCTTTTCATCTGATAGAACTAACCTCTTCTTCCTGTTGGAAATGAGTGGAGGCATAAATCTCCGTTTGTTTGGGTTTTTTTTCAATTTACAAGAAATATAATTGTATATCAATGTACAGTTGATTCCTGGTCTTTTTTGTTGTTGTTGTTATGAACAAGTACCCAGAGAGTACAATTATCACTACAACTGACTGAATGCTTTGTCTATACTCTTTGTGGTGTGGGTATCTGAATTAACCATTGAGACTTTCTGATCCAGTGTGGACTTCCTGCTGGACAAGTGGAAGTATAAAAAAAAAACAAACCAAACAAAATCCTAATATTTTTTAGGTCACTTAAGAACTTTGTCGGGTTATTGAAAAGAATTGCCCCATTGCCCCTTGTCTTGTCATTGGTTGTCACTGAGAAGAGCCTGGCTTCATCCACATGACAGCCACCCTTCGCACGTTTATAAACATTAATGAGGTCACCCCTCAGTCTCCTCTTCTCCAAGCTAAAGAGACCCAGCTCCCTCAGCCTTTCCTCATAAGGCAGATGCTCCACTCCCTAAATCATCTTCATGGCTCTGCGCTGGACTCTCTCCAGCAGTTCCCTGTCCTTCTGGAACTGAGGAGCCCAGAACTGGACACAGTATTCCAGATGTGGTCTCACCAGGGCAGAGTAGAGGGGAAGGAGGACCTCTCTCAACCTACTGACCACCCCACTTCTAATACACCCCAGGATGCCATTGGCCTTCCTGGCCACAAGAGCACAGTGCTGACTCATGGTCATCCTCCTGTCCAGGAGGGACCCCCAGGTCCCTTTCCCCTACGCTGTTCTCTAGTAGGTCATTTCCCAACTTATACTGGAACCTGGAACATTACTATTACTATTACTATTACTATTACTATTACTATTACTATTACTATTACTATTACTATTACTATTACTATTACTATTACTATTACTATTACTATTACTATTACTATTATTATTAGGGCTCCAGCATTTCAGCACATGTAGCATTCCACTTGAACCAAAGAAAAGCATATCACCAGCTAGCTCTTCGTCTTTGCTATACCCCTGTTAAAAATGCCTTTCACTTCACTGACACAATGCCATGTGCCATGAAATGATTTTCCTTTCACAGATTCCTGGTGTCATTCATAAGAATATAATTAGATCTGCTGCTTGGTCATGTAAGTAGCCTGGAGAAGTAAAATACTGAGTTCAGAGACTTAATGTTTTTAACAGCCATACAAGTCATGAGCTGTGCTCTTCAGAACTTTTGAATTGTCTGCAAAACATTTAAAAAAACTAGTTAAAGCTTCCAGATGGTCAAATGTGCAAGTATATGTAATCTACTAGTGAGTTACCTCTCTATTTGTCCCATTGTTATCCTGCTTAGTATGATTCCTGCAACATACTTGGTAAAATTGACTCAAATGTAGACTAATCTCAAAAGTCTCCTAACTCTGATTACTCTGAAGGTGCTTGATAAGAATTAACAATCAGGAATAATGCATGGGATATTTTGCTGGCATTATGCAAGATGAGTGCAAGATATGCTTGTGGGTAGGCTAGGAAAGGTGGAGTGAGAGTTTTGAAATAAAGAAGAAAGAATGAACTTTTAGTGGAGGTTCCTTGTGAGGTAAAAATACAGAATATTTGTTATACAAGGCTATTAGCAAAGGTCATATGTTCCTACTGATCCCTTAGGGAGAGTCTATTGCCATCAGTCTTTGATAGAAATCCCAGTGATGGATGCAAAGCTTAGTAGTGAATACAAAGATAAAATTCCTCTGTTATTGTATTAATTTAGTGTTTTGTCACATTGCTTGTTAGAAATGATTGTTTGGATACTACAAGTTATAGTTCTGATTCAAATATTTATAAGTAATTATGTCTGAGATTCAGTGCATCAAAGCCTCTTCAGCTTAGATTTACAAAGGGCTAGACGTACTCTTATTCAGGAAAATTTTCCATAGAATTCAATTTCATAGCTGTGTGCTACCTTCTTTTCCCTCCTAAGCTGAGTCGTCCTACCTTCTCTTCAAGTAAGGGAATTTGCAGGTGTAGTATAAATCTTAAGAGTGAGACCCTCTGAAGTTTTACTTCAAAAAACAGGTAGTGGTAATTATGGACTGGAAAAATAATATTTCTAAATCAATATGATTCCATGACATTTCATATCCCATAATAAAATTAAAAAAAACCCAAAAACAGATAAAGTCTTTCTCACAAATGAAAAAAATGTTACATCTATTGTGGGCTCTGATTTGGTGTAACAGCAGATGCATGCTCCTGAAAAACAGGTTTACAAAGGAAAGGGTTCCAGACTCTACCTTAAAAGGATGACAACAGGCACCACTATGTTTGAGATACAGATAACAGCCCAGCTAAGAATGATTTTCTTTTATTGTAGTCACATGCAATTTAAAACCAGCTCCTGAATTTCATTGCTGAGTGAGATTCATAGTGGATAAAATTCAATCTTGTGAATTTTTTGTTATATGAAAATATAAATTCACTAGTTTATATTTATTTTCTCATGAAAGCTATTGTTACTACCAAATCAGATTCATTAACCATGTGTTAGATGAAGGACAGTGTGGTTTCAGCTGAAGAATGATGTTCAAAAGCATGACTTGCTCTTTCTATCAACATCTATTACTATTTCAGTGAATGCAGTTTATTATTTTTTCACTATCTGTAGGTATCTTAATAATTGGTACACTAATACTTCTTTTCTTTGGTTCTGCCAAGAAAGCCACTCATACTAACTCTTAGTAAGAACACCTTTTGTCTTCTTTTAGGCCTTACAGAGTTAAGAGCAGTGAACAAATTGTCAGTGAAGAAATCTTATTTTACTCACCCCAGCATTCTTTTTTTCCCTTTTTCCTCTTCCTTGTCATGACTGAACCAGCTTATTTATTACAGTAGTCCTGGAAACAAAGATAAAAATCATCTTAACAAGTCTGATAGTCATCAGTTGTTCAGCAGACACTACAAGACTGTCTTATCTCTTAATTACTCAGGAAGGCACAAGCTGCACTCTCATGGCTTTCCTGAAATGCAGGGAATTTGAATTTCTGTTGTACATGCACTTTTGTTTCTACAAAAACAAGAAGATGGTAGAAAAAGATTCCATGGAAGCCACTGTGCAGCCTCCTGACTCAACTGGTCTTTGATCCTGAAATCTGACTTCATCAATGGTAAATACAGCTATAGAGCTGCAAAGAAGCCAATGAAGGTCACCTGGATGAAAACAGGAGAGCTAAGTTAAAATGCTCGTAAGTCTGGAATATAAAGTCAATATACGAAAGGAAAAGACTTGGAAGATTTAAGAGTCTGTAGGAGCAAAATCTGACCGCAAGTGTGTTTCATCACTCTCAAAACCTACAGGAAAATTCAAAAAATTGTCTTTAGTGTTGAGAAAGTGAAAGTTTAAGTATGTGAAAAGAAAGAAGGAGGTGTTAGGGATGGTGTCAGTTTGCTGAACTGAGTGATTTGGCTCCTAAGAAGCTGTGTTGAGTGACAAGGAAGGGGGAAGGAAAAATGAAGAATTCCATTCTAGTCAATAAAATATTAAGGAGAAACATTGCACGAACAGCTCATTCTTTTGCAGCTTGATTCCTCCCTGCTGAATCTGAGGCAATAAATAGTTGGGGTTTTCAGGAAGAATGCATTTTTATTCCAGGAAGTGTTCCATTTTTTTATCAATAGTTTTGTATGCTGCATGTAAACGGTTACTAGGAGCAGTAAAGTGATAAGAAAAGGTTCAATTTACTGATGGAAGAACTGCATGGGCGAGGTAATTCAGGCCTGAGATGTTATTTTGTACTAAATGCAGCATGTTTCCTTCTTGACAGTCTGAGAAAAGCCACCCAGTTATGCTGCTCATGTAATTCTAGTTTTTGAGATTAAATCCTTCTGTAACAGGATCCAAAAAGTTTATTCTGAACTTGAACAGGTTAGGCTTTTGTTTTTTTTTCTGTTTCTGAACACCCTGTTCTCATGAGCAAAGGTTCTTCTCTGAGAGAAGATCCAAGGAATTTCCAGCCCATTCTGGAATGAAACAAGACTGAGGTACAATAGAGAAACAGAAGAAATGTGCCATATTCTTTATACTCAGTTCTTTCAACTCTTGAGCAAGTATCTGTGCATCCAGAAGTAGCTGCATCAACCATTTGGTCTTGATTTCTTCCATCTTCCTTACATGGATAAAATGTATAGTAATAATGTATAGTAATAAGCATGAGGGCATGTCAAGAAGGACAAATGTCAGATGTAATAGGGAGTTATCATCATGTTTTCCATCCCTTGTAAAAGTATGGCATAACAGTATCTGAAGACCTCTGTTTGTTGAGTTGAGATCTTCAACAAGATTATTCTGCCTTTATGACACTAGAAGTTATGAAGGATGGATATTTGCGTTGTCACAATGCCCGTTTCTCAGTCATTATTTCTGTAGAGAAGCATCACTGAGCTTTCCAAGCCAGCCTGAACTTTTTTCTCTGCATTTACCACCATGAAACATAACTACTATGGAGAAGACACAGCTTTTATCTGCCTGCTCCATAGGAAGTTTGACCTGTGATTCGTAAGAGGTGATCCTCACTTTCCAGTCTTCCCATCTTTCTGAAGGCTTCCTGCTCAGATTTGATTGATAAATAAATGCATTTTACAGATACACTTTCTTTTTCGCCTTTTTTTTTCCTCTGTCCCCTTTCCTTTCACGTTTTCAGAAAGAAGAAACAAGGGGGAAGAAATTAACTGTAAAAGAAGTACAAAAGCAAAGATTTGCTGAAAGATGAGAGCAGACTCAAGGGGCCTCCAGGTAAAAATGGGATAATTGAGCAGCATAATATCATATAACTTCAAGACATGATGTAACTAGCATCCATGCAGCATTCAATTATACGTGTCTAAATGCTAGTCTGTCTTCAACCACCCTTCTTCTGGGGCCTCTCTGTATCATTTAACTCATGGTGAAGGATGCTTTGTTCCTTTAGGCACAGAGGGGGATTTATCAGATATCTTTCAGCTTGCATTTAGGAGAAGTGGAGTTCACATGTTTGCAGCCTGTTGTGGCTGGTATGGCAGGTCTGTGACAAGGACTGTCCTCAGGGCTACTCAGTGTCCTCTTCTTCTGCTGTGGTTTTGATATGTCTGCATGCAGTCCTACTTTTCAAGTGAGGAAGTTGGGAAAAGGGCATAAAGAACACAAGACAAAGGTGATGTCTGAGATGTCTCCTATACAGCAGGTATTTCTTAATGAGGAAACATAGAGCCCCTTCCTTTTCTTCTTTCTGAATCTTCTGCTTAGGTTGAAGGAAATGTCTCTGTAACACAAGCTTGTATATGGTGTGAGAGTCTCAAACTGCCATGGCTAACGGGGATGATAACTAATTTCTAATCAAAACATGAGATGAACAGGAGCTTTTGAAAAAACATCCTTTGAGCTAGGTTGATTAGTGCTGCTCTATTGTTCAGAAATGTATGAGAAACTGTCTGTAGCTTGTATATTTAAAAATGTATTTCTATGTCAAACTGTATAGAACATTCAAAATATGTTTTGTATATGTGTAACTACATTTAACTAGTAACGATATATGAGAAATGCATTGAGTGGTTGACTTTACACTGAGTTTGTCACATAGGACACTAATATTTTTTAATACTATTATAATTTTTTTTTTTCCTACAGCTTTTTTCCTCTATAGCCTGTATGTATCAGGCATAATATTTCTTTTTTCCTTTTTTTTTTTTTTTAATTGAATCTGAAGAAATATCCTGACACAGATCATGTCAGATCTACCAGTTTTGAATATACTTCTTCAGATAAGTTTTGCACAGACCTAGCTAATGTACAGTGATTATGACAATTGTTCAGTATCTTCAGGAAGGAAAAAATAACCATTTATACAAAACTACAGTGTTTTATGCCTATTTCTGAGCATCATAAGTCATTAGTAGACTTCAGATGTCCACTGGATGTGACTGCCTTGGGTCTACGTTGCTATGTCCCCAGCCTATCCCTGAACATTGAAAGTTAGCTGTCCTTCTTTTAAGGTTTATATGCAGATAAAGTACAACATTAAAGACTTTGAGTCAATGGAATTTACAGCCACTTGAGCAAGTGGCATCTTTTCCAGTCTCTTCTTTCAGTGGAAGAGGAGAGAAAGTTGAATGTATCTTTGATCAGAGTGAAATGAGTGGGGAAGATCTGTGGAAAGTGGATAGGAAGTGTTTAGCTGTCTCCTTTCTTGTGACTGAAGTCACTTTAAAAGAGGTTTATTTGTATCACGCAAAACACAAAATAATTCAGTCCTGCAGAAAAACAGGGAAAGCTCCCTAGGAACAGCACTTACCCTCTGCATCAATAACCCTGTTTTGTTCTAACCCTTGGTACAGGGAGGCTTTTCTTCCATCCACAGAAGGTAAAAAAGGCACAAACGTGTTTTTTGTGCACACAGAAAGCAAGAAGGCCTTCTCCTCCTTTGGGTTTCTCTCCAGAAGTCTTCTGTTGCATCACCTTTTCCTATTGCAAAAGCCTCGTTAGTGGGTTTGTGTGCCGCAGGGAATTCAGTCTGCCTTGCTTGCCAGCCATTGTACTTGGCTTTCTTATTGTTTATTTGTTTTTTACTCACATTTCTGTGGCTTTGACTCAAAAATAAATGTTTACAGACTTCTGGATTCTCTTTTGCTGAAGGCATTATTTTTAATCAGTATCAGCTCCTGGGAAGTCATTGGTCCACAGACTAAAATTTGCATATATATAAGATAGCAAAAAGGGAATATAGGAATCTGTTCCCGTTTCTCAACCAGGAGCTATTTTTTTTTCATCTCTGTGTAAATGCTTCTCAGTTTTAGGCCAAAACAAGAAAGCTTTATGGCTGTTATATCTGTTACGTTGACTTCTATATCATCAGTGAATATGGACAGAGATGTTCTACATTATATTCTAGTGACCAAGGAGATGAAACTGGCCACTCCTAAGAGTAACTACACTCATGATGCTTGATCACTGCTGAGCAGGATTAGTAGCCTATATAACAGATCCATTATCCTTTAAACCAAGGGTTCCCAGCTATAGTCCCAGATACCACCTCCACTCTTCTTCTTCATACCAGCACTGCAGTTTATACGATGCAGTCTGTGGGCAGTTACCCCATCAGCTGATAAGCAGCTAACACTGGTCAGCTGGTGGCAGCACCTTGTTGTTGCTCTGTTCATAGTACTTGCAACAGGAATTTACAAACACGGGAGCATAAATATTGAATCCCCATTTTCATCCCAGTGAAATGAAGATATTCTAGTGTAAGGCAGGGAAAAGACATATTGTGGGTGGTTTTTGCTTAGGGGAAAGTAGTGATGGATTGTGAATGGAAAACCAAAGGTTGTACACTTGCTGCTGAGAGCTTGACATGGGGCCAATACCTTGGGCTCTACTGAAAAGCAGTGATACAGCAAATTAAACCAGGGATTCCTTCCTTAAAACTTTTAATCTCAGATTCACACTCTTCCAAGACATTATTTGCAACTTCTGTAATGCTCCAAGAGAGGTAGGATTCATATTGATCACAGCTGTCCGTTTCTTCAAGCTTCAAGAAGCCATATGTTGATCTTCAGAACGACACATCTGCCGTGACATTATCATGGGGATTTTCAGGGCATTCATACTGATCTTACTGAGGATGAAAAGCCTTTTGCAGAGCCATCTTCCTGTATGAAGTCTCTGAGCTTCCAGTGATGTTCTTGCATCTTGAATGTGCAATAGCCACTGTAATGGCAAGTATGGAAAAACTCACACATCTGAGCTGAAGGAGAGATCTGAATTCTATCCTAGACATGAATATCCCCACTGAACTAACTGAACTGTTTAGGCATTTGGAACAGTATCCCCATGTCAGGACTGCACACCCCATGTAGTTTACGGTGTTTCAGTGCACACGGATAAGTAACAATTTGAATTCAGTCCTTATATCTCTTGCTGCAGGTGAATGTGCTATATTCCCTCCATAGATCATTTAATCTGTTAATTTACAAATGGATAAAATGTTAATGCTCCAAAGCTATTACTTTTAACACTGGTTTCTGTTAACACTGCCCTTCCTGCGAAGACCAAACTTTTTGCTATAGATAATGTGAATGGTACAGTACAGTAAGCATTAATCTGTAAAACCATGTAGTTTCACCTGGCCTAGATCACTATACTCCTTCTATATGCAAGTGCAACTGCTCGTCATGTTAATGAGGAAAGCATGCTCTTTGAAGAACAAATACACACATCACACTTCACATCCTAAAGCGCTCAAGATGTTTTTTTGACATGCCAGAGATAAGTAGCATGACGCACAAATGCGCATAATACTTGATGAGGTACCGTACTACTTAATAAGATACCATAATATATACAAAACCATTATCACTCAGCTGTCTTCCACTATACATGCTGAGACTATCAATAATCACACTTGGTTTGGATTTATGGGTAATATCTTGAATTGAATTCAAATACAAGTATAACCTGGCACTAAGCCTTTATTTCCTGCATTACAGGAAAAGCAGAGCTAATTCAAAAATGATGTATCCACTGAGAACTTTGAAGCATGTATCTGCATCTATTTTGAGTAACTGGATGATTTTAATTCTCCTTCTTTCTTTCTTTCTTTCTCTTTCTTTCTTTCTTTCTTTCTTTCTTTCTTTCTTCCTTCCTTCCTTCCTTCCTTCCTTCCTTCCTTCCTTCCTTCCTTCCTTCCTTCCTTCCTTCCTTTCTTTCTTTCTTCCTTTCTTCCCTCCTTCCTTTCTTTCTTTCTTTCTTTCTTTCTTTCTTCCCTCCTTCCTTTCTTTCTTTCTTTCTTTCTTTCTTCCCTCCTTCCTTCATTTCTTTCTTTCTTTCTTTCTTTTTCTTTCTTTCTTTCCTTCCTTCCTTCCTTCCTTCCTTCCTTCCTTCCTTTTTTCTTTTTTTCTTGTTTGTTTTGTTTTGTTTTTTATTGTTGTTGGTTTTGTTTTGGTTTTTGTTATTGTTGTTTTTGTTTTGTTTTTTGAGTTTTATACCCTCTTCTCTATTTTTCCAGCTTTGACTTAGAAAAGTACAGAAGGGAAAAGGTAATGCTTTAGTTTTCTTTTATTTGTGATAAAATTGTAAATAAAACGTAAAGTGTGTAAGTGTGTCTTCTTTTTTTTTTTTTTTTTAAGGAATTCTGGCTTTGGTCAAAATGTCTTTGAATAAAAAAAATAACTGCATGAACTTGATCAAACTCAAATGTCTTGCTACAACAAAAATCATAGTTAAAGAATGAAAATAAATGTAATAAACAAAAAAAAGTATTATAATGAAGTAATAGAATTTGAAAAACATCAATTTTGATTGGCAAACTGAACACATGGAAATTTGCACATGGAAAGGAAACGAAGTAAGTGTGTTCTTTAGAGCATTTTTACTCATTGACAACTCCAGCAATTTAGATATGAGGCTTGCAATAGGACCTGTAAACCTTAGCCAGCTGGTTCTCTTTTTTTTTCTTAATTGCCAACAAATCAGGAATGAAATGCATGTTTGGCAGTATATTTTTGACTCATGCTCTTATTTTTGCAAAGTCAGGCTCCTGATCTCCCTGAATATACAAATCTCTTCATACTAGTGAAGACGTGTAGGAAGAACACAATATTTGACCTCATTACTCCATAGAATAAGACACAGTAAAATTTGGTTATAAGTAGCATGAAATAATTACTCTAAGAAAGTATCTCTGTCTGGAGGCATATACTACATTGAAAGAGCTACAGATAATTACTAAATGACAAACTGATCTGAGTTGTAGACATGACCAGAGAGGTTAAAAGGATGAAATGGCATGGTTCGTCTCAAGTCCTTGCTCTAACATGTCAACAGGACAATCAATTGCATTTTGATATTTCCTAATATGTGTACTGTTAGAATTTTGATTTTCTTCTTAACTGCTTAATTTTTTTTGTGTATTTTTGTGTGCCTTAAAAGGAAATTACTCAAATGAACACACCAACTTCACTCAAATCTTCAGAAAAACACATCAGGTTTTGGGTTTCAGTTCTCTCCTCCATGCTGTTATGTTTTTATTGCTAGAGCCCTATTTCTGTTTATAGAGACTATGTAAAAATGTGCTTACCTTGTGTATCAGTTGGGTTACGTTTCTTCAGATTAGAAGATCCAGCAACGAACACGAAAGCCTATACTGGGATATGTATGTCTATGTGATTCCACCTGAGCATGAATATATGACTCTAACTGTGAATAACTAGGATGATATAGTTTAGGTTTTCTTACTTCAAGGTATTTATGAAAAACATTGATAAGGAAACTGAAGACCCAGGAGCAGGAAACATGGGAATCTGAGTAGTCTTCATATAGAAGGATGTCACATAGGTCTGGGCAATGCAATTCCTTTTGACATGGTGTATCTTTTTCTCAGGCAGACTTAGGATCAATATGCAAATTTCACCTTTTCCTCTCTATCCAGAGTTCATCTTCTACCACATCTCCTTGCTTATTAGATGATAAGTTTTCGTTCATTTTTGGGTTTTGTTACTAGTTTTTTGCTACTGGCTGAAAAACTCAGCATCTCCAGGCAAATATCTTCCACAACTTGGAAAGGAACAAGAACATGAACAAATGTTGCTGAGGAGTATAAAATAAACAGGAAACACTTTCAAAGCCAGATCATTACATGCCTTCTTGCACAAATGTATTGCAATCCTATTCTATTGTGTGAGTCTGTATTTCCTGCAGTACAACTGCTTTCATCAGAGCACAAGATGAGCAGTTCAGGAGTGAGGACACTGATTTTTTTTTTTCCATTTGTTTACTTCTGTATAGTATTATGCCTCATTTACTCCACACTAGTTGAAGACTGCACAGAGGAATCTGTTCCTGGCACCCATCTGATTCTTACTGTGACAATATTTGAGCACATCTCCAACAGGAGCAAACTCCTCTTTAATCCCCCAGTTTGGGACGGAAAAGTATTATCCACAGCTGACAGAGATGAAAGAAGACATTGAGCCATTTTCTCTGTACAATATAGGGAAAAAATGCCAAGTGCTCGAAAAGTGTCTGGCTCTCTCAGATCGCACTCTAACACCCTAATTCATCAAGTAATTATACATCATGCTCTTTCTGCGATTAATGTAAGCGTACTACAGCTCTCAAACATCATCGGGGCAATGCACTGCAGGACAGTGCTAAATTCAGCTTTCCCTGCTCAGCAAGCAAGCTGTACATGGAACAAACAGTACAAACTCATGTAGCAAAGCCCTAGCAGCAGGGCTAAGATCACTTCTTTTTATTTTCTTTTTTTTTTCTTTTTAAACGGCTATTTTGCAGCCAAGTGTGTCACTGAATCAGACTCACACTGATTTTACTGTATTGTACAGTGGTAGAGGAAAGGACCAATTCTACTTTGTTTTCCAGTATGTTTACCGGGAAAATGTTGGACAGTAATCTGGAGAAAGAACAGCACTGAGACAACAGAAGTGTCTATGATTCAGCACTGAAATGGTGACAAAATAGGTAGAACTGCCTTCTTGCTGTTCCAGATACTGCTTTCCACAGCCAAAGGACTCAGTGCTTCCATTAGCCAGTCCTACATGGAGAGAGATGTTTGGGAAAATCACTTGTGATATTTGTGTACTAACTTCCCCCTAACTTTGTCCCTATTGTTGCTCTATCCTCATGATGCTCTGCTTGCTCCATTCACACTAAAATCCTGATTCATACAGCATGATGGGGAAGCCTTTCTTCTTGCAGGTAGTGCAAATTTTCTACAAAGAAAGATGATGTTTCTTCTTGCAGAAAGTGCAAGTTTGCTACAAGGAAAAAATATGTTTACGTTCCTCAGCTTGATTATAAGGAAACTGCTCTGCAATGTCTGAAATCTCCCATTGTGACTGATTGCTATCACTTGACCTTGACATGCTTGAGGAGTGGGGAAATGTGAAGTACATGAAGTTCAACAAGGCCAAGTATAAGGTCCTGCATCCGGTTGGAGCAATCCCCAGAATCAATCCAGGTTGGGGGATGAAGTGGTTGAGAGCAGTCCTGCCAAGAAGGACTTGGGGGTGCTGGTGGATCAGACATGAGCCGGCAATGTGCGCTTGCAGCCCAGAAGCCAATGGTGTCCTGGGCTGCATCACAAAGATTGTGGCCAGCAGGTCAGGGAGGTGATTCTGCCCCTCTGCTCCGCTCTGGTGAGACCCCCTTGCAGTGCTGGTCCAGCTCTGGGGTCTTCAGCCCAGGACACACATGGACCTGTTGGAGATGGGCCAGAGGAGGACTATAAAAATAGTCAAAGGGATGGAACAACTCTACTATGAAGAAAGGCTGAGAGAGCTGGGGTTGTTCAGACTGGAGAAGAGAAGGTTATGGGGAGACCTTACTTTGGCCTTTCAAACTATAAAGAAGGCTCATAAGAAAGATGGAGAAAGACTTTTTACCAGGGCCTGTAGTAACAGGGCAAGTGGGAATGGTTTTAAACTGAGAGTAAGTTTAGATTGGACATAAGGAAAACTTTTTTTGCAATGAGGGTGGTGAGACACTGCAATAGTTGCCCAAAGAAACTGTGGAAGTGTTCCAAGGCAGGTTCGACAGGGCTTTGAGCAACTCAATGTAGTGATGGCAGGGAGGCTAGACTAGGTGATCTTCAAAGGCCCCTTCCAAGCCAAATCATTCTGTGATTCTGTGACCTGTAAACTACTCTAAAAAATCTATGATGCTCATACAAAATGGATTATAAATGTCCTTAAAGCTTTGATATATTATTCAGTTTGCACTTGTTTCCGACAAGTCCGTGACCTTTCTGTTACATTGCAGGTGTCTACCATCCAACTCCTGCAGTCATGATGTATTTTAAGTACAGTAGAAAGCTTCTCTAATAGTGGAAAACACACAATTTTTCATCCATCCTTATTTTTGAAGGTTGTATGTTCTAGGGAAAAAAACATTTTGGACTACTACTCGAACTGAGAGGAAACAAGTTATTCCAGATGGAAAAATTAAAACAGAGAAATACAGGGAACTGAAGGGCTTCTCACAGAAATCTTTGTGTAGCTTTAGTGACAGGGATTACTTTACATTCTGACTATAACAAACACACATTTCATTGAAGCTTTAACTCCAGCTGGGAGCCCACGTTGTAAAGTAATATAGGGTGAAAGGATGGTTGTATGGTAAAAACAAAGTTCTGCATGTCAGGCCTGTATTTGCCCTGGACTATGCATTGAAATAAACCCTTTGGTCTGTTCCTCCATTTGAATAACTACTTATAAAATCAGTGTTGGTCTTACACACCTCTTGGTATTGTTGGACTGTTAAATTGGTTTAGTGGAGGATTATTTTGAGTGAACAGTTCAAGTTGCTGAAACGTCATTGCAGATGCTAACAAGACATCTGCCTTTAACATCATTCTCCATCATTTAGATAAAAGAATTTCAGGTATTTACAAGCTTTAGCCAGACAGTAGAAGTGGTATCATCAATAACTAAATGTATTGTTTTGATCCTGAGCAGAGTTTTGTATTTTTTTTTTTTTTTTTAGATATCTAAATTTAAGCTCCTGAAAGTCTGAATTTAACTTAGCAAAAGTCTTCCTGGGTTATCTGTATTACCCACAGAGAAGACTATCCTCCTCCAAAAGGTCATTCTGAATATGTAAATTAGGTTTTCCTTTTAAAATGACTTTCAGAAGAGTCATCACTGACTATGCAGGCAGTAGAGGGTAATTAGGCACAGGATGCACCTCACCAGGTTTCAATGCCTCATAGATACATACCTTCATCTGAACTAGCCATTTAGGTTTAGTGGGGAGAAATAAGTACTTCAGAGTGCAAAATACATTTTTCTCACAAAACGCAGATGCTTGTCCAAGCAGTCATGAAGAGAATTTATGCAGTGATATTAAATCTCTCTATTGAAGAAGTCTCAAGTCATATTGCTAATGTTTGAACAACTCTCTATTCCCTGTTGTCTACCTGTCTTTGCTAGGAAGTAGATGTACTGACTATCCTTAGCATTTAAAGTCTTGATTTTCAACACAGCTTTAAACAGATTATCCCCAAAACAGAAATTCTGGCAGTAAATAATTTTGGTCTGTCTCTTACTTTGAAGTGGCAAAACTTTTGTTGAACAAACTTCTTGGATTCGGGATTTAATTTTGAGGTAGGAATGCCAAACCCAAAGAGGCCCATACTCAGGGCAATCTGCCGGATTCAGAAGAGCAGCATGCGTCTCAATTCTTCTCATGCCAGATGAGAACCTTATCCTGGCAGCCCTTCTCTGGATGTCTCTTTTTCCTCTATGTCCCACTCTCCCTACCTTACTTCTCTCACCTTTAAAAAGATTTGCCAAGTTTGACTTGCTTTCGTTCTCCATCAGAACAGAAACACGTTTTACAATCTAAAATCCGAAAAGTGGGAGCTTTGTTTTCAAGCCAGACAGCCTGTAAGTATCCTTAGCATCAGCAGGTCAATATAATCAGTTTTGCTTAAATGGTGAAAAGTCTCTTTTTTAAAAGCTAAAAATATTCATTGCAACAAATATTTAATTAAAATAAACAAACAAACAAAAAAGGTTAGGAAATGGAAATTAGACTAGTCTTTCAAAACAACTTATAAAAATTTTTTTGCTTTAATTTTCTGCCTTCACTCAGTTTTCTGTTTCTATGTGTTCCAAATTCATTTTAGTTAACAGAAGTATTATTGCATTCTTTTTGTTATAGATATTGCTTTGTGGTAAACAAAATGTGATCTCTCTTTTTCCAATACTTTTGTCAGGCTAAATAAAATTATTCTAATGCTTTCTGAGTTTGTCTGGCAAGTACACTTCGATCTTCTGATTTCCTTTCTTTCAAAACATCAAAAAATTAAAAATCTTTTAGTCTGAATGTTTCCACCTTCATTTTTGCCCCTTTTAAATATTACTCTTTCTGCTCTCACTAAAATTGTATAATAGCACTGTCTCAGGATATGATCTGAGAGGGTGTCATACAACAAATGACTTCTACAAGGAGGTTTTTGCTGACCAATTGTTAAAACTTTTTTTGAGACTCTAGTTGACAACAGAGAAGAAAAAAAAAAACAAAACAACAGTGTACTCCTATTCTGAAGACCCTTACACAACAAAGCCTTCCTCTGTTTGCCATAAAGGTTTTCTCCTTGTGCTTGCCCATTCTTCAACTTTAGTCTTGTTGCTCATTGTCTGTTCCATGACCCTCTTTTCATCTTTTCCCCTTCAGCTTTCTGGGTCTCCAGAAGCAAGGTGCTTCCAGAGTCCAGTTAGCAGCTGGATAAATCAGTTTCTTGCTCACTCTCGTCAGTCCCAACTCTCCAGCCATTTGAACAATGACATTACTATGTATGGAAAGCAAAATTGTTGCACTTATAGCAGGTTTGCTGTATACCAGGCTCTCAAAACAGAGGAAAGGCCATGTGATTTTCAGGCAAGTGACCTCTGCTCTGTTCCTCGCACTACAGCTTCTGATAAATATGTTGTGTCATTGCCTGCACAAAGCACAGCAGCAAGTGCAGGATGTTTCTGTTTTTCTGATTGTCAGCTGGGTGTTGACAATGTGCCTAGTCTTGTACAATGCCTAAGAACATATTGTTCTGTCCCAGAAGGTCATTACATATGTATTAGACATACAATGCAACACTAGACCTCAGAAGGGCTCTCTCGAAACAATTTTCTTTTTTCTTGCTGGTAAAAAAGATCAAAAACCCACTGCATTTTTCACTCTGAACAAAATCAAAAGTGGAGTTGGCCTCTCAGGAATTTGTTCTGCCAGAGATGGTGTTATGCTGAGAGCAGAGGGGTCATTAAATATACCAGTAAGTTCTTACAAGAATAAGGCTTCAGATTTACTGTTAGATCCTAAGTGTAATGCCTCTTTGAATCAGAATCCTTCCATCATTTTTTAGGTCCATCTAATAATTATCCAGGTACCTCAAATTTCATAATCAATTTTGTATTTCCTAATTACTGTCAACTACATTTTAGAAATGGATTGAATGCTTTCTGTGGAAAACATTTTATGTGAATAAGGGTAAATATATGATGGTTTTCATCTAGAGAAAATCTCTGCAACCTCTTCAGAAGGACAGACTTAATCCAAACACATCAGTACATGCACTTCAAGGTGTGAACATCTGCGGTCTGGATCTGACCCTCTTCAGATCCTTCTCTGTAGTTACAGTGTCCAACCCTTCTAAAGTTTCTGTTTAAATTATTACGTATAGTATGACATTGTGCCTCCACTATAATAAAAAAAGAACTAAGATGTTACATTCTGCTTTTCTAGATCCTGAGAAAAAATATATTGTTTCACATTACTTTGCACCTCACTTTGTTCCTCTAGTATTAATCAGCAGTTCTATCTAAATTCAAGGATTTAAAGGACAAACGATACCTTTGGACTAAAGCTGTAGAACAAGGTTACAGCACAGTTACATTTTTTACTATTTTCTGGAAGCGTTCTGGAAGTATGAATACCAACATCCAAAAAACTGCAAAATCACCCACAGGAAAAAAAATTAATTTCTGCTTTTGAAACGACAAAGCAGACACAAATATCAAATGTCTTGCCATGGATGAAAGGTAGACAAAAAGCCCCACCTTTCAGACTTCATCATTTGTACCACACTTTCAGGGCTAGAACTCAGGAATGAAATCTTGCTTTCATTTGGTAAAAATTTCATCATGTGCTTTGAAGTTAAGTTTTCACAATGAACATTCCTAAATTTGAGCTAAAGAAAACCTCTTTCAGTAGATGACAGCAGGAAGGTTTTACTCTTTGAAGGAAACTCATTAAAAAGGGTTGAAGCCATAAATACATATGTATTATGTATGTATAACTATGAATATGCCAACTGTAGCTGTCATTGGCCCTGTTGCAAGTAATGAAATTGAGTGATGTATTGTGCGTATCATCTAACACGTTGTTAGAGATTTCTTGTGTAGACGTCTATAGAAGATCTGACTGTCTGAGTCTCCTTTCATTATCTATGGAGAGCGATTATCGCCAGAAGAGAATGATTTAGCCTATATATCTCCTAGCTCTGTATACCCTATATGTATATGGGATGACATGAGTTGTTCCTCAGAAGCGTTTGTTTTTCTCCACATCCTTTCAAGTGACTTTGTGATGACCCTCAAATCCTGTATTTGGCTTGATTAAATGTTTTCTCACTATACAACTGCACTTTTGTGATCAGCCTACGTTTTCCAATTGCAATTGCACTTCCATTTCATCATTGCAATCTAACTCCAAGGATTCTCTGACAAACAAATCCCAGAGCAGCTTAGCATCTGTACATGTGACATATTACAGACACAGTGCACTGAAATATATTGTAAAAATTCAGATTTTATATGGCATTTGGAGATATTTGAGTGAAAGCACAAACTGTGCAATCCAAGACCAGATGTTCATTAATCAGCCTTGTATCATATGTGTTCTTTATTCTTTATTGTGCTGTTTCAGAAGTATATTTCCAGACTAGTTCAGTTATCTCCAAGACAGCTTGTGTCTTCTATTGTCTCACCACTCCAAGAATAAAGTCAAATTCTTACCTTTTGGAGAACATATTCTGTCTGAGCAGTTCCATGTGTGCTAAAGCATATCCATCTGGCATCCGTGAAGAGAACTCAGTGTGATAAATATTACTACAAATTAGCATAGTTTGAAACCTTGGCTCAAAAAGAAGGTTTTAATTAACTGTATTTACTGAATGGTTTTGGGATGTGTTTTAAGACTACTCCCTGCAGAGAGATGAAGGTAAACAAAGACTTTGACACAGCACGAGTGTGTTTGCGTGTGTGGACATGTGTCCTCTGATCCATTTTCTTGTCCAAAATATGGGATTTATTTTCTTGTTCCAAATGGAATATTTGACAACCTAGTCGTTGCCAGTAAAAGTTTTGGATTCAAAATAAAATGTCAATAACTGTCTTTATAACACATGACTCAGGGTAAAAGTGCTATTGCCAAGGTTTATCAGTTGTTAAACTTTCACTCAGTGTAGATACAATCTGTCTGCCTGAGAGCTGAAACAAGAACATGTATTCCAAAGTGTAAACAAGTCTCATATGATTATAGTGCTGACTTACCTTTCGTTAAAATACTTCCCAAAACAGCGATGGACCACCAGGCACATACTTATGGACAACTCTTCAGTTGGTAAATTGATGGAGCTTCTCCTTTTGGCCACAGCCAATGTGAGGTGTAGGATTAACAGCAGTAGAGAAGCAGCCACTTTTTGGACAAAGTGTAACAGTAGCAGCAGAAGATAATAAAAGACAGCTGGAACCACTCCTAGGTGGCTAGACAGATGGAAATGAACTCAGTTTCAAAAATAAATTAAATTATAACACTCAAGTATGTGCAAAAATTAAGAGACTCAGCAACAAAAGACATTAGGAAAACGTAAAAAAAAAATAAATCTCAACAACTGTTCAGCTTTGCTGCTTTACCTGAAGTGATACTCCAGATGGACTAACACCAAGAAAATTGAATATGGTAAGGATACTTCAGATTCATATAACATAACTAGTACTGTACACTAAAAGACTGATTCACCTGCAAAATCTCACACGCTCATAGTAATGTTTTTTGGAAGACAGAAAGAATATTACTTCACAGAAGGACATGGGGTCAGGTCCTCAGCTGATGCAAATTGGCTTAGCTACTTTGATTTCAGTGGAGTTGTGCCAGTTAACTCTGGACTAGATCCTCAAATGAAGTTTTAACTTGTAAAACTTTCAAATGTTTTATTTAATGCCTTCTATGTTGGAAAAATTCTCTCTTCCACTCTTCTTCCATAGTTCTTATTTGGTTCTACAATTTTCTCCATCTTTTTTTGCAGCCACTAATGCATTCTGCTGGAATAATTAAATTGGAACAAATATTTTTTCAGGAAGATATAATAGGAATAAGGAATGTATCAGCTGAGTTCATTTGTAAGACAGAGCAATCCCAGTCAAAATGGTATTTCACTTATTCATTTTGGGAATCTACAGTTACACTGGTATTTGTCTTTTGTTCTTTGCAGTCTTGAACTTGCCTTTATAAAAAATTTGTGGTGTTTTTTTTATTTGTTTGTTTGTTTGTTTTGTTGTTTTTTTTTACATAAGCCACTTGACTCAGTACTGTACTCCACGAGGTGTGATGTCAATGTAATATGCTAATATGTAGATATATGGTCAGTTTCTTTTTTGAGTTTATATCTGAAAAAAAATATACAATAGAATTTTAATAAATAATTAGGAAATATAAAATATACAACATATTTATAAGATAAAATATGTGATAAGATTAGGAATTACAGGGCAAACCTGATTACATTACCCAAGGTCTTAAGAAATGGGACGTGCAGTCCCTGGTTCAGAGGTTTTCTATATTATGCTTGGAAACTGCTTACTCTTTTTGCTTCGGTATCCTTTTACTTCAGTTTAATGAGTCATTTTTCCTTTCTTATCAACAAATAGTGAGGATAAAGTTGCTACTATCTGAACTGTTAACTTGACATGTACGGGTATAATGCGATTCATCCCACCCAATTTTGCCTTCCATGCTGGGTCCTTCAGTACTGTAGTCTTTAGTTTGCATTGTAAACAATGGAAGAAAGGCTATTTCAGGAAGATGTTTCTTCCCACCCATCTCATGTTTGTCTTCTATGTCAATGTGGATCAATCCCGGAGATGTTCATTTTCTTCTCCCTGGGCTATAAAGAGCCCAGATTTCTAAACAGCTTAAGCTTTCAAATAGGTGAAATTAGAGAACATAATCACAAATATGGTCCATATAGTAGTTATATGTACAGCCAAATAAACATTTCTGAGAACACTACTATTTCTAAATTACAATATATATAAACCTACACACATAATTACTAATGTTCATTACCAGCTGGGAATTTCCCAACAATTCATAGCAGAAATGTCTGAACGAGGAATTTGATGGAGAGGAGATGATTGCAATATGCTGTGGTTCAGGTCAGTCTTTAGGGAATATTTTACAGAATATCAATCAACAAATATCTCTTTATTATAATCTCCCAGTTATGAGACATGTCATGTGTCAGTGCTTCTGACTTGAAAGAGGCAAAATCAGCAGCCCACCTGAAGTGCGTGTACACTAATGCACGCAGTATGGGCAACAAACAAGAGGAGCTGGAAGCCATCATGCAGCAGGAAAGCTATGACATAGTTGCCATCACAGAAACATGGTGGGATGACTCATATGACTGGAGTGCTGCTATGTGTGGCTACAAGCTCTTCAGAAAAGATAGGCAGGGTAGGAGAGGTGGAGGGGTGGCTTTGTATGTTAGAGAGTCACTCAACTCTGTTAAACTTGAGGTCAGCAGTGACAAGGTTGAGTGCCTGTGGACCAGAATCAGAGGGAAGTTCAACAAGGCTGACATCCTCGTGGTCTGTTATAGACCACCCAACCAGGACGATGAAGGAGATGAATTATTCTACAAGCAGCTGGCAGATGTCTCAAAATTGACGACCCTTGTTCTTGTGGGTGACTTTAACCTGCCGGATATCTGCTGGGAGCTCAATACTGCACAGAAGAGGCAGTCTAGGAAGTTCCTACAGTGTATAGAGACAATTTCCTTCATCAGCTGGTAAATGAGCCTACCAGGGGCAAACCCCGCTAGACCTACTGTTTACAAACAGAGAAGGGCTGGTGGGAGATGTAGTGGTTGGAGGCCGCCTGGGGCATAGCGACCATGAAATAATAGAATTTTCAATACTCAGAGATGCAGGGAGAATCATTAACAAAACCTCTACACTGGACTTCCAGAGGGCAGATTTTTGCCTATTCAGAAGTCTAGTTCAGAGCATACCTTGGGAAAAAATGCTTAAAAACAAGGGGGCCCATGAGGGTTGGACATGCTTCAAGCAGGTGGTTTTGAGTGCACAGGAACCGGCTATACCAGTGTGCCGAAAGGCTAGCCGTCGGGGAAGACAACCGACTTGGCTAAACAGGGAGATTCTGAATGAAATCAGAAATAAAAAGAGACTTTACCGACTGGAAAAAAGGGCTGGCTACTTATGAAGAATTTATGGAAATAGCTAGATCATGCAGAATAAAAATCAGGGAAACAAAAGTGCAATTTGAAGTTAATTTGGCCAATTCTGTCAGGGATAATAAAAAGTCCTTCTTCAAATATGTTAATAACAAAAGGAGGGGCAAGGAAAACCTCCATTCTCTGTTGGACTTTGAGGGAAATATAGTTAACAAAGATGAGGAGAAAGCTGAGGTACTTAATACCTACCTTGCCTCAGTTTTTACCAGTAAGACAGGTGGCCCTCAGGACAACTCATCTCTGGAGGTGGTTGACAGAGACAGGAAGCCAAATAGGCCCCTTGTATTCCAGGAGGAAATAGTTGGTGATTTACTGAGCCATCTGGATCCTCACAAGTCTATGGGACCAGATGGGATCCATCCTAAGGTGATGAGGGAGCTAGCAGAAGAACTTGCCAAGCCGCTCTCCATCATCTTCCAACAGTCCTGGCTCACTGGGGAGGTCCCATATGATTGGAAACTGGCCAGTGTCAACCCAGTCCACAAAAAGGGCTGCAGAGCTGACCCTGGCAACTACAGGCCTGTCGGCCTGACCTCGGTGCCTGGCAGGGTTATGGAGCAGATCATCCTGAATGGAATCACACAGCACCTTCAGGATGAACAAGGGATCAGACCCAGCCAGCATGGGTTCAGGAGGGGCAGGTCCTGTCTGACCAACCTGATCTCCTTTTATGATCAGGTGACTCACCTGGTGGATGAGGGGAAAGCCGTGGATGTGGTCTATCTGGACTTCAGCAAGGCCTTTGACACTTTCTCCCATAATATACTCTTGCAAAAGCTGGTAGCCCATGGCTTGGACAAGTGTACTGGCTGGAGGGCCGGGCCAAGAGAGTGCTGGTGAATGGGGCTGCATCCAGCTGGCGGCCAGTCACTAGTGGTGTTCTCCAGGGGTCAGTGTTGGGTCCAGTCCTGTTCAACATCTTTATTGACGATTTAGATGAGGGGATTGAGACCATCATCAGCAAATTTGCTGATGACACCAAGTTAGGAGGGAGTGTCGACCTGCTGGAAGGCAGGAGGGCTCTGCAGAGGGATCTGGATAGACTGGAAAAATGAGCTGATTCCAATGGGATGAAGTTCAATAAGGCCAAGTGCCGGGTGCTGCACTTTGGTCACAACAACCCCCTGCAGCGCTACAGGCTGGGCGCAGAGTGGCTGGAGAGCAGTCAGACAGAAAGGGACCTGGGGGTACTAATTGACAGGAAGCTCAACATGAGCCAACAGTGTGCCCAGGTGGCCAAGAAGGCCAACGGTATCCTGTCCTGTATCAAAAATAGCGTGGTCAGCAGGACAAGGGAAGTGATCCTTCCCCTGTACTCTGCATTGGTGAGGCCACACCTGGAGTATTGTGTTCAGTTCTGGGCCCCTCAGTTCAGGAAAGACATTGAAGTGCTGGAGCTGGTCCAGAGAAGAGCAACACGACTGGCGAAGGGACTTGAACATAAGACCTATGGGGAGAGGCTGAGGGAGCTGGGGTTGTTTAGTCTAGAGAAGAGGAGGCTTAGAGGTTACCTCATCACTCTCTAGAACTACCTGAAGGGAAGTTATAGCCAGGTGGGGATTGGTCTCTTCTCCCAGGCAGTTAGCAATAGGACGAGGGGGCATGGGCTTAAACTCTGCCAGGGGAAATTTAGGCTGGATATTAGAAAGAAATTCTTTACAGAGAGAGTGGTCAGGCATTGGAATGGCCTGCCCAGGGAGGTAGTGGACTCGCCATCCCTGGAGGTTTTTAAACTGAGATTGGACATGGCACTTAGTGCCATGATCTAGTAAACGGACTAGAGTTGGACCGAGGGTTGGACTCTATGATCTCTGAGGTCTTTTCCAACCCAGTCAATTCTGTGATTCTGTGTGAAAATATTCATGACTGGAAGCAAAATCTGTGTATATGATGAGAGGCATCAGGAAGACATAAAAAGAAATTCAGCCTAGTTTAGAGAACCATTATAGATCTATCCTGAAGGCTTAAATGATGTGTCACACTTAAGATATATAAACTAGTTTGTTTCATGGGAAACCCATAAAAGTGATCTCTTATGCCTAGAGGGGTTCAGCTGTCCCTCTTGGGGTTTTTGACTTTTTCAAGAGTTAGGTTATTGGGCAGGCTGTAAACTCAAAACTTCTGCCTGGAAGGCAGAAGCTCTGCTTGACCTGTGATTCCTCTGTTTTTGCCAAAGAAGGTTGCAGGAACAACATACAAGTAAATTAGGCCTCTGCCAGTAGAACGTATTTTTTGACCTGAACTTCCCTTGCTATTGCTGCAGCATTTGCCTGGAAATCAAATAAACTTTCTTTAGTTATCTTGTCATTCTTCTTTACAGACTGTTTCAGGTTAGTAAGAGAAAGTTTTGTGCTCCTTTCAAATCCAGAGTTCCTCTAAGATTTCTCAGGCAGATCTTGAAAGATAAATATGTCCATGAACAACATTTATGTATTCTTTTTCATCATGTTTCAGCTCCAGCGTTTTTATACTGTTTATTGGAAGTTCATCTTGAAACTACTTTAATTTTCAGCTGTTTTACTTTTTGCCGTCAAGTCTGTCCCACACTCAAAACCTGCCTGGAAGACAAACAAAAAATATGAATCAGTTTGTCAACTTATATTGGTGTTCAGAAACTAGTGTGCAGGGGTAAACTGTAACCACCTCCATTGTCATCAACTAGTACAACATATATTCCCACAAATTATTTAACGAGGGTAGAATGCATTCTTTTCTGTTACTTAATGAGGTCTAGAACAAATCTAGGAAATTACCTAATCCCTTATCATGAGCAGGACAATCAGTCTGCTTCTTGAGGGAACAGAGCAGCTTTCATGATTTAATTTGGTAAAAAAATCCTTGTAAAACTTCAGAATTGTGGTCATTCACCAAGAACAAGATAAGCATGGTGATGCTTAGGCAGTGGTATTGTTTATTCTTTTGATGTTTCATTTTTCTTCCCATTGACTGTAATAACTACTTTTAGAAGCTAACAACCTGCATTCTTACATATGACAGCAAGAAAACGAACATTTTCATACAAAGCACTCTGTTTTTCCCAGTCTCCCCTCTATGCAGAAAACAGAGAGAAATTCAGGCATTTAGACACTGTCAGTTATAGGTGTAATTTATTTTCCACATAGTTAGGTCTGCCTTTATTGACAAAGTTTTGTCCTTGTTTATTATCAGTTTAGACTCTTATCTCTGTACCTAATGCTTTATCTTTATAACTTGGAGTTGTGGGTTTCATAACCTGTTCTGCTGAAAGCAAAATGATAAGGGGAATAAAGTATCCTGTATCTCACGAGAGAGTTGTGTAATAGACCAGCTCTCAATGGCTTACAGTGCCAGTGAAAACAGATTAGAAAACTTGAGCTCCAAATAACAGCTAAAAACCATTAACATTAGCATTACCTTTACATGTCTCTTGTCATGTGTTTATGATGTGGTATTTTCATCTGTCTGACTTTGTGTTGTTGCTATGTTTGCTATATCCTTTTGCTTCTTCAAGAGCTAGAAGGAAAGGCACAAAATCCTATGTTAATTTGCATTTAGTTCTTGTGTTTTAATCTCTGATCAGTTCTCTGGATTGTTTCAGGAGCCCAATAGGTTTAGGACATGGTTGTACTTGCAGTGTAGATACAGATCTACAGTATCAGGCTTAATATTCCCTAACATGCCACTCTTGGAAAGTCTGCTACTCTAAAATCTGCTGACCAATTCAGTGGGATGTTACAGAGCTGTAAAATACTGCTATCCTGACAGTTTGCTGAATTTTCTGCTCCTTACTGAAAATTGGACTCTGAAGTTCTGATTCTCTCACCCATCTATTTACTCCTCTGGATTTCCTCTTCCTTCAGAGACGATAGACTGGGCCTCTACTGTAGTTCTTTATGCAAGCCAACAGTCTCTGACGTTGTCCTAAAATTGGAGAGGGAGTCATATTAAGAATCCTGAAAATACAAGTATAAAAAACACTTTATGAGTAGTATAATGAATACTTCAATTTTACCTTCTTTACACATTACCACAAACCTCAGTGTGTTGATAGCTTTCATTCACATTCCATTGAATCTATTAGGTGTTTTCATCCACCTAATTTAGGAATAAATTACTGAAAAAATATTTTAAATTAAATCCACTGCAATATTTTAAATTAAAACTTTCCCCATCTACACACACACATACACACACACTTCATTAACACAACTGTGCTACTTCCTTTTGACTGAAACTGAGAGCAGCTCCAGACAAGAAATCTCTGGATTAAGTCTACCCTTGCACAAAACTACTTCTTGGTTCTAACTCACTACTGACTAAACAACTTTATGGCAGGGTCTAGGGTATAAAAAGCATCAAAGCAAATTAAAGCCACTTTTGTTCTCCCTTTACTTATATGAGCTACAAAATACACAATTCAACTCATTGTGCTTTATACCACTTCATAGCCATCCCTCATCCAGTTTTCTTCTCATTAATGGCAGTAAAAGGGTCATGACTAACTTGGGAAAACTATGGCCTTAAATGCTGATGGTTTCCTGAACACAGTTCAGATGATACACACACTCAATCTTTGTGTTTCCTGGGATATTGGTCAAACCACCAAGAAAAGCACAAAAACTTCATTCACGTTTCTTTTTTTAGTAGCAGAAAGGGATATTATGTAACTTCAGAAATTTGATAAAGATTCAGCTTCAGAGATTGGCTAGTTAATGGAACTATTCTGGTTTCCTCAAAAGAACTATGTGTCTTTGCAATGATAATGGTTGAAGGGTCCTTCAGGGCTTAAAGTCTTCTTCTATATTGCTGAAAGGATAATATTTTGAACAGAGACAATCTACTATTCATCCCCTGCCCTGATTTATGTTGTAGACTTTGGATAACTCTCACTTAGTAGCGGAAATTGTCAAAGCTTTGCCTATCTTTTAAGCAATGGATTAGGATGGAAGGGTAACAAGAAGCTTGAATGAATCACTGGATATGATACAGTCAGTTGCTATGCAAAGTGATTGTAGACACTTTAATGTGCTTTTCTGGAAATGATTTTACCTCAAGGCAATCAGAGCTTCAGCTTAGTATTGTTTTTGCCATGAACAAGAGCTATTTCACTATGTAATCTCTCATGTGCCGTAGAGAGTGACTACTATAGTTTACTTACAGTGTGACATGCGACTTAAGGAAACAGCCATAAATATACAGCTGGAAGAGGAGAAAATGTCAGAAGACAAGGAAGATTGGATTTTTCACAGATGAAAAAGGAAATACTGAGCTTGGGGAAAAACCATGAGGTTAGGAAATGTGTGATTCTAACTCTGATGACTAGTTATGACAAGAAGAGATAATTTTTGTTTGATGGTATAGTTCTGTCTGGAAATAGAACGATACCTGATAGGTGAGGCGACTTGTTCAAGTTGTGTTTCATAGTGTTGGCATAGTTTTAAGAAAATATAGTCTTCTTCTCTAGGCTTTTAGTAATGTATTAGGCTTTAGGCCACCTAGTTCCACTACTCAACAAGTTCCCTGTAGGCAGCAGCAGGAGGTACTGGAAGGATTGTTCTTCAGATAGCAGCAACAGAAATTTTTTTCCAGATATGTCATTGATTCTCAAACTAATTTTTCTTTACTTCTCAACGGGAGGCCTTGAGATAGGGCACAGTAACAGTGGTTTGAGTCTACGGCTCCCATGAACTATAGCCCCTGCCTGCTGCTTCTGCTTGTGCAGTCCATCTCTGCCCCTCATCAAAATCACTTCTACAACAGATTCTTCCCCTTACTCTAACTGCCACTGCTTCTTGTGGGAATCTGCCTGGCAATATGTACCTTACCAAAGAGACTATATTCTTTACTCTGTCTTGGAAAAACACAATTATCAGCAAGTTAAACCAGTCAGTCACAGCGAACACAGCCTGTGACTGTGCTGACATCAGCAAGGTAATTTTGTTGCATGAATCTTCCACTTAATTGGGAGTTACTTTGCTCCCCCTAATTAACAGCATGGTGGGCTGACCTTGGCTATCTGTGAGACTCCTACTCGGACACCCTCTCACTCTTCCTTCTCAACAGGACAGGGGAGAAAATAAGACAGAAAGCTTGTAGGTTCAGATAAAGACAGTTTAATAAGAAAGGCAAAAGCTGTGTGTGGAAACAAAACAAAAAGAGGAATTTATTCACTACTTCCAATCAGCAGGCAGATGAACAAAACCAGGGTCTCAGTATGTGTGGCTGTTGCTTGGGAAGATAAATACCATAATCATGAATGTCCCTGCATCCTTCTCTTTCCCTCAGCATTTAATACTGAGCACAATGTCATATGGTATAGAACATCCTGTTGGTCAGTTTGGGTCAACTGTCCCAGTTATGTCCCCTCCCAATCTTTTACTCTCCACCAGCATCCTAGCCTTACTGAGAGGTGGTTGGAGAGAAGGCCTTCATGCTGTGAAAGCACTGTTTAGTAACAGCAAAAACACTGGTATGTCAACACTATTTTAGCCATAAATGCAAAGCACACCACTACACCAGCTGCTGTGAAGAAAGTTAACTCCATCCTAGCCAGACCCTCTACAAACAGCAATTAAAGAAGTCCATCACCAAATAATCACAGGATCTGAAAATATGAGCAGAAGGTGACCAAGTACTCTCAAGAAGTACAAACAACTGAAAAGTGCTGCAGGATAAATGTTGTAAAAAGTTTAAGAAGTTAAATGTGAGATGGCATTTATGAGATCTGCAAGTGTTATCTTGCATTTCCCCGACATCCTTCCTGATATAAGTAATGCTTTTATAGACATTGGCTTGCCTACCACAGTGTCTGTTCAGAAAGGTTTCACATATGGAGAAAGATGATGAACAGGAATTCTGTAGAAGAAGAAAATTCTCTGGCATTAATTAGTTGACATTACTAAACAAGATTGTCTTCAGCACTTGGTATGAACCAAGTAAACTCTTCCAAAGTGAAGCTCTCTTCTGTTGGCTTTGCTCTGGTAAAGACTGGAACTGGCTGAAGCAGAAGATAACATTTGAATTCTCATGTCCATATTCTGAAACTGAGATAAAATCACCTTGTTTTTGAAATTATTTCTTGGTTCCCACTGATCTTTTTGAAGGTAGAGAATTCCCATTTCACGAAAAGGGTGTTCAGTTAAATTCATATGCTGAACAACAATATTTCCTGAAATAGAAATAACAGCTGGCACAGTACAACTAAAGCCCCAAGGTCATTAAATATTAATGATAACAAAAAAGAATATGAGTATGTTAGCTCTGTTTAAATTCTAAAACTTGTGAAGTACAAATGAATTTTTCATCCATGTAATATAAGTGTATGAAGAAAGAATGCTCTGTTGGGCAAATTCATGACTTTATCTGCAAAGAACTGCTGTATCTTGAAACAGCATAATATTTTTATGCTGATCTTTCCAGAAGAAACCACTGGAAGATATTGAAGATTATAAACTTCATTGTGAATGCTGAAATATTGAGACACATTCATAAACTTTGCTATAAAAGTATTCTTTTGGGATGATAATTCTTACCAACCACAAAAATCAGCAAACCTCAACTCCACGTTCTGTGTTTAATACTGCACAAATGCACTTTCAATCATTACGCTCAATACTGAGATTTTGACATTTTCTACATGATTAAAAATGCTTATAAGACTAAATGAAGCTCATTAAAACACTACTAGCTTCAAAACTTTTTAGGCAAAAGGAGGAAATGCCTGATAGAGATGCACTTAACCCAGTTTAACCCTCATTTATCTTGGGGGAATAAGCCTTTATTTTATATCACTGTAAAGAATCATTTTTGTGTGTGTCATTGTTTTAAATATGTTGGATACAAACACCATTTAAACCAATCCAGCACTTCAAACGTTGACCAAGCTTTAATTGGCTTTAATCACACTCTCAAGCATTGGCAAGCTAGGGCCTTAAATTGTAAGAGCATGTCCCAGTGGAAACATTAAAGACCTTGCTAGTGGAAATAGGATAGCCGATCTCACATTAAATAGGAAATATAAATCTACATGAAAAGATCATGGCTATCCTGAAAGTCTTACAAATTGAGGTAGTTGTTTATTGGTTAAGAAAAACTTTCTAGTTCTCAGGGTGTTGTTAGCCCAAGTTAATGAACCATGACTTTCATTCCATCTCATGCAAGACTTCCAGATTCATGTTAAACTGAGGTGTACAAGCACTTTTAAGCTTCTTTTTCTTTTTTTTTTTTTTCAAAATAACAAAATATTTCAGTGTTTGTATACCTGAAGGTGGACATATTAACATACAAGCTTTGATGAGAATTGTAATTTGAAAAGCCTGTTTGATCAGAAAGAAGGAAATAAATTAAAAAAAAAATAGTTCTTCTGTTACAATCCATGGGTTTCATGTTACCAGTATCAAGTCTAGAAAAAAATGACAAAGTATCATTTAATATGTAATTTAAACTTGGCCAGTGTCTGGTCTGATGGCTTAAATGTTTTTGTGTGAATCTTACCCTCCAAGAAGACATTTGTAAAAGCCTTATGCCCACATAAAAATTAGTGTCAGACCTTATAATTTCACTTCTATACACATAAATAAATCAATGTTTGGGAGTAGAAGACAGGAATTTTTCATCCAAACCATTAATTTTGTTTGCCATTAGACTAGTCAATAGAGTTCTGAAAGGAATCTTTCGTGTGTCAAATAAAAACAGGCTAGTAGGGAATTATTTTTTCTCTAATGTAATAAAAGAAGACTCTGTGTTTATTAGATGTTATTCAAAGGTTTACTATAATGGATCTTCTGAATAAATCCAGGATATATTGTTCTGGTTGAAAAAGTATCAACTTTCTAACAACTTGACTGATCATTGTGAGACTTTGTGTTCAGACTCTGGATCTTACACTGGACCGATACCAGTAGTTACATTCATTAGGATTGTTGATACTTACTTGTACTTGGTAAATTCTAATGGCTTGATCTCTTCTGGACCTGCCTTAAAATCATAGTTTATTTGACATTGCCTTTATATGCTTCGAGTTTAATGATTCAAATTATTCATGTAGAGTGGAAGTAAATATGCAGTACAACTGACAAAATCTTAGTCTGTAGCTGGTCACTTGAGACTCTCTTTGCACACAGCAGAGTTACTTAGCAGAGGTATATTTCATCACATCTTAAAATAAATGTCAAAAATAGGTCAAGTGTATCACACCCTGGAAGTGCTTATTTCTGTCTATTGACATTTGCAATCTCAGCTATTGATGTCTGTTGCAGAAATCCTAGCACAAGTGTTTATACTTTCATTGTCAAATGTGATCAGGAACTTGCACATAGCACTAAAGTGTTTGAAGAAACATTCCCGAGGCCTCTACTTCAATCCATCCAGCTATTGAAGAGGTGTATTTATTTCATCATGGAAATTTTAAAATAATCAGTTTAGGGTTATAATGATAATTTTATTTTTCTCTGACCAGGGATTCCAGTTGCATATGCAGGGACACAGGTTTATGTGTGATGATTGCAAACTTAATGAGCAGACAATGAAGACTGTCATGAGTGTTAATGAGGAAGAAGTTCACATTTTGTCAGTAGTAAAGGCTGGACCCAGCAATGAAAGAAATCTTAAGCCATGACAAGTGCTCTGCCTGATGTAGCAATGAAAAAAAAGCAAGCAGGAATAAGGCTCAAAGAGGACTGAATTCCTTGAAGTACTAAAAGAAGAAAATGGTATTTAGAAAAGTTAAACTGAAGAGACTGTTGGTCAGAGAGGGAAAATAAACTTATTGTTACAGTGGAGAACACAATAAGATGAATTAAGAGAAGTCACAAGTGAGAGAGGCCAAGTGGTTCTTTCTGGGCCTTTCAGAGTTGCTGATAATTGACAGTTCTTGGATTCAAACCAAAAGTTTTTCTATATTTGTTCTAAAGATAACCCCAATGGCTTGGACAGAGTTTCATTAATATACCTGGGAATACTTATCTCACCCCTTGAAAAGAGTATGTATTTTTAAGAGATAACAAGTTCATTTCTGTAGAGTAGAGGAGAAATAAGGTGTGGAAAAGTGACTGATTTCCAAATGTGATAAGAAAATAAGGTAGTGTTTAGTTTAGAAGGTGTGTCTGACAGCAAAGTTTAATTTATACGCCTAAAAAACCTTGGAAAAAAAAGGAATTAAACCTTAAGGAAAATAGAACTACTGTCAATCTGAGGCATAATCTGCCCCCATTAAGGAGGTAATACATATCTTGCCTTGTTTTGAGCAAAATGCATGGATGTGTGGAGATCAGATCCAGTAGGAACCAAACAGTTGCCTCTGTAATACTGCACATTTTCAGGTCTGTAACATGGTAAGGAAAAAAATAAATTTATTCAACTACATAGCTAAGAAAGAAAAAATGGCAATACACATATGTTGTTTATCCAATATTCAGAACAACAGTACCAGGACATGGGGTACGTGATTATCATAGTTTAGTCATTACTGTCTGCTACCTAACTCAAGGTGTTGGCTGGACAATAATGGATATTATTAGCCCACCACGAGTTGTGTGGTTATATATTAGTTGTGAAGGTATCTAAACCAATTTGCATAGCCTCACATCTGAAACAGAATAATCATAAATATGTAGACGTTATTGTGAATGTATAATAATTCCACCCACCTAAATTGTAATTAAGGTGTATACGCAAGACATTGAGCCATTAGATGCACATGCATCCAGATGCATTCAGGAATACAGAGGGCTTCTTCCAGGAGGATGGAAAAATTAGTTTTTATTACCCCCAACAACAACTTTATAAAGTGGTTAAGACAAATTTCTCATTCCAAATCAACACGATTTGTGAAGATGGCACGAGAGAAAACTCACATTGACAAAAGGCTGAGAGTTCAGTTTTGAGGGAGTTATATTTTCTTGCAAGAACGGATTTAGTCCAATCAGATAAAAATCACACACTTCCAAAGTATTGCATGGATCAGAAATTCTGCAGTGTTCATTTCTGTGTTTTGTTTATTTGGGTTTTTTTGCCTTTCTTGTTTGTTTGGTGGTGGTTGTTGTTTTTTCTCCTTATTTACAATACCCTGATGTACTGGGAAACAGGTCTTGGGAGTTTCATTAAAACCAACAATGGTGGCAATTAGACAAGACTGAGTAAGTATTTCACTGAACAGTTGTACCTCTCTTCAAGGAAGACCATCCCCAAAGGCTATGAAATCATGAAAGATACTGAAAGACGGAGTAAATGCAGGCTCTGTTCCTGAAAACTGAGGTTCGGTGCCTCCAGACTCCTCACTGTAAATCTAAGAGTTTATCCCACTTAAAAGTCTGCTACTTTGCAGATTCAGGGATTAGAACGTACCAGATGAATCCCTTTTGCAAGGGAAAGCATGGAAGTTGCGTCCCGTCTGGTTTTCACAGAGAGAGGGTGCCTAGGGAAAAAAATCCACTCAACATTTTATTGGAGTTAGCAAAGTGGTTATTGAACTGGAAATGCTTCAAAACAATCTGAGTTCAATAAATCACTCCTGAATTAATGCTATTAATTGAATTTTCCAACAAGTTCTGGAGAAAAACCTGAAATATTTCAGTTCCTAGGTTTTTCAAATCATAATGACTGAAAGGAAAGTACAATTATGAATATCTTTCCAATATAAATTAGCCAGTTTTAGTGTACACACAAGGGTCCATTTAGAAAGAGAAACGAGAAGAGTTTTTGATTGTTCAACAGCCAACAGACTTATTTGCTCACAGCAGAGACTCTTTGGTGCTGACACAACACTTGTGTCTAAATGGAAAGCAAAAAATGATCTATTTCAAGGAAATTCTGTTGTTGGTATTGGGTACACGTGAAAAATGGAACTTTGTTAAGGGAACATGCTAGTTTCCTATATGCTATGTTTTTTTTTCTTTTAAATCTATTGCATTTAAACATGAACCTGCTTGGCAAGCTATAGAAGAATTTACATTAAAAGATGCAATCTGTTACTGTTACAGTAATCTGCAGTGATTATTTCATAACTCAGAACTGCGGAGGCGAGGAACCCATACCTGAACCATTAACAGCTTGACAGCATATAAACAATGTCAGTATCAAGGAGTCTTTTTTCCCACAAAGATTCATCATGATATTAAAATTAGCACCTGAGGCTGCAGGGTGGGGTTGTCAACAGCTGAATTGGAATAAAGTATACTCTAGATAGAGTTCATTCTATTAGACTGACTTGTCAGAATTAGTTTCACTTTGTATTCTTTCCACAGAGCTCAATGAATGCAATGAATGCATTAAATGAAACTTGATTCTTTTTGTTTGAAACATAGATCTGAGTACAAATACATGATTCCAATAAATGTATGACTATATTTCCCATAATACAATGACATTTTACATAGTTATCAGCTGCTGATGTTTTAAGAAACTGTATTTTTGAAAGTCAGACTATATGTGCTCACGAAATATATCTGGCAATGTCAGAGAAAGCCTGTCACACTAAACAAGTTATTTTTCTGTAAGTTATCTGATAAGTGGCCCTTATCCCTGCAGAGATCTCATGTAAATATTTAAAAAAAAAATGTAAGAAAATCTTGTTATGATCACAATATGGTCCTGGATGTTTTGTAAAGCCAACAACTCTTCCAGCCAACTTAATATTCCAGCCCAGGGAGGGACTCCTCCCTGTGTTTTGGGAGCCCTACAAGTTGTTTCTGAAATTCCAATATAATCACCAGTTTTATACCAGAAATCCCATGGAAGGGGCCTGATTGGAATGTGTGCATTTTAGAAAACTATATGATTTTTTTAAAGACTTCTTTTTGTAGCTCTGTTTAATGGAACTGACTCAAACCTCAAACTTACAAGTACGGAAATACTTTCCTTCCCAACCTGTCAAAATATGGTCACTTGTTCAACTTCAGAAAGAACATATTCATATTCATTTCCGTGCTGCCTCTCATGTCACATCCACAAAGACATCTCTTTAACTTCCAAATGATTGCTTAAAATTGTTCCTTGGGCTGCTTAAAAATAAGTAAGCTAATATCAAGTTCAGACCATTGACCACTATTAGTGATCACTAGATTGACTGGTATTACCTCATTTTCTTAAAAGCCCTTGGCTGCCTATATATATCTTTTTCACCTGCAAACTTATTTCTCAGCCTTTGGTGACGTGAGTTCAAGATCCAGTGTGCCTCCTTTCTTCATACAGTGTATATGTCATGGCACTTTCAAAAAATAGACTTGGCATGGCATTTACATGAAGATTAATATACTTACAAGAAAGCCACTTGCATGCAGGATAGGTATTAAATTTCCTTTTGTATTTAGTTGCAATATAGTCAAAACCACCAGTAGAATTTACTAAGCACTTCAATTCACCCTTAAAGAGACACATAAAGTTCAGTTCAGTATCCTAGACCTTGGCATCTAAAGCCATTTGAGTGTTCAAGATAAACAGACAGAACTGGCAAGTATGGCACACTACCAATCATCTTCTTAATTAGCACTTTAGGCCACTACAAATGACACTGGGCATCCTTAGTCTGAAACTCAATTCCACATTTGGCATGTAAAAGGTAATTTAGATTATGTAAATTTCTTCTGTCATTAAGAGAGTGAGCCAAGGTATCCCTGGCAGACAATTTGGAAAGTTTATATGAGTGATGAGCTACCAGGAGCTCATTAAAAATCAGCTCAATTCAGATGTATATCCAAATTTCTTCTTTTCTACAGACATGTTCTTGGGGCTATACAGAAAGCATATCTGTATATTTGCTGGTGCATAAGCTGTCAACAACTATATTTCTGAAAACTTTCAATTCCAATGAGTAGTGCTTGATCCCAAGGCCAAGTGGAAAGGCAAGGCATATGCCTACTCTACTCAGAACTATTTCCCTTTAAAGCACTCAGCCTACAGTTGAGTCCCATAGACTGGGGCCTACATCTGTGGTTTTGACTGTTCTCTATTCCCTGTGCTTTTACCCAAGGTAGCTGATGTTCACATCATATAGACTGTGCAGAACTGAGACCTCTGAGCTCCTGAAACTAATTCATTGATATGTTAGAACAGATCTTCCTGAGGATGCTCTTGCTGTTCCTCTGAATTTCTTCCTAGTTAAACCACTGATCCCATGTAAAGATGAAAGTTACCATCTGGACAAGTCATCAGTATTTTTTCTTCCAGGAGAGAACACTTTCTGAAAGACTACTAAAGAAAATTTACTCTGATCCAGCTGGTGGTTAAACTGGTACTGATCTAGTAATTGCTCTTTTAAAACACACTTGCTGAAGGACTGTAGTCTAAATTTAGCATAGTGAATGTTTTCGTTCAAAGGCTGTGCTAGTCAACAATTTCCAGTGCTGGAAAATATTATAGAGATGACTGGGAACAGCAAGCTGACTGTTTTTTCCAATAACATTAGAAATTACCAGCTCTGAAATGAGACCCAGGCTCCTGGTTAGCCTGGAAATTAAATAAGAACCACCTATTTCTCCAATACAAATCTTGAATGAATTCTGGCTTCTGGTTGGAAACATAATTCATTTCCCTTTAATTTTTATGTAGTTGAAAGGTTTTTTGTTTAAAACTGGGAAGTGATGTGACAGGAGAATGCCAACCCTGTGCTGCTCTTGAGAACAAGAAAACCAGTTCCCTGATGGAGGCTTCATAGGAAAAGATCCATAATTTTGAGAGGAGAAAGGTGAAGACAAAGGGAGGGAGAGTGGAGAAGTGGAGAAGAAGGGGGGAGATTATTAGAAAGAGGAAGATGAACACAGAAAGCTGTGAAGACTAGAGAATTATTGGGTTGCTGCTTCGAGGGTTTTGTTCTTGCTAAGCTCGTGTCCTGCAGCACTGAAGGTGTTCTGCACACTATGAAAGGAGACAGTTTGGAAAGGAAAGTAGAGCCGGACATACCTTCTGGCCTGACTTCTAACAGCAGATGGGCTGGGCTGCCATCACAAGTCAATTTTACAGTGGAGACAGACAAGTTTGGAGACAAACTTGAGCATGGACTAGGGGTGAAATACAAAAGCCTCAGGTTTTAAAGCAAAGAGGAGTGGCAAGAGGCTGTGCAAGGTAATTAAGAGTGTCTGACTTAAAGACATTAGCTACACTATTAGGGTACATAAGTATACAGCTGTTTTGTCTTTGCAGGGTGACAATAATTGAAGTGCTTTAGCTATATGTTAATAATCATTGTGCTTCAGAAATGAATGTGGGAATATTTCAATGAAAGTTTATAAAATCCATCTCTGTATAGACTTCTACAGTTATGTATCTCAGAGCTTTCAAGTAAATTTTAATATTTGCACAATTGCAGACTAATACATTAAATGAATCAGAAAATCTAAGGTATTCTAAAAAAGCATATTAACAAACAAACAAAAATGCTCAAACAAACAGAAAAACCACAACTCTGTATGAGAAGCATTTCATTGTAGTTTATTTGTTTATTCCAGCCTTGACTAGAATAAAGGAGAATATTTTATTTTAGGAACATGGTTTAACAATAAATCTCAGTTCAAGAGAGCACTGGAGTAGTTTCTTAATTTCCATTGGCACCTGTGGGACTTAAGCACATGATTCAAATTATACAGATGCTTAAGTGCTCCCCTGAATAGGACTGTGAAACAGTGACCTAGCCCCAAAAATGTATTAATGTATTATATATAGTCTCTATAATATGCCAGTAAACCAGAAATAAAAGGGTTGCTTGTGCCAAAAACACCTCCTGATATGTAGCTTACATAATGGTACATTGTAGGTTTGCTACTATAATTCATTTTTGTCACTGCAGTTCAGCTGATTTCCTGAGAGAAAAGGCAAACAAGATACAAGAATCAGTGCTCGATGATTCTGCTGTACCTAAAGAGATTCCTTCCCAAATCAGCTTAAGAGCATTCCTTTTGAATTCTGATAGACAGCAAGCAGCTGGAAAAAAAAGGCCATGCTATTCCCAGGGCTCTCAAACAGTAGAGAAATAAAAGAATTCCTAAGACAAAGGTTGAAACTTTGTCAACATTCAGCAGAACATCCTCAAATGTAACTGAAAGGCAGAAATAATCCAAAAAAATAAATTCATTCAGCAACTCCTCTGTTCACTAGTTGAGAAATAACCTCCCATGTGACAGCTAAGATAAGACACATTTTAAGATAATTTCCTTATTTGTATTAATTTCTTTTGTAGGTATTTCTGATTTTATAATTATGAACTTTACTCTTTAGGTATTTCAACCAAAAAATCCAAATAAATCAGTGTTTAAAGTTTGTGACATGGTCTATAGTTTAGGAGGAATTAGGGGATCAAAATATACGGTATCCTTCTTGCTAAATTCAGTGCTTGATTAGCGTTTGAAAAAAAAATAGGAATTGATCCTGGATGTTATTTGGCAATTCATGATTCTGAACTACACTGTCTGAAATAAAGCTTGAACTGCTTTCTGTATTGAAAAGTGCTGAAGCTGGAAAGCTAGAGTGGAAACATAGGCAGATGTCTGGAGGTGGAGAAATGATGATAGGTAGGTGAAGATATGAAGGACATTAATTCAACAAGGTAAAGTCCACCCTGTGTAAATAGAGGCAGGGGCTGCACGAGCTCAGAGCACACAGGAAGTCTGGTTGGAGAACCAAAAATCAGGAGTGTGATTCGAGTGTGGGGATGCCACATGGAAAACAGATGTCATGTGAGAGGGTGGTACATGGAATACACACCATAGAGTAAGAAATGTCTAGACACTGCAATGAAAAATTATCAGCAACAGGCAGGCATCGTTGCTGGAGACCCTTCACTTAAGTGCAAAAAGAACAGAAGCAATTTGTTACCATGCAGGTTTGAGTCCTGTATTGTGTTTGCATGGCAAGGTTTTGGTGGCAGGAGGGGGCTGTAGTGGTGACTTCTGTGAGAAGCTGCTAGAAGCTTCCTCCATGTGTGACAGAGCCAATGCCAGCTGCCTCCAAGAATGACGCACCACCGGCCAAGGCTCAGTCTATCAGTGATGGTGGTAGCACATCTGTGCTAACATTTTTAAGAAGGGGGAAAAACTGCTGCACAACAACATCTGGAAGAGAGGAGTGAGAATATGTGAGAGAAACAACTCTGCAGACACCAAGGTCCATGAAGGAGAGGGGATGGTGCTCCAGGAGGAGGTTTGCTGGTGGGACTTGTGACCCCATGAGGGACCCACTCTGGAGCAGTTCATGAAGAAAGAACTGCAGATTGCGGGAAGGAGTCACACTAAAGAAGTTCACGGAGGACAGTCTCCTCTGTGAGGGAGCCCATTCTGGAGCAGGGGAAGAGTGTGAGGAATGCTGCACCTGAGGAGGAAGGAACATCAGAGACAACATGATGAACTGATCACAACCCTCACAACCCATCCCCCTGCACCTCTAGCAGGGGGGAGGTAGAGAACTTGAGAGTAAAGTTAAGCTTGGGAAGAAGGAAGGGGGGGAGGCAAATGTTTTAAGATTTGTTTTTATTTTCTCATTACTCTGATTTGATTGGCAATGAATTAAATTATTTTTTTTCCCAAGCTGAGTCTGTTTTGCCAATGACAGTAATTGCTGAGGGATGCCTCTGTTCTTGTATTTACTCACAAGTCATTTGTTACGTTGTGTCTCCTCTGTCCAGCTGAGGAAAATGAATGACAGACCAGCTTTGGTGGACACCTGGCATCCAGCCAGGGTCAGTTTACACACCCAGAAAGACTTTTTAGCCATGGTTGATTCATGGTACTCAAAGACTTCCAGAAGATCAAAGTATCTCATCAATGCAGTTTTATAATATTCCAACTGTGGGGGACTACGGTGAATTCATGGATTTCCTGATGGAGGGTATGGGAACAGAGATTGGCCTTGAAGATATTAAGGTGTACCCATGAGAAAGAAGGGAATAAAGGAGTATCCAGAGGTATTAAGGTCCACCCATGAGAAAGAAGGGAGTAACAGAGTAACATCGACGACAGCAAAATTAGCCAATGTTATGTTACTATTGCAGCCTGTAACGAATAACAAAAAGACACTTGAGGTGGTAAAGACTATATAAAAAAGCATTTGTGGCAATAAATGGAGACTGCTGTTTATACTTAAGAAGAACTTTGTCTATGTCATTTGTCCGTCCCAATTGTGACATTCCAACTATTACCTTGATTTAAAGAAGTAAAAATGACTCTTTTTATAGAGGTAAACTAGTCTGTTACATTCAGTCCAAATGCTACAATCCCGATGAACTGTGACAGTAGTGATGACATCAGAATTACTGCCTGTCACCTTCTTAGAGATGATGAGAAAAATGCTTCAAAAAGTGATCAACAAATATTTCCATGAAAAGAAGTTCAACAAAACCAAGAGATTGCAGATCGGGAAAGCATTACTTAGGAAACTGGGTGTGTCATGGAGTACTGAGGGCCAGTTGCTTCCTATGGGACAGAGAAGATGAGGAGTTCTCTCACGGTGTCAGGGCAGAACATCTCAGCCAGGGCCAGTCCCCCTCAATCAGTAACAGGGCAGGTGAGGGGACAGCAGAGGTAGCCCTATCCCTGGGCATCAGACACCTCCATGGGGATGGGAATGGGGATGGGGATGAAGCCAGTCTGAGACATTGACCTGCAGGTGGGGGTCAGAATCCAAATCAGGGAGGAGGATCAGAGTCAGCCCCAGCCTGGGATGTCCATGCAAGGTGATAGGGATGGAGGAGGAATCTGTTATTGATGCCTGATTCCCAAGAATCCATGTGAATATTACATTGTGTAGCCATGACTACATATGCACTCAGAAACAAACATACCACAACCGAGAATTTATAATTTTAAATGTTGAAGAGGATTTAAACAACAGAGTTTAAATTACTTTGTTTAAACTGGTTTCCATAGTTTATGAATTGAACCTTAATTTTGGCACAATGACTGAACTGTAACCTGGTTGATGAAAGAAACACATGAATATTTCCCATGTTGCTGCCAGATACTCAGTTCTTACATAGCATTAATACTCACTACATTTTCACAGAACCGTAGAATCATAGAATAGTTTGGGTTGGAAGGGACCTTCAAAGGCCATCTAGTCCACCCCCCCTGCAATGAGCAAAGACATCTTCAACTGGATTAGGTTGCTCATAGCCTGTCCTTTTCCAAAGGGTCTACAGCATATATTTTATCTGACTTGACTAATATTTCAAATAATTGTTTTTTATTAATGGAAACTGATTCTGTTTTTAAGATAGGCCACCAGGTACATTTTCTAAGTCCTCTTATCTTCATTGAAATTACCACAAAGTTTCACAAATGCAGGAAGCAGCTTTGATCATCACCTTAATCTAGCCCCAAAGCCTTGGCTTTGGTGGTCATCTACTTCTTTCAGAGGATTTACACAGAAGACAACTGCTTTGAATTCCTGCATTGATACAGGTCTGAAATCATCATCCACCTCTATTTTTATTACCCACAAAAAAATAAACAAAATTCCACACATCCATTTAAATGAGCTTAAAGTCCAATGTATTAAAATATTTTCTATAAAAGACCTCTTGAGTAGAACCTGTTCTGTTATTCAAGCATATTCAAATCCACAGTTGCATGTTCTGCTTTCTCACAAATGTTCTGATAGGAAATATTAAAATAAAATGCAAGTTCTCTAAAGAAAAAAACAAAAACAAAAACAAAACAAAACAAAAAAAAACAAAAAATCAAATCAAAACAAAACAAACAGCAATAACAAAAAATGCTCTAGTTTGATTGCAGTTATAATTCATTTGAGTGTCTAACACATCATTACTGTGTGGCTTTTTGAATCAAAAAGTGGTTTTATTTCTAGGCCTTCTTTCAGCCACTAACAGAATTTCTAATCAACATGAACAATTTTGTCCTTTGCTATCTTGCTATAAATTGTGACAAAAATCTTATTTACATTGGTGTGACACAGACCAAAATTTTGGCTACTGCAGGATAAATAGGTTGTGAATGTCCATGATGTCTAATATTCAACGCCATGTTCAATAGGTTGCCCAGTACAATGTGGGACTGAAGATGTCTTGAATAAAGAAAAAGGCACATCACATGTATTGTCTCAGTGTATTTCCTTGCAAGTGCAGACCTGCTCTGCAAGGTAACATCCCAGCCAGGTTACCTTTGTCTGAAAGGAGAGGGAAATTAGGGAAGTTTCTTTCTCAATTGATTTGGTCTTGTTTTGTCTTTCTCCATAAACCAGACTGAGTATCAAGTGTGTAATAACCACTTGGAAATGAAAAAAAAAAAATATATATATATACAAGAACATAATACATTACTTGACTAGGACAGTTCTAAAGCAGACCTCTTTTAGAATATGATGCTTGGCACGCAATGTCTGTGTTCAGACAAGGGCTGCGAGCTTTGTGATAAGAAATTTCGTCCAACCCAGGCTTTTTCTCTTCCAGTCTGTCAGATGCTATTTGTCCATTTCCCTGCATCATTGTGATCCTTAATCACTTAAGACAATGCTCATATAACCATCAGTGGAAAAGGTTAAGGGTCTTAATGTGCCTCAAGCACTTTACAAGCCTCAGAGGAAAGGTTCAGTGACTGAACAATATTATCTTACAGGCTAAAGACTTTTTTTTTCTGCTTAATGTATTTAACTAGATGTGCTTTTACTGTTAGAAGCAGAAGTGACCATTAAGGTCATTGATAATACATTTCATTTATAGAACCATTTAGAAATATTCCTATCTCTTCACAGCATCCATGTGGAAAAATTTTATAACCCTTTTCTTTCATCAGGTTGGCCAATGGTACAATTTTTTTGCTACAACAGTTTCAGAACATGGGTAGAACTTTGAGCAATACTCAGGAATTTGAATGTATGTGGCTAGGCTGTTTCATCTTCTTCATAATAAAACCTTTAGCTACTCAGAGACTTTAGGAGGACTTTCACAGTTCCATATATAGAAAAAAAATGGGTTTGGATAAAAGATCTTTGAAATTGAGAAGATTCAAGGAACTTATCTTCTTCTGTCTGAGAGAAATCATTACCTATCTAGCTGATATTTTGGGTTCTAGGTTTAGTAGAATTCACATCTTGTGCTCCCTTTTTGTCTTTGTTTTGTTTAAAAAAAATGCTGAAAAACTATGAAAATCTTATAGTCTAATATTGTTGTGGTAGACACTATAATGGGTCATGGAAATTTTTCTCTGAAATACCAATTTAGATACAACAATGCACATTAAATAGTTCAAATAATAGCATCAATGAAGCCAATTTGTCTTCAAATTCACATAAGTAAGCCTAACAAACTGAATAAAACCTCAGGGGCCTGGTGTTAAGATACCACAGATACTCTACCATTGACATCCAAAATCATTCCAGTAAGTCCAAAAAGTGGTCATACATTTCCGTTTCAGCATGGGCACATCCAAAGGGGAGGAAAGCTTAAGTCTGAGACATGTGGCTGGAGAGGCCTCTGAATCTTTTGTATGCATTGTGGATAAATAGAGTATTTCAGGCTCCAGGATGTCCATTTGGCAGTTCTTCAAGAATGCAAAAAGCAGGCTTAAATGAAAAATTAAATGTTCTGAAACAGCTGAATTTTTCTTAACAAAGAAGCAGTAACAGACAAAACACATTCCTCCTTTACTGAAAGCTAAACCCTTAGTCGAACAAAATAATTCTAAAAGCAACAAAATCTCTTTTTTTCCCACATGATGTGATCAAGTATATTTGTCATGGGTAGTTTGCAAAGTGCATGTCTCTGACACCATGTTCGTCACAAGGTTTGTACATAGCAAAGGCCCAGTAAAAGCTTGGAAAATAAATCCTTGCTCATTATAACTAGAGCATGGAACAGGCTGATATCTGAGCAGTGAGCTAACAAATGACCCATTACAGAGGTTATTTAAATGTTTGGAATAAAAATGGTAATGCCTCTTCAGGTGGTAGCATGAATACTCTGTTGCAAGAACAAAATGTTACAGAAGTTAATGAGAACTGCCAGAACTATTAAGCCCTATAAAGGTCACATTAATTGAAAACTGTGTATAAGTCATTTAACTGTAACAGCTTGATTTTTTTCTTTTCTGCACTTAGAGTCTATTATTATCTAAATATTTTACACAATAGCATTGATACAGTTTCTCTTTTATCAATGAGAATAACTTACTTTTGGTATGTCCTGGTGGGTCTTACAGTTCTGTGTTTCTCTCTACATTCAGGTTAGATTTTAAAATATTAAGCATCGGCAACCCAGTCATGCACGGTAAGTCACTGTCTCCATACAGAATACTAAAACTATGTATCTTCACACAAAGATTCACATACAGTAAAAAAAGTACTTGAGTATTCTGTGCCATGAATGAAAAAAAATTAGTGGTTTTTGAGACCATCAAGTGTGAGAGGTTTTCTTCAGAGATGAGAATGCCTGAATTCAGACTAGAGGTAACGAGTTTTATTTTGATCTCTTCATATACAAAGTGGAATTCTGTAAATACTGCAGTCTAGACTCCCTCTATGCAGTGACATGTCTAGAAGATGATTCAAGTCCTCCATTACAATACTGTCCATTGAGTACAGCCCGTTAAATAATCCTGATGCAGCTGTTAGACTACAGATAGTAGTGTGTATGCTTATAGTGCTACTCATTAGCATTCCTGTAACCTGAACAATGATGTAAGAGTCTTTAAAACATAAAAGAAGACAAATTTTCCATGAGTTTTTCCTGAGTGTGGTGGCTCTAGAAATCTTCAGTTGATTTAATTTAATACTAAATGTTTTCAATTCACAAAGAAGCAAGTAGGGCTAATGAATACTGACACCTGAAAGACTTGGAGACCTGTGCACACTCACTTCATCATCTTACTATACATCCCTAGAGTCAACCAGTGCTCCTAATCAGTCACTGGATAAGAAATTTCACTGACTAGGGCTAGTTTTCCTTAGATTAAGATTGTTTCACATGGTCCTCTGAAACCTAGCAGAACAAGCCAACCTAATAACTTCATGTTTCACTTGCCGACAACAACCATTCTGCTCTTTTCACTTGGAGACATTTTTCAGTCAATACTGATGACTAGAGTTTGGATAACTGTTTTCTGTCTAGTCAAGCTTAATTTCTTTATCTGATACATGGATGAAACTTCATATAACCCAATCTAATATAAACAGAACAATACATCAAGCATAATGGGATCAAACATATGGGACTTGGAGAAGCTTTGTATGGGATGTGCAGCATCAACAGGCTTTCTGTGCCAAACATTGTTTCATTTAAAGAGTTGAGAACTTTAGACTTTATTATTATTATTATTATTATTATTATTATTATTATTATTATTATTATTATCGTTATTATCTTGCCATCTATAATTTCATGTTAATTTTCATATGATGGACATAAAACTAGCTGCTGCTAAAACATGTAGAAAATGATTACAATAAAGCTGAATTTGTTGCAGTAAACAACATTTTATGCAAGTAGAATAACTCAGAGCATCTATATAGTAAAATAACCAGATGCTGTTCTTTACCAGCAACATTCGCTTTGCAGCTAGACTGTAACACAGTGACGGAACTTCAGCAAAGATAATTCATGGGAAATATTTGTCTGTACAGTAGGTTTATAACTAATATTTGAATAAAGTAACTAGTATTAGAAAAATTTAAACTTAAGACACATTCATTCTTGTAATTACACAAAGTGATTTCAGACCATTCTGACTTGTAGCTATTGACACTATTAAATCCTGAGCAAAGGTTCATGCCTTTAGATCTGTCTTTCCACTGTTGATGACTCATACAATTAAACTGTTAAATTAGCCTTCTTCATCACATTGGAGACAAGCAACAGAACATTCTACTTCATTTCTTTCCAGATCTTGTTCTTTTGTTAGGCATAATTCATATCTCTGTGTATGAGGTCCATCATCTAACTGTAGACAGGCTGTGATCATGAACGTGTTTGCTTTTTTTTCATAAGCAATCTGTCAGCTGTCATCTGCCACATTTCACCATCATTCATTTTTAATTAGAATGTTGAATGGTTGTGTTGACATTCTCCTCGTTTCCCTTTGCCTCTGAAAAAATCATCGTACTTTATGTTCTGTACATTTAGAGCTTCTCTGGTTTCTGTTGATTCTAGTGTTCTGGTGACTCTCTGATTTTAAAAAATATACTTCCAAATCACTGAATGATTAGTCCATAATTTTGTTAATTTCACTGTATTGCTTATATCAAGCAGACAAACTAGAGAGGAAAACATATACCAGAGTAAGTAAAAATTCAGTTTAAAAATTACTAATGGATAGATCTTCTGAATGGAAGTCGCGAAAGTTTCCTTAACATTGCAATGACTTCCATGACTTAGACCAGGATAACGTTGTGCTGTAGAATCTCAAAAAAATAGACAAGTTTTTACTTTGAATTTAAAAGGTGAAATGAAAGCAAACATGTTTTCAACAAAACAGTTAGAAGGATCATTAGCAGGACTCAGTTCTGAACTTGCACCTGTCAAACTAAGTATCTATAATGTAAGTACCTCCAGGTGAGTGAAAGACATTGTTTGATGTCTCATGGTAGTTGATGGAGACCTAGGACCTGATTTAGTCATGTTAGATGTCTGGTGGACTTTGAGACACTTTGTGTCAGCTCCCTGGCCTCCATCTGCCACTTGAGAAGGACATAGCTCTCCTGTAAGTACTTTGCTGTATCTTCAAGTCCTATGCAAAAGTCTCAGACTCTTCAGGGCATTTCAACTGGTGTCACATGCCTACATTGAGATCAATTAATTAAATACCATAGATGCTAAAGATCACAGCTGATCAAATGTCAGGAGTGATTCAGTTGCATAAACATAGGAATATATTGTCATTCAAAATATTTTCAGTAGCTGACCTGGGCTCCAGCTTTCACTCTATATGAGCTGGCATCTGCCCATTGTTCTGCACCATAGTCAGCTAGGTCCCATGTGGATATCTCTGATATGTCAGTACATATTGGATGACACTTGATTCCAGCAAATAAATCATGCCATAGGTGTCCATTCTAAGAGAAGCTGAACAGATTTCCAACTGCTGTCAACCATATTATTGAAATCTCTGTCGATCATTACAAGATTTTAAACAGATACTGAGTATTTAAAAGTCTTCATGTATATTCCTAAATTTAGACACATTTTAGAAAATCTAAGTCTGCACTGTCATTATATATATTTGTTTGTTTGTTTGTTTGTTTGTTTGTTTATGCTGGTCTTTTGAGAATGCTAAATAGCCCTGCAGAGGGACAATTTTTCCACTTTGACTGCACCTGCAGTGCTGCATCCAGCTCTGGAGCTCTCAGCACCTGTTAGAGCAGATCCAGAGGAGGTCACAAAAATTATCTGAGGGCTGGAACAGTTCTGCTGTGAGGACAGTCTCAAAGAGTTGGGGTTGTTCAGCCTGGAGAAAAGAAGGCTTTGGGGAGACCTTACAGCAGCCTTCCAGTAACTAAAGGGAACTTAGAAGAAATATAGAGACAGAAATTAGTAGAGCCTATAGTGACAGGATGAGTGGTAATGGTTTTACAATAAAAGAGGGTAGATTTAGACCAGATATAAGGAAGAAATGAAGGTGGTTAGGCACTGGAACAGGTTGCTCAGAGAGGTGGTAGATGTCCTGTCCGTAGAAACATCCAAGACCAGGCTGGATGGGGCTTTTGGCAACCTGATCTAGTTGTAGATGTCCCTGTTCATTGCAGTGGGTTTGGACTAGATGACCTTTGAAGGTCCCTTTCAACCCAAACTATTCTATGATTCTAACCACACTGAAGTATACAGAATCAGGAAAACAGAGCTGAATGTGAATAGTACATTGATGTAAGTTAGCAGTGGACAACAGTAGCTGACAGCCCTCCATGCTAATAGCCTGGAGACCAGCTGACCCTTGATTTTGGCTTTGTGCTTCACAGCCAACTCAGTCCAGAAGTGTTGCATTTTGCTGCCTAATGACTTGTGCTGCTTGGTCATACAGCAGTTCCAAATAGAAATCTGTCCAGGCCACCTGATGGGAGGCTGGTCTTAGTTTTGATGGAAGTAATAGCAGGTGTGGAGAGAGCCCTTTGGCTACAAAATGGGCTGGCACAATTTTTTTGTTAATACAACATGTGTTCTTAGTTTCATTTGCATGAAACCTTTTCTGTTCATGTGCATGAGAAATGCTAACATTTAAAATCAGACAATGCAGCTTTTGGAAAGCAAAGTACATATTTGGAAGACAACTGTTCACATCAAGGCAGAGGTAGATTTTTTTTATTTTAATACCAGGACAACTTAATAAAGCAAACGAACAATCTTGTTCTTGTAACAAAACAAGATTTAACCCTTACTCTCTGATTTTTTACAGCTGTATTGGGTGCTTATAGGGGTGAGGATTATCTCCTCTTTTTAATTCCATTTGCCAAAAGCTCACCTTTCCTCTCAGCAAGGCTACAGAATCCTTGGAAAAAAAAATAAAATAGAATTTGGCCAAGAATTTGTTCTTGCTCCTCTGTTTGTTATATTTATGAACTGAAAGCTCATCTTTGAGCAGTATAGGCATGATATGTTTATTTTTTGCCTAACATTGGGCTTTCTGGGAATCTTTGATGTGATTTGAGTTTGCTGTCTGCCTTGTATAGTACTTGATATTTCCAGACATGTTCTTCTGCTGTTTGAAAACTGAAAAAAGAAAAAAAGAAAAAAAAGACACAAATGAACAACAGAAGACATTCAGTGACATTCAGAGTAAAGGAAACCCAAGCATGGAAAAACTCTCTGTTTGAATCTAATGGTGAGGGTGGGAGCCAAATTAAAGCATCCAAAGAGAAAGCTTAAATCATGTTCAATTTGCATTTTTTTGCACTAAGGTGTTTGGAAACATTTCTGTTTAAGTAAACTTGTTGTAACCTGGGAGAAATTATAGCTGTAATAATAATCTGTGAAAGTCTGAACAAACTAATTATGCTTAGGCATGCCTGGGCTGAGGTGTTACCCTAATTTAAGGTAACATTTTGTGGCTTAGAGGTGCAATAGTCACAAACCATAAGGAAGAGGCTATTAAGTCTCCTTCTAGCAGGAAGAACTGTGTGTGGTCCTTCATCCTACTTGTGCTCTCAGCAAAATGCAGAAATCGCTGTAAAATAAAGATGATTAGTGGAGCAAGAGTAGCTCGGTGCAGTGAATGGCAGCTCACATTTCTGGGTCAGCTGTAACTTAGATGTGTCCTTACTAAAGTCCAGCCCTGGAAATTGCAAATTGTGAATGGAGAATTAATATAGAGTGTCTGGGAAGTGGCCAGTTGCCCAAGCAGTTGTCTTCCTAAGAAATTTAAGGAGAAGACTTAAAATGTTTTGGGAACTACTTTGGGCAAAGAACAAGTGCTTATTGTATATTATTCTATTTATTTTTTTGCCATTTCTAAGTTCTTCTTCAAAAAATTGGTTTTTTTTCTCCTTGATTGCAGGGCTAAAGTTTAGTTCATTGAACACCTAGACAGTTCACTATAATTTTACCAGGATCCTCCTTGGGTGATAGAAATGGTTTTCGTTAGTAATCCCAAGAAACTTAACACGGCCTATAGTACTGCCTGGCTGAAATGTTACACATATTTATTTACTCTTTTCAGCTCTACCTGGCAAACATTTCACAACTGCCCACTGCCTTTCAGTGGAAAGCAATTGTTGCACTGCCAGTGACTAAGAAGAGAGTCTCCATCCTTAGTTGCTGTAAATGCACCAGTCTTCAGTGAGCAGCACTGATAAATCCCGGATGAGTATGTGACTAAGTGTCTAACCAAGATCACTGATGTATTCTTGGAAGCTGTGTTCCTAGTTTTGCAGATCTGAGATGGGAAACTAGGGTTCATATTTTTGTTTAAAGTGTCATATTCACATCTCCAGTTGCCATGTGTTCTGCATACCTTAAAATCAACAGCTGACTTACCTAACCTGGCAAGAATAAAGAAAAACAAAACAATAAACACTTAGAACACTCTTGTGAAATGGAGGAAGGCTAGAAAAAATGGAGTATGCCCTTTGTATCTGCCATATCTTGCTGATTATTTTGCGTTCCTATGCTGTTGCAGCAATTTCCAAGTACAAAACATCGTTTTCAGTGATGTGTGGTGGGAAGTTACAAATTAGACCTATAGACAAATATACATGAATCTGGGGCAGTATGTTAGTGTGGATGAGAAAATTTCTTTATTCACAGCAAAAGAAAAATCTGTCTTCATTAAAGCTGTCAGTGACTCTGCTATCCCACCCAAAATGCTAGATAATGGTCTTTTGGAAAGAATTCTGTGCTGGCAACCAGCAGAAGTAACATTAATAGGTCTCCTCTACCTCAATTTTTTAAAAATTCTTTCAACACAAGCGTGGTCTAGTGGGCGTCTGAGGATTTAACTGAAATATGGTCATTTAACTCATACTTTAATTAAAACACGTACATCCGAGCATGATCTTTTTCCCACTTACTAAACAAAATTGCCTCAAGTAGAGGAGTTCTGCTCTAAGGAGTTAAACCTCTGAGCGCATACTTTGTTCCTACACTGTGTGACACTTTAATTTGCCTTTTGGTTTCCCTTCTCATTTGAAAATTCTCTTGCAAGTGTGGGGAGGTGGTGCTCTGATGATTGAACACAGATTTTAGTGGCTTGCTTTATTAACAATGTTTCTTTTTCTGCCAAATTTTTTTGTCTCTTCAGGATTCTTCAGCATGTACCAAGAGCTGGCACATATTCCTGCATTTGTTCTGGCACTTTTCAGTCCCCACAGTGTAGAAGTACAGGCTCAAGAAGGGTAACCCAGCAAATCACCCCAGGGACTGAAATGCCAGCCGACCAAATCTTGAGTTTAGTAATGCAGCCAGTATACTTAAACTGTCCCAGAACACAGGAACTGGAGGAATAGAATAGAATTTTACAAAAGATGTTGTTGCTATTAAAAAAAAAAAAAAAAAAAAGGAAAATAATTGAACTGAGCTCAGTTGTAAAGCTAGTGTGAGCCTGTGCAAGTAGCAGTGCAGAGTTGGTCCCAAGGCAGGGCAGGAATCAAACTCTGGTCCACATCTTTCCTGACAATATGAAAACAACTGACATCAGCTCTTCTATCTGCCTGTCAACCATTACCACCTACCTGATGAAGAACGAGGCACATTGTGACCTTTTCTCATACAAAGCCTGAACAACTTTTAGAAATACAAGTAGCCCCGTGAAGGACACCTACCTGTGTCCTCCTGCAGGGGAGAGCAGGAGTGACCTGTGCCCATCAGATGTGAGGCAGGAGTACACAGACGCTTGGAGGCAGAATCTCGAGTGTAAAGTTGAAAATGTAATTGCTTTATGACTAACCCAAGTTTGCACAAAACACCACAAAGCAGCAGCATGGTAAGACTGACAGAGCATCAGGCTGTGATTTGAAGCCCAAGTTTCAAATGTGAAGCCTGAAGTCCATGCTGTGATCTGCAATGCGTAATGGGGAGATCTCCAAACTGCAAGTGGTTTATTCATGGTTGGGTAACTTAACCCCCAGAGAACTCCCTGTCACAGAAAACAAACAGCTTGATGTACTGGAAGTAGCTTTGTTAAGCCAGCGTGGTCTCACTCTCCTGGGGAGACAAAACGTCTTCCAGCTCTGTTCCCACATTGATCATGTACTGGCAGAGCAGTTGCGAAGAAGTCAATTTGCTGCCCTACCTGCAATATAGGAACTATGGTTCTTGCTTAAAGTGCTCAGAGATCTGCAGCTAACTGTGAATGACTGATTTCTTTGTTCACTGATCAAAATAGCTCTTTTTTCCATTTGAAAACAAAATATATTAACCTCAGATCAGCAAGTCAGTTTTGTCTCTCTCTCAAATAAAATCATTTTTAGGGTATCATTATGAATTTTAACTTATTCAAACACATTAAACATCTTATTAAACCTTTTCCAGCTCATCAACAGTCTATAATTTTTTAAAAATAAATGTAATTTACCTGAATAATCACTTTTTAAATACAATATTTCTATAGAAATTAATTTATTTCTTTAGAAAGAACAAGCGATATTTTCTTTCTTTCGTCTCACTGACATTTTGATACTCTTGGTTCCATGAACTCTTGGATAACACAGAATAACACTTAAAAAATTACAGGAGTTTTTATTTACACTGAGGAATGCATTCATCAGTGTGGCGGCAATAGCCACTCTGGTTCTCATTGCAAACACAAGAGCTTAAACAAATTCCCAAACATGCAGCTGTGATGCCTACTGTGTCCAGCTGTGATGCCCATGACTATTTTAAAGATCCTTTACAATACTAATGTAACAGCAAACTGTTACAATCTGCATGCAATACAAAGGTTCCTTGACTAAATGAATAATCTTCCATTATAATTCAAGAGTGCTATTAATGGTAGGGATTTACATATTTTTAAGTATCATATGCTTAATTTGTCTTTCAAATTACTCCAAACATTCAGTGCATTGGTAATGATCCTTTTGACTGTTTTCTTCTATCTTGTTGAATTATTTGAGAGAGTTTCATCACTGTAATAAATCATAGATTGCTTAGTTGGAGTACTGAATTTGCATTTAGTTGTCATGACTGCAGCTGAACACCTTTCAAATGTTTAAATCTCTCTGCCACCTCAACACCTTTTTAGAAAAGCAGCCTCTCAGTGTCCTACAGAAATTAGCCATCAAAGGAAAGACAGTTACCATAATCTGTGAAACCACTGAAGCATCATTCAGGAAGCCTTTTTCCCCCTTAATTTACTTGTTACCTAGGAAGAAACTCAACTGGTTTTATGTTATTGATCCTTCCCTGATGGTTATCTCGATAAATAGATTATAAAATAGTGCTCTGTAGGGTCATGGCCATTCCTGTCATTCGTAATTTCCATTTCTATTAAAAAGATACTGTCATTTTATTTCAAACTCACTAACACATGTGTTTCAATTTAAAACTGAAATTATCTCACACAGATGCAAAACTTCTTGTTGCCACCCCAGGGATTGTGCGAATTGGTATACACTTTTTTTTTTTCCTCATTGTAACCTCTTCAGCTTGTGTGTTCCCTTTGAGCAGCCACATAAATTCCTCCTTCCACCTGCAATATTATTCCCTTTAGAAAGAATTGCTTTCACTCCATTGGGATATGTCAGAATTAACTTACTGGAACCCAAAGAAGTCTTTCAAAAATATTTATTATATTTAGATTTAAATAAGAAAGGCTTCTATGCAAGACTGCAGACAATCTACAGTACAATTAGAGCAAAATCTTAGCATTCAAATAGTAATTTAAACAGGAACTCAGCCACCTAAAGAAACTCCTTTCCACTTCATCATCGTTCTGGGAACCGTGCCCTGAGACCTGTCCAACAGTCTGATCCTGTGGAGTTAGTTCTACTGGTATAAAACTGGTATAAGAGGAAAATCAGACTCAAAATTTTCACTTTTTCCAGCTGTTAAGTGCCTTTGAGTTAGTCTCCTTTCTGCTATTAATACTGAAAAATGTCATTTCCCTGACCTTTTCTTTCCCTGCCTTTTCTATTTGGATAATGAAAGTAAAATGGTAAGATTCATGACAACATTACAGAAATTAAATCATATTAGCACTGCCTTCAGTTTTGTATTCTTGTGGACCATGCTTCACTAACTGGTTTGTATACATCTACTAAAATTATTTACATAAACACTATTAACACAGTATCCTTTATTCTTTTTTTTCAGCAAAGTAATATGGAAACACTTATCTACTTGCAAAAATAGCTCGCTGGATAGATTTCTTACTCTTGAAAGCTGTTTAGCAACTCTACTGACTTACATGAAAATTAAGGAAGGATGAATTATGATTGGGTTATACCTAAACTACAGGTTGGCTTGCTACAGATCAATTTAAAGAGTTGGGGTTTTTTTCTACATTTTTACTTCAGAACTCCTACCTATTCTGTTGATGATATGTTGTGGGAGTAGCACGTGTGTTTGACTTCTGCTTCATTGAAACAAAAGTACCATTTCCTTCCTCTTCAGGTCAATTATCTCATATACTTGCAATTTCAAAACCTAGCAACTGAATTTATTTGCAAGAAAATGCTCGCACATTGAAGGATGTCCCTGTAAGTAAGGGCTACTCTATGTAAGGCAATGCAAAATCTGAGTCTTTAAAGTATAATGTTGACATTTCAGCTCTTCAGTTTCAGACTACTAAGGTAATGGCATAAATGCCATTTTCTTTTTGAGATGGAAAACATGCATTTCTATTACAATGTGGCAACATATCTCTATGTACCATTCATGACAGAGAATTTTAGATAAATTTGTGTAAAATCTCTTCTTTATGTCAGTAGGTATTGGAATACTCTGATGTCCAGTTTTCATGGTTGCTTGGAATCCTCTGTGACAGAGTTTTAACTTTTTTTTTATCTGTGTTCTCACTGAAAACCCATCATGATGGGTTTTGCAACTTACACTACCCAGCATTCTTCTGCCATTTAACATTCTTTGCTGCTACACAAACAAGTTGAATAAACTGTAGCAATGGTATGCAGACAAATGTGTTCCTTTGTTTATAGCAATCGCATAAATCTGTGTGTATTGATATTGATGCTGAGGTGTCGGATGATCCTGAAAGAGAGAATTTGGCCAGGATATCAATCTCTTATGATCCTGAAATAATGCCATGGGATCTTTAACTTCCACTTGAACAAGCACTAAAGGCAGAGAGCTGGAAGCTTGGATTAACTTCTTATCCAAGTGACACCTCTCGCAATGTTTTTGACCCTTACTTTAAAGCTGTCACCAGTTGCCTTGATTTATGGAATCACTATCCTTTTAAATCCTCCTCCCTCTTATCTCTGCAGGCAGTTTCCTGATTTGCTTTTCTTTCTCTTAGATCATCCATATTATTTCTTGACAGAGTCTGTGTGGACAGCCACACTTTCGATAGTACTCAGAAAGAAAAATGATTCTCTGTTTTCCAGTAGGACAGAAGACATTATGGACATTTTTAGTAATTTCACTCAGAAGACTCCAAGTCTTTTTATTTCAAGCTACAGCAAGATTTTTTTTTTATTTTATGTTTTTTTTTTTAATGCAGAGAAAAGTCACTACAAACTGCATTTCATCTTACTCTAGTTTCATGAGCTAAGTTTCCTAGAAAAATCAGAAGTGTACTATAGTAATAGGATACCATTTCTGTCATTCCAAAGAGCTTATGTTAGTAATAAAGAACCTGTTGGACTAACATTGTTATACCAACAAAAATGAAAGCTGGTCCCAGCCCCAGAGATTTTGTCTATCTTAGTAAATAGTATAAAAAACCACAACCAAGGAGCAAGTGAGAGCATGAGCACACCAATATTTAATAGTTGCCATGTTCCCCGCCAATGTTTTGCCTTGTGACATTTATCATTGTCTAGACAATACCTGGGCACAATTCAGAAGACAACACATGTCTGTGTCTGTTTCCCATGAGCAGTTTGGGTATTTTCATCCTGGTTTTCTTTGGAGAGAAGCTAGATGAAGTGTATGAAGTCAGACCATGCCATGCCATTGGAGGTCAGGAACACAGAACAGTCTTTGTCCATTGTTTGTAGCACAGATGCAGGCAAAGAGTCTGCAGCTGAACCACAAGAAAAGTGACAATGGAGGGACGTTGTGACTTAGCAGCCCACAGGAAGAAAAATTTGGGAGACAGCATATCACCTGGACAAATGCTGTCTGTATTGGCATAGTCCTGAGAGTATTTAAAATGAGATTTTCAAGAATGTGATGGTCAAGTTGAAAGACGTAATAAAACCTAGTCTGAAAAACTGAGAAGAGGTGTTTGGGTAGGATTGCTAGGTTTTTGTTTTCAGGCAGAAATATACATCATTTTAAAAAATGGTAAAGACACTACTATTGGCCATACTGTTATTAACTACTGCCCATATTGTTGGCTTTCACATTTTCCATTGGAGAGTGGATACTCAAAAAGTTCATTCAGCTCTGTTACAAAAAACAAACAAACAAACAGAAAACGAGTGATGAGGTGGGACAAGAATGGAGCAGAGCACATTTCTCCTGCTCCACTGGTGACTGATCTGCCTACTGGAAACATGACCTTTCCCAGACACTCATCCACCCAACCCCCACAAAATATTGAGTGCTCTCTATTATGTTGATTTTTATGCCATTGGTTGAGAAAAATCTTAAAACAATGCCAGAAAGGTAATTTTGCAAAGATGACTGCCTGTAAATTGGTGAATTTGGACCCGTGATCTCTGTAGAGTAATAACTTGAATGACAAAGGCAAGAAGAATTGTCAGACCCCTGCAAGGTGCAAATGAAAAAAAAATTCTACCTCCAGCAAAGTCACTATCTTTCTGATTTTAATATTACAACATTCTTCTGCAAAGAGATCAAACCAGTCCCACTATAAATATTCTGTACAGAAAACAAATTAGACTTTTTTTTCTTCTTTTTTTTTTTTTCTTTTTTTTTTTTTAAGTCACTGTTTGGTGAAGGAGTGAACTTTAACATCTTTCTGCAGAGACCATCTCCTGCTGCTCCAAACCAGCCAACTTTGGTAAGATCAGAAACAAACAGCAGAGTCCCAGTAGGCTGCAAACATCCTGAACATCTACTCATTAAAGTAGGGCCTTAAGATAATACAATATGGCCTCCTCTAGAGATATATTTTTTCCAAGAAAAAAATAATACACTGAATATTTTCAAGATTTTTTTTACCTGTCTAGAGACTTTTGTGATGAAGCAGGGAAAGTGCAGCATTATTTCAGTATGTCTTGGATGTATACAGTGTGAATATTGACTTTTTAATGATTAAAAATGTAAACATATCTTGCAGAATCCACAAAGCTTCAATACATGACTAGCATAGTTACTTAGACTGTGGGTATTTTAAGAACAAATAATTTTACTCAATATATTTATTACAGCTTTCTTAAATGACTTGTAATTTGTAAAGTTGAAGTCCTGTTTTTCCAGAAGTCAATTATCACAAAGCTATGGGAGAAAAACATTCTTTTTTCCACATGAAACCCAAGTTCTTAAGCTCTGTTCACACAGTTGGGCATGCAGAATCAGCAAAGCTCTTAAAATTTCCCCAGGGTCGGCTTAGACCTCTGCGACTTAATGGCAGTGTAACAATGGGATAGGGCTTCTCACAATCTTCCCACTGACTTCCAAACAGAATAAAATTATAAAATAAATAAAATGAAATAAAAACAAATAACCATTTAATCTTCTCTGACATAGAAAGTAGTTGTGATGGTATTAACTGGCAAATTTGTCCAGATTGAGACTGCAACCCTCACTGTGTTTACTCTAATGAGACCAATGCCACAGTTGTTGGAAGTGTAGCATGTAAAAATTCTTTATTGTTTATGCACTACTTTGTTTTGCTACAGTAGCTGAGGCAATTTAAAGGACAACTCATTGGACTTACTGCAGCATAGATGTGTAATATAAACATTATATTAATATCACAATACAGTGTAATTTAGCACTTTTACATCTCCTGAAGGCATACTACTATACTGTGCTTCGTCTCCTTTGAACTGAAGATATGCCTTTTCTTAATGAGAGCACAATTTTTAACCGATTACTGAGAGACACTTTGGCTGAATATTTTACAGAATTTTATGGTTCTTACAATCCCAATTCTCTTTTAATAGAGAAAAATTGGCTGGCTTTCTCATATGAGTCGTTCTGGTGTTGAAAAAGGGAAAGCAGCCAGTAAATGTTACATAAAAACAGGAGGGGAATTGAGTTACAGAAGTACCCCAAAGCATCCAAACCAGTAAAACACATCACATATTATTCTTGAACAGTGCAGCCTCTTCATAGATGCTAGACTACTTCTCTGAAGTCCTGTTTTATATGTGATTGACAATAAAACTACACACCCTTATCTAGAAGCTGTCTTGACTACCGAGAGTCAGGCCTTTGACATCCATGGAGGAGCTTCTTTTCATCCTACCTAGACTGAGCACAGACAGGTCATCCTGTGTCCTTTATCTCTTTCCTGCTGTCAAAGCATCAGCTTTATCCCTATTCAGTTTGGGTTTCTGTTGCCTATCACTCCTATCCCAAGTGACATACCCTGGGGAGACACTCCGTGCCACCCTTGTGCATTGATGGATTCAGCTGTAAATTCCACACAGACTTTGCCTTCTCCTTCCTCCAGTCTTTCCTGGAGTTGTCTCAACTGTGAGGCCCACAAAAGACTTGATAACAATTATACAGATGTTATAGATTATGAATGGGTTATGAAAATAATAGAGTTGCAATTAGTTTATTTTAATTCCCCAAATTAATCAAAGAGAGAGAGAGAGTGAAAAAAAAAACAAAAAAACCACAAAAGGTATATGACTAGGTACAGAAGGAAAATCACTTCAGATCTGAAAAGGTAGAAAAAAACAACCTAAAAGAAAAGAGATACGTTTTTTTGAGGAAAAAAAAAAAGCTACTAAAGCTACCACTGGAAAACAGCTTGACCATCATTCTGCTTCAATACTTTGTTATTATAGGCTGTCAAACCCTTGGGCAGAATTCAAGGGTTTATAGGGCTGGTCCAGGTTCAGGTTCAGTGCATTGCTCTGCTTGAGGACATTTGACCCCATTTCCTTGCCCCTAGAAGGACTCAATAAGTGCAGCTTCATGGCAGCATCATGACTGAGCTCTTCCACTTCCTATAAATAAACATTTGTAAGAGTGGAGCACAGCTACCACTTCGCAGGTAAGTCTCTTAAAAAAAAGTACGTGGAATACGTGGAATAACTAGTGCTAATATTTTTATTTGGGGTAATGTTTCTCCCAAAGGAGAAACAGGAAGATACCTTCAAAATTTCTGACATTATAAGATTTCCATATTCACCTGAAAACATACCCTCATTTACTGAATGGTGAGAGGATTGCTGTGGAAGGTGAAAGACTGGAATTTCTTTTTGTTGTTAGAAACAACACTTGATCATGTGTTTTATGAATTTGGGATAAATTCTGTTATTACTGACTTAAAAAAAAAAAAAAAGAGGCATTGTTTCTGTTTCTCTTTAAAGTAGATTTAAGAAACTAGTCCTTTTCCTTCCGAAGCTCTAAAATTTTCTGGAAAAAGAACTCAAGAGAGCTACCATTTTTAAAAAACAAGAAGAAAAAAAAGAAACTAAAACCTGCCCAGCTTTCATTGTAAATCTTGTTCCTAGATTTTGTCTGACCTAACGTAATCTAAGTTTCTCAATACTCTCAGATGCATTACACAATTCAGTCTCATTACTGTGTCCACACATCAATATTTTGTTCTCTATTTATTCTGAAAATTCTCTGCATCTCCTGATTCATATTGTAGCCATGCATTTGATGCATGGGCTTCCTTATACAGTGAAGCAGTAATTCCTGGCGGGAGGCACATTTTTGGGAATGAAAGAAGGGAGAAATCTGAAGAAGACCAATCAGAGGGTAACAAAGTGTACATTTAGTAGAAACTCCTATTCTTACCGTCTGGTGATATCAGAGTAAGACTGTGTTCTGCACTGCGTCTTCTGTAATGTACTTTATTTAAAGAAGTACAGCTCCCATGGTACAAAGTTTCTTAAAGCCAAAACCAAACATAAACATAGAACTCACTTAGAAAGAAGCTTATCCCCACATGAACTAGAGCAATGGCCTACAATAACTAGGTGTTCCTAGATTAAATACTTGAACTGCTTACTTTTGAGATCACATCTCAAAATAACATAACTGCAGATTGTGTTTTCCAAAAAGTAACAGGCTTGATCTGTCTTGGCTGGGTAATAAAATTGTTGTGGGAGGTTATTGTAGAGCATGTTCTTTAGGCAAGTGTGCTCCAGGTTAGATCATTCAAGCCTGAGATGAAACCCCTGCTCTGGCAGTTGGCAAAGGGTCGTGTTCTTCAGAAAGATGCAAGCCCCAAAAATGTCTGAGAAAAGGCATTGGCCATGGCTCAAGAATCTCTTTTCTGTCTTTTATGAGGGGTAGAAGGGAAGGCTGGAGGCACTGCAGAGTTAGAAGGAAGCTTGCTTAGGTGGTAGGGAGGTAGCAGAGCTAAATTATGACTTATGAATAATAATTTGTTGTCATGAGGTTTTATTGTGTTTGGCACTGAATGGCTGTGTCCTTATAGGAATTTCGTTCAAATGAAAAAAAATATGAATAATTTGTTTCTAAAATAAAAAGAACATGCAGGAATATCCACAAGAAAAATGACCTCTTTCATTCAATTCAGCTTTAAAAATTTGGACTTAGTGTCCAACCTGTTTGCTTAAATTCTATTCAATTGCCCTGGAGACTTATAGTGAATCAAGCAAAGTAAGAACCCTGCTTCCTAAATTTGAAACTGAACATCTATGGGTGAGATTTAAAAATCTCAGGGTACCTCCAAAGACTTTTTCACATGAGTTGCTGGTGCTGGTATTAGAATTAACTACAAGAGATATCCATCCCTATCAGAATTTTTCTAAGGGCTCCCTGACAAATGAACACTGGGAAGCCTATGTTTTTGGAAGGGTTAGGTATGAAGATTTGAAGAGCAAGTGAAGTGGAAACAGTGTCTGTGGAGCATGGTGTAAGAAAACAAGATATCCCACTTCTGCCTAAGCTGGATGTTGTACTTGCTTTTTTCCTGTCTCATTTCAGAGGTGGACCTATCCAGCTCCACATGTTTCCCCTGAAGCTCCTGGGTTGCTTTTAAAGCTGAGTGACAGCAACACTTGCACTAAAAAAGACTAGAGTTAGGATTTGCTGAACCAAAGTTCAGTGTATGTGGGTGTTCTTCCCGGTCAGACACTTGTGTGCCCATAGCAACTGACTTCTCATGATGTCCACTTTCTTGTGTTTTTCTTGGATGGCTGAAAGAGAGAATTCTTTACAGCTATTTGCTTCACTTGACCGAGGATGGAATGGTTCCAGTTGTGTAAATACCTCCTGGTGCTCTTCAGGCTTTTCTCCTCACTACCCCATGGAGATGCATTTGCTTAAGCAGGGCATAGTATGGGAAGAAGCTCAGCTGGATTCCTCCCTCCGAACCTTCCAGCATATCACAGGCTTGAACTACAGTATCTCTGTCAGTACAGATCTTAACTTCCCTTTGTGCAAAAAAGACCAGTTGCACCACATTAAGTCATGGTTTTGTCTAATGGACAATTAAACACATGTGACTCTTGGTAGGACTTAGGACTTAGGCCTCCAGAGACATTTAATATCCCAATCAACTACACATTTGTCTATTCTTATACAAGTCCCTTGAGATAACAATGGTACAAAAAATAATATTATCTAATTAACACATGCAGTTGGAGTCTGATCTTTGTTTTTCCCTTGGAATGTCTTAGCTGAAACTGCACACACATTACTACAGTATTTATGAGGATTATATAAAGTGCTTTTTCCCATACACATAGTGAGTATGAGTTTCATCCATCAGTGTGATTTTGCATAAGCCCTGTGAGTAAAAGGTTATGCATGACTTTGAAACCCTACCTCAAGTGGCAGACAAAACGGAAAGTATATAGAATATGATACACAATGTGTGGATACGCATTTTTTCTCATGTTGAGTTGTAATATATAGTTTATGAATATTGCGTTGAGGCTGGAAGGTATAACATTTTGTATAACATAGTTTTCCTTTGTATGTTTGATAAAATAAAAAGCATGGGAATTACAAACCATGTTTTGATATTCTGTGTCTGAGTAATAACACCTGAAATTTACTGCTGATTTTGGAGGCTTACTTCCTTCAAAATATCTAATGTTAAAGAGGAAAAGAGTAAAAGAGTAAAACCTAGTATTTATAAGACCCCAGCTCCTAGTTTTCTGGCCAGATGACTAGATGTTTCCTAGAAAATTGATGAAGAAAGGAAGATACCTGAGTCCTGGGCTGATACAAAGTCCTGTAGTCATGTTTGTTTCTGGAGCTATGTTGTTGATATCTGCTGAACATATGACATGCTGTTAAAAAAAAAAATTGAAAAAAAAAATAATAAAAAAAAAAAAAATAAAAAAAGGAAATTGACTTCTGACTGGTAAAAATGACCCTCCTTTTCCACATATAGCAAACAACACAGTGTGTTGAACCTAGCAAATCTATATGTGGAAGTTACTATTACAGATCAGACAAAAGGTCCAACCAGCCTTTCCTTATCCTTTGACTAAGCTTTAGAGTAGGGAACATCTTTCCTTGTTTTTCCCTTCTCACTGTTAACTTTCTTCTCAAGCCCTTCAGTATACTTAAAACTTACTCCCCAAGGAAGTAGTAGTAGCAATAGAAAAAGGCCAGGCAGAAAAAAACCCAACATACTCTAGAGGTCACAGAGACAAGGCAGGCAGTATTCTTCTATTCATAAGCTGCTGATCTTTGGCAACTTTTGGCATTTTGTAGTTGCTTTTTCCATAGAGGTGGAAATCATACAGGTTCTTGGGTTCATTACAAAAGAGTGTAAAAGAAAGGCCATCAGCATCCTTACTATCTTTAGAGGATTTGTCTTAGTACAGAGAGAGCTGCTAACCATAAAATAAAGATCTCAAAAGAAGCAGGTCTTGAGTCTAGCTTATGTAACTTTAATGGAGTCCTAAATCTGAAGGAGTGCTGAGCACTGACCTGGAAAAACAATTGTCAATACAGATATCTAAGAAGTGACAGCAAAAAATTTCCAGTTAGTTTCAACAGTTGAGCCTGCAAAATGGAAACTGCATTTCCCAGAGGATTCCTAACAGTTAAAAAACAAAATCAAAAAAAACCCAAACCAAAACAAAAAAAACCCCACAACAACAACAAAAAAGCCCTCCTGTCTCCTAGACTAGATACTGATCAGGATGCTTTATTTAAATAATTTCTGAAAAAATAAGACCCTGTAAAACATAACTTATTTCCTGGTACAAAGGTATTAATCATATTTGTACCTCATTCAGTCCAGTTGGATTAAGTTCTTGCTGAGCACATCAGTTTTTATTTGCTTTTTGTCATACTAAGAAAACATTTAAAATTAGAAAATAGCTTTAAATCTATATAAACATCTGCAGCTGAAAAAGGACCCACTCAGAGGGAAAATCCTTGCTTTTTAAAACAAACTCACTTTCTTGAAGTGCTTTCAATCCAAATATTCAAATGTTTTAACCTTTGTTGTCTTTCCTCCCTTCTTCACACACATCTTTGTTCAGTAGTTGCAGTATACTTGATTTAAATTCTAGGTCTTCACTTGGTCCTCAATATACTGAGTTTTAGACATGCTAAAGTCCCATTAAAAATAATAATAATAATAATAAATATATATATATATATATATATTTAAACTCCAGACCATGCTTCAGCTTTAGAGATTTGTATGGCAAGAGAACTGATGTGTGTCTTTCACTATGGAGTGCTGTAAAACAATAAATGTGTCTGGAAAGTTAAATGGACAAGCCTGTATCAGATATCCATGCCAAAATGCCATCATTCTGCAAACCTGAGAAGCCCAATAGGACACTTTACATGTCAAAAATTAATCATTTAAATGCAGTGGGAGCATAGCCTAGATTTAGACAAGTCCAGGCTATAGACTTTAACAATATCTGACATATAGGTTTGCAACTGTATCTGTCATATAGAGATGTAGACTTTAATTTTATTTTCATAATTTCATTTTCATAAAGAAAATCCTTCCGGATTGTAGGAACATCTAGCTCAAATATCAAACCTCCATTAAAGAAATGTGACTCCTCATTTTAGAAAATGTAGAATTTTTATGTGTCTATAAGGTCCATTGGTCTTAATTAATTTTTGGACTATCCACAAATTGAATTACAGTCTATATTTTGAAGAAAAAATAATGAATTATGAAGACGAAGGACTGATTTAGCAAACAATTCAGTCAGAACTCGTAGATGAAAATACAAGAGATAGTGTTGCATCTGGAAACCATGTGTGTTAGAAAAAGATGTTCATTCCAAGACTGGCCTTTGGCTTCGGTTTCTCTGTGTAGTTCTGTTCACCCTTGAGGTGTAACAGGCATAAACTTTTTTAAACTCTAAATGCACACATCAGGATTTGTATAATCTGTGTGCAAATGGAACTACCAAAAGAGCTGGTTACCCTATTCCTAGAAACCAAGTACTAGCCCACAATGATTTCTCATTTTCTGTTTTAACAGAGACACACGACAGCTGATTTCAGGTTGATTATCAGTCATCACCTAGTTTTTCTGCTTTGAAATCACAAGTTAGTTTTTCTGGATGATTTTAATCTTACCTTTCATCAATTTTACCTTTCAATCATACCTTTCAAGCAGTAGCCAAGATTAAACAGCTGATCTAGTTTCTGAATGTGAATTTAGGTAACCATTTAAAATAACTCATTAGAATAAATAAAGAGAAAATGTCAGGGGCACCTGTAGGCAGAATTAAAATTAACTACCCTGTCAGCTTCTTGCTTAATTTGTTTAAATATCCCTGTATCTCCAATTGTTTTTAATTTGAAGATTTGAATTTCATTTGACAGGTGTTGCAATGTCATCTGACTTTACTCATACAGTCTTCATTTCATATCTGCTTTGCTCAGACGAGGCTTAGAAAGAAAGAAGGAATTTTTAAAATGAACATGAACAAATTCCAAGCATGAGAAGATATCCCACAGGAGATTCAAAGGAACATGAAATAAATAATATTAACAGGAATTGTATAGGCAAAATTAATCATTACCATATACTTGAAAATCCCAAACACTTGAAAAACCACTCATTGGCTTACATGAGAGACTCAAAATACATGATGTTTTCCAAGCATGATCTTCAGATATCTTTTATTTGCTTTCTATTTTTTAAGTTGCTATGGTTTGAATTTCTGAGCTTCTCTCTGCTATGGTCTGGAAGATGTTGTTGTATTTACATTTAGTGGAAATAAATCTCATAAGAATGCAAAGCTTAGAGATGAATTTTGTAAGACTTGATATAACATGATGAGACTTGGCATCACAGAGACAGGTAAGAAGCCACCCACTTAACACTGAAAATTTACTGTATACAACACACCATGTTATAAGATCAGTAAGACTGCTGAAAAACCCTTTTACAAAGTGCAAGACTTTTCTGTGCAGTGTTTTAATTACCTTCCCAAGCTGATAAAATGCTGAGACTGCTCTAAGCTTTTGGTAGCTGCATTCAACTCTCTTAAAAATATTCCCAGATCTCTTTCATTGACCAAGTGAATAACTGATCCATCAGGTTGGCATTTGTTAGTGAGCAACAGCTTGGAATTTTACTTTTCTGATTCAGAGATAGCTTGAGGGGTTCCCTTCCCAAACAACCCCAGTGTTTTTCTGGAAAACCTAAGAGCTGTTCCACAAAAAGCTTGCTTAAAAAGAGAGGACCATAACAGAAGAGCCCAAGAAATCATCCCTTGGGGTCTTTACATCAGACCTGGTTGCTTCTGCATTGTGCAGGCTCTCTTACTGCAGTCTCACACATGGTTATTCAGTGAACTCTGGCTGAGGGAGACAGCAGAAACCATGCTATACTGCTGGGTCAAGGTAAGCTAATAGCATCATTTGTTCTCTCTCTAGAAGAGAAGAAATAAAAACCAGAATGTGTAAAGTACTACAGCACAGTACTGCAAGACTGATGCTTGCAACGCTCATTATCTATGAAATGCATTCCACTTCCTTCAGAAGACTGTAAGAGCTGGAAATCTACAGTAATTATATGCCATTTTTATTACAGTCTTCATGTATTTATGTTATTGACAATTTTCAGGGAACTGGCGTTAGACCTTCCTGTAAACTGGGAGACAGGACACAGGATTAGTTTACCTTGGTCAAGTCTTTGAAAGAGTTGAACCTGGGCCATCACCAGACCACACACTTCTTCCTCACCTGGCCAGGTAGAATTAACTTTTTATTTCCATCTCACAAAAACAGAGCTCCTTACAACTACACTTTGAGTTTAAACTGCACTTTTACTTCCTCTCAAAGAAGACAATGGCATTGCAGCAGGAGTTTAATCTGACTTTTATTTCTATCAGGAAAGTAGTCTGACTTTTTAAACTGATCTGCTGTGACTTCTAAGTTGAAGACAAACACAAAGGATTTCATTAAAACCAAATTACTTAGCTTTTTTGAAACACCCCTGCTTGGTATTTGCTTTCTACACATAAAACCTGTTTTTCTTTTACCCCTCCAAAACAGTTTGATAAAAAAGACCTTCAAGCCTTACTATTCAACAATTGGGCCTTTAAAAATAAATTTTGGGTAATATGAGTTTTTTACAACATATTTCTATATTTATTTCTTGGATTAGCGTATTTAAGGGCTGTGAGGAGTTGAGGGGACTAACTGCTTTTTTTAAACCACATGGGTTTTTTTGGCATTAGCAATGAAGTTGTTCTATGCCAGACAACTGAGGCTTATGAACAAAGCTACTTAATTTAAAAGTTCATGCACAGGTTACAGAAACACCAGTGGCATGGGCAGGTTTTCTTCTCTTGCCTCTTCTAAACCCTTGAACACCTACTTTCACAACCATAGCCAACTCTAACTGAGGGGTAAATATATCCCTGAAGAAAGCAAAATGCTTATGCTCTTGCTTCTCTAGGCATGCTCAGTAAACCCCGACACAGGTCTTGTGTCAAGTCCTCATTTAGTGCTTAATTCTTCTTACAGGCAGCAGGTATTAAGCAAGATTCTTGCAGCAGCTGTTCTGGGAAACACTGGCAGGACTGTAATCCTCCCAGTTGAAATACTCCTAGGTATTTACTGATTCTCACTGCTCATAGCTGAAGAGGCTCCAAGTCATTGGAGCCAAACTAACCCTGGGGTCTCAGTGTTAGTAGCCAAGTGTAAAAATGAAGAAAAATGTATGTTCAGGATCTGAATTTTAGGTTAAATAAGAAAAATACCCAGATCAAAACCTCTACTGTGGGGCACCTAGGAAGATTTGGTTTAGCTTTTGAAGCCTTCTCAAAACTTTCTTTTTATCCTTTAAATTTCATACAGCTTTTGAAATGTAGAATATAATTTCAAACTGCAATTAGAAACATATTTGCCTATGTCTCAAAAAGGTAAATTTATGTTTATTCCTCCACCCTTGGTTCCTTGCTTTATTTGAAACTTTTCAACTTCTGTTTCATACTTTGGTGACACCAAAGCTGGTTTGTGGGTTTTTTTTTGTTTGTTTGTTTGTTTGTTTGTGTGTGTTTTTTTTGTTTATTTTTTTGTTTTTTTTTTTTTTTTTTTGTTTTGTTTTTTGTTTTGTTTTTTTGTGTGTGTGTGTGTTTGTTGGTTTTGGTTTGTTTTGTTTTTGTTTTGTTTTGTTTTGTAACTAGACTTTTATGGGTTGAGTAGACAGAGTACTAGCTGCTGCAGTTACATTTTTTCACTTCTTATTTTAAAGAAAATCAGATCATTCTGAATGGAAAACTTTTATAACCTTTGTATAAGATGGGCAAGGTGGACACCAGTATCCTCCATCCACAGGATAAATAAGATGATTGTATTTGCCTGTGTAACTTGGGAAAGAACTAGAGCCAACTCTAATAGGAGCATTGAGATGGTTGAGCTTCCAAAGTCTGGATGGGATTTCAGGCAAGACTGCCACACTAATTCACTTATTATTTAAGGAGTCAGATCGTACCAGGTCATACTGCTGGATACGGAAAATTCATAGAAGTGTGAAGTAGCTTTTATAGAAAATCTCCCGGTGAAAATTATTCAGAGATTAACACCCTTTTTCAGCATTCCCTGTTTATATCTTTGAAGAAACGTGAACGATCAGTGCTTCCTTGTTGTGCTACTGGATGTCCTCTCACCTGGTCATGGTTCTGCAGAGCAGACTGCAGAGTCAGAAAGGCTAAAACACAAAAGTTTTCACTGTCACAGGCAGATTATGACTAGTTTGCCTTTTACAATAAGAAACAAACCATAACCGGTACTTGGAAATTTTCAAATTACTTTCATATTATGGTGCTGCCTGACATTCTCTTCCCATTTAAACCCATCTTTCTACTGTTTGAGTATCAGACTGTGTGCACTGCACCAGATGAGGTCTTATTATTATCTTGTACACAGGCATTTTTTTCCTCTTTCTCTTTGGATCATGTATGCATTTATACAACTCCACAATTCTAGCAACTCATAGTCACACTGTAACTCTCTAGTATGCAGTCTTCTTTTCTTCTTTGTTGCTTTCAAGCCCTCACCATCCAGCCCCTCCAGCAGAAAGTTTTAGTACTGCTTAACTAAATGTTCTCACTTTTCATTGTATTGAATTTTCTCCCATTTCTGTCCCTGTAACAAAAGGCCATCTAATTCTTTCTCTATGGCACTCCCATCTTTCACTACAGTGACAATGACTTCCAACTCTGTGCTGTCATTTTTTACTAGATGACTCCTGGCTTTCCATGCCAAAGTCATAATGAAAACGTTACGTGAAGTCAGTCCAAGTTTGATCCTCAAGAAATTCCACTGCAATGTCCATGTGATCTAAGGCTTCCTATTTAGATACAACTTGTCATCTCCTGTTTAAGCAATTCTTTAGCCAAGTTCTAGTTCCTGTGTTAATCGTGCCTGGCCCAAGAAATTTCCCCTGTGACCCAGTCTCAAATACTTTACTGAAGTCCAGATATGTGACTACATTTATTGCATTTTCCTCATGAGAAAATGAAGTGTTTTATCAAGAAGACTGAGAGTCTTCGATGCAAGACATTTTGGATAGTCGGTATTTTTGTCATATTTTCAGTGGACTTTCTTTCTTTAAGCCTTGAGTGGTATTATAAAGAGGATAATTACCTTTCTTTTTTTTTTTTTCCATACCACTACTAGTTTTTCCAGTTCCCCATAATAATGACAATACTCCAAACTGTCAAGTGCCTTAAAAATCCTTCATATCAGACCTATTATTTTATCAGGATTTTGCCTATTTGTTTGTTTGTTTTTTTCCAGAAATCTTGAATGCATATTATTCTTTCTCTGTTCACTTCTCCTTCAGGTCAAGAACAACAAACACTGAGTTTTCCTTCCACTTCACATGTTATTTACTATTTCACTATTACTTTCATTAGTCACTCCACCTTTATGAACACAGTCATTACTGAAACATAAAGATTCACAGGGTTTTGAGTGCAGTTCCTTTAATGTCAACTTAGTCTGCCCTGCACAGCTACCACTGTTCTTTGTTTTTTGCTCTGCACAGATGCCTTGTGAGAATTATGTTTTTCTTATATATATTTTTTTAAGTTGGTCTTGCTCCATCCTTACATATTCTAACCTCCATGTATCTTCTTCATAGATTGATCCTTTTTCCCCGCTCTTTACAGACTCTGCATAACATTTTCTTCTGTAATACCTCTATAACATCTACAATGACCCTGCCACTGTTAAAATTATAGTTATTTTTCTCTTGCTCAGTGTTTATCCTTAAAAAACATCTGTTCACTGGAACAACTGGAACATACCAATAACACCAATAACTTTTATAAACTGTATGGAAAATTAATCTCACACATGTGCAGTATTAAAATTATGGAATCATATAGAATAGAATAGAAGAGAAGAGAATAATTTCAGTTGGAAGAGACCTACAATGATTATCTAGTCCAACTGCCTGGCCACTTCAGGGCATATATTTTTTATATTTTATATGGCTTCTGTTCTTGACTGCTGTTTTAGGGTAAACAACTACAGAATACAACCAGACTTGTGTCACCAGTTTTCTGAGGGAGTCAAACAAATCAACTCCAAGACTTGAGGTCTTCTGATTGACAGCAGAGAATGACAGGAAGGCCAGCTAACTCATTTGTTTTATGAAAGAATCAGTACAACTAATTTTTATGCCAAAACTCAATGCCAAACAAACTCTTTTTGTGACTCAAATCCCAGCCTTCTCTATAAGCTTCATGTGTGTATTTTTATTGTTGTCATAGGGCATCCCTGAATTTTCCATCTTCATCTGGCATCAGTACAGCTAAAATGATACTACAAGTTGGCAAAAGAAAAGCAATACATTTAGTGAGTTTCAACATGAAGAATTTTCAGTCGTGAGAAACTGGAAATAGTGTACTCATCTGTAACACAAAAAAGGTCATAAGGCCACTGTCAGCAGTGATGAAAAAGATGGTGTAAATTACATCTAGGCTTTGGTGAATCATAGAATCATTTAGGTTGTAAAGACCCTCAAGATCAGTGAGTCCAACCATAAAGCTAACACTGCCAAGTCCACTACTAAATTATGTCCTTAAGTGACACATCTACATATATTTTAAGCACCTCCAGGGACAGTGACTCAACCATTTCCCTAGGAAGCCTGTTCCAATGCTTGACAACCATTTATGTGAAAAAAAAAAAATAAATTCCTGATATCTAATCAAAGCCTCCTCTGGCACAACTTGAGGCTGTTTCCTCTCATCCTATCACTTACTATTTGAGAGAAGAGACCAGCACCCTCCATGCTACAACCTCCTTCCAGGTAGTTGTAGACAGTGATAAGGTCTCCCCTCAGCCTCCTTTTTTCCAAGTTAAACAACCCCAGTTCTCTCAACCACTCCTAGTAAGACTTGTGCTCCAGACCCTTCAGCAGCTTCATCGCCCTTCTCTGAACTCACTCCAGCACCTCAATGTCTTTCTTGTGAGGGGCTCAAAATTGAACCCAGGATTCGAGGTGCAGCCTCACCAATGCCCCGTACAGGGGGATGATCACTTCCCTGGTCCTACTGGCTGCACGAGTGCTGATACAAACCAGGATTCTGTTGGCCTTTTGGCCACCTGGGCACACTGCTGGCTCATATTCAGCCAGATGTCAAGCAGCACCCTCAGATCCTTTTACACCAGGCAGCTTTCCTGCGACTTTTCCACAAGCCTGTAGCACTGCCTGGGATTGTTGTGACCCAAGTTCAGAACCCGGCACTTGGCTTTATTAAACCTCATGAAATGAGGTGAAACCTATGAAAATGCAAAATGAGCAAAATTGTTACATTCAGAAAAAGACAATAGAAATTCTTTTTACCATACGCATTATATCAAGACTACTTGTGATCTTTTTACTTTGGTTTACACACATGGAACTCTGCTGAATTAACTACAGAATTACTTTGGACAATCACTTCTCATGAATGCACTGACTGTGATTGACTACATACTTCTGATCAGACACTTCACTGTCTTTACAGACACATTACCGAAAATGAGAGATTTACAGAGATTCATTATCAGTGGACAGGTATTTTTTCGTTGGACTATCTTAACCAAGTTTCTTAGAGTATTTCTGATTCAGTTCTTCCAGCCCGTTCAAAACCTTGAGGCCAGGTATTAAAAAAAAAAAAAAAGCATAGATCAGGGTGGCACTTTTCAAGCTATCTCAATATAACTTTGACATGTTCAGTTAATTATTATCTTGATGGTGATTCATGTCTTGATCTGCTGTAGAGAGTAAAACACATGTCTTCTTGTATTGTGAAATGAGGAGCTTCAGCAAACTCCTAGCCATTTTAACTTCTGTTAAATTGTTTGGAACCCAGAGCTAAGTGAGATAAATTTCATCTAAAATTCCTGATTCTAAACATTACTGTTCATACGGAATAACACCTGCTGTAAAACCCCATTTTAGCAAAAAACATAAAGGATACAAGGACATCACCCATCTTCACTGCCCTAGTAATGTGTGTGATGCCTGGTGGAGATATCAAGTAATCTGGGTAAAATACATAGTGATATTTAACATCACAGGAGTCCAAAAGAAGAATAGATAATTTAACAGAATCAGTGCTGCAGGAAAAATAAGAAAAGATAATTATATGAATCTATTTTAGGGCAATTGATGTTAGAGCTAATCAATTAGTCATGCAGAATACATAATAGCCACTATACTAAAGCATCATACAAAGGAACTAGATGGATTTTTTAAGAGCACTAACGAGACTTAGACACCAAAATACATTGACTTCTACTATCTCTTCCCTAAATCTTTTTATAACCACAGAGTAATTTCCTTGGCTGGCATACACTGACATGGTTCAGTTGAGCTGAGTGGAACTAAACAGATTTATGAGAGCTGACAGTTAATTCCTTATACCTCTTTCTTCCCCTGTTCTGCTTGCACAATTTAGCTTTCCTTGCAATTGCAGTTTGTTTTGGGTGGGCTTTACATCTCATAAGAGGAAATTCTATGCAGAAGTTTTCTTTCAAAATAAGTCTTTCTAATGTAAAAGTTTCCTTGATTATCTCCTTCTTCCCTTACACCTATGCTTTGTAATCTCTGAATTTTTTCTCATCTATAAAGTGGGAAGGGGATGTTATTTGGCGAGGGGGTTCCCTCCACAATACGTCATTTTTTTAACATTTTCTCAACACTTGCACATGTGAGTGGGTTTCTGCTGACTTCATTATTATGTGGGAGCAAAAAGGCTTGCAGAAAACCAGTCCTCTGTGAATAGTGAAAAATGCTTAGAAGTGCATTATAACTCCTAGTCATTAGATTAAAATTTCCAAATGAGCCAGCTTAAAATCTAATATAAGCTCCCAGATTTCTGCATCCAACTTTGATAATTTTAGCTGACATTCCTGCAATGACATTTTGCACAAATACTTTACGTAGTCCTCAACTGTAGAATTAGTTTTCGCACCTCTTCTCAATTCCAGCAGAGGAAAAAAAACACATTTAAAATTATTGATTTATTTAATGTTTCTCAACACCCCTTTGCTACTTAATGTATCAAACCACTGTAGAAATAAAGAAACCAGGTTGAAACAACCAAAGGTAATGAAAGTCCTCATAGTAATGTAGCTATTTTTTTTAATGAAGCCATCAAAAAAGCACTGACAATTATAAAATGTATGCAGTAGCATCATAGTTTAAAAAAATAATGTACTTTCATTTGTAACTCAAACACCTTTTGGATTTACATATCTCCCCGAAACTGGAATCTTTAATATGCATTATGACCAACAATGTATAATTCTGTACTTTCATGTAAAATTATTTAATATATACATTTAAAAAAAAATAATACATCCCATTCTTCAGTGTTTGAGGCTAATAAGAATACTGCCAAACAGTGAACTGTTAAGTCTGATGAGGACTGGATACTTTGAACATTAAACCTACCACTGGGTTTTTTGCACTGTGGTTTGCTTTAATCGTTCTTAGCAACTGTGTCTTGGATTGCTTAACATGATTTTAATTTATAATGGTATTAACACAGCAGTTTGTTGCATTGTCAGTTTTGAGAACCATGAAATGAAACATGCCATTACTGGATTTGTTTATAGGCACATGGGAAGATTTCATCATCACAAAAATCTTTTTCTTGGGACTGAACAGTTAAGACTTGGATTTTTTAACTGAAACAGGACAGACACTAAATATTTCAGTAAGAGACTGTTTTGTGTTGGGTTTTCTGTTGGAGAAAGAGTCTTGAGAAGGTGAATCTGAATTTAAGTTTTATACTCGTTGCTTGTATTGATACTGAAAAATCCTGTGTGAGCACTGGGATCCCATTGACAAACCTATATCCTCATATCTATCACTCTATCAGCAAAATATCTTTTTCTTTATTTTCAACCTGTAGAAATAGACTGCAGAATGAATCAGGGAGGTACCCTAACTACATCATGAGTAGTGTGTGCAACTACAAATCTGTCTACAGCATTTCCTGTGACATAGGGACTTTCTGATATGAGTGATTTTTATGATTTTTTTTTTCCATTTGTCTAATCCTTGTTTTAATTCCTGTAGGATTTTGTCATCCACTAAAGGCTGCTTGATTATATGCCACAGATTAACGCTGCACTGTGTGAGCAGGTTATTCCCTGACTTTTGGGACTTGTCATTGGGTAATTTTTTTGACGCTTACTGTTTCTTGTATCACAGGAAAGAATGAATAGTTATTTCCAATGTGTTTCGGCCAAGAGCAGCAAAACTAAACTGTACAATGTGCGGATGAAAAAAAGAAGCTAAATGACAATTGCTAGCTTCAAAATTAACTAGCAAAGAACATCAGCAACCCCGCAACTTACCTTTATGTCAGCAATCTCGCCCAAGAAGTATTGTTTGTTCAAGCTATTTGAGATATTGTGGCATTGTACATGACCTCCACTTCCATATTCCTTTACTCCATCAGTACATTTACTTGTCAGAAAAAGTCTGTTCTTCTCCAGCATCATCATTCTGAAACTGTCTTTGACACAGTGACCTAAAAAGCTGGAATTCTCGGTTCTTCTGCACACTCAGAAAGAGATGAAAGGGAAGATCCATAAAACACATGAAATGATTTTGAGATGTGTGGCACAGGAGAGGCTGGTGGATGTTTTGGCAGATGAATCTGGCTGTTGTAAGCGATATGGGCTAGGTACTCCTCTCACAAAGACCCATGCCAGCTGGGTCAGCATGGCAGGCATATCACTAATTCATGAATGTATTCTCAGAATCATTTCCAGATTGCCCAGCCTGGCAAAATGTAAGCATTTAGTGATGCTGAATAACATTCACAGGGAAACATCCCCCTTCCCATTTTCACCCCAGCTGGAATTGTTCCACTTGCTGCTGTCAATGCAGAGTCCTACAGACAGGAGGGAGAGTCCTGAGAGTTTTGTGTGCCTGATAATGGATCTGCTCTTTGTCAGCCAATTATGTTTCCCAGGTTACCTGTGACAAATCTCTATGTGTGTCGCAGTACCTAAACAGCAGTATTGCCTTTCCCTGTTAATATGTTCAATTTTTCTTCATATGTTTTCCAATCTATTTATTAATCTGTTGCTCGGAATACTTTGAAAACAGTAGTTTCTGATTGCAAAATCACATATAATTGCACAACTTGAAAAGACGCCAGTTTGCCATGAGAATGGTTACAAAATGTTTTAGATTGGCATTCTAGTCAATTTGATTTCTAATCTATTATCTAGGCTTCATGTTTGCCATTGCATGTTCTTGTTAAGTGCTGATAACTCCACATAGTTCATTCCAGTACAAATTAAACATTTTCCTACTGTAGCAAAGGACTGAGTATCAATCTTTTGTGATAAATAAAGACTGTGACTGCTTATTGATACTTACCATTAGGATACTTATTCTGTATTCTTAATGTCCTATACTTAAGGGGTTAGGATAATTGGTATCTAGAGTATAGGTCGTTATGTTTCCAAATTGGAAAAACTTGCATAAAAACTGGGCAAAGCTCCTTATTTTGTCTCTCCAAATGGGATTCAGCTCATGGACTAAACCTGAATTTACATACCTATATGTAGGTGCCTAGTTGTGAAATCACGTGCTGAGGTTGCCACTGTAGATGCACATGCAGGTGTATTCTAAAGCACCTCAGATAGAACTAAATTCCTACATTTAAGCAAGTGTATTGAATCCAGAATACAAAAATCATTTTGGATTATCCTAGAGTAGAGGCCTATATTTAATTTTACAATACTAACAGTTATGAAGCTTGTCAGGTCCAATGAGAAAGAGGCACTTTGGCCTTGTTGAACCTCACACAATTGGCCTCAGGCCACTGATCCATCCTATCCAGATCCTTCTTTAGAGCCTTCCTAGCATCAAGCAGATAACACTTCTACCCAATTTATTGTTGTCTGCAAACTGACTGAGGGTGCACTCAATCCCCTCATCCAGATCACTGATACAGATATTAAACAGAACTGGCCCCAGTACTGAGCCCTGGGGACGCCACTCATGACCAGCTGCCAACTGGATTTGACTCCATTCACCACAACTCAGAAATGTATGCTGTTTGTAGATGGGTGATACTGAAAAGGCGGTAGCCTCTGGACACGTTATCCTCCTAATGAAAGCTTTCAGGCTATAGTAATCATCCTTGTTGACTTAAATAAAATGATTTGGACATTACGTGGTGTCAGAATTTGGAAAAGAAATTGCATATTCAGTCTTTCTTCACCAATGTAATCTAGATGTAGGCTGCAGAAGGGGTCCTAAACTGAAGGAGCATAAAAGGCAATTCAGACGAGCTGGTATCAGTGAGCAAGCCAGCTCTTTCTGGGTAAGCACACCCTGGGTCCTTGGACTGAAGATGTTGCTTTTGGAAATGCTGCAGCAGAAATGGGTGGTGTTTGCCTAGTGTTACAGTCTGCTTTGCACGTTGTGCTATCCACTCACAGAGTGTTCCCATGTTGCAGCACGACTTCTGCATTTAACAGCTTTATCTGCATTCTCCCTTTATCTGATAGAATGAGATATTTTTTTACATAACAAAGCTGTTAATTAGTTCATGCCAAGATTAACAGGCATTTATTTTGACATAATTAGAGCTAATTCCATTGCTCCTGAGGCTAAGATCATGATAGAACAGAGGCTGATGAGCTAAGTAAACATAAATTCAAAAGTAGTCCGTAAGTACACCTGTTTTACAAAGGTTTAGTAAATCTATGTGTGAAAAAGCTGTATATACAAAGTATATTTTGCAAGTACACATAGCGTTAAGGAAAAACAAATTTTCAGAGGGTATTATTGAATATAATAGAGTGAGTAGCTGTTACTTCTCACAGATTTGTATATTTGTAGGCTAAATACCCAGCCTTTTTACTTTTACATATGCAGTACTAGAAAGAAAGCAAATTAGTTTTTCCGTGGAACTCCTAAGTTAAACACTTTGCTAAGGCTAAAACTCTGCCTTTGAAACCCTGTGTAACACTGTCCTTTGCTTGACTATGTTATTTTGATGATTACAACAGAACAAGATGTTTTTATAGGTAAGTGAGAAAGAGAAATAACTATCCACACCCTTTAAAACATAAAAATAATTGTTTAGACTCTTCCAAGGATTCTTGTCAAGTTTCACAAGAAAAGCGCAAGGCAGGCCTTCGTTTAGCACTTGTCTGAACCATTGTCTCTTCACTGGAGGAAATAGGGACTTCAGAATCATAAAACCATAGAATGGTTTGTGTTGGAGGGGATCTTTAAAGATCACATAAACCAACTCCTCTGCCATGTGTAGGGGCATCTTTCACTAGATCAGGTTACTCAAAGCCCCATCCAACCTGGCCTTGAACACTTCTAGGGATGGGGCACACACAACTTCTCTGGGCAACCTGTGCTAATGTCTCGCCACCCTCATAATAAAAAAAAATTCTTCCTTATGCCCTGTCTAAATGTACCCTCTTTCAGTTTAAAACCATTGCCCACTGTCCTGTCACTATAGACCTGATAAAAATCTTCCTCCTTCTTGTAAGTCCTGTTTATATATTGAAAGGACACAACAAGGTCTCCCTGGAGCCTTTTCTTCTCCAGACTGAAGAGCCCCATCTTCCTCAGCCTTTCTTCATAGGAGAGCTGTTCCAGCACTCTGACAGTTTTTGTGGCCTCCTCTGGTCCCTCTCTAACAGGTCCATGCACTTCTTGTATTGGGGACCCCAGAGCCGGATGGACCACTGCAGGTGGGGTCTCACAAGGGGAGCATAAATGAGGTGTGAATAAAATACAGAGAAATCATGGACTCAGTATACACTTACTAGACTAAATTAATGTGACTTAAAAATAGATTCTGAGAACAATAACTACTGTCTGAGTTTCAATCTGATTAAAATGTGTTTTTAAAATTCGATACCAAAAGAGCGCATCGTTACAAATTTGGTCCAAACTTCATTAAGGGAAGTAAGCATCACTGAATGGCTTTATTGATCTAAGAAGAGTGAAGTCTGGGTTTAGAGAGTTGAACATTTCTAAATTTAATATGTTTCTTTGTTATGAAATAAAAGACATTTTTTGAATGTCTTAAAGTATGTCTGTCTTAAATCTATTTGCAAAGTGCACATTCTAGAGCCATTTGTAAATCTAACTACCCTGTAAAAAAAACACTTTATTTGTGATCCTGTTCCATGATCTCTGCTTACTTACTCTCAGTCTCTGATGGACCATCTACTTGAAAAGGTCTGCAAAAATGCTTTATATCTGCAAGGTATTTCCATAAAAATCAATTTTCTTGCTGAGACATAATTACCACTCATGCAGTTGCTTAAAAGCTGTGCTTATACACTCAATACGTATAGACTATTTTGAATGTAATCTCAAAAAAATACAGTTGTATTAGAAAAAAGTACAGAGAGTGATAGCTGATGATCATTGATATCTGTATAAGTGTCTCAATGGATAAAGCCTATTTGTCATGAAAAACAGAACACTGAAGGGAAGATTATCACTGAGTTCTGCAAAATCACACCTAATATGGGAAAAGGTGAACAGTGAGTGACAGCTGACAAGCTATTGCGACACAAGAGGTTTGGGGCATCAAATACTTTTGCAAGATGCATGCTCAAACAATCAAAGGGAGGTGACTATTAACATATAATTAAACAATGGAACTCACAAAATGTTGTGAACAATCATTTCAAAAAACATAACTAACCAGTTCATGAAAGGAATGGACCATGGGTGGTTTTCTTACATGAATACACCATGTCTAACTTGAGGAGGCCAGTTTAGCTGTGATTGGGGTCTTAATATGGGTTCTTCAAGATTGTTCTTCCATAAAAATACCACCTGCTTGCCTGTGTTCCTGTGACTACCCACTGTCAAAGACCAGATGCTGATACAGATGGGCCTTTGTTCTATGCCAGCACTGTTGTTCTGAGGTTCTGAGAAGACTTATTTTTCTTAATTAGATGTGGTGTTCAGTTTATTCAATCATAATAGGCCTTCCTGTTCAGATGAAGTATGAATTTAAGCATGGAAAAAGTCAAAAGTAGACTTGAAATTCTGACTTTCTGGAGCAATGTGATGGTTTAACCCAACCTGTGAATTAAGTAAAACGAAGCTAGCCTGAATGTGGGCTGTTCGATAGGTCAGAGATGTCCTTGGGAATGAGCCTGAACAGATGGCCACTCTGCTCTGATGCCAATGGAGGAAGCTGGCCGTTTAGTAAACTTTCCTCCTGCCATTCCTCCCAAGCTTGCTAGTGTGTTTAGAGTTGCATCCCTGGAAAAAATAGCATGCTCTGACCACTTAACTATATAGTGTATGGGTTCAGTGCTCCAATATGAACCACCTCATCTGGTGCTTTAATCTCAATGCTAGAATAGTGCATTTGACTTGGAAGGCAAGAACAAAAGAAAATGTATTGATAGTGTGGAGCCATGAAGTAACCACACGTAACATTTCTGAAGTAAAGCACATTTGTAAAGTTTTAAACTGATCTCTTGCTAAAAACAGAGCACGTCCTTGTATAAACAATACGCCCTTCTTCTTAAACTTGAGTACAACTGTCCCAGTATTGACTTTAACCAACTGCATAGAAAATTTTATATGTGATAAACATGACTTAACTTCAGATATTAAACATTTCCGGTCTGTTTTTATCAAGTCTTGTTTTTATCCACATATATGAAACATTAAATCTTCAAAACTTTACACCAAAATTCTAAGAGTTGGTTCTTTCATCATTAAAAGTTTATAAGGAAACGCATACTCAGATTAAAAACTGTTTGCCAGGAATGTCCCTATGCTGCTTAAAACAAAAAGAGTTTTCCTGAATTTAGTACTCAGAGCAACAAAGAGATGACAGATGATCTCAGAAGGCACTTTCAGCATCCAAATGCTTCATTAAGGATCTAGAAACCTGCTCTAGTTGATGTGTCCCTGCTCATTGCAGGGGGTTTGGACTAGATTAAATTTGAAAGCCCCTTCCAACCCAAGCTATTCTATGATTCTATGATCTGTTATGCTTTAACCCCAGCCAGCAACTAAGCACCATGCAGTCATTCACTCATCCCCACCTGGTGGGATGGGGGAGTGACTTGGAAGGGTGAAAGTGAGAAAACTTGTGGGTTGAGGTAAAGACAGTTTAATAAGCAAAACAAAACTCGCACATACAATCAAAACAAAACAAGGACTTACTTCGCTACTCCCATCGTCAGACAGGCCATCTCCAGGAAAGCCAGGCTCCACCATATGTGACGGTTACTTGGGAAGACAAAGCTCCATAACTACAAATGCTGTCCTCTTCCTTCTTCTTCCCCCAGCTTTATATGCTGGTCATGATGTCATATAGTGTGGAAGACCCCTTTGGTCAGTTGGGGTCAGCTGTCCCAGCTGTGTCCCCTTCCAGCTTCTAGTGCACCCCCAGCCCACTCACTGGCAGAGTGGTATGAGTAGCAGAAAAATCCTTAACCCTTTCTAAGCACTGCTCAACAGTAACAAAAACATCTTTGTATTATCAACACTGTTTTAAACATAAATCCAAAATATAGACTCATACTAGCTATTATGAAGAAAATTAACTGTACCCCAGCCAAAGCCAGCACAGGACCACAAGCCATTGTTTAGGTGCCACTAACACTCATCAATTTTCCAGCTAACCCTGTAGCCTAATTTAACAGATTACAGGGTTAGTCACACAACTTTAGCATCACGATGCTTATTCTCTCTTTAATGGACAGAAGGTAGCTCCTACAGGCTGACTCCAAGTGGCTGCATTAGGCTTCTGCTCTGAAATGACCTGCAGGGCAGATCCTTTTTCTCAGCAGGGAATGAAAAGGGAACAGTGGACAGTAGTCTCCCTTCAATTATCCTTTGTGATTATTCCACATAATTTCCCATGTGACATCTAAACTGAGAAATTCCAGAGCAGAAAAATTGTTCCAAATCCTAGTGTAAATCTTAGCCTGTCCTAACTCCACATGAAAGTGGGATTTAAGCACACCCTGGACATCTCCCAAATCTTGTTTACTGGGGAAAGATAACTGAGGCACAGGCTAGCCGTCATCTGCAGTGAACTTTTAAGAAGTCTTTGTTTTGAAACACTGCAGGTTATTCTATTGTGTAGAGCTAAAAGTCAGTTTGGGAGCAGCCTGGGACACTAGAATTCCTGTGTCGGGAAATGTCGGTTTTCAGGATGTCCAGTAGCAAGGTGGTAAGCTCATGCCTTCATCCTCCTCATCCTCTTGTCTTGCCTAGCCCACCTGTATGACCTGACGCAATAGACCTCCTTACAGCATGTCTAACTCTGAAACAGTACAATAAATACAATGTTGGCACCTCTCCACACACTCAATATATTCTAGGTTGTAGATTGCCTTCTTCTGCCTGAGATTAACACTCATTTTGTGTGAAATAGTTGACTATTCATTTGAGCAGCAAATGGAACGTAGTTTTTTGTACAATCCCGACAATCTTGTTTGTGTCTTTGTTAAAATTGGCTATAAGGTTAATTAAATCATGGAGAGATGTGTGCCCAAGGCTTTTCTTAAAGAAAACTTGCTATCTGTCCAAATCAAACTGAAAGATGCCTTTTCAAAATTTCCTGCAAACTGGAAACAACGAGAATGTTTTTCTAAACTTATTCTTTAAAAATCTATGGTAATTTTATTTTTTTTCCCCAGAAAATAGAATGTTTCCTGAAATTCTGAAATTACTCCTTGAAATTAGAAGGGGTAAACCTAGCAGTGACCTCTCCCCTTCCTCAGCAGATCCCATGTGCAAGAGGTGTTCCTGCCACTCCTCAAACTCCAAACCCCAAACCCTTTATGCTTCCTCACAGGAGTGTTCCAATCCCAAACCTGTTACTTCCAGGGTGAATCCTTATGCTCCCTGTCCCTTCCAGGGTTCTCACCATGAGACATAAGCTGCCTCTTCTGCAGGACTCAGGTGGTCCAGCCAGCAAGGCAAAGTGGTCAGAAGCAAACTGGCTAATGCTTAGTAGGGAGGCTGAACAGGGAGGTTTTATAATTAAATTTAGAAGGCAAAACACACTGGTGTATGAGCCGGAGCAGTTAATAAACTGTGTGATGTGGAGAAGTGAACAAGATGACTTCTCTGAGTCATTTTCTCTCTTATTTTCAAATATGCTCATCCAGAGACAACTCAACCTCTGCTGTTACCAGGTACAAGCCTGGTGATAAAAGAACTGAGTAGCATTCAGAATGGGCTCCAGAGAAGTAAGGGACATCACAAACCTTGCTTGCTACAAAAATGAAAAAAAAAATTACTTGCCTCTTTAACATACAGAAAAATTAAAAGTAATCCAAAAGATCACCGAACAAAACATTGCATGGGGCATTTCATTCTCCACCTTGGCAGAAGACAATGGTGGAGATGACTTGCATATGAAAACTGTTCATCATATCTGGAAATGGTTATGAAAATCTTGTCAGCACATTTTCATCTCAAAAGGCTGTTTTAGCAACAGCGAATACATTTAAATACAGTATGTTATGCTGTTTCCAACAGAAGATGCTTTGATCTACAGAAATGAACGTTTCATTTATCGCTGCACTAAAAAATGTCTTTAGTAAACTGCTATGATTTTCATCTTGTATGTTAGTTTTGGCATGGCATTTCACACATTTTTTTTACTCACACGTATGTAATCACATAAAAAGTAATAATAGAAATAAAAAAAACCTGGAAAAAGTATTCAGGGTCTTTCAAAGTTGAGGTCCAGCAATGCCCTTTAATACACTTAGTGCAGAGTCACCGTCATAACCATACCTGTATACAGGTGTGTATATAGCTACCGTTATAATGGTAAACAAGTCTTCTACCACTGATTTTCCACCTCTTTATCTCTTTCTTGAAACTTAAAAACTTAAACTGAATTTATCAGGTTTAGGTTGTAAAGAAAACTTTTTTAAGAGGTTTATACCATGAGGCATCGACTCCATTATTTATAGTGATTTGAACTGAATATTGTATGATTTTGTATGAAGAAAACTTCCTACTTTCATTTGCTCAATTTTCTAAAGTTTGAGTAGCTTGCTTTGTCTTTTATTCCATCATTTTGCTATAATTTACTTAATTTTAGTTGATATACTCACTAGCTTGTGCCCCAGAGAAAAATCCCTTCACAGAGTTCTTTTCATGTGGAGGATTTAGACGTTTTTTATGTGCATAAATTCAATATATTCAAGAATCATCTTTCTTATACCCTTTCAAGGTAAAAAATAAACTTATCTCTTATTAGCAGAGAGCCAAAAACTTGTCCTGTTCTCATTGTGCTCACACATAATGAACTTTTAAGTTTTTCAATAATAATCTTAATGAACAAGTCAGGGAATTGCCTGTGTAAGTGACTGTGATCAGGTCACTTAAAGGGTAAGACAATCTAAAAATTAGTGAGGCACTGGGGAAGGCTATTTAGAATATTTCAAAATTTATATGTTGACATATTCAGGAAACCTTTTAAATCCCATATTTTTCTATAAAGAGAAGGTCTCCCGCTGGCTGAAAAATGACAAACCATCCACATATAATTTAATTTGTCTTTTATAATTTTACACATTATTTTATTTGGAATAAAAGAAGCAAGTTTGCAGGGCTTCTCAGCAAGTCTCTACTTTATTTGAATTTTTGCATTTTGATAGTGCACAGCAGGATAAATACATGCAGTTTCTTTGACCCTGTAAGTAATGGAGACTGACAGTGCGTTGGAAAAATATGTGTCTATGAATAGTACTTAGTGCAATTCCTTTAGTCAAGCAGGTCGGTGGCATCGCAGAGTGGCAGCTTATAACACCTGATTATGATGACTATAACACGAATGGCGTGTACATATATCTTTCCCTCTCATGGTTGCTGAGCCCACAGACAGCAACCTACTGCTGCTACCCATGAGTGGAACTAAACTGTGTTTAGTTCCTAGACTGTGCCATATATCAGACTCTGACAGTTTTTTGTTCTCATGACCAAAACAAAATGAGAATCTTCAGGCTACACCCAATATAATATTTAGTTTTTGTATAGTCTACATTGTTACCATTCAGAACAGATGGTTACGTTTCACAAGGTATTTACATGAGAAAACTCTGGTGTATTACGTAGATTTTTATTCTCATAAGTGGTATCTTTTTGTGTTCCATTGGTCTACAGCAGAAGTTCTGAATCTTGTACACACTTAAGTGTGTAGAAAAATAAAATGACAAAAGGCAAAACCGAGATGACAGTGTGGGTTTGTCTGAAAAACAGAAGTAAAATAAAGCAATGATAGGATCAAACCGGTATGAAACAAACAAAAAAGAAAGCATGGCCATGAGCACTTAAAATTTTATTTTATATGAGCAAGAAATAAATTGTAAACACAACTGATTTTTCACAGTTGATTCTCTTTGCTCACAGTTTGAAGTTCTGTGTAGAATGATGGTGGCTCAAATTCCAATTCATTAATGAGGGTGAAAAGCCAAAGGCTAGAATCATACCAAGGAAGATAAATTTTATCAAGGTAAAAATGGTTCTGAAGTTCTTGTTTTCATTAGTCCTGAAACAAACAAACCAACAAAACCAGTCAAACCCCTCTCACAGCACAGTTGACACTTTTAAGGTATTTTATGTCTTTCACTTCATGCATCAAGCAGGGTCTGTCTACAACTAACACAAATTAAACACTCTGTAATGAAACGGATCTCTCTTAAATTATGGCTAGTAATGTGGAAACATAACATGTTTAATATACATCAGTTGTAACCCACATTTGAAATGGAAAATGAATAATTTATATGTGTTTTTTTAATAAATCATTCCATCACTTTTTTTTTTTTTTTTTTTTTCCTTCAGAGAAAACAGTGTATTACTTGGCATAAGTGGTAGGATATTGTGCAATACACAACAGAGTTCATACTTTCAGTCCATTGCAATATTTCAGCATAGCTTCACTGAGGTCAGTGCTGCTGTAAGGAATTACATCAGCCAAGAATCTGCTATTGAACCGAACTGGAAATTTAGTGTGTAACATACCAAGATTAAAAAAAAACCTGCCCTCTTCATCACAAAAAAAAAAAAAAGTAAGAACAAAGGCTTGAGTCCCTGGTAAACAAAATTTTGCAACCAACAAATTTTACAGTTATTCCTCATTTCAGTGGCTCATGATTCACTCTTCACTAAGCCATCACTAGATATTTGTTTCAAGGTACTTTGCTTCTATAGACCAGATACAGAAAATAACATAGCTTAAGGGTCATGGAAAGGGCAAAATGACATAGTAAAATACAGAAATAGAGAAATCAGCAGAGCTACCTGGGAAACTAAAAATACAACAAAAAACCTCCCAGAAGTCTGTTGTTCATGGTAGGCGAAAGGTTTGACATGATAAAAAGATAATAATTATAAACTTTTTTTTTTTTAATAATAAGTATGCTTCCTTTAATCAAATCTAAGAATCTAAAGCACCTAAATAAAATCTCTCTTTCTGGTTCCAGTAGTGTAGAAAGAACACAACTGTTCAAAGCAATAGCAAACCTCTGGCTCCAGCAGATGCCAGGTTTTTCAAGTTTTAGAGGAAGATGCAAGATTTATTCTAAAGGACACATGCAAAACAATCTGCTGGAAGGGAAGCTCTGCTGGAAAAATACATGCCATGTTTGAATGGTGCCCTCACTGAATAATGATAGAACTGAACCTTAAGTCTGCTTTCACACATCATCTTTCAAAACATACATCAGACCACAAATGAAAAATGTTAGAGCCATTGTGGGCTATCGGTTAAGAAAAATATGTGAGGATTTTTATACTACAGTTTTCTTCACAAATTGCTGAGTTTATGTCTGCCAGAAGATTATCTGCTCTTTGGAGAACATATGTACTATGACAGTTGTAAATACTATCCCATTTTTCTTCTTGAGTGTTCATGGACAGAATGCTGCACTTTAAAGGAATATTGTGAGACTGAAAATTTGAGGTCAGTGGGTCTGGTTAGATATAACTGAGTGGATTTTCTATATTTAATTAAGTGGCTGATCCTGAGGGAATAATCATCTGCCATTTCCACTAACCTGAAGATGTGACTACTCTGGACTCTTTAGAGTCACTCCCTAGAAGATTAGCAGTTGGAGAATCCATCATGTGACTCATGGGACCTCAGACTCAGCCCACCACAAGTCTTCACTCCCCTCCTTTTGCAGGGGAGTAGTGAAATTTGGCTGGTTCTGAGTATTTTCCCTGGAGGTTTCTATCTTGCCTTAATTACTTTGCAGACTTCTAACCTGCCCATGTTACCCTTAGAACTGTACAAGAAGAGCAATGGCATTCTGTGTCTATGGTGCTCCTTGCTTAAAAAAGATCTTAAGTCTCTTATCCCTCTGCTGCAGCATTATCTATGGCAAAAGAATGTTATGTAGAGGTCTTGATAGAAGGTAATTTTCTGAAGAAGCCTTGAGGGAGACTCATAGTGAAGTGATTGCAAGGCAGAAATTCCCACTTTCATCTCTGTCCAGCTGTGTGGTGCAAATGCTTCTTCCCACAACTGTGCCTTTCAGTTAGTCCTTTTAGGTTTGACTTAGGCATTAGTGCATCCTGAATTTACCTCCTTTTTGCAACAGTGTGCTATTCCACAGATTCTTCTTCCTCATCTTCAGTACTATTTGTCGCTTTACCCATGGTAGCCCCTGGTGTCAGTTAGATGCATCATTAAGAGATGAAATTAAGAAAAAAAGCATGTCCCAGACTGAAAAAAACACAGAGTGCTAAAGATTGAATCTCTGTAATTGTTCTGTATTTCTGATGTTTCTCCTGGATTAGGATGAAAATCTGACTCTCTTGACTACCTCTAGATGAGAGTAAAATATAAAATGCTGTTCCCAGTGGGATCTTCCTTGGTTGTTTTTGTGTGTGTTTGTTTTTGCATTGAGAAATGATTATGACCTCTGCTAATTCTTTTTCTGTGTAGGGTTTGCAAAACCTCTCATTCTTCTATCCCAGAAATAGGCCTGACATGCGTGAGTGCACAGGACTTGATTTTATGGCCACATATGAAAGGAATGGAAGTAATAGGCATTGTCCATAACAAAAATACTAGTTTGATGCATGGTTTGTATTTTGCCTTGTCAGTGGTGTGGTATCACAAAACCAGGCTTAGATTTTTTCAGTGAACTCAAGGCTAACTGTTTTGGAAAAGATATAAGATATGTCAGTATAGGCATCCAAAGATATTCCAAAAAGCCATGTGCACAGAACCTGCTTCTGCCACAACCACCACAAAACCTGGGAGTAAGTTGCTCAGATCACTCCAAAAACCACCTAGATCCTTGCCAAGTCTGTTTTCCTTTATAGTTTAATTTGGGATTCAATAAACACAAAGAAAAGGCCACCAAACAAACAGAGGCTATGTAATTTACAATTAGAACATGCAACTGGTGTTCCATAAAAAATATGGATACAGTTATGCCTCTGGGCTGACTTGAAAGAACCACAAGTTTTGACAACTTGCACCTGCAATATACATTTGCTGGATTTTTAGAAAAGTAAAATGCTACATTACATGTACACAAAGTGTGTATTCCTTAGCTGTGGTCCTCTTTTGAAACCTAGCTCCTGAACAATGTTGCCAAAAGAAACAGCTTTTGTGCTTTCAGACAGCCAACATCTTATAAAACCAGGCAGCTGAATGATGTTATGTGTAAGGGATGAATAAAAATATCAAAGGTCTGAAATTCCAAACAGGCTCTGCAGGCCAAGAAAACGGCATTAAAATTCATCCCATAGAAAATAAAACCAAATAACATTGAGACCAGCCTGAACATTTAGTCCAGTTCCAGAAGCTAAAGGCTTGCGGATGCTCCTGAGGCAGAATGATCCCCCTTTTTGCAGTCAAATTTCATAAGACTTTTGATAAATGTTTAAGCCTATGATTTATGAAAATTTTACATTGAACAAGTGACCAGCAAGTTGAGGAAGCTGATTCTGCACCTCTGCTATCGTGAGACGTTACCTGTATTACTGCATCGAAGCTCTGGAGCCCCCGAAGTAAGAAGAACATGAAACTGTTGAATCAAGTCCAGGGGAGGGCCATGAAAATGAGCAGAGGGCTGAAGCACCTCTCCTGTGAAGACAGGCTGAGAAAGTTGGGGTTGTTCAGCCTGGAGAAGGCTCCAGGAAGACCTCATAGTAGCCTGCCAGTACCTAAAGGGCACATCCAAGAAAGCTGGAGAAGGACTTTTTATAACAGTATGTAGTGATAGGACAAGAGGTAATGGCTTTAAACTGAAAGAGGGCAGACTTAAATTAGATATAAGGAAGAAATTCTTCACTATGAGGGTGGCAAGAAACTGTAACAGGCTGCCAGGAGAATCTGTGGATGCCCCATCCCTGGAAGTGTTCAAGGCCAGGCTGGATTGGGCTTTGAACAACCTGGTTTAGTGGAAAGTGTCCCTGCCCATGGCAGAGGGTTTGGAATTAGATGATCTTTAATGTCTCTTCCAACCCAAACCATTCTATGAATCTATGATTTTATGATCCTTATTGTTATTTAATACTGACAGTATTCAAAGTCATGCTCTTGATTTATGGCTTTTGAGTTTACGGGAAGCCTTTTACCGTTGATGGCAGAAGACTGTATTTCATTCATAGATTAAAGCCAGAATAAAAATTTTGATAATTCAGACTGATCACCTTCATAATAGAAATGTTAGATGAGTATGCAAAAAAAAAAATATACACTTGAGGTAGCACCTTACAGTTCAACTGCCTGAATGCCTTTCTTCAGTGATCTCTAGAGTTGTATCAATGTACAAATTAAATACAAAATGTATATTCCCCATTCTATCTAAATGAAGGAATTGAACCTAACTTTAATCAGCAAAGATACACACTGCTTTTATACTTTCTCATGTCAGTAAAATATGCAGGTGAAAATTTCCTCTCTGTTCTTCAAAACAATTGCCAATTCAATCTGCTTTCACTTATATGTATGTAAAACATAAATATTGATACCATAACCAGAGACTTCAGAAAGAAATGTTATATAAATGCATAGGAAAATTCCTTCTCTTCTAGGCTACACCTGATTTTAATCAGGAACTAGCAACGAACCACCAAAAACGATAAGAATGGCAGTATTCATAAAAATGTCACCTGCAGACTAATTATGGGTGTGAGTCATCTCACCTGATTTTACATATCTGAAGATTAAAGTTCTGACAATGAACTAGTCACCATAGGTTGCATTTGTGGGGCTCCAACAAAGAAGTCATCTGACCTCTCTAGAACAGGATCATGTATTCTTTGGAGGTGCCTATTTCCCTTCTTGGACTAATTGGTAGTCTCAGGTGACTGGATCATAATTAATGCCTTACTTTTGGCTCACCCTTGCATGGTTGAACTTTCTGCATGACCAAGGAATATCCCAAAGAGAGGAACAGAAGAAAAGAGGTCACAAACTGCATAACAGAAAGTGAGGAAAGAAAAGTGTACTTTCACCAGTATTTTTTTTTTTTAAATGTCTTATTTAATGAGAATGTACCTCCTTTGTTTTATTTTTTGGTCTCCCTTAGAAAAGGTTTGCTCTAATACAACACTATTCTGGCAGTAATCCTTGCTGTTCCAATATACATTCTGGAAGAATGTAAAAAGCTGGATCAGTCTCTGTCCCTCAGTCACATAAGTTACAGCTTGGATGGATGTTTGAGCTCTTTATGTCCTTGCAGATGCTTCTATTATGAACTATCACTTCATTTGTTTCCCTCATTGCTTTTTATTTGTGTTTTATTATTTTCCATTGAAGCACAGGTTTTTTGATTGTACCTTTTTTGTCTTTCAGAATAAAAAGCTTCACAAACAGCATAATGTGACCCTTTGATCCCTTTTGTCATCCACACATAAGATAGATGTAAATACTCTCAGGTAAGGTCAGAAGCTATCAGGTATTTTTAGTAATGCTGAGACACATCCCGGAGTTCCCTAACATACATCTGGATCTGCTCTGTTTCTTCGTTTTGCCGACAATACATTAATGTCTAGTAAATGGTCTACAGGGTCTCATGTATTCAGAGACCTTAACATGCCAAACTAATTTGCTGTTGTACCTTTGCCTTCCAAAAATCAGGATGATGAAACACACTGCTACAATGGGGCTTGCTCTAACACTACTTTAAAAATCAGTCAACTTTATAATGATCATAGTTATAGGCCATTGGAACAGTTTCTTCAGAGATTTCTCTTCCTTCTAGTTACTTAGCTCAGGACTGGCATTTTTTCTCATGTATCTGTTCTAGCTCAGACTGAGGTTGAAGGCCGAGCTCAGAGATCATCCACTGAAATTCTTGAGTCAGGTCAGAGATAAGTGATCAAATTGTAGTTTTGGTCTTAAAGTCTTTATATAAACTAAGTCTTCTCATCTGGCTGACACTAACGTGCAGCTGTTAAGTAGCTTAGACTGCAATAATTAATAAATAATAACAAATTATGGAAGCGTGTCTATTGGTATAATCTTTTGTGCTACAAGTCTGATCAACATTTAACTATGGAAAAATTAAATGGATATTTTTTTTTTTCTATGCTGAACAAAACTGTTGAAAAGTAACTGATTTGTAAAAACTGGAATCTTCTTTTTTTCATCTAAAGCACTGTTTTCGTTTTCTATTACTCTTACTTACGTTTGTGAACTGAAAGTACCTGGAGCTATACATTAACTTAGTAGATACAACAACTTTCCACATATAAATACACTTTGTGCGTGTATTTTCAGAAGCATTCACTCACTGTGGTTTCTTTTCTATGGCCTCAGATTCTGCTCTCATTGCAATAAATGATGAAAGTCTTCATTTACTGAAAGGAAAAAGTTTAAAAATGTAAAAGCTAGCTAACCCAACACATGTACACACTGCATTTCACTTCATATCTGCAGTTTACTAAGACAGAAGATCTACCCAAAACCACAGTATCAAATGCTGACTTGTGAATGCACTGGGATCCTTCACATTTGAGTTCAAGCTACAGTGTTCTCAGTTGATAGAACCACTGAATATATAAGCATTTTATATAAATGTGCATGGTTTCAATTATGCTAAACTTATGAGTTTGTTTTTCTTTTTTTTTTTCCTTTTTTCTTTTTTTTTTTTTTTAATTTTTTAGACCATAGCACTGAAGACTGAATGGCAGCCAGGCATAGCCACATCTAGAAATGTTGCTGTATTAAATCTAGTATAAAACTGAATAAATGATTTATTCTGAAAGGAGAAATAAACAAAATTAATTAAAAATCTGTTTGTTTAGCTTGAATAAAATGTATTTCTGTCAGACTTTGAAAGTAATTTTGTTCAACAAAGACCACCAACATGTGGTCACTCTGTTTCCAGGTTATAATGCTGAGATGAATAGCACCTTTCATAGCAGTCCTCAACAACCTCTGGACTCGATCCTGAAAACACTTTGTATGTAATTATGTTGGCTTCAGCTGTACTACTTCAGGGTGGGTTTCACTCACTTAACATTAGACATTTAGAAGTAGACATGTAGGCTCCCTCTGCAGTCAAAGGAGAGATACAGAAAGCACTAAGGAGTTCTCATCCTTGTCTACATATATATATACTTTTTAATTATGAGATGCATTATCGTAGAGGGAGATTGGCATCAGTCTCTTTTGACTGCATGATTAGCCTATATAATTAGAAAGCTAGGTTTTATGAAATAAGTTTATTTGCAAATTTGAATTCATATGTGTATGACTAGCAAAACCTGGAATACATGCATGAGTGGACAGAACTAGTCAGTGCAATATTCATCACTTTATTAAGTGTATAACATATATCAGTGACAACTGATGCCTCCTTTGGCTAGAAAGTTGGTGGTCTAAAGGCCATAGAAATGCTAAAGTACAGTCAAACCTGGATACAGTTACGATGTAAATGGCAGTGGGATGCAAAAAGGACTCACTTTATCATATGAGCCAGAATTACTGTAACGGGGCAAGGGGGCTACAGCTCCCACAGAAATAGGTTCAGCTGCTAAAAAACTACACCTGGCCACATGGGCAACAGTGGGTTGTGCTCCTGTAAAAAGGTGTCATTGAATTGTGGAGTAAAAAAAGACAAGAAAACAGTACTGGTCTTTTCCCAACAACTCTCCACAAAATAAATTTCTAATTTGAAATGTAGCTCACTGTGGATCGTAGAGATACTAAAAATATGATGATGTGTGCTTGCAAGGATTTTGCTAAGCTTTTGGGATTTGGTTTCCATTCACTGGGATTTAGATGTCTTGCTAAAATCTTTTTGGGTACTTTAGGTTTCTTGTACAGAGAAACCCAGACTTAAACTTTTGAAGTTTCCCTCTGGAGTTCCCAAAAGCCACAACTTCCATGAATATATGGATGTTTGCATTAAAAATGATGGGGTGATCTTCAAATCTGTTGCACACAGACAAGATGAAAGGGTTTAAACAGAACACTAACACAGAACTGAGGGAGTGTGTAAACAAACACTCTATATACCAAGTTACTGTTTTCGACCTGACAGTGCTGATAACTCCCATCTTCCAGACAAATTTTATACCAACTTGGCCAGTAGTATATTATCTTAAGCTACTAACAACAATCTATTCTCACTGATGAAGCTATAACCAATCTAATGTTTACAGTTTAAGGGAGAAAATATTTTAATATAATCAAAATAGCTATTTATTGAGGACAGTGAACATGAGCCCATGTAAAGTATGCTGTAGACCATTAAGGCATGTGGTTTCATTTAACACTATTTTGCTTGCAAAGTGATCACCTAGAGTTAAGGTTTGCCCTAAACTGGGTAGGAAACAAAAATATGCAAGAATAAATAATAAATAGGGTGTGTTTTGGACAAAGACATCTTTTAGAGCCAGAAAGAACATTTCTATCTATAGAAGCATTGCTTGGATGTTTGTCTTCTGTTAACCACAAGTACATATTTTCACTAGAAAAAAAGTGACTTTTAGGCATTCACAAAGATTTGTTCATGCTAAGGATAAACAGAACTAGATATCCTGTGTTCAGAGATAAGAAAATACATGGAACCTTTTATTGTAATAGCACTCATGTTTTATTAAAATTAAGGGAGTTTTTATTATTTTTGTTATTACTACAGCCACTGTGAGGGGAAGTGAAGTTCTCTGGACACAGCTCAGAACTGATATTGTTCTTATCCTCCCCTGCTTGATGCTGAAGTCGATAAATCAATACAGCAGTTGTTGCTATTCTGTGAATACAGGATAATGCCTTAAATCCATTAGGTCAACCACTGGTTTCACTGGAGGCAGAAGCAGGAGGTAGAAATGCAACATATGCTTGCAGCCCAGAAGCCAACGATGTCCTGGACTGCATTACAAAGAGTGTGGCCAGCAGGTCAGGGAGGTGATTCTGCCCCTCTGCTCCACTCTGGTGAGAACCCACCTGCAGTGCTGGTCCAGCTCTGGGATCCTCAGCACAGGACACACATGGACCTGTTGGACAGGGGCCAGAGGAGCCACAGGAATGATCCAAGGCTGGAACAGCTCTGCTAGGAGGACAGGCTGAGAGAGTTGGGGTTGTTCAGCCTGAAAAAAATAAGGCTCTGAGGAGACCTTATTGCAGCCTTCTGGTACCTAAAAGGGGCCTACAAGAAAGCTGGAGAAGGACTTTTTATGAGGGCTTGTTGCGACAGCACAATGGGCAATTATTTTTTACTAAAGGAGAGTAGGTTCAGGTTCAATATGAGGAAGAAATATTTTACCATGAAGGTGGTAAAACACTGGAACAGGTTGCCCAGAGAGGGGGTAAACACCCCATCCCTTGAGACATCCCAGGCCAGACTGGACCAGGCTCTGGGCAACCTGAATTTGAAGATGCCGCTGCTCATTGCAGAGGGGTTGGACTAGAGAAGCTTTGAAGATTCCTTCCAACCCAAACTATTTTGTGGTTCTATGAAATCAGTTCTGAGATTCATTGGTTTTATTTAACATGGCAGGTACAGTCGTTGTTCCATGTTTGACACTTTCATGTCTGCTACTGGAAGCAGAGACAGGGGTGGGTGGCTGGGAATAAGCACTGCCAGGGCATCCAGGCTTGTATGTCAAGACCTAATTTCTTGGTCTTTTCAGCAGAGAGTGGGAAGTTCTTTTTGAAATTTTGAAAGCTGGAAATGAGTTACAGGGTCTTCTCATGAAGGACCTCCAAGACACCAAATGTATAGTTGTTCAGTTGGAAAAGATTCATTAGGCACAATTTAGCCTTACATTTGGAAAACAGTCTCTCTCCTTAAAAGATTTAAGCAACATCGTTGTATTGCATAGTGCTGCAAGCATTTCCATCACTATTTACAGAACGAATAATAGAACTCAGCATAAGGTTAAATGCCTATAGTGTGGCATCATGCTGCTGTCTCATGTTTCTCCTGCAGCTTGTACTATGAGTCTACCTATATGCTTTGACAATTTACCTCAGACGGAATAGTTTTCTCCAAAATATGCCAGATAGGCATTACAGTATCTGGACAGTGTACGGACTTAAGATCAAGCAGAAAAGAAAGGGAATAGAAAGTGACAAAACCAGCTTACCTCTTTTCCTGTTTGTAATTATTTGCTAAAGAAATATTTGATTGTTTAATTCATGCTTGTATTAATGTTCAATGAGTAAAGAAAAAAGCAGATATCTGATGTTCAACTTTTGCTCTTTTATGAGCCACTCAACCTTACAGGAAATGTGAACTGTTGCCCAGGGCACTGAATGTGGAATTTGGTTTTAGGGAGTCCTCAAATTAGCTACAAAATACAAAAAGGAGGAAAAAAAATCAAATTCATGTTTGTAAGAACCTGTTGAATATTTCTTCCACCCAATAGTCAGCATCCTTTCTGCAGAAAAAAAATGATGTCATCCATTATCACCTGCACCTTTATAATCATCATATCTTAAAAAAACTGAAAGGAACCCTTCTATTTCTATTAAAACTTCAGACGCTTTCTGTAAATTTGTTAGAAATTCCTGCAACTTTCGGGGCATTTCAAACACCCTGCAGTCCTGACCAAAAAGGTTGCTCAAAGAAATAACATTAATACAGACACTGAGAAATGTAAAATTCCATCCAGTGTCTCCCAGTGAAGCTGTGCTTATCTGCTCTGGGATTTTCTGAACAGTGGTTTAAAATACTATGCCAAGCAATGTATCAACTGATCATTTAAAATGATACAGTGCAGATGGCTAAGGCCTCCTCAGCCCGTGTCCGTGGTATGACCTTGTGTAACCTTGGTTTACAGCCTTAGTAACAAGGAATAAAAAATAATGTTCTTTCTGCAATGTCTGCACAGAAATTTTATGAACTTTCACAGTTTTCATTCAGCAAACAGCCACAAGAGGGCATCTTTTTTCTTGGTTTCTTGCACTTCAATACATGAAGACCTTAATTATTCCACAAAATCTTTTGTATAATTCTTGAAAGATGAATCTTCTGCTATTTATGCGACCAAAACTATGTGTTTTCATGATAAAAACGTTTCCAAATCCATTTATTTTACGTTTCATAGAGACTACAGGCTGGTTCCACAAATGAGAAAGGAGGAAAATTCATAGTGATTTATTTTTCACAGGAGTCTGAAACATCTCCAGTATATGAAGCGAGCACTACTTTTCATCGTGTTTTATTTTTCTACCAGGATTCACGTTTTTAGAACACATTAAAGCCCAAGTCTGTATTTTTAATGAATGCTTAAAAAATCAACAGGGATTTTTCTGCCATCAACTTGCTCCTTATTTTCTCTTTCTTGAGCTTCTTCTGGAGCAGAAAGTGGTTACCAGCAGAGTGCTGTGATGTTCAGTGTGTATCTGGGAATGAGGTAAAATACAAGAATCATTTAATTTACTTTACATTACTTTACTTTACATTAATTTAATTACATGAATTTAAAACACAAACTGGGCTCTAATCTGCATCATACTGATCACAATGATATTTTTGTTAAACAGTGACATCCAGGGATTAAAGCAATGGGAAGCCTTATTGATGATAATGAAATGAGTGTGGGAAATCAAATATAAAATTCCCTTTTGAAGGCCTTAAACATCAGAAGTCAATGGCAGCTATTAAACAACCTGTCTTCAGATCCCTCCATTTATTTTGTGGGAATAGAAGACACATGTAGACAAGTGGAGTCTGTGTATCTGTGTGTGTGCCGAGTTTATAAAAACATCACCAGCTTGGTCCTGTAGTAACAAACTGTTTCAAAAATGTAGATTAAAAAGTGTAAAGCTAGCTTTTGGTGAAGTTAGGAAACAAAAACAAAATCCATATTTAAACCCTACCTTGTATGCCCAGACCACCCATCTGACTTCTATGTGAACGGCAGGTGAAGATGAATTTCTACTGAGGGTGGTAACATAGTGGAAACTCCAATACATTCATCTGGACTTCTTTGGTTCTGTTATTTCATAGAGCAACAGTCACGGTCTGTTCTGCAACTGTGTTGCCAGCTGAAGACTTTCAATCTGAGCTCTTCACTAAGGGAAACACAGTTTTTGAAAGAGTCCTAGTGTGCCTTGTCTGGAAGTGTCTGACATTATCTGTGCCATGTGTTCAATGGCTCTCAGCCTGTGGGCAGAAAGGCGCTTCCTCGGGCAGCCACAGAAGGAAACATGTTGGGGAGAAGGGTTTGGTGTGGGAGTGGGTTGGTCCAGGAGAGAAATTCTCTCTTAGGAAGTGGTCTGCAGCATGCAAAAGCTGGAGAACCACCGATGTAGCACATTCCATGGGCAAAACAAATAAATGCAAAGGCACATTTATCCCTGGCAGCTACAATTTTACATGCAGACTCCTCTTAATCATGCACCAACCCCTTGCTATGAGCCACTGCCCATTTGCTCTCTCCTTATCAGAAAGTGTGGCCAGCTGGCCTTTTTTTTTTTTTTTTTAACTCCCAGTGTACCAGGCAGGGACCTGCAGTTCATCCCCAGCGGGAATGTGTCACGAGAATAATGTGAGTGGAGCTGAGGTTGCTTTAGACATTATGATTTGGACCAACACCCGTGCAGAGTGATCACAACATTGGATTGGGATGCCCCTGTGCAAACTTAGAGCTCTGTGATCCAGGTCTGTGGTCCAGAGGAAAGCACATGAGCTTAGGGTCCCGCAGTGTCCGGTGTCATCAGGGTGAGCATATTCCTCCCACGTTCTGTGTGTCTGATTGTATGTCTGTGTGTGTACTCCGCTGCTTTTCACGGAGCTAATAGTGGCCGGGGCTGTGACCTATGCCGGGAGCAGCAGCAGTGGGTGTGTGCCTGAGCTGACACACACACACACACGCAGCAGCCCATTTGCTGGAGGGGTGTGCATGTGCGTGCGAGGGAGTGGAAAGGGGTGGCGGGGATGGAGGAAGGGAAGCCAGGGGAAAGTCTGACACTCCGCGCAGAAGGAGCGAGACCCTCCGCCGCCGCCACCGCCGCCGGGGAGGAGCCGGCCTCACTCGCAACGCCTCCAAAAACCCGGCCACCGGCCCCGGCCCCGCACCGGCCTCACCCCGCACCTCGCTGCCACTCCGGCTCCCCGGCAGGTACCAGCCAGCCCCCGCGGGAACCCCGCCACTTTACGCCGCTCCGCTGCGCGCTGGGGCACTTTTCCGGAGAAGGGGTGGAGAGGGGGGCGGGTGGAAAAGTGCAAGGGGTTCCCCCTCCTTGTCCCGAACCCTCTGCTCGCCTCTGCCCCGACAGCTGCCGTGGCAGCTGCGGAGCGGGTGACAGCGCCCGGTACCTGGCGACGGTCTCTGGGCCACCTGCCCGGCTGTCATCAAGGAGGTGAGGTGCGCTGCCTCGGGGAAAACCCTCGGCTCTGCCCTGGGAGCGCAGAAGAGGTGGGTTTGGGAGGTCAGGAACGAGGAGGTGACAATTTTGCGGAGCAGGGGTGAAAGCCTGGGGAGATGGGAGTGGTGCCGGCAGGGGGAGAGTTTTGTTCCCTCAGCCCCGGAACCTCTGCGCCTGATACCGCTTCGCATAGGTGTCTCAGGGCGATGGAAAGGGTAGCATGGGCATAATCATCCCATGTCTACCAGCAAAACAGTTGCGTATTGGAGTGGTGGCAAAATTCCTTCCTTTCCATGAAGTTCTTCAGCATTGCCGTGAGCTCGACTCTGACGAACGTGTCCATCACTAGGGGCTGCAGAGCACCTGGTTGGCCCGGGGTGCTCACTGAAATGGGATTGTTTGTCTTCTCACACTGACAACCTCTGCTTTGTGCAGTAACACAGAGGGTGGTAAAGCTCCTTGTTTTGCAGTGAATATTACAAAATGAAAGTTTTTTGCTTCTAGAATGGAAACATTCCTGAGCACGTTAGGTAATCAGTGACTGTAGAGAAGAAGCTGAAAGCAGCCACTTTTCTTTTAGAAAAGCTTCACTTTGATTTGAACTGGGAAAATTTGTCCAAGAACAATAGAGATCAATGGGGCAGCAGTCTGACCATAGGCAGAGAGCACTTTGTTGAGAAAGCAGCAGCTAAATGCTGCATCTGTGCCTCTGACAGAGGTCATGAAGATGCAGGCAAGAACTTTTGTAAGAAATTTTAGCACGTCTTTTTTTTTTTTTTTTTTTTTTACTTATTACTTGCATATCTAGGGAATCCAGGGAGCAGGTAAAGGACTTAATTTCACTGTTAACCATTAGGAGGTGATCTACTGTATGGAACAACAATTTCATATTGTTTTTCAAACCAATATTGGTAGAGCTGATGCAATTTTCATTTTTGCCTTTGAATTAGTTCGTCTAGTTTATTATGGGCTTGATTCAGAAAAGCACTAGTCATCATCATCTGCAAGGTATGTTAGGGTCAAGGTCTTTCCTAAACCTGTAGAAAGCTGAGAGCCTAAATAGATTTCTAAAGAGGAATTTTGGTATTTTAATCTATAATTGCAATCCTGCTGTCAAACAGAAGTATCCAAATTCTGCAGGTGTCATACCTCTTTTTCTTAAACTTTCTGTGACAAGTCCTGCTCTGAGGTGCTTCAAAAATAGAAGCATTTCAGCCTTGATGAGGTTGAGCAGCTTGGCTTCACTTTTATTTGAACTTTATTTTGGCTTGAACATCCAGACTAGCCTGAGATCCAGGAACTAAATTTACTTTCAGTCTTCTTACCAATCCAATAGGGATTGTCAGGGTACGGTGAACAGAGTGGATTCCCCATTAGATGCAGTCCTGAAGCACAGAGAGATGTTCTCCAAACCAGGCAGAAACATTTTGAGCCAAGTCTCCCGCAGCCAGCATGTGGGCTCTGCCCATGGAACACTTTAACCAGAAATGGAAATAGCAGCTTCACCAGTATTCTATGACACATCTCAAAATATAAGAATGACTACAATTAGAAGAGCTGGTGTAAGTTGCTTTCAGGACAATAATCCCAGAAAGAGAGAAGAGCCCTCCAGTAGTGGTGAAAGAGGTGACCCAATCTCAGAAAGACATAGTTTTGAGTTGTATTCCTGACCTCAACTTTGGTTTCTTGGGTAGCTGATGTTAGATTACCTTGAAGAGCGATACCTCTTTTGGCTTCTACTCTCAAGTACCATCCTCTGCCCACTTCTTTCCAGCTGCAGGTTGTGCCTTCAGCTGACCTTCCAAAACACTGTTCCTAATAGTCCTGATCTCACTCTACTTCTCGGTGGGGTTTTGTTTTATTTTCTGAGTGTTTTCACTGTAGGTACCACTGTGTTCACTATGCAAATTATACTGCACCATTTAAATTCTATTGAGATTTTGCTACAGAATTAAAAGAAACAGGCTCTAGGGAAAAAAAAAAAAAAGTTTTAATTAAGATAGAATATTAAGTGGTTCTAGCTGTTGTTGGGGAAGAGCCCTTTAAAATATTTGAGGATACTGCAGCATTATTACTCAAAGATTAAATAACAATAATTAAGCAAATCAACACTGTAAACATCAAGTTATTAAAAAAGCAAAGCCAAAGACTGAAACATTCCCAACAACATGTCCTTATTCTGGTCCAAACAGAAGGGATATACTCAGCATCTCTTTCCATATTCTATCACAGAACAAGTACAAATGCCCCACACAGTCAGAATCTTTGCAGTTTAATCTGCAGAAGGTCATAATCATTCAGACTCACTCTGTGAGCAGGCTGTCAGTTTAGGGTAGTCCAAATAATGATTTATTTCTTGGTTCTTTCTGAATCTCTGTTTTGTTTCTTATTCTCCTTTTTGCTGTTAAAACCACAGAAGTTGTAATCCCAAGTGTCTTTCACTGTGCGCCACTGCAATGTAGACATACCGGTTACCTGTGGCTCCAGAAAGGCTGATTCATCAGCTGGGAATCAGCTGAATTCCCAGCACATGCCGGCATTTCTTTGGCTAAAACCCCTGGTGCTGGAACTGGCCACTGAGCCACCTCTATAGTCTTTGAGGTTTCCTACATGAGGGAAATCCTCCGGTGCTGGTTAAGCAGGCTTTCCCACCGCGCTCTGCTGGCACGGCAGCCTGTGGGATAGCCAGAGCTATGTTTGGCCCATTGTGTTTTTAACCCCTGGAAAATGCTTAAGGTGCATGCTGAGTGTCATTAACTCAAGCAGACGCAGCAAATGTGTGATGTGTTTGTTTTCCTTGCTCTCTGGATTTTCTCTAACTACACACAGGTAACAGAGAAGCTCACAGTAAAGCTGTGCCCATGAGATGTAAAATGTGGTGGCTGTATTTAAACTATGTGAGAAATTAAGTTTTACTCCATGGGTGTGTTTTTTTTATCTTTTGTATAGAGCTGCACCTCTGACGTACATCTTAACACAGTCTCTCTCTCTCCCTCCCCCTTCAACATTTATGTCTGGGTTTTCTATATTCTGTAAATTAGCAATGGCAATGAGTCAGTGCTTAGCTTACCCTTGTAAAATCTTTAGTCCTTTTATCTTCTCCTTTCTACCATTGTGTATTCAGAAAGGCCTCTGTCTGGTGTTGTTATTTTTCACATCCTAGAGACATGCTGTGTGAACATCCACATGTTATCTGACAGTGGGTGATTGAAAAAAAGACATTCTATTCTACTCTCCCCAGCTTAGATGGATCCAGCGTCACATGGAGGGGATCCAGGATGAGTCAGGGAGCAGTGCTGTAGTCCAAAATTCCAGTTTGTATTACAGCTGGGAGGCAGCATTTAGCATCATGTGGATTTATTTTCTTTTAACAGGAACTCCAAAATAATTTATGGAAGTCATATAGCCTAATGGGCAGAACAGATAACAGTAAGCCAAGAAGAACCTGGATTCCCATCTGGGTTGAATCATTGACTCAATTTGACTATCAGGGTGATGGGTGTGGTGTTTATACCTAGAACATTATACTAACCTTCCCTAAATCATTGCATTCCCCTAAAACTTATTGGAAAATGTGATTAAGTTTCAGAGCTCTGTTGGTACCAAACAGTTTACCTAATAGTGAGCTTCACTGCTCAGACTAAGCACAAGACATTAGAGGCATTTATCTACCAGCATTTGTTTGCAAGACAAATCCTAAAGGGTTCAAGATACATACAGCTAATGAGAAATTAATGCTCTAGAGCTTATTTGTATGTAGAGATCTCTAACTCATGAGGACATTCTGCACTGCATGAATTTTCACACTGTGTACATTACTCAACTTTCCTATCCTTTTTCTAGATATTTGCGTATTTTTCTTCCTTTGTTATTATAAACATAAATAAGAGTCATGTGAGCTTTTTCTTTTAATGTGGTCAGTTTCAAAGAGAAAAAAAACAAAACAAAACAAAAAACCAACAAACAAACATATCCATAATTAAACTGTTTCCAGTCTACTTGGTCAATGAATCAGTAGACTTGCATGAAGCAGGTGTCATTTGGAAGAAGAGAGGCTAAAAAGTTCTGTAACATCTGAGCATACTCCAATGATATGCTGAGTTTTTGTTGTTGTTTTCTTATTTATCTTTTTCCAAGTGGATGGGGAGAAGTTACCAGTTTTTCTGGAATGTCCCTTTCCAAAAATCCTGGAGAAACTGCAGCCCTGAGTCTGAGCTCATCTTGCATCAGAATAACCCAGGACTAAATGCACTGGAAACAGAAAGCCTAGGATTAGCTGAAAATTATACAAAACTGAGGCTATCATGAAATTAAAGTCTTGCGCCTGTTCTCAGTGTTTCTGTACTTGGTGACTTTAAGGGACTTAAGCACATTTTTAAAGATAGACTGCTATGTAAAATACCCTCTAGAAAGAGATACTTTCCTAAAGTCTAAATCCAGAATGAGATCAAGTCTATTAAAATTTAAGTGCAGTCCTGAGGGCTGATGTGGCCAAATACTCTAGCTTAATCTTGGCTAGAATTTTAACAGTACGAACAGCTAGATCTAATGGTATGTGCCTACCTAGTCTGTTATATTCCCCTGGAATTTATCAATGACACACTCCATATAATTGTGGTTACATTTTGTCCTTCTAAAATCCTTTTTTGGTTTTGCAATTGAGAGATTGCAAAGAGAGAGCATGTAAAAAATTCTTTCTCAACCAAAGGCAAAAAGTTGATATTTTTTTCCTTCCACAATGAAGAATTAAAACAATGTCTGTTGCTCTCATGCTTAATGTCAGAATTTCTACTAAAAACAGTAAGAAGAAATATGATGAATTTTCCATATGGAACTTATACCCTGTAATTTTATAATGCACATATGTGAGGTTTTATCAAGACTTATACTAAAAGGCTTTAGAACAGTGTAATAAAGGAAAACTGTTCATAACAACTTTTAGTATCAAAAGAGCTAAACAGTTAAAATTTGAGAGGGGGAAACAAAATGAAGGGCAATGACAAATAGTGTTAGACTGTTGCAAATGCAATTCCTTTTCTCCAAGATTTAGAGAAAAAAATAACAGCCTTGACTGTAAGTTTCCCCCACTATTTTCTGATTTACTTCATAATCTGTGCCTTCGCAAGAAGCAACATTGGTATAACTATTCTCTTCTAAAAGACATGTTTCACCTGCATATAAAAGTGCCAGTAATTTACTTAATTTCATTACTTATTTTCTTTTTTAAGCAGGTGCCTGAAAACCTTTATTAAGGACATCTTCAAAGCTACTATAGTATATCCTACTAATAATGTGATCACATGTTACATCTTTGAAGATCTGTTGTTTAATAGAAATCAGAGGAGACACAGCAACAAATTTGTTTATAGGTCTTCCATATTTCTTAAAATCGTGCTTTTAGTTGGAAGTATAAGATATGGATAGTCATGATTTATCATTTCTGTCAGTAGTTGCAAGAAGTAGAGCTTTTCTCATTCAGAAAATATATAGCAGTAGCATTAGGAGATCCAAGTCAGAAGTGAAGATCCTCTCGTCTTAACACCAGTGATGTTTCCAGCTAAACAAAAGAAATAAAACCTGCTTTCATCCACAGTGTAAGGCAAGAGTCAGCAAGCACAGAAGACTCAGACATTCTAGTTCCTCGAGAAGACAAGTAACAAAAACATTTTTATTTTGTAGAATAAGCAGATGTCTCAGCCTGTTTTTCTGTTGTTGAATGATAAAAGCATCAGGGCAAAGTTGAATTTGTAATGGCATTACGAGATCTCCTATTGTGAAAGATAAATAGCAAATTTGGCCTAATGCCTTAATAAATTAATTACATTGAATTAACCTGACTTTTGATTCCTGTGACCTCCTTAGTTTAGCAGATTAATTTCTGAACAATGAAGCTTCAAAGAATTCACTTTATTCTGAGGAGGTATATTATGAAGAGGTTAGGGGATTTTCTAGAGGCACAAAGTGTCCACATGAACAAATCTGGAATTCTTGGATCCATTGAGCCATGTAATACTTTGAGTTGGAGACTCTAAGCCTTTGTGTTTTAACTGGAGCAGAACTCATCTTTAAAAGAAAGAAAAAACACATCTGCTAGAAATGCTATGCACAAACACAGACTTACCAAGCTAGAAAAAACATAATTCAGGATTTTTTCATCTAGGGAGCAGGCATACCAGTTTTTACTGTATCTTTATGTATTTCAGCACATTAATAGTGAAGTTGAATGGTACTTTATAGAAACAGATCAATTCAAAGGAACAGAAATCCAAACATAAGAAGTGAGCTAATAAAAGTAAATATCTTTATTACCTCTATTTCCTTCCTGAAGCTGCAATGTAACACCATTTTTTCTAAGTTTTTTGTCAATGGATCTTTAAATCTTCATGTCTTCATTTCAGAGTTTTAAGTTAATAAAGTATACTTCCTGGCTGAGGGGTTTCATAATGATCATTTTAATTATAGAAAAATCATGCACAGATGGGTGGATTTTAGTTTAGCACAAGCCACTGTACACTTGCTATTAATATGATGTACTCTTGAGTTGAGGCGTAAATTTCTGCCATACCTTGTAGATAAAACTGCTGCACTGAGAAAGTGGACAGTGCCCATGGGAGTGATAGTAGTGCAGAATGGTTGTGTTTGAAAAAAAATGAGGTAGAACAAGCTGTGTCTTCAGTTGGTATAAATTAGAGACACATAACTGAAATTGGTGGAGTGATCTGTAATAGCTAAGGGCAGTCCTATGTCTTTACAAGGAATATGCAGCTCTGAAAGTGGAAAGAGGAAAGCAGATGTTTAAATTAGCTGTATACACCAAAAACAGTTGAGGGAGTAGAGTTGTAAAGAGAAGCTAGAGACTGAAGTACTAAGCAAGTGCTATTGCTTCTTGTGCACTGTCTGGGTGATTGTGGTAGGATCCCCAAAAACCACAAGTCATGAGGTAAAGCAAGTTGCATAAATAAACTTCAAAAAATCTCTAACATATACTTAAGTGGTTCATGTGCCTGATCTTCCCTGAGGTGACCTGGAAGTGAAGTTTTTCAAGCATATGTCTGGGTGGTGGTCTTGCTGATGCCTGGAAGTGTGACTTTCTCAGTCGCTGTGGTTCCACTTTGTTGTGAGTGCTCTATTATCAATGTCTCAACAGAAAGGGGATGGAGCTTGGCATAGTTAGAGCATCATCTTTCAGGGGTAAGATTTCTTACTGGACCAGCTCCAATTAATGTTTTAGTATTAGTGCTGATATTTCCTATTTGGTACTGAAGTAAAATATTGAAATAATCTTTAGGAGTCCAACCCTATCTGTTCCTGAAGGAGTGAGCTAACCTTGAGTCTGATGGATAAAAGGTATTGGGAGAAGTGAATCACTGGTTTCAGTCTGGGGGAGAACAGGGCACACTTAGAGCTTACCCTGGTTTTGGAAGCAAGGTGGACAGAGCAATGCCTCTTTTTGAACACCACAGGCACTGAACAACTTGAAACAATCAGAACTTTGTTATATGTGCATCCAACAGTCCAGGTGCCATGGGGCATGTGTTGTTAAGCAGCTGTGGTTACATGCAAAGCCTGGTAACAATTGAAGACTGGTCTTATACTGGTCTCTAACACTGAACTTGGCTGACTGGAAAGGCAGATAAAATCACATTTCTCTGTTATTAATCTAATATTTTGGCTAAAACAATGTTAATAGACAAGGATGCTTTACATAGCTAGTGCCTGAATCATTGTGGTCTGATGATCAGATGCTTTATAAAACACATAATTTTGTCAGAACTGAGGTTTTCTCAGACCTGATGAAATCCAAGGTGTTTATTTTAAGACTAAATTTATTATTTTGTAAATTGAACTCAAAGTTTTAAAGGCTTTGAGGAAAAGCTGACTGGTTGTAATACTTGGAGTGTCAGTCCCACCCAAGTGAAGAAAAAGTGAGAGAATTGACACATCTAAGAGAGTTACTAATATTGTTCATGTTTGAGGGTCTTTTATGTCCTCTTTCTAGAAGAAAAGGTGTGTTTATCTCTGCTGTTCTGTGCTGTTTAACTTTTTAAGATGAGTGTCCTGGGTAATACCATTTGCACTGTGCAGATTTGTTCAGGAGTTATGACTTGGTGGTTATAGTACTCTAGTGATGTCTACAAACAGCAGATATGTATTATCTCACAGAGCTGCCTCAACCTAAAAAAAGTAAAAAAAAAATGAATCTATGGCAAAGAAATATATTTCCTAATATAACACCAGAATAACATATACATGCTTCAGTGAAATCAGGGGAGTTTTCACATGAGAAGATTTTCCACCTTCAGATAAAATCATCATAGACTGCTTACGGTGAAGACTGATTAAACTCATAAAATAAAATATATGTGAGGAGGAAAATGGTAGACTGATACTCTTATGGTATCCTTCTCAAAATTAATGTATCCTTTTTTTTTTTTTCCTAAAGAGATTTATATTTTTAAGTACAGATCTATTGCTATGCTATGCTCATGAACCTGAAGCTCCTGAGTCCTTTGCTTCCTGTGTGTTTACTACAGCTCATTGCTTTCCTAAATGGCAACAAGAGCACCGTTATGAAACTCATGACACAGATATTGATCTCTTTGATGGCACTTAAAATGGTACTTGATGTATAGAAGAATTTGTGCTTTGACTTTTACAGTGATGGAAGGATCTTTTTTTTTTTTTTCTCAATTTGTTGCTGTTCTACACTGATGCATGAGGCTAAAGTATAAATAGTTAAGCACAAAACACTGCTGAAAGCTCCAATGCCAATTTCTGTACTTTTTCAGAGCCTAACAGAAAAGCAGGAGGTACGTGCAACAAACAGGGCAGGGAATTTGTCTCTCTTAATCCCAAACATCTGGTTTCAAAGCAAAAAAAAAAAAAAAAAAAGTAAAATGAAACCATCATATTTAGTTTAATACTCAAGGTGAGATTCTGTTTGGTTTATCTCTGGCTTTTCCGTTGTGCTGGGTCTGTGCTGGCTGCCAACATGTCCTATGGCACAAGGGCTTAGTCTTTCTGAGTTGGAATTACCATCATCACGTCTTTGCTGCAGCGGTTCTCCAGGTGGTTCCAACAAACAAGACAAGCTGCTCTTGCCTCCAAACTCTTCTCCTCTCTGAAATTTCACCTTCTTCATACCATTTAAGTCTCTCGTGTGCTTTAGTAAAAACTCCAGGCACAGTTATCCTGTATCCTGTCAGTTCCCAGAAACGGTCCCAACTTGATGAAAAATCTTCACTCCTTAGGGGTACTCTACTCGGTAGCAATCACACATGTGGGGTGTTAAGCTGTTAAAGGGAGAGAACTCAGATTTCAGATCTTGTGTCAGGTTCTCAAGGCGATGGCAAAAATGCCTTTGTTTGTGATAGCATTTGTGCCACCAATATCACAGGCACAGCTGTTCTGCAGTTGGTCAGTGCTGAAATATTGACTGCAATTTTCTTAGAAGAGACAGGCTTTACTTCTATTTTTATCCTAGGATATCAACCTGTTTTAAGGACAATAAAATCTAGCTTTATGAATAGTATCTACCAAAAAAAAGTACTTTCCATCCTTTCTGCTATTTCTTTCCCTCCTTTCCCTGCAAACAAGGTAATTGCCACTAAAGTGATATGAGAAGAGCATTTTGGAATGTATTCACATTCATTGTGTTTTGTTTTCCATCCAGGAATTCATATGACACAATGGAAAGTGGCATCTGACACTTCCAAGATAAACTGTTAGTTTTTCTTGTCTATAAAGTGCTACACTCACCTTTATGAGTGAAATTTTATGTGGGCCCAGAATAACTGGGGCACAGTGACTTTGAATATAACTAGAATTATTATATTTAGTGCAAACATCAGCAGAGATTACCGTCGTCTGTTGTGTTGGCCCTAGGGGAACCTCACAAGGCCTTGCAGTAGGCACTGCAATATCCCTACTGTCTACTTGTTTTCATTCTTTTCTCAACAAAATAGTGCTTTGGTGCTCACCAGGCATGATCTGTTTTAAATTGTGCTATCTCTCTTCATTCTTCTTTGAGCCACATGGGAAAAAAGGTGTGAGTACAAGCAATTAGAAGAGTTGGAAATGTGCTGCTGGAGGATGGGGAAACTAATGACTAACACTGTGGAAACAAAAGTTTTTCTCTAGAGCCACAAAGATTCTCCAGGCATTATGTTCAGACAGATCCAGCATCCTCACTCAGTGTCTTCACTGTTTTCCCTTAGAAGATCGGTAGGTTTTTTTCCAACTCATTTTATTAGATCCCACTGATGGTTCTGGTCTGACCTACAAATATATTGTGTTACAGAAAGCTTCCCAGGCTTAACCTGTGTGTGTGCCACCATTCAGAAAGAAAACCCAGCAACACTGGCGTGGCAACAGCAATTGCTCAGAGCTCTTTTTGGACATGCTCAAGTTGAAGATGTGACCTCAGTCCCATGGGTGCCTTTTCTTGTGTAGCTGTCATCTCTACCTCCTGCTTTTCGGTTAGGCTGAGAGAAAGTCCCAAAATAGGCATGTGAGTTTTTGGCAGTGTTTGCTGCGTAAGTGCTTATTCTTCATTCCCCACAGAGATATAGTGGTGCGTGGGATTCTCTTGTTTGTGTCAAACTTCGAAGTAGTGTGTTCCTCTTGTGGTTCATAAGATGTAGGTTGGAAACCCTGACACAGAACAAACATGTTTCCTTGTTCTGAAGCTGGGCTATTGGGTAAAACTTCCTCATTTTGGTATAGGAATTTTATCTTTTTTAGTATCAGAAGATAGCAAAGTAATTCCACGGAAGGAATGTTGCAGAATCTTGTGTTCTTGATGTCCCCAGTAACTGAATCTTATTTGGACAATAAATGCTAATTCATAAACAAGCTACTGGATTCAATATAAGGATAACTGTGTAAGGTTTCTGTGGTCTGTTTAATGCAGAAGTCCTTCAAACATCCCTCTAATAATCTGAAATCTGGAAAACCTTTTACAATTATTTAAACATCCTGAAAGGTGCATTATACTTTGCCTGCACGTTTCCCACAAGTTATCCATACTCTGTGCTTATAGTTTCTAAAATCAAAACACGAATAGGCTTCAATGTTAATTCAAAGTTGATATAGGATTGTTTTGATTAGTTAGAGATCAAGTCTGCTGTTCTAAAAGGGGAGAATTGTGTAATACCAGAAATAGTGTTTTATCTTGTCATTTTTTTTTAATAGTGTGAAACTGACACCTCTCTCTCTCTAGAGAAACTTGCTTTTCACACCAGACTGAGATTACTAAAAAAAAATAAAAATTAAAACAAAAAAAAAATCAAGACAGATGAAAATAATTAAGCCTATTTTAAAAAATTGACCCTTATTGTGATCCAGGTGCAAGTCCCAAGAAAGGCAGAGGACATGCTTAGCATTCAGCAGTTCTCCCCAAGATTATTCTAAGAAACACATATCGCCCAATACTGAAGCCTGCTCTGGTCTGATAAGGTTTGTCTACATGCAAAAGCCAGTGTGCTGTTAAAATAGAATAACAGCGTGCGGCGTGGTATCTTTTTTGAAGGTGCCGGAGCCCTGGAACAGGCTGCCCAGAGAGGCTGTGGAGTCTCCTTCTCTGGAGACATTCAAACTTGCCTGGACACATTCCTGTGTGATCTGCTCTGGTGAACCTGCTTTAGCAGGTGGTTTGGACTGGATGATCTCCAGAGCTCCCTTCCAACCCCAACCATTCTGTGATTCTGTGATTTTTCACAGTAACTCTCTCCACAACCAGTCATGTTTTATATGTCCTTAGTTTGCTTTCAAAGTGAAGCAAGCTGCTTTCTAATTAAAAACTAATGCACACTTTTGTGTCATGAGATTGCAGAGCAGTCAGTATGCTGCTAATTTACATCTTGCTGTGTGTGGAGTCTTATGTTGGTAAGCCTTAATTATTTCAGTTTTAAAGTCTTGGTCTGTTGTTTCCATACATGCAGTAGGCAATATCAGTGTGCTGTACTGTGATATAGATTGCTCAGATGCTACAAACCAGGGTAGGACTCTGTGCTATACAGTATTCTCACTGATTTTAGTGAAAGATCCAAATTCGTGATGATGTTCCCGTGTTTATTTGTACCACAGTAACACCTAAAAATTCAACCTGGAATTTTGGCCTCATTGTGCTATTACTGATAAGTTAACATTTAAAAAGAGCTTAGAGAACAGCAATAAATGTGAGAAGGAAAGCTTTGAGTCAGGTTTGATTTATGAAGAAAAATTAAAGGATTTGATTGTGCATAGCTTGTTTGAGTGTGACAAAGAAGATGACATGACTGTAAATACTTCAAAAGTTAAATTCCAAAAACAGCAGAGGATTTGCTTAATGTTAAGGACATTCCAAAGGTTAGGACAGCAGCTCAGGAGACCTGAGGTTAATTCCATGACATATATCCTCAGGCAAGTCATTTCTGCTTAGATCCCAGCAAATTCCTAAAGGCACCCAACTGCCACTTCTTTGTCTACATCACTGAGTGTTAGTCAGCCGAGAATGCAAACCACTTAATTTAGACAATTAACTTGTTAAATACCTTTGCAGGTCTGGATCTTGGCCTTTACCTGTGTCAGCTGTATAAGTTTGGAAGTGTGTAAAACCTACATTTTGTCATAGAAAGAGTGTGAAAATAATAGATTTGGAAAGTATGGGTGTTCAGATGTTGTAACAGTGGGAGCCATGAGAGCATCCTGAGTAGAAAAACTAATTAAGATGGGATTTATTTCACTTGCCTTTAGTGTAAGGTGGTTACCTAGTCTTCGTCAGTTTTCAGCACAAAAGATGAGGTTCTCCAAAGGGCAATGCACCCTATTAGGTGAGAGTATCTCTGAGTCAGGGAATGAATTCACCCCAGCAGTGCACGTCTCCACCCTCTCTAGAGACAGAGGAGATGACGCCTGAATTTTAGCTGCTTGAAATTAAACAAGATGAATGTTATCTTAAGAATAAAAGGATCAAATCAAATCGACTCAGCTTGATTTAAAGGGAAAAAATGTCTTCAATGACTGTATTTGCTGAAATGCTCTTTTAAAAACACTACATAAAACCACCTCAAAGAACTTGCGTTTTCCTCCTGTTCTTTCTCATAAAGTGTTCAGGAAGTCTTTTATTAAAAGCTAACTGCATGATAAAGCTCCCATTTATCTTTCTATGAAGCAGTCCTGTGCAGACTAGCAACATCCAAAAGTGCTATGGTCCATGTAGCACCACAGAACACTGTATGCAGTAAGGCCTACATGTCCCAAGTTACCTAACACTACATTTGAAAAGCTAGGTCTTCAAACATAAATGAGAGCTGAGCTCTTTTGGATCTACTCCTAATATCTCTTTCTTTATTTCATCAGCCTTGTGCTAGTTGAAAATACTGTGTTACCTCTAGGTGGTAGCTACCTCCTCAAAAATGACTGATCCTCAGAGAAAATACAATTATGGGGACTGTGAGTTTAAAGAAAAACAAATTACATAGGAAAATGAAAGTTATTCAGAGAAGAGCCACAAAAATTCTGGGAGCTTCTATTAGAGCTTCTGGAGGTCCATGTGCAAAGCAGCTGTAGGATGCTGGGGATCTGAGAAAGAGCTGAGCAATAGAAACTAATAAGGAGGACCAAGATGACCTATCTGAGGTCCCTGCTAACCCATGCAATTGCACAAGTTCACATTTCAAAGAAAGATGAGTTCAATTAGTTTATGCTGCTGTAGGCGTGACTCAGTGAGTCCTCCCTTGTATTACTGCATTCGTTACCCTGCAGGACAGCAATGTCTCTTTGTGACTAGTTTACTCTTTTTGGTTTGCACTCTTCAAAGAAAAGGCCTGCTTTCAGGCTTTGTCCCTCTTGTTTTGGTAGCTCCCATCTCCAGCCTCACCAGAACTCATCTTCAAGCCGCTGGACTCTTATTTCCTTCACAACAGCTTGTCACTTGCTTACTTTACTGTCTCTGCAGGGAGGGGCAGAGTCACTTTGCTATTCAGCCCTCTGTCTTCTGTCTCATCTATTGATGAAGAGACAGGGATGAATGAGCAATCATTCACTTCAGGAACAGGGACCTGGTGTTGGAGAGCCTGTGGCTACATACCATATCAGACTAGACTTATGCTTGGGAATGTCTAAAATATGCTGAATTTAGAATAGTAAAATGTGTTTGTAGGAGTTTACATTTATTACTTTTTCTTGCCCTGGGAGACCGAATAGTTATCGCTCTGGGAAATCAGAACTGAATTGTCCTAAGAAGTTAGAGAAGGATTTAGGGTTTGCACAGGGAACCTAAACATGGTGGGGATCTCATCTGGGTGTGGAGTAATCCTGATTCAGATCAGGACACGAATAAGAACTACCAAACTGAGTGTAATTTGGGTCACAAGGCTATGAGCTTAAAAGCCCATCTTCAACCTGAGTGAGATTTAGCCCACGAGTTACACGGAAGATGCACCTACCTCTGGTTCACCAGAGAGCCTGGACTTGAACTAATCACTGTCTTACAGGACACTGTAAGGACTCCTGGCTGCTCTTGCTGCAGAAGTGCAGATGCCCAAGGCACTTATGTTCTGCACTGTCAATATGTAAGGGAATAAAGGTGGAGATTATGTAAACTGCACTGAGAACAGCTTCTTGCTGGGCTCCTTTAACACCCCAAAGTCTTAATCATTCCCATGTGTGACCCAAAACCTGTGAATTCACATAAACTGCTTTGAGCCCTATCTCAGGGGCTCTGAATCATTCTCTTTAAGTACTTACCTCTTTCCCCTGATTTAGATCCTCGGAATCTCACCTAGATGCCTGAAGTGGGCAGTGGAAGATACTTCCAAATGCCCATTTGTTCAGACACAGAGAGTTCAACTCTGTGTATGAGTGCTTGTCCACAGGTCACTGCACATACAGAGGACAGAGAGAAAGCAGACAACAGTGACAGGATCACCACACTGCCTATATATAGATAAGTAGCTGTTGTGCTCTGACTGTTACTGTTGTTAACAAGCATCTCACTTTTTGCTCCCTCTGATTGTTTTAACCATCTGGTGTCATTCATTATATTTAGACAATATGCTGCAAGCAGGAGAGGTTTTTGTACTCCTTCATAGTATGTGCAGCAGTATGGGGTCCTGCCCCTACTGGGGCCTCTAGGCACTATCCCAGGATAAATAATATATAAAAATAGATCAGCAGTGTAGCATCCATCAAGAAAACCATGCAGAGACCTAAGCAATGCTTTAGTATTGAATTGCTCTACTGTCTAATGTGGGGTTCATGTAATAGCTTACTGTAGTTTTCTGAATTAGAGGACAGATCACATGAAGTCTTATATCTATGGGCAATATGCAGAGAGCTTAGGGGAAATCTATAATTACTAAAATTGGGAAGTGTGCCAAAGATGATTTACAAGTATGGGGAAAAATGAATCTTTTGTCATCTTCAGGACTTTATCAAGTTTGTTTTGGAAGCTTTCCAAGATTAATAGAAAAAAAAACAGCCAAAAATTGTGAAGTGAAGCAATCAGACCATATTTCAGTTTCAGCAATAGCTGCAGTAGCCCAAGGGTTTGCCTCAGCTTCCTATCTCTTGACACAGTACTGTTTGTTCATGTAGCACCAGGTAGGATCACATTAAGCAAAACAATCTGAGTGGCACAGACAGCTTTTGAGTTGTGCAAAGGCAATACACAACATAAATAGGTATTATTATTACCTTTATTACAAGCATTGTTGTAAAGTTAATCTGCACCGAGAGCCTTACTAGACTATACACTATGTCCAAAGGAACATTAGTAAAAACTCCTCTGGAAAAAAGTTAACAAGTATGTTAGAGAACAAAGACGTACCTCAGAAATGAGATATTACTATTCTCATTTAGATTGGAGTCATGAAGGTGTAGGGTTTTGCTCTTGTAGACAGTTGTTTCTTGAAATCAATTTGATGGGAATGCTAAAGCAAGTTTTGGAAGGTGGAAATTAACATGTCCATGGTCACATCACGTCATGAAAAATATTTAGTTGACTTAGGTTGAAGTGCTTTGAGGCAGTGAGTTGGTGTGAATCTCTTAACTGTCAACACAGAAGCCTGTTTCAGTGCCAGAAGTTTTGGTCAAATAACCTCTCTGCTGCTTTTTTTTTCTCTTCCCTTCATCTTTGAAAAACATACTGTTGTAAACTTGCAGCAGAGGTAGCATCTCCAGTCTCTGCTGCTGAACCAGAATGGGTTTGTATGCTTGTGAACCAGGATGGACTTCCACGTTGGTGACTGGTGGCTGCTGGAGCAAATTTCCCCTGTTGTTCACTGATGGTGCTGTAGGAATGTATGGTATTTAGTATAGGAAAAACACATAGTATTTCATGTAAGACCATCACTGCCATGGCTGTTGAGAACCTAGGTAGCTGTTTGTTGAAGGGAATATGACAGCTTGTTGGGTGCTTTTATGTCACATCACAAATGACATTAAGAAGTAAATCAAAGAGAATATGATTGAAGACAGTAAGACATTACCCTTAACTTCAAAGAGTTGGATTTGGCCTATTAAATCCAAAATATACACATGCAGGAAAACAAAGACAAACCTTCTTATTTATCTGTTTTCCATAGCATCTGTGTTAGTCTTTTATGGTTTAGTTGGAGTCATGGTGGCCCTTTTCCTGACCAGGCTGGAAGAGGGAGAGTTCTCTGTGCCATCAAATAATTTATTTTTGTAAACTTTTTGGACATTGAGCACGCCTGTAAGTGTAAGTGCATCCCCTGTGTAAGTGCTGAGAATGGTGCAAGTCAGACTCTTGATTCTTTCTATATCAGACAAACTGGTGGCTGATCTCAGTGTTTCTTCTTACTAAACAAAGTCTTTCAGTTCTGCAGTTCTAAGGGTCCTTGGTTTCCACAGAACCAAATAAACCCATGAAAAGAAAAAGGTTTCTTTCATTGCTCTCAGGAAGAGTTAGGCAAATAAACAGTGAGAGAAGAGGTAAGCAGTTGTGCCATCTCCATTCATATCATTCACACTCACATGTTGGAAAAGTATTCCCAGCTCAAGAATGGGCTCATAATTAAAAGAGAAACATCCCCAAGGCTTTTGGAATAGGAAAAAGAAAAGAAGCTGCAGAAGCTCAACTCTCATGAGTTGTTAAAACAAAACAAACAGCTGGATAGCAAAAGGCTGTTCTTTGCTGTAAAACATTTCCTGACACTCTTTTTTCAAAGATCCATGCTGTTTATTTAATTGTTTTAGTTTTTCTTTCTCATGAATTGATTTGATTAAAAAAAATAGACATCTCATCTTCTGAATATTACAAGAGGATGCTAGCAATAATTTTGCTAGTTTCTTAAGTGTGATCAGTTTTCATTCCCTTCTTCTGAGCATGTGGTGGAAGAGAGCAAGGGATTCATCACATATCCTTCTTTGTCTGCAACACTAGCATCTTAGAAGTTTATTTTCCATTTCCACTCTCATTTCACCATGAGCCTTCTGTCCTCAGTCCTGCAGATCCTTTTCCAGCAAGTACACCAGCACACTGAACTTAAGGTGTTTAAAGTAAATCAGCCAATATGACTGCAGCTGAGGGTGACTCCATGAACAGGTGCTCCGGGAGAAGGGAAGAAATGGTGACATGTGGCACGAGGGCCATGACAAGTACTGGAGGTCAGTAATGCCTCCCTGTCATAGCATTGCCTGCATGGTTTATATCACCTCACTTTCGTTTTGTTGTCCATATCTCATGGAAAGTGAATTAAGAACATTCATGGAGCAGTCAGTGAACTTCCACTTTAAAAGCGTGTCCCTGAGCAGAATCTTGTAGGAGGGCAGTTGTGTGCACTGCAGTTAATATCAGCTGTTTGCTGTTTTTTTCCAAGTTTGTCAAAACTTTTCTGAAAACAGAGTTTCAGTAATCATGAAAGAGAAAAAAAAAGAAGAGCTGGTGTTACAGCTTAGCAGGACCTTTTTTAAAATCAGAAGAGTTAAATTTCAAACATTTCACCTGTAATTTATCTGCCCACACCCTCACAATACCTTGGACCCCTTTCTGCTTTGAATTTCTACCTGATGGTCACGTTAGCCTAATTTGGACATCTGTATTTACACCGTGGAATATTTTGCATGGCTTTGCCACGTCTCATATTTTCCATAGAAATTACACAATGAAAAGCAGTATTTTTTAAGTGCCAAAACTTGATGGGATGCTTTGCTGGCTCTGTCACTGACTGCCTATCTTGCTTGGCTGATGACATTAGTGGCACATTTCCCTTGTGGGTGCAGAGACTCTCAAGCAGACCGCAGGACAGACACATGGGTCACATCTGTATTTGCAAGTTAAACAAGGCTAAAAGCTGTTATTGACCTGCTATAGCTCATGATGTTTGTTAGTGTGCTCACTGGGTTGTTTTTTGCTGTCGTCAACTAACACATTTCCAAACTTCCCTATCATAAGCTGAGGGGGTGTGGAGGGCTCTCAGGAAGCAATATGGATGGAAATATTGGGTTTTGAAGGGAATGGAGGTTTAGCTGAGTGAACAGAAACTGTGCCAGGCTACTCTGTCTAAGGATCTGCCACATTTTATTTATTATTACAGCCTTAGGTTTGGGGTCTGGAAGCTCAACTCAGAGCTGCACTGGGGGTGACTGTACTGTATTCCTGTAACTGCACAGGCTTTTCCTCCACCCATCTTTTGTTTGTTTTGTCTTCTTAGATGTAAGCTTGTCAGGAAAGGTCTTGACACTTGCTCTTTATTTGTAGAGTATTTAGTACCATGTGGCCCTGACCTGCATGTGTTTCAAAGCAAATTGAAAGTTCCAAGTTAAATCTGCTCTTGCCTTCTTGCTCACAGCTTCTTATGTTTTCCCTAACTATAACTGTACCATTAAGGAGGGAACAAAGGATAGATACTTAAGAACTGTAAAACCTGCTTCACTTCAGCCCTGACTATTTAATTGTGTAGGTTTGTGTCAGACTCTTAAGGTTAAAAATGTTTCTTTTCCTGTCTTGGCTTGAAAAGCAAATGGAATGTTTCAAAGGAAAAAAAAAAAAAAAGAAAAAAGAGCCCATACAGCACAGGCCAGAGCGATGCAGCCTTACCTGTTTTTCTTGATTTGAAACACTTTATTAGCTAGAGCACAATATGGCCTGGCTGTCTCAGTTTCTATCCCATTTTTGGATGGAAAGTTGCACATGAAACAGGCACAGAAGCAACCATTTGCTCATGAACAGACAAAAGTTTGCCCATTTTCTTTGCAGCATAACATTTTTCCTTGGTTAGACTTTTCTTCGTCCCTTCCTCCTCCATGAACACCCCCAAAACTGCAAAGTAAATAATTTTGGCTTACAATGAGCAAAGCTCTGAGATGATAATGAGAAACAGTGAATAAACTCTCCAAGTCTTACATGATACAGACTTGAACTCTGCTGAAGGGGCCATATGCAGCAAGGTCAGGAGTGTGATGAAGTATAAGTTTGGAAGGAGAATCTGCTGGAACGATAGTATAACCCACTGAGTGATAAGTGCTGACAGACTGGCACTCTGACATTTGAAGTGCTTTCCCTTGCAGCAGAAGCATGTCTCTGATCCTGTTGTGTTATGGCCAGACTTGGTCTGTTTTGAAAGCCTATACTTTCTTCACATGGAGCCTCAGAAAGATTCAGGCTGAATGTATTCAACAGACCCCTGAATTTTGGGCCACAGTTAAAGATACATTTTAAAGATTTTATATGACCTTCCCAAAAGCCATTTGTAACAATAATCATAACACGTGTCAGTACATTTACATTATTATTATTACTATTATGCATTCACATTAATGCTTTTCTAATACTTCACCATTAAGTTACTGTGCTTAGCATACTAGGTCATAGAGAATAAAAGCATTAAGTTTTGATTTCAAGAGAATGATAAAACAATAACACTGGGGAAGTTCAGTCATCTTCTAGTGCATAACAAATTGGGACCATTATTCAAGCTGTCCAGGCAGACTCTTGAGCGGTTCCTGTTCTTCTCTGTTTCTTTCCTGTGGGTTTAGCTTGTGAGTGCTCCCAGCATGGCCACACAGGGAGAGAAACTGAAATATGTGAGACCCAGAGTGGGAGGTTGAAGATTAAGTGAAACGTCCTGGGACCTTCTAGGAGAAAGCTAGTCTGCTCTTTACCCAAACCTCAATGACAGAAGTAGTGTCAGAAGCTAGTCAAGGATGGCTTGACTAATATGGGGTATTAAGATACGGTAGCTACATGTTTTCAGTTCCTTGAATCAGTTTACTTCAGTTACATTTGGAAATTTATATATTCAAAAAGAAAATAATTAAAAATTTTGTGAGTAAAAAACCTTAGGAGAGGGAAAAAGAGCTTTGTTGCTTAAAAAATAAAAAATTGTTTGTTTGTTTGTCTTTACATTTAGTTTCTAGTCTAGGACTGGGAGAAGTTACACATCTCATTTTCTGTATCTCCAGGACAGCAATATTCTATCACATTTTCATAAAATTTCTGGCACCTGACATGGCAATTCTATCAACTAGTCTGGTTCTCTGACAACCACTGATCAGAACATTTCACTGATTTGGAAGACAAGAGGAGACAGGGATACAACCCTTATTGGTACATCAGGCCTCTTTATCTACTTGAATGCAGAGGGTATATCTGCACAGACAGTAGAAGAAAATACTGTTTTCATTTTGGTTAAGAATAATAAAACACTAACAGACATGTAGATATGTCACTTTTCAGTGATTTGCAGCCATGTTTCCCTCCATTGGAAACAATGAGAAATAACTTGCAAGTGCTTTCATTATCAGTGTCCCAAAGGATAACTGTCTATGCTTTCATTCCTTCCCACCCTCTAATGTATATGCATTAGGCTGCATTTTTTAACTATGCAATCAGAAAGCATGTGTTCCTCAGGACCTCTGGGTCATTCCTACAGAGGGTGGATACTGAATGAGAAAGACACCAAGGAAGTAGCAGTGTTGTCTTGTTATTTTTAAATTATCTTCATAAAACATTGAGTTTATTTTCCCTCAGCTTCATGGCCTTACTGTGAGAGGCAGGATCACATTTGCCATCACATCCCAACTGCAGCACTAACATTTGTAACTTTTCAGTTCTTGGCCTTATAATCTGCTCATTTAATTTATCATGGAATCCCTTTTGTGTAGCATGACATTTTCTTTCATTTCCCCCCAAGTGAGTATACTGCCACAATAAGGACATGTGCAACTAACATCACTAAGAGACTTTTCATTTTTAGAAGCAGGAGAATAAAAGCCTGTTGCACAGTCATGAGAGAGATTCATACCTTTATCTGCTAAAGCCCAGGACCATGCTCAGACATGTCAGAGTTTTGCGATGGTTCAGAAAATGATACTCAGTGAAAGGTGTTATGTAGGGAATAACTATACATAGGTCTGGAACTGGAGCAACAAAAGTAATGGTTCTAGGAATGTTTTTTGTTGTTTTTGGAAGCATTTATTTGGTCTGGCTATAGTAAAATAGATAAACAAGTAATAGCATAGACCTGCATTTTTTCCTCCCATGTAGGATCTGATACTTAACTAGAGTCCTCAGAAAGCGCTGAGCAGCTGAGGTTGGTAGTTTTGTTTTCTGGTGGATATTGTTTCTCTCTGTTGGTTATACATGCATCTTGCAGTGACCAAGCTTCCAGCTTCTGTTTTTCTGATACTTAAACTGAAGGAAGATGAGTCTGAACCTTAGAGATATTATAAAATATTTTTACATTAAATTTATTAAAGACAAGATCTACTGTCATTCAAATCATCTGAATGAATGTGCTCACTAATTATTCTGTCAAAACATTCAGAACTGGAATGAAGATGATAAATTTTTGTATTAGTGAACACAAGTATCACCAATATTATAGGGCCATGATGGTCATGTTCTTTTTCTACCTAATTAGTGCAACTTCAGTGAAGTCGGTGGACACATGTCAATGTTCCCATACTAATTAGCTCCATAGTGGAGACTTTTTTGTAAGTCTTTGTTATAAATCTCTGTTACTTTCACTAAAAATGTTAAGACATCTAGTAAAATACAAGGTAGGTAGTTGCTGGGAAAGTAATGTAGTAGAAAAATGAGAATGAGTTGTTAGATAATTATTATTTGCAACTGTAAGCTTTTCTAAAGTATTGATCACCATGATTAAGGAAAAAAAAAAATTGCATTTTCATGTTATGTTTAGAAATTTCATGATCTCAAGGGGTTTGAAAACCTTTAAAGACATTGAACACAGGCAATGATATTACCGGGGTAATAGTATTCTTATCAATTTCCGTATTTGATCTAAGTAGAAGAATATCTCCTTAGGAAAATCAACTTAACATTCATTTTTAATGTTATTTGTGGATTTCAGAACATAGAATTTTCAGTATTTATTTCTCTACATTAAATTCAGTATAAAGCTTTCATGTTTACTCCAGCAACTCATTTGCTCAGGAGAGCCAATTTACCTGATACACATCTCGTGTTATGGGACAACTTTATGCCTTTCTAGAGATACAGTTCATCTTAGTGAAAAAAGAATTAGGCTGTCAGTATGCAATTGTTTAAAATAAGCTCCATGCTTCACCGATGTGGTGGGTAAGATCATGACACAGTTTATGGATCTACACAGGATTTTAGAAGGAATTCATAGGGATTCCTATGGGGCTTAACCCTGTTGACAGTGCTATTGACATAACTCATCTTCTTCTTTGTTAACATGATGGAAATCTAAAATCCAGCCTTACTAAATAGCCTCATATAGTTGTAGGAGGGTTACAACTTTTTTATCCTTTTTTCTTTTTTTTTAATTTAATTTTTATTTATTAACAAACACATTTTCTTATTCGGAGAATTTTCTGTGGACAGAAATGAACCATCTTTTTGATGTATCATGTGTGCTGAAGACATATTTCAAACTGAAGATTCTGTAATATCTTTCCTTCTTTTTCTTGGTTGAGAGAATGAAAACAAAAAAATATGGGGTTAATTCTGTTTTTCATTAAGATGCTTGTGCTGTGACAATTGATACAATTATAGAATGCTCTGTAGGAATTGAAAACTATAGTGCAGAGAAGGAGATATTGGTTTGCACGCTGACTCTTGTTTTATAGTTCAGATTTTCTCACTATTTCACAGCACAAATTTAGTACACAGTTCAAAAAACAAATGAACTGTTAATCAATGGCACTGCTTGTGTTTTTCTATTCTTGTGAGCGCTTCTGAACTATCACTTTATATGAACTTCATTTTGCAACCAATTTTGCGCCTCTGTAATTGAGCACTATTTTGCTGACATTTTTTGTTTTAACCAAAAAATAATTCCAACCCTGCATTAAAAAAAAAAAAAATTACATTTCAGATTATATTGACTTAGTGTATTGAATGTGTTCCCAGAGACGTATCCCAGAATCTTTTTTTTTTGTTGCAGTGATAGTTTATAATTAAACTTCTTGTTCCCTGGAGGGCCCTTGTTTTGGCTTTCTAAGAGTAAAAATGCAATATGATAGATGTGTCTTTGGTTTTTTTCACCTCAGATGAATGGAACAAATGTCCAGATTTGCCTTAATTACTGCCAACATGTAATCTTTAAAAATTAAAATAACAAAACAAGAGCTGTTTGTTTATTTGAAGGAATTCTGCCAGTGTTTGGAAGCAACATAAATGCAAGAACAAATGGCTATTTAATTATTTTAAAGCACTAGTATTGTATTTATTGGCCTATTGTTTGTGCTAAATTAAGCTGTTGTCATGACGTTAGTCTTAATAAAACACACAAATATGCAGCTAATATCCTGAGTGTTTTCTAAAAAGACGTTGCCTTGTCAGATGTCTTTCAGAACTGCCTTTGTTGTGACAGTTGTGTTAGATCGTTTTTGGTTTCGTTATTGTTCTCATAGTCAGTTAACACAGGGTAATCAGTTCAGCACTTTCAACTCTATTAAGCCTATTTTACCAAATCTGAAATGTTTCTCCCTCCCCCTCCGCTCCTTTTGCAGGTGCTTTTCACAGAGATGCTCTGCAGATTCCTGACAGTGTCAATGGGCAAAGTCCAACCCAGCAGGGCTGAACGGGTTTGTTAGACAGATAAATCAAGGTCCACAGTCTGTCTGATCAAATTGAATGGCTTTTGTGAAGACGTTAGCTCAATACCTCACTAATGCATGAGTTCCCTGCCTTGGCCGTGGTTGATAGGCTGTTACTGTTCAGAAAGACAACATTGCCTTTTGGTCCCCCTCTGAAAGCTCTGCTTTGAATGCTCCAATTAGTGGAATTAGTGCATGAGGGTTTTACAAGCAACATCCTGCCTGGAACCACATGCTGGACAAGGCTGAACTGCAAGATACACTCAGGGTCGAGGTTAGTCTGACATGCAGGAAAGGAGGAGAAGAGTTCTTGCAGAGTTTCGAAACTGTTCTGTCCTCCAACTTGGATATAAGACTGGGCCAGATCCCAGTGCATGTATCCGTTAGTTCATTACTTGCATCTACTGCATTTTAAAAGTTAGAACAGGCTTTTGAGAGTGACCAAGCTCCTTCAGTTAGTTTTTTGTTTCTTTGTCTGTGGACGTATTAGGGAGTCATAGCTAACTATCTTGCGGCAATATCTTTCTAAATTAATTATCAGTTTAGAATTAGGTGCTTAACATGAGAGTAGGGCACTTGTGTCTCTTGTGATTGAGTTTGATACACTCCTTGGATATGACAGTCTGCCAGCTGCAGGGATGCATGTTCCCATTCAACTTTTGCTATTTGAATAGTGAATAATTTCTGTGTCATATAGACTTTCCTCCATTTTTGAGAGGAAGATTGAGAGTCAATACTCCCTCCCACGCCAATCATCACGGTGTCCCAAGCATAGGCTTGTCCCAGTCCAGCTTGACACAGCCAAATATAGGTGCAATGGTGGTTTGGGGCAGCACTTGCAGGAACAAGGGCTAGCCTCCAGTTTGCTCAGGTGACCTTATCCTTTCTTGCTTTTATGTGCCCTTCATCCCCTTCAGTGATCTTCCACTGTAAAACAGCCCCAGCTTTTCCCCAGACCAGGGCTTGGCCTTTGCAATGGCACATTTTTGCTCATGGACAGCTTCACTCGGGTCCCTGTCCTTCTCACTGGCTTCCTCACGCCACCAAGGTTGTCCATGACAAACGACAGCATTGTTTCCCTGTCTGGTTTCTGAGATTTCTCACCATGCCTCCTGCCCCCAGAGTTAAGCAATTGCCGTTGCATGGGGCGCTGAACTCTGCATGACCAGTTTGAAGGATTTCTCAACTGTGGGCTCCCACAGTACAACACCAGAGCCTGCCTCCAATTAGCTAAGGAGCACAGTTCCAGACACATGTATTTGGTTCAGCAGATGCTATTTGTTTGTTGGGTGATGATGTTTTTCTAAGCTTATGCTTTATTCATAGCATGAGTGACATTTCTGCAAGAGGTGGTGATGTGTTTCTAGGTCTTAGTCTTTTCTGAGTTTGGAAATATACATCAAACAGCTGTAGCAGTGCACATTAGATGACTTATGCATGAGTGATAACCAGGGACTTATACATGAAATTAAACAAATAAAGTCACCAGGTTTTATAAATAGTATGGCATTAAGATGATGAAAGAAATACTTCTGATTCAAGGATTGAATAGATCTTATTTTAAAATTTAATTTTAATTCACTATTTTGTGATTGTCATTGTTGGATTATTCATGGGATTTAATGCACACCTATTAAAAGGAAATGTGAAAATAAGAATATTTAAACAATTCATTTCAAGATCATTAGGTACATTATTACCTCATCTACAAGATAATTTCATATTTGCTTTTATGCCCTTTGATCTCAAACAGATAGCAACCAGCTTTCAGTAGTGTCTCTTCATAATGTTTCTTTTTCGATATTCCCATGCCTTGGACTAAATTGCTTCCATTGAAGATGTTCAGTGGCCCAAATGACATTCTTTGAATTCTGAGTTTGTTGGATCTCCTACCCTGTTTTTTTTTCTTTTGGCCTGTTTTCAGATTAATAAATGTGAGAGTAGATAAGCTTCAGGAAAAAAAAAAAAAAAAAAAAAAGGAAAAAAAGGTATATTTCAACATGTTAGACCAATAATACTATTATGCAACATCTAAAGTCTAAAGCTGTGTGTGTTTCTCCAGTGGCCTAAGAAGAATATGTTTTTTAAACCCTTGCCTCACAGACATTTATATTCCTGTGGGAATGTAAGTGATACCAAGGGCAGCAGCTTTTGAGAGCAGCTGCAGTTATCATTAAAAGCGATAAGCATTTGAAAGAATTTTGATATTTCAGCCATGCTCTGATATCAAAGGTCTCGTGTGAAATGTAGAACTATGCCAACAAAAATATAGATGACCATTGATTGGTACTTTCTACTTCATTAGAAAAGCCTCTAAAATGTATTATATTTTTAATATTTAAGAAATAAGATCATAATAAGTTGAAAACTCATGCATAGGTGCTGTAAATCACAATAATTTGCTATAGAACCCATTTTCACCAGGGGCCACATGAGCTTCGCTGTTGCCTTCAAAGGGTTGAATGTAATTCTAGGATTGTATAAATTTCTTACCTAGTAATATTAAATTAGAGAAAAATAAGGTTTTTGTATAACATCTAAAAGCCTAGAAAATTACTGAATATTTTGAAGCACTGCCTTCAGCTTTCACAGATTTCGTTGAGAAGTGAAGAGTCACCTCACTGAAGAAGGTGCACAGTAGCCTCCACAGGATTGACCAAAGCAAGGAAATCTGTGTCCTGAGTACATGATGAAAGAATACCAGTGTTAGCTTGAGAGGTTCCAAGTTCATTGCAACTCCTGATTCATCTAATAGATTTGCTATTTTTATAATTTAAGCTGTGCTTTTGCTAAATATCAGGCTCAGAATTTTGCACCCTACACTTTGAAAAGAGGCAGTGATGTAAAAGTGGGGGGAAATGAAGCTTTAGCAATATCCCTTCTCCATTTGCCATTCTCCCAAAGCAAAACTTGGAGACTCTCTGAAGCCATTTGCCAACATTTACTATCGATCTACAGTCTACGTCTATTTTTTTTTTTTTTTTAATTTTTAATCATATTCAGCCAAGTGGTCATGTTAATAAATCTGCTATCCAGACATTATTCATCTAAGAAACAATGTAACTTAAATGTATTATGTTGTTCCTATCGCAAAACCTTGTCTGTCTTTTTAATTATTATCATTTGTTATATATTTTTTTAATTTTTCTGAAGACAGAATAGATTCGAACACAGTACCTGCCAAACCTGGAGAGACTTCAGACTTAAGTTTCAGGTTTTACCAGTCTCTAGTGATTTGTGGGTCTAGATTCAGGCATTCTAACTTAGAACATGCTGATAATTTTTAGCCATTTAATATTTAGGAGTCAAAAGTCACACTGGCATTGAGGAAGGTATACAAGTGCAGTCTTTAAGCCCACAAAATAATGTAGTTGCATTAGAGCTGCTTAACAAGTTATTGCACATCAGCTGAAGTACTGTAATTGTCTGTCCATGCACTTGAGCTTGCCCAGAGTGAGGTAAACATTCATGTGCTCCAGGGATTACTCATTAAATGAAGTATTATGTTTTAGTACTGAGAAGTGTCTGCTGTCCTTCCATTATTTTCAGTTTTAAAGACAAATTTACTCTGCATAAAAGTAATTTTAATTATGTGGCTTGCTGTGTGCATATTTTGGATATTTCTCAATTGCTCATGCAGACTGTAGACAAACACACACATATGTGTGCACACAACATTTTCCCTGCTGTAATTAAGTATTTCTGGGATCTTGCAATAGCAAGATCAAAGCTAAATTGTAGCTACCTTTGGAAATTTTTTAAAGTAGCTGTAATTTAAAAAGGAGGTGTATCTTTTCTGTTTCAAAACTTACGGAGTTTTTGAGTTTGGTTTTGTTCTTTTTGTTGTTTTTTTATTTTTTTTTTCAGAAAGTGTAATGTTTTCCGTCATCAATTAGTTAGTTTTTGGCAAAAAAAGTCACGGAATTTTTACATGTGTGTATTTTTTGAAACAGCTTTAAAACTCACTAGGCAATGTCATTACATTACCATGATCCACTGCAGATACAAACAACTTGAAATTTGACTTTTGATAGATATACAAAACAACTAAATAACTTTTAATTCTAAATAAGTAAATATAACTGACTTGATTCTTTGGAAAAATTACAGTTTATAATAGTGAGTTGAAAACTCTGTTGTAAAAAGAAAGAAACGTTTTTCTATGGGGCTCACTGTACTACTTCTATGAGATGTAACCCATTTAGATATTTACTGCCCTTCATGATTAACTATATGTGTTATTGCTAAAGAAGCTGTGTTCTGACAGGCTCTTAAATTAATCACTATGCATGTATGAAGTCTAAGTGTGGAGTATATAAAATACAAGTGTTTTTTAGTATTTGTATTAGTGTACTAATACACTAGAATATAACAAACTCAAATGAGGAATCTCTTTCATGAGCAGTAAATTTCAAGTTCTGACCTATTGACTTCATGACAGTAAAAAAGCTCCAGTGGGAGTAAGATGTTCAACATGTCTTAACATGAAGTCCAGGAGTCAAGGAAACTCCTGACTGGAATAAATAAGTAGCTCATCCAGTCTGCCATTCTGGCACCAAGAGTGGGTAAGACCAGATGTTTCAACGGAAGACATAAATCTTCACAATTTCACTGTTCTAAATTGCAAGACGCTGTTTCTTACAGCACTCACACCTTGAAGTATGAAGATTAATAGATCTTATAACTGTATTTACACATAGTCATTTTATAGTCTAAAACTTAAAATACATTTTTGAAATTATTTATCCTAACAATTTTGAGAACATAAGATTTTGAAGATATCAGTTCTACAAAAATAAAACCCTTCCACGCCCCTCATCCCCTCTTTTAATTCATTTATAATGAGAGTAAAAGTTCTGAATGTGGGATAATCTGGACATTTCAGTAAAGTAAAACTGAATTTTGCTGCAATGTAAGAGAGGTGGAAGGCCTTGCCAGGGAGAGACATGACAGGGCTATCCAATTGCTGGGCACTGGGATGCTTTTTTCATTCTACCACCTGAAAGCGATAACCAAGAATGAGTGAGAGTTCTTCTGCTACTGGTCTTGAGACACTGTTAGTTGTGTTTCCTTTTCACTGACCCGAGATTTTGCCCCGCCCATGTATTTGCTAACCTTGGAACATTCTTGGATTGAATGCTCAAAGCTGGATTCTGACCAAATATTTAGTTGTGAAATGTTATATCTCATCTTGTGCAGTGATGATAGCGAGATATTTTTCTTCTGCAGCACTCACTGGAGCTGACCACCACTATCATCTTCTTAATTTTCTCTGAACAGTTTTCTCTTAATTTTCCAGCCACTCTGTGAGTCTGTTATACTAAGTAAAGTAATGAGGTAGCATGCATAACGCCTTCAGCATTACAACAGTTGGATGATCATCACAACTCACTCAAAATCTTTCTATTTTATTGCTTATAGGGATCTGTTATACTTTCTGGCTAATGTTATGAAGATGGTGGTATATGAGGGGAATACTATGATGTCATGTTGCATTGCTGGTGTTGGAAGTGGTTTGTCACACATTAGGTGGCAGACATACAAAATTGTTTGCCAGATGGTGTTGGAGATGCAAGAACTGTACAAAGGCTTGAAGGGAGACTGGACAAGTACTTGAAAGTGATATCTGCTTGGGGGTTCCAAAATAGACCAGCCAAAATAGGTTCAGGAAATCTCCTGAGCTGAAAATAGATGCGGAGAAGGGGGAGCACAAAGACTGGGGAAATATATATGAATGTTCTATTCTTATTCTTCCTTACACTTACTGTTGAAAACAGACTACTTGTCTGGATGAACCTTCAGTCTTGCCATTACAAACATATTTATAAGCTTATTTAAGTAAGGAGTTGTTGTGTGAGAGAGGGTTTTTCTGGAACAGGAAATGAATGATGAAGGTGGAGAAAACCCAGAACAGCATAAATGTAGAAAAGCAGTAATGTGTTTTGTGATACATATTGCTAAGGGAAGCAAATTGAGAGACAACTTTAATGTTGAAAGAAGCTCAAATATGATTGCTTTTCTCAGTTACAGACTGCATAGGTTTGCAGTTTTGCTGTTTTAGATTTTCCATTTCAACTTACATTACTGTGAGGAATAGATTTGCATTGTTTTCTTGGTAATTTATCCTGGTAATTCTCCAAGTACATACAGAAGGCATCTGCTGATCTAGCTGCACATCTGCATGCTGCTTTCTAAACTTATAGCCATACTTAAGTACTGTAACTTGTGCTACAGGACACAAATCTATTGATCAACAAAGAAACAATCAGTTTTAGCAACTATGTCTGCTAAAGATGTTCTTTTTCAGAAAAGAGATCATTTTCTGGAACAATTAAAAGGGGCATGGTCAATTTGTAGTTCACAAGTCAATTCAGTGACTCATAATATTGAAATTTATTATGCACTTAAAGCATTTATTTTAATCTTGTTTTCTTCATTTGTCTCATCCTTTGTTAGTATTGGCCTTGCATGCTGGATTCTTATATTTTTATTGTTTTATGCTTTTTAATGTTTATATAAGCACTTCTGAAAATCAAGACTGTGGCTGAGGTGCCTCTAAAGGAATAGAGATGCCAAGGTTCCAGTGGCCTTTTTAAATTGACTCACTCTGCATGTTCTGACTGCCAGAGCTGGGTTATAACTTGTAAATGGCACTGGAAACAGCCTACTTTCTTATCAACCATAAAATTTTAATTTGCCTCTGGCATAGTTGTTGTTGCAAAAAAAAAAAGAAAAAGGTTTTTAGAAAAATTATGGTTATTGGTGTTATTGTTGTTCTCACTATTATGGATATTAATGATGATGGTGAAAATAATAACTGTCCTTATTCACAAAATTGCTCTGCTTAACATTGAGAAGAATAAAATTCTGTATTTCTTTGCATATTTTAATGTTTTGGCAGATTATATCAGCCACAGACTTGTATCAGCTGTGTGAAGTAACTGCTTGCTAGTCATTAGAGTGATTACAACCCACGAGCTCATAGATACTCTAGAACCTGCCAAGAAAAAAATGCTGTGAGAAGGTATTTTTCCAGAAAGTCCATATGAAGGAAAAATGCTTTTTGCCTCCTCCTAGTTTATTGATGGTGTAAGAAAATTGCAGTTTAGCAATAATTTTTTTAGTACAAATTGTTAGTAATTTTTGTTCTTAGATTATGTTTCAGTCCTTTTTTTTTTGTTGCCTTTTTTTTTTTTTTTTTTCCGGTCATTAATGGCATTTCTGTCACTATTTGTCTTAGTCAATCACAGATCTCCAGAATAAGAAAACTCACAGTTTACATGCATGTGTCTGTGTTTTTCCTGGCTTCCAGAGAAATGTGACTATTCTGTGTGTCTTAGAAATGGAGTTGTGAGACCTCACTCTGAACTGTGCATTACACAGAAAGAATTAGCAATGAGCTCTTTCTGTGCCTCAAGAGGAGCACAAAGCAGCTGTAGTGGGACTAAGGGTCTAGACAGCTGATCTCATTGAGGATGGAGGGTGGCCAGCATAACAGAGAAAATGTTCGATGGCTTGTCAATTCATGACCCTAAGGTCTAAGAGACTTCCATTCGCTCAGACAAATGTGGATGCCCATTAATATGAATGGCTGAACTTCATTTGACATCAGTCAGTCCTGGGTCTGAGTGCAAGTACATTATTTCCTGTGCCATTAATGCAAGTCACATACTCCAGCTGAGCAGACAAGGAAAGCAGAGTTTCCAGTGATCATTGTTGTTTTGCAAAACTGTGTGAAGATGGTTAATAGATTTATTCCTCTGTAACCATGTTCCATGCTTGAGGATCTTCAAGATATTTTATAAATTCATCTTTGCATTCATGCATGTTTATTTAAAACTGATATGCTACATCAGGTAAAATATTTCACTGGGTAGAAACATTAATATCAAGTTTAAGGTAACAGCATCAAAAACTATCAAGTAATAGAAATGGATTCCACTTCTTGCTCACTTCAAGTCCACCTAGGATGACTACTGAATACATTTTGCGTCAGCTTCCCCAGCTATGAAACTGGAATTGTAGTACTATATTTCCTTTGCAAAGACTCAATAATGTATGTTCTACTTCCTGTTTGAATTGGACATGTGAAAGGTACTATATAAATCAAAAACTACATCTTATCAGTGTTTTACTCCCCTCCAGTCACAGGGATTTCAGTTTTGTATTGCAGATTAATATATATACATATATATATATAAAACAATCAAGAACAAATTTGTCTGACATACTAGTATCTATCTTCTCATTTTACTCATATTGCTGAAGGACTCATGTAGTGAGGCTTATTTTGAACTGCCTATATCTAGCTTTCCTGGCAATTTATTCACAGTAGTTCTGTTTTTCTAGTTTCTTGTGAAGAAATTGCCCTTCACAGGGTCTGTTCATGTAAGGCTTTTGTATAATGCATGCTCATTTAGTTAGTTGTTATATTTCTAAGTTCCAGCTGCAGCCATCACTCTCTAAATCTGTCATTGAAGGATTTTGTTTTAAATTCTGCATGGCTTTGTTTTCAGATGTCTCTGAATTCCTCCCTCTGTTGAGTCACAGCTGTGAAAAGAGAAATCTACCTCTTTAATTCAAGGGGTCAGTGGTTTAAAAGCACTAAAGCCCAGTGGGGAATAGCTTAAGGAAGATAGTGAATCATGATGATCCCAAGGGGTTTCATAAACTTACATAGATCTCATCTGACATGAGGAGTCCTGGATATCTTCAAGCCCTAGTTTCTTTGGGGGGTGCCTGTTTTACTATGGAATGAGATCCTCTTTAGAACAAGCACCTGTGGCGGATGTTTGCCACCTGCTCAGCTGTGTCTATGGAAACAAAACTTAATCTTCTCCACCACATCCCTTTTTAGCTAAGATGGTGTGGAGGACAAACCCTTTCTAGTAATTTTTCTCCACACACCCTTGAGAAGCATTTGGTTTAGGAACTACAGTGGCTTCCACTTCTTGATCCAACTAGGAGATAACAGACTAGCAGGAAGGAGTTGCTAATTTGGACAGGAAAGAGAGGTCAGGCTGGAATACACAGCTGATATTTTGTCTTCTGGGTAAGCAGAATTTATTGGCTTGGTTTGTGTGTCAGCAGTCTATCTAGTGATCTTTCTCACCTAGCTACCTCTTCTAGCTCCAACAGGAGAATCCTGGAAGAAATCCCCTTCTTGTCTCATCAGTGCAGAAAAAAAAACATTTCAAACACAGCGTCAATAATTTTGACACTCAGTTCTGTGTTTAGTTCTCATAGGATGGGCAATCCAGGGTTGTCTGTGTGAACAATATCTATCAGCCTTGAGATGTTGGATTAAGTTATATAGGTAATGCAGCATCTGTACCTATTCTGTGTGTACTTCGTTTGCCCTATGTGTGCATTACTGTTTTTGATACAGGGGTTTATGATTTACTTGTGAATCAGCTCTTGAATGACTGCAGCTTTCAGACAGTTTCATAAAACAAAAGCACTCCTTTTATCAGTAGATTTCAGTAGTAAAGGAGTTGATTTGTGAGCAGCTCAGGTAAGTCTTGCCCTCATCAGAAGAGTCCTCGGAAAAGTAAGAGTGATAACCAGAGAGTACGAAAAGTCATTTGATGGATATCAGAGCCTTAAATTGATCAATAGAAAGGTGTTGGAAGCTATTTAAAACCTTCAGCATGTGATCCAGTTCAGTTATTCCTCTCTGCACTAGCTGTTCAAAGAAGTAGTAAAAAAAATTAAGTTGGAAGGGGCATCAAGAAGTTATATGGTCCCATTTGCACTCAAAGGAGAGACAACTTCAACTTTGGATCAGGTTGCTCAGAGGTATCCCCACTCAAGTTTGAAATATCTGCAAAGATAGAGAATCCACAAGTTCTCTGAGTCCCTGTTCCAGTGTTGACCACCCTTGCAGAGACCGAAGACTCAGAACTTCCTCACGATCAAGACTGCCTCATCCTCTTAGATGACAGGTGTCTACCAGGAAAAGGAAAATAGAGATGGTGTTTTACACCCACCTTTTTTCTTATTATTAATAATCTTCTGGCTATGGCACCTCCCCAGTAACTAACTGGTTAACTGTCTAAAAGCTTTGTTATTTTTCAGTTAAGTATTGATTCGTCTGTGCACTCTGTGTCCTCATTTTGTCCTCACGAGACAAAGGAAAGTTATTGTGGTTTGAAACCAAAGTGGTAATAGTTCTATGTTGAATGGAGGTGGTGATGCCTGGATTCTTGTTTTCTTTTTCAGTATGGCTGTTTCAGATTCCAGGAACTGTCACGCTAGCACACTTCACAAAGCAGCTTAAAAATAGACCAGCAAAACGACTGTATTGCACCAAATATAAATTGATTTCTGCTGCAACACAAGCAGACAGTTCTCTTAGAGTCCGATAGCAGCTTGTTACAAGCCTTTTAAATGGTAAAATTAGTGATCAGTGAACACAGGATGGCTAAAGCTTTGATAACCTGCTGCCTGAACTCACACTGTCTGCTTGTTACTCCTTACGCAGCTCTATGAAGTTCTTGCTTATGGAAAATGAAATTGCACTTGTAATTTTCTGCAGTTTGTAAAAGGGTTTAAATCAAGAGTAAAACACTGGAAGAAGTGGTATATGAGTCATGGATCTCACCACAGGGATCACAGCCAGTAGTGTGCAGTCCCCGGTGAGAAGAGTGGCTGGTTGACTAAGGCACTGCCTGGACATCGAGGGGATGTGGGTACTGGTCCTAAATGCTGCTGTGACCTTAGACAAGTGATGTCATCTCCTATGGTAACAGTAAAAAAAGAAAAAAAATCAATTAACTCATAATGACAAGGATAGAGGATGGACAACAGAGTCATTAAAGCTTTTAAACTGCTCCAGTGCTGTGACAATGAGCACCTGAGGGAAACCCATCAGGAGGAATAGGTTCACATTAAGTTAGTGACTTGTGTAAGCTTATAAATGGGATGTGTTATAGTGGCTCTGTTGTTCCCTTCTGACACATCCTCTAAATGTAAATGAAATCAAACATTAAAAAAGCTAGGAAGAAAGCAAATGCCTTCAGCCTAACAATATAATAACTGGGTTAATGTGCCAACACAGATCACTTACACTGCAGTGTACATGTTCATATGTATATAATTTTACATATTGGCTGAACAAAATGTTGATCCATAATTAGTTGGACAATGAATATGAAAAAACCTCCTCCAACAGAGTTCAAGTGTACAGTTATGAATTATTAAATCAAAATTTGTTGGAAGTGCAAATTAAAATCCTTCTGGCATGTCTCTTCCTATACTGTAGTTTACATATTAAAGCCTTGCAGAGTGCTGTACAGAGTTCACTGACAGTTCATCAAATAATGAGGCCATACGTTGATGAAAGGAATTCTACAAAAATATTCCATTGGATATACAGCAAACATATTTGATCAAAGACCAACTGTCATACCATCACTAAACTGTAGTAGCCTGAATTATTTGATAACTACCAGATCAGACTTTTGCACAGCTGACAATGAATTAAATTATACTGGCAGCTAATGAAACATCCTATCAAGATTAGTACAATAGAAATATTTTTTAAATGCTTAATTATGTTATGAGGCCTACTGCGGTATGTAGTTGCCTGCTTCAAAATTTGTAGCATTCTAGTTTTCTCTGAGGGTGCCATAGGCAGATATTAGTTATAGCTGGAAAATCTGTGAGTGCCAACAAGCATTTAAGCAAAATTCCAAACTAGTTGGCAATACCAGTACTAACTAGCAGGACTTGATGATCATTATGGATTCCTTCCAACTCAGGATATTCTGTGATTCTATTAAACACTTCTGCTTATATCAGATAAATCTAGCTGCAATTTATAGCATAATAAAGTATTTGTTATGAAATTAGACTAATATTATGAATATATTTGTATATGTAAAGCTTTATTAATTTATTTCAGTTTTGTGGGTTTTTTTGTTTGCTTGTTTTGTTTTGTTTTTATTTCTTTGTTTGTGTGTGTGTGTGGTTTGTTTTTAGAAGGGTCTGTTGGGTTATGACTGTATGAATAGGCTGGGTAGCTATGGGCAGAACCAAGATATTTCTGCCTGCCCAGCGAGTTGGCTGGCTGGTGATGCCTCGGATGCATGTATAACTGAAATGTGTCATATATTGTTATGTAGGATGCAATTAATGGAGACATACAACTGCAGGAGTTGGGTAAGGTCTGGATTGCTTGGATCAAGGACAATAGAAACCTTCTTATGTGCATCTATAGATATATCCATGCAGATAGCCCACTGCCTATACTCTGTCAGAGTATTATTTACCTTCCTGCTCTGTGGTGCCTAGAAGTAAGTCTGGACTTGATTTTTCACAGATTTTGCTAGAGCACTACACTACCTACCCATCAAGCTGGGCTTTTCTCAAGCATGCAAAATACATGGCAGAACGAGCCTCCGTTCAAGTAACTAAATCTATAAAAGATCTCATTGTCAATAGTTACTGGTGACAACAAAAAGAAGAGCAATCACAGACCTCTGGTAGTTGAACTGTACCAGAGGACTCATGTTCCACCCCTGAACATGTTGGACAGTCTCCTATGAAAGGAGGTACAGAGAACAGTTTTTCCATAGTAAAATACTGGCAAGAATTCCTGGAGGTGAAAAGGAGACTGTAATCCTTCCTTTGAGTTGGCCATTAAGGGTATATGTTTCTTCCAGCAATAGAATAGTAGTTGCAGGGTCAGTGGTTTAGTTGGCTTGACTGTGCTGCTTGGGGTTAATTCAGGTTTTAGCAGAACAAATACAATCTGTTAGTGTTTAAATGCTCAGGCAGGTCATCTCAAAATGAACATTTCTTTTCTCTGATGGCCATCATGACACTTTTCTGGCTTTTCAGTATTTTCTCAACAGCAAGCCAAGGCTGTTCCACAGGCGACGTTTCCTGTATGCATGTGTTCTCTCCCTGTCTACTTTGTTCAGAGCAGAGCCAAGCCACCCCAAGTGCTGCAGGTGGTGACAGACATTTTAGAGGGAAATTCTCTGGCTCTCTTTGAAAACCTTCAGACGTCACGGTACTCGGCAGGAAGCGGTTTTCATCTAGTCTACCTTTTCATTAATGTCTCTAGGAATTTTCATCCTACCGCCTCTTTCTTTTCTTGGATACCAAAGCTATAAAACCCGTCTTAGAATCACTTTACATAGCTTCAGAAGTTCAGAAGTTTTTTTTGGTCTGCTGGGGAAACATACTATACTCAAAATAATGTAACACTGAGGTTTGGCTTAGGGTTCCTTTTGCTTCTTATGTGTTATTAAATTGTGCCATACACTGCTTGCTTCTTTGGTTTGTGTTCTTTCTTTTTCCTTCCTTTTTTTTTTTTTTTTTTTTAATGATCAGACATGTAAAGTGTTCTCATGTCATTCTAAATAAAAAGCCTATGGGAAGATGCTATTACAGACGTAATATCTGAAGTCACTGTTCCTTCCATCAAAAAAAGAAGAAAAAAAAATATTTATATGAGATGCATATGCACATAACTTTACAGTGAAAGGCATGTAGATATTTATGTGTGCAAGTTATCAGTTGCACATCTGTCTGGTGGAACACTTTATTCATCTGCCTATCTCCTTTTTGCGATATCATTATCAGATGACAAATTAGTTTCCATCCCATCCTTTTTCTTGGGCAATAGACATTGCACTTCAGAAGCAGCCTATAGAACGTAAAAGTATAGGCCTGATTTTTTGCAGACACAATGTACAATGCATTAGGAACAGAGAGTAACATTTGTTTTATCAAACATTATATGTCTAAAATATATAATGACACAGATAAAACTTCTCAGAATCACTGCTTCTAGTGATATATTATCATATATTAATATGTCTGTGTGCATGACTGTCTATTTGTTGCATTCTGAAAGAACTTCTTCTATGTCTATGTGAAATCTTTGGGTATAATCCTGACCCCACTGACACTGACCTGAAAAATACCCTGATATCTTTTGAGGATAAAGTGCTCATTTTCTATGTGTATAATTTTAAGTGCTCGATAGTAAATTTCTTGGTCAGATAAGCTCTTCATAGCAGTGTGACACAGAGTACTCTAGGTAGGTTACCCATTCTTGCCAGTATTTATCTTCAAACAGGCTACATGCCTTTGATAAATGCTTCTATCAGTAGACTAGCTTCAGAAAGATGCAGAAAACTATTAAAAACAAACAAACAAACAAACAAAAAGAAATAAATTAACTTCTTTTTCTCCTCTTGTTTCATTTTCTTAGTCACCATTTTTACGGTGGCTTGGGTTTATCTTAATGGAAAAAGATCCATTGTAATCCTCAGACATACTTTCTACCCATTGGAGAGCTTTATTTATTATCAGATAGTTCTCTTCAATAAAACTAGTTTTTTTTGCTGACTCTTTGTTCCCACAGTTGTATCCTTGTCTCTTAGTCCCTTCATTTTTATTTTCTCTATTTGGCTCTTCTCAAGTGGGAATCAGAGCAGAGATTTTTCTTGCCTTCCAGATTACTGGTGTTGAATGGATAGGGTATAAATCCTGTGAGGAGCTTGGTAAAGGTAAAGCCTGTAAAGCTTTGTAAAACTCATTATAAGCTGTGTTATACATCATATGAGTCTTTATTATTCATCTGGGTATTTAACAATAGCAAGGTCTGCTTTATAGCAAAGTCTTATCTAAACCAGATATGCCAAAACTAATGATTTAAGCAAAACCAAAACAAAACAATCATTATGGTAGACTCTTTTTTTTTTTTTTTTATTGTACCACTGTCTTTTTACTGAGTAATTTTTGCTAGTGTTGGGAAGTCATGTAATACTGATCTGAGGTTTTTGTAAAAAGAATAATTTTTCAGAATCCTGGAAGAGAACATTTGCTCCACTATAAACAGCACAAAAGCTGCTTAATAAATGGGAGAATAGTGTTTACCAGTTCTTGGATGGAGTTAGCTTTAAACTGAGGTTTCACAATGAAGAGAAAAGCCTCCTCTGCCAAATAATATATCAACAGAACATCTATCTAAGGGGTACAAAAACATAGTTTCAATGTAATCTGGATGAATATCATCTTTGTTATTTAAGAAGCAAGCTAAGAATGTTAAGTAAGTCTGGAAATGTAATTTTATTTTTAGTCTATTTTATAAGTTATTAATCTGACTCATATATGCTTGTAGTTTTCCCTTTTATTAACACAGAATGTTTAATATGCAGTTGATGATTATAGTACAGTTTGAACCACAGAGTAAAAAACTGTAGTAATTTTGCTTTTGTAATATATATCATTTATAGGAGAGATATCTACAGGTAAATACATTGGAACCATATATCTGTACATCCGTGCTTAAAGTGACATGCTTTAAATTCGTATGTATGTATAAAATATGTGTACAATATGAGAAAAGAAATAACGTACCTTTCAATGCATTTCAATTGTAGTTGGGGCAATTATTCTTTCTTTTTTGCAGCTAATTACTTTTAAATCTTTTAAAGCAATATGATTGTCTAACAGGCCACTCATGCTATTTTGTTGATGTCTGCAAGGGATATTTTTTACTCTCTTCTCACTCCGTGGAAAAATCAAAAAAACCTCAAGCTCTCAGACAGAAATAGATGAGGAGAAGAAAAACCCTGCCATCAGAGAGCTTACGTATTGAGCCTTAAAGGCCTAAGTAACTTATTCAGCCTACTTATAGGTCCATAGTGATTATCAGACTTTTTAATTCTATTCCAGCATTTTTAAATCAACATGAGCCGACTCAAAGGTTGCTCTAGATTTTCAGTAGTTACTTGCAATTTGTAACATTGCTGTTAGATTCAGTATAACTGAGACACACAATCTGGTTAATTGTATTTGCTGTATTTGCTACAGGCAGTTTTCATTGTTCTCGATTCTCTGATCCCAAATTTTAAAATGGCCTTGGAAAACTAGTGCCGGAGACAGGTTTTAAATTATTCTCCAATTCTGTATAGTTGTTTTTTTTTTTTTAATTATTTTTAATGGAATTAAACTGAGAGTTATGTGAACTACTGTTAAAAAAGTGTGTGTTTGCAGATAGGTCACAGTCCTTCCAGCTCTGGACTTCATGACGCCAGGAGAAGTCAGAAACCTACACAGTATTTGTGAATGCGACATTTTGCATTTAGATAGGTTTGAGCAGAATGATCTGAAAAACCTCCCATAAGCACAGAACTCCCTACTGTCTGTGCGTTTTAGGAAGCTGAAGAGCTCTGTTTATTGCGACAAAGGGCCTGGAATAAATTATGTTTAGTAAATTGGCTCCAGGTTTTCCTGTTTCAGACAGTAGCTCCAGAGCAATCTGTTTTATAGGCTTCACTAAATCTGACCAATTGCAGGAAGGTGACACCTCATTTCAGGGACGTGACATCATGCATGTGCCAGTTACGTCCAGCCACCCCTCTCTGGCAAGATGGCAGGACACCAGCAGATTGACATTTTGTCTTTTGGCAGTTTTAACCTACAGCTCATTACAAATTTATGAGCCCCACAGGGAGGTCTTGGCAGGATGGACCCAGGTTCCTTGGCCCCTCTTCACTACCCTGCATCCCATCCCCCTGCAGGGCAAATAATAGCTCCTTTATTCCAGTGGAAATATCCCTATTTTGGTGAGGTGTATGCATAGCTTCCTTCCCCAGTCAGGCTCTCAGGTGATAATTAATACAGTGCAGATATTTCCTAGCTGAAGCTGGGGTGGGAAAGCAGCTTTAGCCTCAGCACTTTTCTGTTTAGACTCTTTTCCTTCATTTACTTTGGGTCTGTTCATGATGAGGAAGTTTTAGAGTGTGTTGGTGCTTAGCAGAAGTATCAAAAAGCTAAAGGAAACAAAATTTTTTCCTCCTCTGACAGATGCCTTCTTACTTTTGAGGGGATGAAAGAATGAGGGAGTTAGATTTGCTTTTAGGCTTTGTATTTTATTTTTGTTCATGGGTCTAATTAATTCTGAACTGTTTGACTGTGGCTTTTTTAAGCACAGGACACTGATTGACATTGCATATGTTACAGAGAGGAAGCATATTTCCTTAAGATTAATGGCCGGTTAGTTGGTCTGAAGTTCATTAACCTAAGCTAGTCATTTGACTGCTGGAAGGGCTCTGTGTAGAAGATGGAATTGTATTAGGAGAACATCATAAACTAAAAATATATGTGACAATCTGGCCAGATTTGCAATGAATCTAGGGCAAAAAAAGGGTTGGCTCGAGCTCACAGAGCAGCTGCCTCCAGTGTAAATTGACTGCCTTGTGTCAGGAATTAAAGTGAATGGTTTTTCATACACCATATTCAACTAAAAGGTGGAAGAAAAAAAAAAAAAAGTAAATGGAAAAAATAAGGACAATTTCCATTAGCAAAAGAACCACATGTGAAAAAAAAGAGATTGTGAGGTATGGTCAAAAGGCCAAGTTTGGTGCTCATCCTTAATCTGCAATTAAGTGTATGACAATGTCTTCAGGCAATTGTGGTTTGTTGTTTGTTGTTGTTGTTGTGGTTGTTGTTGTTGTTGTTTTCTGTAAGTGACAAATTTAGTCTTGATTCTTCACTGTACTTTGCCTCAAGAATATGAGCCCCAGCTCCACTGTTGAAATCTCTATTAGCTGAGACTCAGACCCTCAAGGCATGACTTCTTAGCCTATTTGCAGTGAGACTGGCTCCCTCTTAACTGTTTCTTTTTAAAGTATGGTTAGTATCTATCATCTCACTGAAAATGAAAATGGCTGATGTCTCTTGTCTTAACACAGTCCTCCTCCTCCTCCTTCCCTTTTATTTTGTCTTCTTTCCCCCAAAATAGATTTCTTTAAGGTACTATAGCTTTGTGATAGTGTAGCCAACAGCAGTCCTTTGTAGGCCAACCACAACTAGAAGTAACATCATCAAAGAAGTAAGGGCCTTTTCTCAGGATTCTATACTCTAATAAATGGAGGAGAAAGCTAAATAAGAGGCATTTCATGTTGGTTTTGTTTTATTTCCATGTCATATCACTTGTCCAAAAATAGTGCATTCAGGTACTAAATGTGTCGAGGAAGGGATGGAGAAGAAAAAGCCCAATGTTCTGTGATAGGAAGGATGCTTTGAGCATTTTAAAAATAGTTTCCCTCTCTCTCTTTCCCCACCACACCCTTCCTGCACACTCCCTTGTCTGTTGCTATTGTTAGAAGGTCTGGAGGCTCAGAAAGCCCCAGCTTCATTCTAGAGGTTTTCCTCTGGCAGAGAGAACTGAAGTGGTCCTCTTTCCAGTCCCTTAGTGCCAGGAAGGATGTGTTGCCTGCATCATGAGGTGCTAAGTTGATTCTGGATGCCTCTGCAGCTTGCAGAAGTGCTCTGGCACCGCTCCTGCAAGGAGCTTAAATGCCAGACCTGAAGAACGGCTCCAGGGCCGTGAGCTGTGCTGCATCTTCCATGGACTCACAAGGAGCCTTTCCCTTGATGGCCATGCAAGTGCTGGTTGGTGTGGGCACTGGGATTACTCTTTTAATCAGATGATTTCAGTACCTTTCAGAAAAGAATTTTCATGGCAAGTCATGAGCCATTAATCTCACGACTAACCATAACATTTCCTTACTCCTTGATTTACAGCATTACTCAAACACTGGCGTTTGTCGTTTCTCTGTCTCCCTTGACCTCTGGTATCATGCACTTGCAGGGGAAAGGATCTGCTCTGATCTTTGTGATTCATTAACCGTTAACTTCTGCCATCAGAACTCAGGATGCCATTTCAAATAACTTCATATGCAAAAATGGAGTTATTGAACAAAAGGGATCCCTTGTAAGTGGATACAAACAGGATACCAGGAGACCTGTGGCTTCTTTCTGTTCAGCTACTGGGGTGGCAGTGTGACCTTGAAGAAGTAGGTTCACTGCTGTTTTATAATTCCATTTTTGCATAGGGAAAATAAGGACAGTGATAATTACTTTCATTTGTAAAACACTCTAGGATTTATGGAAGGTGAATTACTATTATCAAGTGAAAAGTGTTGCAAAGCTGGCTTAGCTGCACACTATACTAACAAAGTCCCGTATCAGCCTATTGACCTCAGCATGAACCACTTATTAAAGTTTATAGGACATTTTGGTGGGTGGATTGAGGCAGTTATTCTGCTGGAAATATCACACTAAAAGGACATTTAAATCCATCAGCCACATTGACTTTTTTTTTTTTCTCTATTAAAACTAAACACAACCACTTGCTCTATCCATTTTTTTTAGTTTATTTATGAAAGTTTATGATGGGTATGTACTCACTGTTAACTCAGCTTGTACAACCATGGTATCTGAGATATTACAGTTTATTCTAGTCATAGCATAAACATACAATAGCTGTTGTACTGAGATAAAGAGAGAGTTATAAAACATTAAGATATCCCATGGAGTGGTATGAACTAATGAGTTTCATGGTCAGTTTTGAATGGCAAATGTTCTTTTTTATGGATACTGCATTAATTTAATTTATGCTTAAACTTTAGCTATGCCAGACATTGGTGTTTGAAAAGTTTACATATTTTTCCAAACTCAAAGTGTGTAAGTTTAGTATTAAAGAAACAGATTTACAACATTTTGATTTATACTAGAGGACAGAATAGTTCTGTAACAAATGTGTTAAATGAACTACTCTTTAAAGATAGATCTGGCTTGCTTTCAGATTTGTTTTTTTATATAATAATGCAAAAACATCTACAGATGTTTTCTTTTTCTTCCAGATTAAATTTAGATTGTTTGAAAAGTGGGGAGATATTCCACCATAGTGCAAAAGAAGATACAGAAGAAGAGATCACAATGAAAGCTTCCCAAGTACCACATGCCTGCAGCCTGTTATCTTTAGCTATGCTGCTCCTTCCAGTCACTGGAACGTCAAAACAAAATATCCCGAGACTCAAGCTTTCCTATAAAGGTAAACTTTTCAGCAGTTTTTCTGATTCTGCCACTTTTGTTTTGATGTGATGTTGCCAGCAGTTCATTTGTATTATTAATCAGGAAAATGAAACACAGTTGTCCTTCCATTTCCCAGAAACACATGACAGAAGCCTTAAAGATAGACGAATTCTGCCTAGAGACAGTATTGTCCTTTTTTTGGGTGGAGGGGCACATGTTTCTGAAATAAAACTGGGTTTTTATATTCTTATTTCAATTTGCTCCAAGAGAATATGAATATACCATGCACAAATTACAGAGAAATCATTGCCTAAACAAAGGCTTCTAGTGCTACTTAAAATGTCATGAGGGCCATTAGAGACATTCCTGTGTGGCTGGTGGGGATGACATGGGACAAGGAGGACACTCATACCTTTCTAGAGTATCAGGGAAAGTTAAGAGAGCTGCCCCAAGTGTTTCTAATGGCACTGATAATTTATTTTTGTAATAATTTTCTTCTCTATCACTATGCTGGTATGTGAAAATGTTGTTTTCTTTCTTTTTACCTCTTTGGATTACAAAAGTGTGCTTTTCTGAGGACTTTCTTAGTCTTATGTGTACTTCCTGTTGAGAATGTTACAGTCTGAGGGGTTTAAACAAATGTATTTTTAACTTTCTATTGGACAAATTGTTAAAGAAGGTAGATTTCTTGTTGCTTTGAATGTACACTTCCAGAGTTCTTAGAAGGCAAAGAGAGACATCACTTTGATATTGTCTTCTTTAGCTAAAGCAAATGCTCTCCAGTTAGTTGTTTTTCAGTTATGTCAGCACCCTGCCCTTCTGGGACTTAATCCTGCTCTTAGTTTTTCAAACTTAGGTCTTCCTCTCCGTTACAGAATTACACTCAGGATGAAGTGATGCATCAGGAGGCTGTAAAGCCTTCATCAGTGGTTATGATATGTTTATAATGAGTTTAACACACACAGGAATTTATAGAGTAAGCACAATGACATACTATTTATTTACAAGCTTCTCTTTTGTTAGATTTTTATGCAACTGTGTATGGTATTCCCCTGTGTATATATGTGTTTGAATGTGCGTGTGAGAGAGAGATAGAGGAAGAAAGATCAAGGGATCTTGACAACATTTTTATAAATTCAGGAAACAGTTGCACTCACTTAAGCCAATGAACACATAAACTGGAAGACCTGACATGAGTTATGAAAGTCAGCAATAAAAACCCTCTAACATATAGCCAGACTTTTCACAACTGGGCCTTCTGAGATAATTCCCAATAGTAGCATATACCATATGGTGATGGCGTTTATTGTGAATTTGACACTCATGATTAGTGAATTCCTCCCGGCTTCAAAAGCAGAGAAGCTTTGGCAAAATTCTGATGGTTGCATTTGACAGGTAAGCAGGAGGAGAGAGAAAAAATATGGAGATCAACACAGGAAAAACAAACAAAAAAACCCTAAACCAAAAAACCACTGAAATCTTAGTTTAAAATAGTGACAGAGACCTGCTGGGAGCGGTTGGGAAAATTCCTGAGCTTGTTCAAAGAGACAATGAGTGGATGATTGATATTTAGGCACTGACCCAAACTTTTATTAGCAGCTTTATAAACCTTTCAATTTGGCTTGAGGGATAGAGTTTCCTACCCAAACTTACCCACCTATATCCAGGGACTGGGGGGGGAAGCAACAACAGATACAAAATGGCACATAAATCTTAATTTGGAGAGCCGTGATGGAACTGAAAAATCAAAGAAAATAGAATTATCAGACTTTATTGTGCCTCCTCTTCACTTTTTTTTTTTTTTTTTTTTAAGAGGGTATATTTTTATTTTTCCCCGGGGAACAAGAAAAAAAAAAATACTACTTTGTTTTCACACTTTCGCATTATAAATGGTGCAGGTAGTGCTTGTCATAATTAAATCATGTTTTTTTTGTTGATAGTAGCACGTTAGATGTCCTGTTGGAAAAATTAAGCTTACTTTCCTTCCTGCCCCCTCCCACCCTGCCAAGTATTCCATCCAAATTAACTCCAAGGTTCCTCAGAAAAAGAAGTAGGAGGAATGATCTGTCTTGACAGTTCTCATCACATTGTTACAGTCACATCATTGGCAAGTCCTGGTGTCTCCATTCTTTGGAATTAAGGCTTGAAATACCACAAGGAGAATGATTTACTTCTTTATGGAAAACTAACAAAAATTGGCTACATCAGGCAGCTCTGAAAACCTGGTCACACATGTGTGTTCATTTGGATGCTAGGGATGTTGTCTTTCATGGGAAGGTTTCATCCCTTTCCAACTGCAATGCGTTTATGGGACAGTACAGCTTCATATTCACAGAAGGGCTGAACATTTCCTTGGGCAGGAGAGCTGGAAGTGAGCAGGACTTTCCCCTGCAATTGCTTCATCTCACAGCTGCAGCCCAGCACATCTCAGCTGAGTACTAGGAAACTGCTTCTTCCCATGCCCTAGCAGAAGAAGAAGAAAGTGAATGCCACATGCTGAAAGTTGAGGGTGAAGAGGTGTAGTGGACAAGTAGAGAGAAAGAAGAGGGAACGGTATTAAAAGAACACAGAGAATTATAAAATTGAGAGAGAAAGAAGTCAGTGGTGGATAGAGGAAGACAGAGAAGAAGCAGGGTGGGGCAGCTAAAAAAAGTGTCTATAACTGAAAGAGTACTTCAATAAACCGTCGTGCGTCACAAGCCCTCTGCTTTCTGACGGCAGTTAAAACTTTAGAGCTTGTCTGCAGAGCAGCTATAGAATTTCATCTTCTGTGAGATAGTTTTAAGGGGGTGAAATTCATGCCGGAAATGGTAAGCTATAGATATTCTAGTGAATGATGTGAGTATCAACATGATGTCATATAATCGATTCCCTTTATTATTTGCCTCAGTTCTAAAAATGTGCTCTAAAAAATCATACACACATAAAAGTACAAACAAACACAAGTCATTTAAAATATCTTGTCATACACAGGCAAAGTCATATATGCTCCATCTGTGTCAACATAATACACTATGGTCTTTAATTGCATATTTCATCCTATATTCCCACATTTTCCCTGATTCATTAATTGAATAATTCTTCAATATTTCTTTTTATGTTCTTCACTTAGACTTCAGCTTTTAGGTATTGGTACATATCATATCATTCAAATCCCAGAAACTGCCACTGCTCTCATGATGCTTCTGGGGTTCTCTCACTACATAGATCTTAATCTGTATCTCTTATATTCTTTTACAAGATTCTGAGGTGTTTTTGTTATTATGTAATAGCTTTAACATTAGAAGGTAAACAAACTGTCTTCTGATAGAATATTATGATCTTTAGAAAGCTAGGGACTGATTTTTGAATAATATTCCATATTTTAACAGACTTTGAGTAACATTCTGTATTTTAACGGTCTTTGAATATCAGTACATTCAATCTCAGAGCAACAGTGTGCATTTGTTATTCATTTCCACGTAGCTGGAGATACCCTGTGACCATCACCCAAACTGCAGAACTCCTCAACCACAGAAGTAGCATTCAGCTTCCCTAAGCAGCACATCCTCATTGCCTGCTACCTCATTTAACATCCTCATTCCAACTTCTACAGCAAATACAAAAGGTTTTTGCATACCAGTCTCATTCAATAATGTAATTTACAGGACAGCAGCAGTTCCATTACTGAAGAACAGAATGGCCTGTGTCATAATTCATACATATAAAGGTGTTTAATTCATACAGTCTAGAGAGTTTTATTTCTGTCTAACTTTTGGGTAGCACTCTTTTCCAATTTATTGACAGGTACATTTATAGAGATTTTTTGTGTGTGTTTCTAGGTTTTATTTTATAGGCAGTGGCAGAAAATAATCAGACCAGGAAATTGATTGCCTTCTAGGAAAAAAAAAAGAATAAAAATCAATCTCTTCTATTTGTGGCTGTCCTAAAAATTTCCAGTAGGAACGCAGACTCCTGACTGCAAATTTAGTTCTAATCATTTGTTTTCCTTTGTTGCTTTTCATGGACAGCTTAGAAGTTGTCTGTGCATTCAAAGAATACATTTATATTACAAAAGTGTGCACCCTGCTTCCTTGGCCAGTCCAGATTTAGACATTGCCACTAGTGACATGTCCATGTTGACATCCACAAATACATATCATTCCCATGCAGGGATGTGGCCATGTCTCAAATCCAAGTCACATCTGCTGTGACCGGTGCTGGTTTGGTCAGAGGACCAGAATCCTGGATTGCGACACAGCACATAGGAAAAGTCGAGACTGAAGGCAACCTTTGGATTTTAAAACATGATTCACTCAATGCTGTTAAAAATAACTACGGCAGTGATGTAAATTTAATAAACAAAAATATTATTCACAGCTGATTTTTTCCTTCTTCACATTGAATGAATTAAGTTACATTCTCACTCCCACTAAAGCCATGGCAGGAGTTTGGCCACTAAAGTAAATTGAAGCAGGATTGAATTTCCATTGCTTGTTTTTTTCATCTTAAGTAAGTGAACTAAAGACATGTACTTCTGTCTCATCTGTTGAAGGATGACAATGCTAAATCATCAGCTCCACATGGAAATTAACCACGTCTAAGAATTGTTTAGCTTCATGCAGTGTTTTGCATGCACGATTTTCTTCCCCTAAGAGTGGTCCATTCTTACAACATGATAAAAAGAAAGTAGAGGATAACACTTTGGTGCCAGGAATTCTTTTGTAAATTTGACTGGATTAGTACATTTCCTTAATGTTTTAAAAAGGACCCTTTGAACATGCTGCTTTACAATATCAAGTATCCTGTTTTCTAAATATTTTGTGCTTTAAACATGTTTAATTTTATAACTGAAGAGATGCTTAACCTGTTGCATCAGAGCAGTTAGTTTGTTCTGCTTTAGTAAAGCTGGTTTATTTCCATGACATGCATTGTTTAACTATGCATATAAAATATAGTTACGATTGTATACCTCCATGAGCCTCATTTAAACTGTGATATTGCAGTAATCCCAGTACTACAGTGAGGGTGTTGCGCAGCTATGAATGTTGGGAACATTGTAAACTGGTGATATACAAATAAGCCTAGAAATGAGCTTGCGTTTCTGCAGCTATGATTGCTCTACAGGAAGAGGAAGAAAAATCAATAAAAACATGCTTTTATATTAATTTCAGCAGCTGTAATTCTGAATGTCCATGAAGAACAAGGAAAATGTGCTGACTGAAGAAGTGCTGCTTTTTCTGAATCCCTTATTAGTTGTTTAATTCATTTTTGATGATTTGTGACTTCTCAGAAAAATCTGTCTCAGATTCCTTTGTAGAGTAACATTAAATGTTTATATGGGAGTTAAGATCCCTGTTTCAAATGATTGTCTAGTTATGGAAAAGATTTTCCCTGTTTTGTCTCAAAAAAGCTTTCTGGAGGCAGTGAACACTGGGACTTAATATGTACCCTTGGCTGAAGATGGATGGGCATCGCTGTCCATGTGAGGAAAGACTCTTGTATATGTTGTAGACTAAGTATAAACTTGAAGGGCTTTATTACATTTTAGTAACGGGAAAACAGCAAGTTTCTTACAGACACTTTTTTCCTTTTTTAAGCTAGTGAACTTGGAGGTCAGATCCAACTATATGTTGCATTTTCTGTCATATAATTATCATATATATAATGTCTTGGAGAGCAGCCTCCAGTCAGTGACATCAACAGTTTACTTTGCAGTTGAACTAAGAATAACCTTAGAGAACTGACCCGTATCAACCTCTTAACAGTGTAAACAGCCTGTAGCTCACAACAGTTTTCTTCATGATCACAAAAGGGCCTCAATTGGATAAAAAAAGACTTGTGTTCACAGAATACCAAACTATTCTGCTGAGTGTTCACTTGATTAAATCTCAGAAGATGAGAGATAAAAACTGAAGAATAGGACTTTGGGAAGGATGAGACAACACTGAAAACTGCTTGTCTAGGAGAAGAATGTGGGGAAGACACATGATCAGTGGCATCAGCTTCGAAGAGGGTACTTTTCAGAAATATTTGTCTAATTGCACTTATACTAAGACATTTGTAAAGCAAGACCAATTGTGAGTAGTTTCAAATGTTCCAACCTTGTTCTCTTTCTACGCACTAATTTGAGGGCATGATCCTCTTGACGTCAATTTGTCTAACGGTGGCCATCTGTGGTTGCAGCGCAGGTCCTCGAGTCACATCCCATTTCCCTTTCCTCCCTCCCTGTTTCTGCTGTTCCATTTATAGAGAAGTTTCTCAAAGAAGGGCTGAGGGGTGCAGGGGAGGTCTGTTCCGTAGTCAAAATCCTTTGGAGATAAATACACAAAGAGACAGCGGAAAGAAACAGGGACAAAATTTCCTTTATCACACCAGAGCACTGTCAGAGAAGTCAGAGGGATTGCCTAGCTGTGGTTAGCAGAGACATTTAGACAAGGGTGGGAGTGACAAAGGTAACATTTTTCCTACTAAGTCAAGAAAACAGCCATTCTCCTCTGTGATCTAAATTGTGGCTGTCCTAGAGAAGTATGCTGTGTTGTACCATAGAGTTACCTGGATGCTTTGGGATTACTTCATAACTCCCTCTGCATCATCTATGCAACCTTGATTTCTTTGTAAAATATTTCTCACTAGATATGTATCATAACAACAGTCTATATGACACCCATTGGTGCCCATAAATGGATAAATACATGTAAATATTGATAATAAAAAATATCAACCCCCTGACCCTCCAATGTTAAAGAACAGCTTATGCCTACATACTAATGATTGACAGGAGATAATATGGTGGTGCACATGATTACTTTGTGCAGAGACACTTCTCTTACATTGCTTGCCATGTCATTTTTAGTTAGTCAGGTCCTATTGCAATGTTGCCTCAGACTGCAAGGCAGATATTGGGTCCACCTGCACATCTGCACATGGGACTCTCAATCTGGCAAGTTGTTAGGCACAACTCCAACACAAATAACAAACATATAAGGGAATTAATGTAGATATACAGTGACCTCTAGTTTTAATAGCTTCATAAAAATTAACTCCTGTCAATGTCAGAAAGTATAACTGATAATTGTATTTTACTCTGCCATGTAAGAACATTATGCTAGTCCAAGGTGTTATAATGTAAATTGGTTTTATTTTCATTACTGCCAGTAATAAAACAAGCTTGTTGGAAAAAGAGTATAAGGAGAAAAATCTTTGAAGTTTTCTGAAAAGAGTAATCCTCTTCATCTAAACCACATTTTATTAGAAAATATCCATCCTGTGCATCTACCCCAGATAATGACTAAGTGACTTAAACAGTGCTTCCCTACAGCAACTGCATCTCTGTGCTGCTCTTCTGTAGCAATTCAGAGTAGGGCTGTTAATTTTGCCTTGTGAGCTCAATCAGCAGCCCTGACAGTAGAAACAGCTAAAATATTAATTCCTTCACTGTCGTTATAAAAGTTCTTGTTCCTCATTCAGAGCATGGAAAAGAAAGATTATCTGGCCCATGTCAGAGAGGGAATCCCCCTGTGGGGACAGGAACAAGCGGTTACGTGTGGAGAGAGCAAGCAGGAACCTCCTAAAGCTGCTTTGCTGCCAGCAGAGGAAATATCTGTTCCACTGGCAGGTAAATCTGCTTGCCGAGTTCCCTGCCCTTCGCCTGCTTTCCTGTTCAAGCACTCCTCCCACCACAGCCCCTTCAGCCCTGCCAAATGTCACCTTTGCTCCCTGGGTAGCAGGTCACACTGGTGAGCTGGTTATTGTTTCCCAGACCTAGTTTCACTTCCTTTACTGTACCTGCTCTGCTTCTTTGTCCATTTGGGCCTGACATGGTTGAGTCGAGAAACCAGAAGAGGTTTTCGAAGCTAGTTATGAGGAACTTTCCTTGCTCTCAGGGGGCTGTGGGAAGGGCGTTGAATGACCATCAGCACTTAAAAGATTTTGCAGGCTCTCTCAGATGGTGGTTTCTCAGCTGAGCCAACATAACTGCATGTTGCTTCTGGAAGGAGGGCATCTCCCTCCCTGCTTCCTTCTCCCCAAACACTCATATCCACTTCTTTCCCCCTCATCTGCTCCCAGATGTATGGACCTGCCCTTTTTCTTGCAACCAGCTCCAGCTCTCGTCAGTCTCTTTGGCAAGGACATAGGCTATTAGTATTTAGGATTTTATCTCTGTATCTTATTTAGCTTTACAGCCTGACCATACAGCTTGTGTGGGCTCTGGTCCAATGCTTGGAGTTAGAGAGGAGAACGGACGCAATGTCTCCTTGCTGTATGCTCAGGGTTAGATCTTCAGCTGATAAAATCATTGCAAGTCCCAGTGGTTAAACTGAGAGTCAGGCTACAAGTCTTGATGCAAATACAAGCAGGGTGTGTGTCTGTGGAGCATGCAGAGGGTGGGGAAGGGTGGGATTTACAGCTATTGAATGTTTCCATACAAATCTGTGTTGCTCACAGGCACTGTTTACAACTGGTATGTAGTATCTGATTACACTAGTATGGAAATTGCAAATAGTTTTCAATAATAGCAATGATAGGTAACAAATCTGGATTTTTCTGTTCGTGAGCTGTTCTTTTAAGTCTTGAAAACAGAGGGACTAATGAAGTAAATGAGCAAGTAAATCTGTTGTGCATTAACTTCCCTTTACACTGTCGTCTTCTTCAAGAATAGCTCATGCTGTTTTGTATCTTTCCTAAGCCTGTTAGTATTGATATTAATGTGGTTTTCAGGCCCATGCCATCCCACACTTGTTACAAGAGTCGTTTATGCCACTGAATTCAAGTCTCTCATCTTTTAGCATGAAAACCTTATCTACTTTGTTAGGAATATTACCCTCATTAGGAAGCTAGCAAATACATTTGAACATGGTGAGAAAAATGTGAAAGCATTATTAAGATATCTGACCATTTTAAAACCAATATGTTTCATATATAACAGCTGTAGTTTCAATGGAACAAGTCCTGGTGTCGGATGTGCAGCCTGAGAAAGCACGTCTGAACAGAGTGAGTTAGATGCCTGGAGAGATCTGTCAGCACCTATCGGTAGTGTCAGACCAGCTGCTGAGCCAAACCCAGGTTTCTGTAGCCAGTTATACTATAGATTTAATTAAGAAAACTTCATTGCAGGTTTAAATCCTGGACACTGAAGTCCGCAACAAAATTCCCTTTTGCTCCAAGTGTGAAACAAAGTCCAGTTATCTCACTTCCTAAGGCTGGAATTTCATCAACAGAGGAAAAACTGAGTAAGAATTTAAAAATGTGTCATGTTCTGTACATCTGGTGCCAGATAGTATGGGTGGAGGTAATAGCACAACCTGCTGTTGTTTTATCAGCCCACAGATATATGGGCTACAAGATTTAGTAAAGAGCTCCTCTGTCTGACTGTCCTCATGGTGCTTTGTGCATCTCCAGAGAATATCGTGTTGTCAGAAGTTTGTCAAGATGCAGTCAGTTGAAAATTGCAGGTATAGGTGCTTGAAAATTCTCTAGCCATTTTTGCATCACTCTGAAGAAAATAAAGTCTGAATTGAAAGCTGGGTATAGAAGGAAAAAGACATATAGTCTTAGAGAGAAATATTCCCTCACTATTGGGGTACTTTGAAGGGAATTTGAAGTAAGACTGAATCAAATGACTCAGATTATTTACTCATTGCACAGACTGAGGATCTGTGAGAGGTGAGGGGGAAAAAAGGGTAAGTTTGGTTCTGACAATAGAAAATGAGAAAATAGAGGTGATGAGTCCATTGCCCGCAAGTTTTGCCTTTCATTTAAAGAGGAGATTTGGTACTATTTAAGTCTATCAATGTGCCAAACATTTGTAATGGACAGGTATGTGTGATGAGATGTCAACAATTATCTACGCATTACCAATGCTCACATGCTTGCCAATCATTTATATTTAATTACATTTGTATTGCATATTCTTTAAATATCCACCATATCACTTTGGGAAAAAAAAAAAATGGTGATTTAATTTTGCCTTAGAAGCAACAGTGAGTTTGCTTACTTTGGCAGTTTTGCAAGAAAGATAAACTACTTAGGAAAAGGGAACCTGTACAAATCCACAATCTTAGGTCTTCTTCAGAAAAACAAATGTTTCACTCAGATACATTTTCAGTAGGGTTTTCTAAAGTTAATTATTTGGTTTGGCTCTGTGAAGATTGTGAATTGGGCCTTTGCATTTTTTCACCAATAACATGAAGTCACAGAACACCTTTTAATCATCTCTGCAATAATAACACTTTACAAGTTATTTGTGCAGCTGTTTCACTAGTCAAATTTACTTTCTGTTGAAATGCACTTCTATACATTTCTATACACATAAGTGAGAATTGTTTAGTTAATGCTTTATTGGGTGTATTTTTGGTGGTAAGTACCTGCCTAGTTTGTTTTACTGTATTACCATTTTTCCAGATTTAAAAGCACAAAGACAGCACTGTAGATAGATTTTATTCCCATTTCTGAAATAAATTAATGAAATAATCTGCAGTAGTCTTATTGTAGAAACACATCCTTTCAAGTGAGCCTCACTGATGTGAAAGAGAATCAGATCCCACAGCATGATTTTTTTTCTTATCTTTATGATTGGAGTAGATATTGCGAAGGTTGTCTGAAGATAAGATAATCTGTCCCTTCCCAATGAAAAGTGTAAAATATGTTTTCACAACACTGCACAGAGAGAATTATTTCTTAGTTACCATTGCCTGTAGTGAAGACTTGAGAAGCATAGTGCACAAAGGAGCTGCTTTAATTATGATTTTTCTGGGTTGTAAAATGCTGACAGATTTAACATCTATCAATAAGATGTGGGAATGTTAAGTTTGCTGATTGCTGAGCAGGTCCGTAGAAATGCCTGAAGCTCAAAGTGAAAATGCCTTGAAATATCTTAGAACCTGCAGCCGACTCTTCCTCAATTCGTGGAGCAATATTTGAAAAGATTTGCTTCCCAGAGTCACCTTCCTAGACTGTAATACCCTCCTAGAGAACAGTTCAATCCTAAAAGAGGAACAGAAATATGTAACCCCAAAATATGTGGTGAAAAACAAGGTGGTTTTGGGGGTGACTCAGAAAGACAACCAAGATTTTGATGCAATATTGTGCCAACAAGAAATAATATTTTCTCTGTTCCCAGTAATCCATATCCTTTTGGAAAGCTCCTGCTGTGCCATGAATATGACATTTTCCTCCAGGCCAAATAAAATTAATTTTATAGCAATGAGAGCTACATGGCATGCACAACAAATCACCATTGTTCATGTTGAGATGCAATTAAACAAAATATAACTTGCTTCTTGCAAAAAGTACTAGAGATTGGTAGTAGACTGGAACTATTCTCTTTGCCTTCATACAAATACATCTGGGGTCGATTGGATCTTTTAAACTCAGAAGACTTTAGGAATTAAGTAAATTGCTGTATTCATGCAATATTGACATTTCTTTATCCCAAAAATTTAATTGAGACTTCACACAATACCCATGTAAATTGTAATGTATATTTTCCAGCACGTGAAAGGACTTGCTCCTATCTAGGGGAAAATGACATGACATTTGGTTTTTTACTGTATATGAGAATTAGAGAATTATATATATGTAGCCTCTAAATTCCTTCAAAGGTGTCATTAGATGTAGCTGTTTTGTACCCAGTTGAGGAGTTCCTTTTCTGTCAATTTAGGCATAGTGCATCATTTAAAAAATGTCTGTGACTGGCCGCCAAGGCAATTCTGGGTCTTGACCAAGTGGTTCCAGACTGATGCATGCTTGCACCGTGATGGATTTGAGGAATGACGGCACATTCACCACATATGTGACTTGAGGCTAAGAAATCTAAATATGCTGTATAAATGCAAATATATGTTACCAGAGCAGAATGACTTTTTTTTTTTTTTTTTCCATTTAAAGTCTTTATGCCATAGGCCTGCTGCTGGACATTATTCAAGTAAGCAACAATCATGCCCTTGTGAGCCAAGTCCACTGAGATACTTTTGTAAAAAAAAATTAGAACAGTCACTATTCCAGCTTCTACTACTCAGCAATGAAACATTAACCCAGAAAGTGAGTTTGCTGCGTATTCATTTAATCACCAGATGGGAAAAAAGTATTTAATTTTCAGTAAACCAGTAAATAGACACAATAAACTGAATGGTGAACATGCACTCGTTAGAGACCATCCCTGTAACTAATTTTGTTTCTGTGCATTGTGAGAATGTTGTTTATACTAGCCTGTCAATAGAGATGCAGTGATTCAAATCAACAACTTGCTCTAAGCTTGAAAACCATTGGGAAAACATGTTTTTTGCACTTATATTTTCCAGCGTAATATCTTTCATGATATTACATACGTCTATATGTGAGGGGCAATTTCAACCCATAAGTTTGGATTGTTTTACTTTTATGGAACGAGAACAATTATTAATTTGGCTATAGTTTAATCAGTTCTCTGTTAATGTTTGCTTCAAAAATTTTATTAGGTCATGTTTCAGTTTTAATCTTATCAGTGGCCATGTTCAGGGCTTTATTTCCAAGCGCTTTTCAATAGTTAGAAAATAACTAACCAAACCTGATTCTTCACCACTTTGCAGCTTGTGTTGTCACGGGTGTCAGTAAGAAATCAGTGTGCAATGCTGTCATTTCAATCTGGAACATATTGCACATGTTTTCCTTATGATGCAGTGAAACAAATGACTGTACAAGGCATCAGACAGGGCTCGTTCCCATTTGGGCATTTCAGACATGAGACAACTTTTTCTCTCCCTCTTGTAGCTGTCCTAGGTGGTTATTTACTAAGAAATACTAGAAGTATTAAGCAATATATGACAAATGTCCTTTTGGGATGGTCACTGCAGAGATCATTCCTTCCAAATATGAAAGAAATGGGAAATGGAGAACAGCCTTAGTCATCTCCTTTCAGGCATGTGGAGAATCAGGTCTACATATTTTGGCAAGTGACAGATTTGCAAAGACACATGGATTGCAGGGCTCTAAGCAATGGAAGTGCTTTAGAGCATTTGCACACATGTATCATTTACCTTCAGTGAGATCAAATTCCTATGGCTGGGGAAGAGAAAGAATTTTCCTTCATATTCTGCATCTTAGTTACCCATGTCCCACAGGCAAGCACTGTGATATGACTGTAAGCTTGTCATCAGAAGATATTTAAAACTAATAGGGGCCGATATGGATTGCTGAAATACAGTAGCCTGTGAAATTCATTAATCTATCCTGTTTATTCATGTTAATGCCTGAGAATGATTAATTAATAGATATTGTGATCCTGTGTTGCTCTTCTTCCCTCCATCTTATCTACTAACTGGGACACAGAACTGTTAAAGAGAGATTGAATCTAGACTGTAGAATTTATAAGGCATTTATTATTACATATAATGTATCATAATCTAGTAATGCAGCCAGCTCTGAGGTCATGGGTGGAGAAGTGAAAGATGATTACTCAGAAATGATGTGCTCCAGCAATGCTCAGCTGATAAACAGTATTTTAGGGAGCAACTGAGAAGAATTTGAGTAGCCCAAGGGAGCTAAAACTTCCTGCTGTGCTGTGATCAGCATCAGAGAACTCTTTCCCAGTAAACAACTCCATCATAACCAGCATCAAGATTTTCCAGGCAGAAAAAAGCAAGGGAGGAGATTTATACACAGTATGACATTTAATGAAAACACATCTACACCACACACAACAATTAGTAGATTTTCACTAGGAGTGGCTGCCCATCCTGTATCAGACAACTCAGAAAACACAACTGTCGGGAGACATACATCTTTATTTCTTATTTGTTGAAAACACACTAGTGGCATGAGCTAAGCTTCAGGAGTTCTGTGCTTACAGGGATTCTCTTTCTTCTTTTTAAAATTTGTATTTATTTATTACACTGGCTTGGTTGTTTTTCAGCCAGGTTATTCTTCAGCCAGCTCTAGTGTAAGAAATAGTTTGGATGGGTCTTAGGTTTCAACCTTAAGTTGCTCCTAAGTGAACTTGCTGTCAATTAATAAGCAGGTCTTTTAAAGTGTTACTAATTGAGAAAAAATAAAAAAAAAAAAAAGAGGAAAAATAAAACCCAAACCCTGACATCTTTGTCTTCAGAAAACACAGGACAGGTGGAAAGCAGTGTAGTGCTTAATGTTGGATATGATTTTCAATGTGAAGATTTTTTTTTCAAAGTACTGCCAAATAAATCTCTCCTAGGGGACTAGGGGCTGCAATGCAAGACAATTTGTTTGCAGACTGTACCTGAACAACATTCAGCAATAAGCTAGACAAAACCACATGAGCTTAAGTAGAAGTGCCTGAGCCAGAAAATAATTGTCATAATTATATACCAGGTAGTCAGATTAATAAAGCTAAAATATTTTTTCTCCCACAGTGCTGTTTATTATCCAGCAAGAGGACCTAATCTTTGCTTTGCCTGTCACATGTTTAGTGAGAGACCTTGAAGAAAATGGTTTTGTTTTATTTTTTCTCTTTGTTTTGTTCAGGAGTTACTTTGCAAAACATTGCCCTTGATTTTCATCACGAGCAGGACGAGTAAATAACTTGTATTGTTAAGTCTGACCTGTCTAGCAGGAAGGCTACATTGTCAATACAGTGTCAGGAAGGTGGAAATACCCTTAATTTTATGTTCCATTAAATACAAGATTTACCTTGCAGTCCCAAGATTCCTGAATAGTTTAGCTTGTAGAGCTTGCTTGTGGAAGAACTAATTTATATGTTTATTTTCATTCTCCCCAAATTAATGACTGCCCAACAAGACTAAACTCTTTTTGTGCTCTTTTCTATACATTGTTTGTGTCCTCATCCAGAATTACATCCACAGACTCTTAATTAAGCAAAAGGTTACAGACTTTTTACTTTACAGCCTTTTAGCTTTTTTACAGGAGAAGCATAGATTCTTTCATTAGTTTCATAGGAAAACTTGTTTTTCTTAATTAGCTTTTGAAGGAGATAGAAGTCACTTTTAAATCACAGTACAACTTGAGTGTCAAATTTGTGCTTTTAACAGGGAATGATAGTAATTGAAATGATAGTAATTGAAAATTTAACTGCAGCAATTCTCTATACTGCCACCAGAGCATAATACTAGACACTGGAAAAACTGAACTTTATATCAAACTTTCTATACACATTGCGGTTGTTGCCCTCTTCCAGTTCTTCTTAACCATATATGTCTAAGTGAAAATCAGTAATGAGTGTTGTCCCTTAAGGGTCCATAATGGGACCAATGCTATTTAATATCTTCATCAAAGACATAGTGGGACTGAATGCACTATCACCAAGTTTGTGGATGACACCAAGCTGAGTGCTGCAGTTGATATCCTTGAAGGAAAGGATGCCATCCCTCATCTACTTGGACTAAATGATCTTTGAAGGTCCCTTGATAGGCTAGAGGAGCAGGCCCATGCAAATATGTGAAGTTCAACAAGGACAAGTGCAAGGTCCTGTGCCCCAGTAGGGAACAATCCTTAATATCAGTACAGATTGAGTAATGAACAGATTAAGAGCTGCCCTACACAGGAGGACTGGTAGATGAAAAACTGAATCCGAGCCAGTAATATGTGCTTGAAACCCAGAAAGCCAACTGCATCCTGGGCTTCACCAAAAGAAGTGTGGCCATCAAGTAGAGGGAAGTGATTCTCCCCCTCTACTCTGCTCTTGCAACACCCCGCCTGCAGTCCTACATCCAGTTCTGTAGGCTTCAGTACAAGAAAGACATGGAACTGTTACAGTGTGTTCATAGGAGGGCAATTAAAATTGTAAGAGGGCTGGAGCACCTCTCCTATGAAGAAAGGCTGAGAGAGTTGGAGTTGTTCAACCTGGAGAAGAGAAGGCCCTGGAGAGACCTTATTGTGGTCTTTCAATGTATAAAAGGAGCTTATAAGAAAGATGGAGAAAGACTTTCTACCAGGGTCTGTAGAGACAGGACAAGGGGCAATGATTTTAAACTGAAAGAGGGAAGGTTTAGATTGGCTGAAAGGAAGAAGTTCTTCATGATGAGAGTAGTGAGAGATTGGGGCAGACTGCCTAGAGAAGCTGTGGATGATCCATCCCTGGAAGTGTTCAGGGTCAGGGCAGATGGGGCTTTGAACAACATGATCTGCTGAAAGATGTCCCCTCCCATGATAGGGGCACTGGCCAAGATGATCTTTGAAGGTCATTTCCAACTCAGCCATTCTATGAGTCTATGATACCTGTCACATCTAACTGCTGTTTCTTGCTCCTAACTGTTCTTGCTGGCATTGATCTTCACTGATATATATGTAGAGCACTAAATATGGTGAGATATTGATCTTTGATCATGTGTATGTGATCGATAAGTATGATATAATCACATACTACTTTTCTTGCAACAAAGGAAGTGTATAGCACATATTTTGCAAATATTTGTCTTTTTTGTTTGTTTCTAGTTTCTGTTGAAGAATGTGATACCTTTAGATCATAGACACAATTTATTAAGAAAATTTCATAGAAAAAAATGTTTTATGAAATAAATATTACCCAATTTGGAAGTAAAAATGACAAAGAAAACCAAGGTTAACAGGACCTGTACTATGACCCTGGAAAGACATTCTCTAAGACTGCAGTTATCTCACCAGCATATTCCATGCTGGTTGCATATATTTATAAAAGACACCAATGAGTCATATGTAAACATTTTGATTATAAAGATTTTCTTCATTTTCCCACAGACTTGCTGCTTTCAAACAGCTGCATCCCATTCCTGGGCTCAACAGAGGGGCTTGATTTTCGAACCCTGCTGCTAGATGAGGAGAGGGGCCGGCTGCTAATCGGGGCTAAAGACCACATCTTCCTGCTCAACTTGGTTGATTTAAACAAAAATGTAAAAAAGGTCAGTTTATTTTCTGTAGAGTTCATTTCATAAATTCAATTTTGTTCCTTTGTCTCTTTTTTTTTTTCCTCCCTTCTTCAGTGTGTAACTGGAAGATTCAGCATGCACTGCTGTGTACCAAAATTTGATAATCTCCCTTCCCATGATTACACAAATTATCTTTAATAAATTGAATTTCTCATAGTATGTGACCTCTTATGATACTGATGGCCTGCAAGAGGTCACCTACCTGGAGGAGCCCTGCAGTGCATGAAAGTAATATCAAAATACCAGCAAAAATGCAAAAATGCCAATCAAAGTGTTTCCTGCTTAATTTCTCTGGTTATGGTCATCCTCCTCAAATAAAAGTGTTTGAAAGAAGATAACTGAAGACAGCTCTTTCCCTGTTTCCTGGCATCACTGATATTACATTATTTTGATATTAGACAGAGCAGAGGCAATTTGAATGGTTTAAATTATAATAAAAATGTTAGTAATATTAACATTTGTGCTATTATCTAGAATTGCTAGTGACAGGAGAAGCTTCCACTAAGATCTACTGTATTCCTGTGCCCATGGCCTGTGACAACATATTAACTCCAGACAATAAGATGACAATTTAGCCTTCAGTATTTCTAGTAGACACAATGAATTGGAGCTTTTGTAAGCACAATTGACTGCTACATGTAAAAAACAGATGCTTGCACAGGAACACACATGGCTTTACTGCTTCTTCCAGATATGCTACTTACTGAAGAAAATTTAAATTCTCAGCTGTCTTTGATATTTTCTTTAAGCACCAGAAGGAGGTTTTAAATTACTGTGTTCTGCTGTCAGCTCTGAAGAGGTAACTGACCCTGAATTAATACAACTGCAGTGCAGGGGCTTGGCAGGTGTAACAGGAGACTATTTTGCCCCACATGTCTGAGTGCAACACTTGCTGTGGTTGTATAGAAGAGATATAGTACCAGGTTGAATATCTTATTTCTTATTTTGACTTCTGCAATACTCCATTTGTCAGGTTCTTTAAAACTCAGATTTTGAGTGTTTCAGGATGTTTCTTCTCTGGGATGCTTTATCAAGCACTTTAATCTTCCATCTCAGTAATTTACTAAAGAAACAATACCTTCTCGATATATTGTATTGATAGCAGCATTATTTGGATTGCAGATTTTTCAGACTAGAGATTGATTTCTGGCATAGGCTTTCTGTAGAGAACAAATTTTGTTTGTGTGAAAAGCAGATTTTTGTTTCTGTGGGATGGTGCTTAACTCCTGGGACATGCTGAGTGCTGTCACCTCTCATTATGTTCAGTGATGCTTGATTAGTTCAGAGCTTTCTGGAGGCGGTAGCACCCCACATGATCTACCCCTCTAAGTGACTAACATTTTCCCTTTAGCCAAACCACCACTGATCATTATGGATGTTGTGCTTTCCAAGAAGAGCAGAACACAGACTGAGCTAGGAGAATTAGTGTGCAATCAGACAATGCCATTTAATATAGATATTGTAGAGCAAAGACTCACTTTATATTGAATGAAATTTTGCATTTAGTAAGCTGAATAGAGATGTATGTCTACACGTCTGTGATTAGATGAAAGGAGGGAATAAAATTCATAACCACTTGCATATCTGGATTAAATAAATTATTGTCTGCAGGTTCAAATACTTCCACTTCTCAGTTTAACCATTCAGATCATTTTTAACTTTTCAGACAAAACATTGAGGCAAAGTATATTTAAGCAGCTAAAACTGACTGAAAAGCTCCATGAAGCATCCTGCTGTGCTGATGTCCAAAATATCTGTGAGCATTTAGCAAATTTATAAACTTACCCTCTTGGGTAAATGACCAGGTAATGCAAGACAACATCACAGAAGCATTTCTTTTTGGTTCCTCTGTGCTGTGCTGGTAGAAAGATGTTTGGGGAGGGAAGAGATGACATGAAGGAAGTTATATGAGTGGTTGTGTATAAATCTCAGTCACCGAGGGGGTCTCAATGCTAAAGGATACTCTCCAGTAGCAGGGAAGTGTCAGAAAGTAGCGTTTGCTGGTGCTGTGTTTAGACTGACCGTGGTTTGGGTTGGCGTCAGGCCAGGCGGCTTGCTTCCAGGCTTTCCCGGTGTGAGGAAACCACACATGTTGGGACTACAAGGGTCTGAAGTGTGTCCTTTGTACTCCTCCGGAGTAAGAGTCATCTGGAAAAACAATATCTGCTTATGTGCAGCCACTAAAATGAGAATTGATTAGAATATTGTTTCTGCCTGTAAATTATGTGTTTTGTAATGGCTTTGAGGGAGGAGGGTTAAAAGAAACCCAACAAGTTGTGGGGAGTAAGAGAGGTGTAAGAGCTTTGAAACTAGAATGCAAGACTGTTCTTAATTTGGGGCTTTCTTTCTTTAAAACAAAGCTGTACATAAATTGTAGAATGCTCTGTGCTGTATAGATTCAAATTACTTTAAAAAAGTTCTCAATTTCAGACATTTGTTATACCATACCATACCATACCATACCATACCATACCATACCATACCATACCACTGATTCACCAAAAAGCCAAACCAGGATCTCTAGCAATTTACTTTCAGAAAATCCTCATCTGTGGATATAATTACTTGGAAAAAGTATATTAAAGATGAATGCTCTATATTCAGATGTTTCTGGAATAGTATTCAAAGAAACACCCAAAGCACTGTATTCTTTTCCCTTTTTTAGGGTATACATATACATCATTTAATAACTTCCTTTTTGAAACCTAATTGTTTACCTAAATTAGTTAATTTAACTTACACATATTAAGTTATGGCTTTATTTCCTGGTATTTTTTTCCTGATGAAATAAATCAATAGCTCTTCTCGAGTTCAAATTTCTAAAATTATTGTAGTTCTTATTCAATTTATGATGTAATTGGCTGAAAATTTCCTTAGCTGGAAGCTTGAAAAAAATCCATCCACTTCCAGTGCTTGCAAACCTTATTATAAAACAACAGTAAGCACCACAGTATAATAGAAAAGTCTCCCACAATGAAAGACAAATGCAAATGCTAAAATGGTTGCACTCCACAAATATCTAAACCTTAGCAAAGGATTATCATCTTTCTGTAGCAGAGACATAATTTCTACGAACTTATCCTGAATAGAAGCCTACAGTTCCTGATGCAGGAATAACATTATGAAGTGTCATAGTCTTATCTTGAAAGATACTGAGATGCCTGACAACTATTGTAAGATATTTATAAACTGGAGGATTTGTGGTTCCTCCTTATGAGCAAAATAAAGATGTTCAGCAAAAGAAAGAAGAAAAGAGCAACATCCCATATTTATCAGGGCATTGCAAATGTGGACAATAAATCTGAAGACAACTATGTTATAACCAATAAAAGCGCAGTGTAAAGCAAACGTTCATACATGTTTAATAGCGTGAGAGGTTGGAAAGCTGTAGAAGAAATCGTATAGGAATCCGAAGCTCTGGGATCCTGCTGGAAAGATTACTTTGGTATATAGAAATTTCTTGAGAGTTTGACTAAAGCCTTTGTTATTTCACTCCTTAAACTAAATAAATACTAAATACAAAATGTTTTCAGCTGGGTAAACACTTATGAAATAGCTGCAAAGAAATATTGTACCTTTCTGTAAGTTGTGTGCTGGCTAACAGTGCAAGTGGGGTTATATGTCAGCACTATTATCACTGTGTAATCCACAGTGCAACCCGCCCATCTCTGCAGGAATAGGAATGCTATCAAGGGCTGACAAGCTTTTGAAAAGCTGCCAACCTGCAGGAGCTGTCAATGCTAGAAGACACAGCCACATGTGGGCCAAATAGATAAACATGTCAGATCCCCAATAGCAGCTTTGGAACAAGTTGTTTTCATCGCCCTCACTGTGTGTTGGCACAGGGTCACAAATTATTGTTGCTTGGAGCATCTTTAGTCGCTACTATTTTTTTGGCATTACCAGGTGCAGCTGTCTTGTGACTTATTCTTTAATACCCTTTTGTATTGATTTTTATCTCTATTTCACAGTAAAACTACATATGCATATATATACAATATCAACTGGGTAAATGCTTATGGAATAGCTACAAAGAAATTCTGCACTTTTCTGTTAGTCCAGTGCTTACCAACAGTCCAAGTGGGTTATATATCAGCACTATTGTCACTGGGCAATATGTGTAGTGTGACCCACCTACCACTACAGGAAGGAGAACATATGCATATTTATGTAAAATGACAGATATAGGAGTCAAATTTTACCTTCACTGTGCTGGGAGAACTCCTGTCAGTCTTTGGAGGACTGAGGGAACAATTGTGTGTGGTGTTTGGCTGCATGATGGGTTAAGTCACAACAAAGTGTAGTCTCAATTAGAAATTAACCCACTGGGAATTTAACCAGCATTCAAGGGAGGATTTGGTTCTTGCCATCAAGCCAGAGCCTCTGGAATGCACAGAGAACTGGAGATGTTTATTGCAGTCTTGAAACACAGTAACACCAAGATTGGTCTTGCCTAACAAAATACATGCTACATATTCTGTATGTCACATGGAAACCAGTGGAGATATCTAAAGTTATGGAAGTGGAGGCAGGAGTACTAAGTGTAGAATAAACCCAGTAGAACTGGAGGAGGATGATCATGGGTCCATTTGGGATCACGTTCTTTTGTTCTCAGTTTCTGTGAATAGAAAAAGTTCTAAGAAAAGAAGTGAGATGAGGCTGAGATTTGACAGGAGCCTAGTTTGATCCTCCACACATAGGGAATTGTTTTCCAAGTGTAAATGCATGCTGATGGCTCTACTCTTTAAACAAAATGAACTTTTCTGGCTGTTGCGGTTCATAAAATACTAATTTCCACCTATTTTAGAGTATTTCCCTTCCTCCTCAAATTAGTAGAAGTATTATCTAGCTGTCTATCCATCTTGTCTATCATTTACAATAAAACAGGCGTGGTTCTACTGGGTAGCCATGTAGCTTAGTGTCCTGTCCCCAAAGATGGTCAACAACGGGAACTGAAGGATGAGTGTAAGAAACTTCAGGTTAGGGACTTCCAGAGGCAGATGTGATAACTTTTTGCTTGCTAATCCTTGGAGGACTTTTATCATTGAACTACATAACTCTTGTTTTGAACCTCTGAAAGCCTCTCGGACTCCATAAAATCGTTTGATAAACTTAAATTTAGGCACCTGTGTAGATAAGGCAGAAGCTTTTAAACAGTGTTTACAGACACAATACAACAGACTGGGACAAGATGTGAAGAAATCAGTAAGTAACGAGAATGACAGCAATCCTAGGTGGAAAAGAGTGTCTCTGTTATTTCCTTTTGCATTGTTACCATAAATTATGCTTCTATAAACATCCGCTGTCATTTTTATATTTTACCCATATGTTTAGGTATAAAGAACTGCCAATATCCTGCTCTCTGAAAATATTTACTATGTTAGGCTTTGAGTTTTTCAAAGGTAGGATTTGTCTTTAGTCTGCAGTGATAAACATGTCAGGAGCAATGCCATTTACCCTAAAAATCCTGGTGTATGTTTTCTTTTTAGGAAAAGTACATGGTAGTCAGAAGTCTGCTATGGTTGTACTGTGGAAAATGAAGTGTAAAAGCAATGAAGACTTTCAAGATTTAATCCAGTGTAAATGAAATAAGCATCTGGTCCATTTCCTTTTAGCTTTCATGTATGCTCATAATGCACACAGGAAAATGCCCTTTTCAGAAAATCCTTAAGTACTGAAAGCACTGTCTACTTGTAAAGTTGTTTTGGAGAGCAGGTCACAGTTCAAGAGGAGAACTGTGGCATGTGGGGATCTTGCTTTGTCTCAGACAGATGCAACATAAAAACCCCTTTTGGTTCTAATAAGAAGTTTCACTCTAACAGCGACTTCCTAAATTTAAGCTACCAAAAGTCTGTGAATCTGTTATCCCAATACAGAATAGTTATTTCCCTTTGACTTCCAGTACATTTTACTCAGTGTGACAGCACCACAAAAATAAGACAGTACCATACACTGGCACTGGCACTTCCCGCAGCATTGCAAATCATTCTGAATCAATCCTCATATCATCTCCCCCTGGCCCTGCCCCATACTATATCAAATGATATCTTTCAGAGATCCACTCTGCTACTATGAAATAATTGGAGTTGAAAATTCCAGTCAAATCTCTCCCTGGATATATATGGATATAGGAATTAGTGCATCAGTATAGGAATAACAGTCGGAAGAAGGAAAGATTGTGGCAGATATAAAAGATATTTAAGAATACCTTCCTAGCTTCTAGGGATCTCTAAGTTTTTATGATATAAAACTGTTTAGAAGAAAGCTAGGTGAAAAATCTAACTCTAAAGACAGTTTGGTTAGCTTTCAAATACAGGGAGAAATTCAGATAAGGAACTCAGATATATTAACTTTGTTTGCTGATGACTTTAAGGGGTTGAATTCCAGAGTACAGCAAGCGCAATGGGGTCTGGTTACAGAAGCTGCTTAGGGTAGCCTTGCTCTTAGGATTTGTATGTGAGAGTAATCCGTCAGTTTCTCCAAGTTGTGGACTTTCCATACTGCACACATGAATGCAGCAGGTGTGAAGTATTCAGAGAGCAACTGGTATACATGCATGCTATACTAAAATAAACTCATTTACCCATTAATTAAAATAGTCTTTATTTTCAGCAAAATAATACTAATAAACCATTAAATTCTTTCCTCTGTTTGTTGGGAAATTCAATAAATTTCCGGTGCTTTCAGCAATTTTCAGTGAAGTGACTCAGGGTCAGCATATAGAAGTGACAAATGTCCTAGTTCTCAGGAAGCAATCCATGAACACCCATTCTTATGTTTTTGGGGTGTGGTATGTATTATATTGTCTTATGCAGAGTGTGACAGCCTTATTGGATCACTGTCATATCTCTTCTCAGTGCTTCTCAATCTTACTGTTTTCCTCTCATTTTCATTTTTTAGCAATGAATTACTAAATTAAAAAAACAAAACAAAACAAAACAAAACAAAATAAAGAGCAAAAGAAAAAAAGCAGCTCACATTATCATCATTTTACTAGTGGGAAAACTGAGACCTGACTGTCACATATCGTAGGGTAGTGGCAAAACTGGGATTAGATTGTCTCCTGTTTTTTGGATCATGTTGCCCTCTTTACTGTGCTGGCTTTATAGTCGCATTGGATAAGTCATTAATCTGTTATTACTTTTTTTTCATTCAAGGGAGTAGTTTCTCATGGAGGAGAGTTTCTCGTGGGGAGTATATTGCATATGTCAGCATGACAATGGGCTTACAGCTCATTCTGGCTTTGTTCTTGGGAACCTGCAGTTTGGAGCATTATATGGGGAATACACTCCTATCGATTAGCTTAAGTTTCTGAGTTATGGCCTGGATGATTCGCAAAGCCTTAATGAGACACTTTGATGCCCCAGAAGCTGTAATTTAATTGTATGCCTTTCCTCAAGCATCAATACAACGAAAATCTAGAGCTTAGAATAAAACAAGAGAAGAAAGTGAGCTTACTCTTGCTGTATCAAGCAGTTGTTTAAAATCACTGCATTTTCATCTTAAGTGCTTCTACCACCTCTTATTACTTTGAAATAGAAAGGAAGCAATACCTTTCTTCACAGGACTCAAATGCAGAGAGTGATTGCTACGGGACATGTTGATCAGCTGGTGTCCTTCACTCCAGACACAGACACATCCTGCTGGTGCTACATGTACCACTAACAAAACACTTGGAGTTTCTTGTAGCAGAGACTGCACTGATAGAGAAGTGCTGAAGCAAGTGTGCAGGGTCAGGCACGTGAGAGTCTCCAGTGAAACCCCCAGGGCTGCTGAAAGCCATCAACCTCAATGGGAGACTCAAGTGCTTGCTGCTGGCATGATCGTGGCTATCTTGGAGACATGAGACTGGAAGGAGTCACGTTGGTCAATTGGTCTCACTCCCTGCTATCACCAGCAAGTACCTCATGTAGCAGTTATTTCTTTCGTAACCTGCTCCAAACCTGCTGTAAGGGGTCTTGTGGGATACTTCATGCAACGTCTTTAGCAAGGTCATTGTTACAGACCTGATCCTCGTTAGTCTGATGTTGTGCATTTATTTATTTATCATCTACAATCTGTATTTATTTATGACCATTTTACATAATTTCTTTTAACTGTTTATAATTCTGGTTCTTTGGTTCTTTCTGCATAATATTACCAGTATTACTGATGCTTCCCAATTTGATGTCACCTGCACATGTTGTAGAGTGCAGAGATTTTGCCAAAGCTACTGAAGGGTATAAGAAATAAGATGAACTCCAGCTATTATTTGTATCTACATATAATTATATATATATTATCCATATATAAATGTGTGGGTTTTTTCTTTGTTTCTCATTTTGTTTTGTTTTGCTTGGTTGGTTTGCTTTGTTTTTTTTTCTTGTTGGTTGGTTGGTTGTTTTTTTCTTAATTCACTTTTTGCTTTTCATTCCCTTCTTTTAGTAAAAATACATGTTTGGAGGAAAGAAAAAAGTTACTTTTAGAAATTCCTCTGGTTCTGATCTGAAAAGGACCTTTGTGGTTTTTAATGTTTTGTTTTAATCAGATATCAATTTTCAGCTACCCTTTAAAGTGATACCTTATCTGTCCTACACTTATGTACTGCTTAATTTTGTTCTCCTGGGAGGCTTTCTTTTACTCTGTTAGCAGAGAACTTATTAGCTTGCATTCATTAGGAGATTTTAATTTCTTTCCTGTTGCTAAATTTAAGAAAATATTTGTAGAATTATTTAAAGTAATAGTAAGGTATCTTTTTTATTGACCTGTAGAAGATAAAATCAGGAAATCACAACAATAGCCAACCTTTAGAATTTTGATATGGATGTTTTGTAAGGAAAATAAACTGAAGATTAAGGGCAGAAAAGAATCCTGTTTAAGTATGTAGTTCATCTGTTTCAGCTAGTTACCTTCTTGATTTAAATTCAGTAACCCCACCAAGCTATTCTAAGATTTCTCTAGAAATATCAGATACAGATGTAACCATGAAATATAGATTGTATATAATTTGTGCTGTTCATAACACAACATGATTATAATTTCACATGTCAGCGATGTTGTCACCATTATAATGAAGTTTTGGAGGTTTGTTTGTTTGTTTTTACTTTCTTTGGGGTTTTACTTTTTGAAGAATTTGAGAAAAAGACTTTGTTAAATAAGACATTACCATTGTGAATGTAGTATGTGAACTGAAAAAAAATATGAAACAAAATGACCAATTTAAAAAGCCTCAAAACATCTACAATCTCAAAGATTTTAAACATAAAAGAAACTACTGCAGCATCTAGTCTAGCTTTTTGCATCTTGTGAAACTAAGTTACTTGTCTGAATAAAATATAATATTAAAGCTTAATTTCCTCTGTTAGAGAAAGAACAACACAGATGCATGTAAATAAGCTTATGAATGTAAACATTCAGAGACACACTTTTCACATGAGTAAAATTACTTGTCTGTCAGCATTTGAGGGAACCAAACCTGTGGTATGGTTGCAGAGCATGTGATCTAGTAAAAAAAAAAAATTTAAAAAAAAATGCTTTTTGCTCATTATTATGCAATTTTCTTGACCTATTACAGATCTGAACTGACAGTTTCTGGGAACCTCTCATTTCTTTCCTAGAAAGCAAATAAATATCACTTTAACTCCCCCATATATAATTGCAAATTGATTTTAAAGTTGGATAACATAGCTTCACTTTTCATTGTCTAATATGGCCTTGTAAAATGCTAAATACTGAGACTGTTGAGTAGCCAGAAAGTAAAACAATTGATTTTTCCATGATAATTGAATAGGGTTGGTTATCATAGAAAAGAGGGTGTGTATATCTCTAGTCTGACTGGTCCAACTTGTGCAACAAACAGGAATTCCCATGAAGGAATCTGTAGAAGAATTGTTGGTAGAGTCAAGACCATTAATATATGTGATGTCTTCAGGCAGATGTCTTCAAATGTAACTGTGTCTCCCAAAGCAGGGGCCTGGTTCTTCTGTGTAGTTGGCAGGGAGGGATGGGCATTTTCAAAAACTTACAGAGGGACATTTGCTACCTAACTGGATGCCCAAAATTGGCCAAAAGACTCCAAAATGCCTGAAAAACCTCTAGCCTTCTCTGTTACTGATACAGAGATCTTGAGCAGAATTAGGCATAAAGCTTACAGACATGAGAGCTGAAGGTCAGATCTCAGCTTAAGTTTGCTTGGATAAATGAATTTGGAGATCCATGATCTTAAATTCCCAGCTGTTCCTTTTCATCAGCTTTTCTTCACCAAGACCTCTTAAACTTCAGGCTCTCCTTCACCTTTACCAGTGGCACTTGGGAATGATCAATGCTACAACAGAGACCTATCCCACTCTGCCCAGGCAAGAGCCCAGATGAGTTCACTGGTGCTCCTTTCAGCTCTTCCCAGCAGCTTTGCAGTTCTTCCAGTATTTTCCTCTGTACTTTCTGGCATTGCATACTGTGTAATCCAGACACACTGGTATGGCTGGCTTCAGATTGCTTTTTTTGTACCTGGATGCTATCACGATGTCATTCTGAGAAAATGCTCTGAGAAAGTGAATTTGTGCTCCGGTGCTGAGATGTCGTTATATTGCCTTATCTCTGAGTTTAAGTAAATATTGCTGAAAAAGGGTTAAGGTTTAAGTAACTTTAAACACGTTATCTGTACTAGGAGCTTCTAATCACCAAGGTGACTGTAAATTCACTTGAGAGAAAATTAATTTCTCTTCAGAAAGCATACATTTTCACTGGGAAGAGAAAAGGAAGAAGTGAAATAAAAAGCTTGTTTCCAGATGGAGAGGAATACAAACTATAGATTTTGGACAGTGATAAAGCTGTTTGACACAGGGCGCTCTTTCCCTTTCCTTAACAGCATGGGACTGAGCCTGTGTATGTAGCAAGCAACACCCCACAAGGCGTCAACAGCTGGGTGATAGAAAGGGAATACTACAGCAGTTAACTTCTCTTGCATGTCATTGACTTGTGCATCCTTCATTTATGAGGACTTCTTTTTTTAATGTATAGTATAATAATTCTTTATTTCTAAATAATTCATTATTTAATATTTTATAAAGTGTAGTTTGAGACTCAACACTACTCTAAAGCTTCTGTGACTACTACTAACCTGCATACTGGTTCCTGGGACTTGAGGTAATTTCCTAACTAATATTTGATCAAAAATTTTGGTGATTTGGTTCTGTTGTTATTATTAATCATGAGAAATGGCATTATATTTGTCCTGTCAAAATGAGAAGGAAAAAAGATCCATCTTTAGCATGGTGATTCTGGAAGACTTCATATTTAGCTTCTGTTTGAATTTAAGAGAATCAAACATATACTAAATAACATCCAGTTTTGGCTCTGTTATTGAAATCAATGAGCCATAATCTGAGTTGTTGTTCATTGATATTTCTTCAATAATATAATTGGGATTACAGTAACTGATAGTAATTTGCCATCTGTCTCCATCTGCACCAAAAACCTAGTTTACAAAATTCTGCAGTGCAGCAAATATACTTTTTGTTCTACAAATTCTCCTTGAGCTACCTCTAGTTTTTTTAATATAAGTAATTTTCATTTGAAAATTTGCAGAAATTGGCCAAGTTCACTACAACAATTTAATCACAAATGTGATTTGCCTAGTTTTGCAGTTCAGTTTAGTTTTAAGGTGACTTGGTTCATCATCAGAAAAACATACAATTCTTAATGGTGACAAGGTGTGCTAGCCAAATCACCTAAGTATTTTTTAAGATACTGTGATGAAGAAATGAACCAAGAACAGGCATCTTGATATAGAGCCTTTTCATCTTTGTAATGGATCCCTGTATTTGAAGTCATGTTAATTTCAATTGACATTCCAACTCCTTCAGCATAAATAAATTGTTTTAACTGTTCATTCAAGGAAATAAACTACAGTCACAGGAAAATTTCATAGTAGTCATAATCTTTGTCTTATTTTTAACTATGTTACAGATTTACTGGCCTGCAGCAAAAGAAAAGGTAGAATTATGCAAATTAGCTGGGAAAGATGCCCATGTAAGTATGGTATACTATATTATATATCTGTGTATTTGTTCCTAAATGCAAAGAATGGGTTAGTAAGCTGTTGTTACACCTTTTTCCTGAACTAATTAACTGTGTTTTCCTTATTTATAATATATATATATATTTCTATTTTTTTCTCTAAATGTTAATGATTCAAGAAAAAAAACGTTGCAAGCAGCAATTGTGCTAAGCCATCCTTGTATGTAGCAAATGCAACTGAGAGATGGACTTTCCTCTGAAATGTATGCCAGGCAACACTCTTCTGAAATCCTCTCTTTCCCACCAAACTGCTCCTTTTTTCTTGGGAATATCCTGAATGTAACTTCATTATAATTCATTAACAAAACAGAGTAGCAGAGCAGAGTAACAATTAACTTAATTTGCAGCCAGTTGCAGTTAAGGTTAAAACACGATCTCTGACTTATTAGCTTTTTCCTGGAATCACAAATCTTCTTTAGGAATTGTATTTAAGGTGCATTCATATATACGGTAAAGTTTCATGTCTCTTTTGGGTAGCACAGATTATATCATGTGTCTAGAGCACACTATAAATGTAAACATTTCCTGGCTGTATAACAAAATTTCTTCTCTTTCTCTCCACAAATCCTGTGGTTTCTATCCAGCTTGTCTGTTACCAAGGTGGACGCCAGCTCAAAGCACTCTCTCATCTCTCTGTCTGAGGAATTTCTACTTTTTATCCTGACTTATTGCCATCCTTATCTTTACAGCAGACAAAACCTAAACAACACCTCTGCTGAGCACTGGGAAAATTCTGATACCAGTCTATATGGAGGATTTGTGCTGATCTATTTCTAAACTAAGACAAAAGGAAAGGGACCAGAAAGGGGAATATTTTTTTTTGCACATAGATTATAAATATCTCCTTTTTGCTTCCTACATTGTCTCTGCAGTTTGCCTCTCAGGTGTAGCTTGAACCTATGAATAACTCTCGTGTATTTCCTCCTAAGTATCTTGTTAAATGTATATGTATTTATTTAATTTTGAGGAAGGTTGAAGCAAGCCCTTCCACCAATCCTTGCAGTGTGTGGCAGCCACCTGTGCTATGCACCAGCAAGGACCAAACTCGGCTGGAGCCAGGACTGACCTGAGCATCCTCTCAGACTCAAAAATGCCCAAATAAAAGTGACCAATAGAATGTGGTTGGTGCAAAGAAAATTCACTCATACATAAAACATACCTTTGGAAGTATGTTGAAGTTTCAGTCTACCACAATTTCTATCATGTAATTCTTGGTGTTAAAGCTTGTGCAGAACCCTGCACTGGGAGAAAAGGCAGGAGGATTGGCAGCCAGATTAACACGGTGTCTATCCAACCTCTGTTCAGTTGTTGACAGGGGATGTTTGTTACAACACAGGCTGAGTAGATATTCTCCAAAATGTGCTGTAACCACATTGCTTCTCATGGCTGCAGATGTTAGAGGAGAATTAGGCTTGCAAGTCTGATTGATGAACTGCCTAGGAGATAGCCACTGCAAAATTGTATCTGTCACAACTTTGAACTCTTTAGTAAACAGTCTCTGCTACAGTAGTTCTGAGTTTACATGCATCAATACTACAGCTATAACCTACTATCTATAAAACCTAGTACCTATAATGTGAAAGAGAAGAACAGACATAAAAATAACCTTTCTCTTTCTTTTCCCAATAGACAGAATGTGCCAATTTTATCAGGGTTCTTCAGCCCTACAACCGAACCCATGTTTATGTCTGCGGCACAGGAGCGTTTCACCCTCTCTGTGGATACATTGAACTTGGAACACACAAAGAGGTAATTTATTTCCTCACTACTCTGACATATCAAGGAATAACCCCCATCTTGTTTAGCATTCATCATAGATTGGAAAATACTACACGAGTGTGTAAAAAATGAACTGACAGCAGCTTGTGTAAATAATAGGGTAAATGGTGGATTTTGCAGGTCAGACAGGAACTCGTGTTCTCACATTTGATATGTGCATATCTTTTTTGAACAAAGCACTTTCCTCAGTAAAGTTTAATACACAAAGTTCTTCAGAATGACACTTTCATATGATTAACTAAGTGAAGAGAACATTTAACCCAGATGTCTTTCTTTATAGTAAGTCATTTCCACACACACTTTTTGCTTTCATACACACACACACAGAGTTCAAGATGACACTTGTAGGTCTATTTTTTTAATGTATATACACCCTTGGTCAACAGAGATGGTTTTGTATCCCTTGTGATACAGAAATTGTAAAGGGTCTCTGAGCCTGAGTCCAAGGACAGCACCTCATGACTTTGCAGATGTTTTGCAGCCCTGTCACTAAGTAGTTGTTGGGTATCTTCCATCATTAGTGGCATATTCCTGAACTGAAGTTAGCAGCTGATTGGTCTTCATTTGCTGGTGACAAAGAAATCTCTATCTTAAGTGGTAAATGTTTGAGACCTAACCCCCACAACAGAAGCATTTTGGTGCTGTGTCAAGCAGCCACTTAGTACACAAGTCTCTTTTTAACTCCTATATGTATAACACCTTCGCTATATTTATAATGCCAGCCCTGTTCTCAGAGGGTGTTGAGATGTGACCTGTCTGGCTGCTTGCCTGTGGTGCAGGCTTTCTATTTCACTATAGAAATAGCTTTGTCTTTTCTTTGGGTCTCAGTGAAATTCTGGAACAGAAGAAATTACCTCTAATGATATATTATTAAGTGTGATAACCTGAAGTATGCACACAGTGCAGTTATTCTGACTTATGGTATCAGGGACAGATGTTCACAGAAAAACAAAGTAAAAAAAAAAAAAAAGTATGAATGTTTGACCAAACTGAGACCCATAATTATATTCCATAAAAATCTGTGGGTGGGTTGGTTGATCACTCCAGAGGGGCTGCCTATATTACAGAAAACTGAAGCTGCCTGAAATCTGTATGGTGGTGTTCTTCCTCTAATAAGCCATTACTGCTCCTGGTATTGTTTGGTATATGCTGTATAATTGGGCTTGTGATGAAATAATTTTGTAGGCTTCTTTGCTTCACTACTTTAAATATTCCAGATGAAGCAAATGAACTTTTAGATCCTTTGTACCATGCTGATTCCTTAGCCTGAATGATCAAATACACAGCTGAATTGAACACAGCAGCTCTCAGCAAGAGTATAAGTAAAACTCTGTTCTACCTCAGGGTCATTAGCAAGATGCCTTATTCACTCTACCATTGCACCTTTAACTACTTCATTTGTGAAGGTTGTTATGAAATTATGGATTTGGTCTGATTGTTCAGTCTGGCAGCCAGTCTAGACAAGGGGTCTGTCTCAATTAGATGTGACCTATTACCTTATGAGAGGAAATAGAAGAAGAATCCCAGTATTGTATTTCCTAATCCCCTCACTGTCCCACAGTCCTCCGTCTCCTGCATTCCTCCTGGTTGCTCAGCTGCAGTGGTAGGTTGGAGAGTGTTCAGCACTACTTGTGCCTCTTCTGATGGTGCATCTCTTCTACAACCTCTTACTGAATCAACAGCTTTGAATGGCATGAGGTTTATTTCCCCTTTCCTTCTTGGATCCCAAACACCTACATTCACTGTCCTGGTCTTGCCTCTCCAGATAAATGTGGCATGGCAGGAGGGTCCTGAGGACAGACCTATTGACATGAATTTGACAGGCAGCTGCAAATGCCTCCTGCCAGGAGTCCTAAGTGGTAATTCAAAGCACTTCTATTGCAAATCTGTTCTTTCAGTGTGTACCCCACCTTTTTTTTTTTTTTTTTAATCTTTGAGTTATAAGAATGGATAACGGATGTTTGGTAATTAGCAGCCTCTACAGGAACCTGTGGGATGCGTGGGAGAGCCAGGGCCTGAGATGGCTTCACGGAGGCTGTGAAACCAGGCAGTGCCTCGCTGACCTTTGAAAGCTGCTGGTGGATCTGCCCAGTGGCCTGCTGACCAGGGCCAGTGCTGTGAAAACAGAGAGGAAAACAGTGTGGGTCAGGTGACTGAAAACCACAGCAGATACTGCTTTTGAAGCAGTACAAATCCCTTACGGTATCACACAATTAAAGGGGATTAAAGTTCTGGTCTTGTTATTGCTGAAGTTGCTGCCAAAACTTCTCTTGGCTGGTGAAGAAGAGGCTTGGACTGGTTGGTGCTGTCAGCCACAGCTCTCCAAGGGATGCTCTTTTCTTTGAAAGCTTTGTCCAAAACGAAGGCAGGAGGTTAATTCTGTGTGAATGGCTGGTAGTGTCCATCAGATTGTCTGGGTGAAGTCTGAAATATTTGATGCTGATCTATAAAGCCTTCAGTCCCTTGAGTACTGCTGGACTTGGAGACAACCCCTTTTCATACAATATGGAAAGGATCTTCTGAGCAGCTCAGGACTGCACACCTTAGAAAAAATAAGAATGGGACACTAACATAGTAAAAAAAAAAAAAAAAAAGAATCTTAATTATTAATTTAGCTTTGTACTTGGTGTGCTCTGACTCACTTCAGTAACCTGAGAATTTGGTTTACCTGATATCCCACATATTTGGGAAGATAAAAAGTATTGTTGTTTGATTATTATATTTTGTTTCATATCAGCCAGGATTGCTGGAGGAAATGGAATTTATGTTCATAGATTGAAACTGAGTTTTTCTTTTCTCTTAAGGAGCTTAGTTAATCAGTATCCTGGGCTTTTGTCTTCTGAGCCTAGACAGTTTAGGAGACACCTCAGTGAAATAAAAAAGTTTGGTCATTTATAATCTGATGTACATTAAGGATGAATTAATGTGTTGTGAAATCTGATCCTATGTGGCCATCTTTGAGCACACTTAGCTATCATTTGTATTCTTCAGTCCTCTTGAAAGGCAGAGATACAGAAACAAATAATTAAAATCACTTTACCCTTTTTAAAGTAGTTGTTTAAATCATAGAGGTGTTTTGGGTTTTTTAAACTAACTTCAAAAGTTGTGTCTCTACAGTAGACATTAAACCCACAATGATTTGATTCCTGAACACTAGTGGGATTTTCGATATCACTGTAGGTTGAAGAGTATGTTAACCATACTTCTTTGTGTTGGCAGTCTGCCTTCTCTAACAGCAGCAGAATTCTGAAAATCGAGTCTTTATACCTGCAAATACTTCACTTTACTCCTCTGAGCAACCAATTTGTCTTCAAAAGGACTCACTGTGGTTTTCAAGTTAAGTGCTCTTTTAGGAAACCAGTGAAAGGAACAAGTAAAAGCATTCATTTTGGCAATTCCCAACAACAGCAAAGCTTCAAATTGCTGCTTATAGCAATGGAGTTGTTGATTGCCCACTGGAAAGATCAGGAATAATTTTAAAATAATGTCTTTTCTTTATCTTCCTCTATGTCCTGGTTCTGTGACCCAGGAATTAATCACACTGTATTTGGGAACTACAAGGATCTATTCTGATATCTCTTGTATCACTAGCCTTGTTAAAAATAACATGAGAGAGCATATGCTGCTTTCATTTAAAAGGGGCTGAACTGTATCTGCCACAAACATTATTCAGCAGTCCCTGGAGAAATTTAGGAGTCAGCCAGAATCCCTTCTGGGTCTCCTGTTGCAATACACTCTATCAGCACTTTTCCAAATAGAAGCCAGTGCCTTTTAAGTACAATCCAGCATTTAATCTAAATGGAAATGAACAATGCATCTTTTTTTTTTTTTTTTTTTTTCTGAAAAGAATTGTGTTTTTCTTAGTTTTGTGCTTCACTATAGAGTAAACAGGATACATTAAAATGATAAGTGAAAAAAATCCAAATAGAAAACAGAGGCACAGACAGTAAATATCAATGCTGAAATGACAGTTGCGTGATCTAATACACCTTCACTTCATATCTTAGTAGAACAGTCCATCTAAGTAAGTTTTTCTCTGCAGCCACACCAGGATAATGAATATGTGTTTATTCTCAGGAAACGGTTTTCCGGCTGGACACTCAGAACTTGGAGTCTGGCAGGTTGAAATGCCCTTTTGATCCCCAGCAGCCCTTTGCTTCGGTGATGGCAGGTAAGAAACCATCAGAGCCAGTTGCTTCTCTCAGATGTGTGATGGGTTGATAATGCAAAGTCTGGGGTCAAAGGCTCAGAAGATGCCATGGCTGAAGCTCCTCTGGTTGTGTTTCTGATGCTGGTTTGTGCTCTTGGAGCTGAGGGAGCCTTCAGTCTGCAGACACCAGAGAGCTGGAGGTGCAGCAACACAGAGACATTTGAGTGGCTGTGAAGCCTTTGCCACTTGAGCAGGAAGGCAGTTTCATCCTCACCCAGTCATTTCTCCTTTAAGAAGAAAGCAAAAAAACCACACAGACAGACAATGTTTCAAGCGCTTCTGGGCCTCTTTTTGCAATTATCAATATGTTCTGCCCTTTGAAGTCTGCTGACATCCACTATTTCCATAAATACATTTTTGAGGTTTCTATTTACTCGAGTAGCCACTTCTGAAGCTGGAAGCCCGGGAACAAGATAGTGCGATCTGCCTGCTGCGTGCATCGCAGCACTGTGTGGTCTGACATTTGGTGCCGAGGAATGTCAGCTTGACCTCTGGATTTCAAATCACTGTAAGAGCAACTTTTGTCATGCTTTCGTTCATAGCTGTGGACAATTTTCATTTAACTTGTCCGTCAAGCACATGAATACAAGATAAGAGTGAAGCGCCATGACGTTTTCATTTACAGTCAAAGAGCAGTGGTGACAATGCTTTGAAGTATCGGTCACTCTGCGTTATAAAAAGAATATGACTAATGTTCAGTCTTTATTCTCAGATAATAAGATAGATGATTTGTGAATCTGACCCAAGAGATGGGGCAGGACTTCCTTTATTAAAGACAATAGATTAAAGCCAGCACTTATTCTTCTCAGGGACCCCTAGTACTGTTTAATGACCGTGAAGTCTATTTTTAAAATGAGATTCTAGAAACTTCAATTTTTTTTTCTTTTTTTTTTTTTTTTTAAATGCAATAGGACCCCATGATTTATTATAGTGTTGGCTAATTTCAGTAGTACTCTAGTGCTTTGACTGCTCTATTAAATCTTGTGAAATGAAGAAGCTGCTGTGTTTCAGCTAACTAAAACATGAACTTCAGTACATAAGAATTTTCAAGCTAGATAAAATTAAAGGTCAGAGTTTCTAGTATCCCTTCTCTGTCTGTGGCTGCTGTCAAGTGCTTTGCAATAATGTACAATGGGCATTGTAAAGAGTTACAGGCCTGACCAGAGAATGGTCTATCTTTTGATGATTATTTTGTTCCCAAGAATACTAGGAGAGCAGTATAGCTCATAGGTAAGATACTGCACTGGCATGCGGTTCCATCTCTGCCACCGATGGCATGTGATTTCTCTCTGTTTAGTTTTATGTACCTACTAAATGACCATAAATATTACTTGTATCCTTCAGAAAGCACTTTGAAAACCGTTATACATATATGAGCTAAAAAATGTTTCACTATATTTTCATTCATATATGTAGGTTAATAAAACTGTAATTTTAACTCTTCATAAAAATGTGTAATTTGAAATCTTCATAAAAATCTGTAATCTCTCTTTGAATTCCACACATCATTTCACTCCAAATAAATTCCACAGACAAATGTGAAAAGCTAGACTTTTTGACTGAAAAACCACCTGCTTGTCATCCATCTTCTATTACAAATTACTGCTCACTAGAACTGTTCTGGACATAACTGGAACTTGGAATGAGAGATATCAAAAAGCGAGAGAAGTGCTGAAAATGCCTTGTCAGCAGAGCCTAAGCAAGGATGGAGATTTTCTGTTGGCCCTTCAGATTTATTGATCACTGAGTGCCTGTCAGTTAGCAAACACCAATTACCCTGCCCATTCTTCATTTTGACAAATACCTTTCAGAATGCACTATTGTTTCTTTACAAAGGCGACATGCTGTCTGAAAGATGTGTTTTCCAATACTGTCATGGAAATAATACATAAGTAACGATAATAACGAGGTAAAAAGAAAGCTGATAGATCTTTTTTGGCAAATAAAGTGCTTGTGGATTGTGGGTTGTGGTTTTGTTTTTCTTTTCTTTTTTCCCTTTGATCTTATTTTTTTTAAGTCATTTACATCTTTTGCAAATGAAAACACGAACATCTATGTTGAATGGTATTTATTCTGCATTCACTCTCAACAAAGAACTTATTTCTAAAAGATCTTGTGAAATGTTCCCACCCAGAGTATCAGAAAACCTGGAGAAAGAACTCCCGGAAGGGGATTTTTATGTATCATATAGTTTTTTATATGATTATTGTTTATGAATGTTAACTTTTTTATTTTTACAAACTCCAAGGATTTATTGTTGTAAGTCCTTAAATAAAAAAGCAAACTCCTCCAACCAATAAATCTTGTTATTTTGAAAAAAAAAAAAAAAAAAAAAATTGTAAAATGCACTATGAAGTAAAAAAAAAAATTACAGTGTTACTGTTTCTTTGCTTCCTTTTAGAAAAGTACTGTGATCTGAAAGAAAAGATAAAATATTGTGCAATTCTTAAGGTTGTGAAGTTTTACATTGCACATGCTGACAAAAGACTAAATAGTAACTGCAATTGCCGCAAGGACACTGTACTGTATTATAGATATAGTTTCCTTGTGAGACAAAATCTGGCTGCTTTATTCAAGCAAGATGTCTCATTTATTTTAGTGAGACCACTTGCTATGTTAAAATGGTCACAATTGGGTCTATAGCCATATTCCTACCATTAACACATTACGTAGTTGAGAAGAATTCCCATAGTACCTAAATTCCTCTTTGTGAATGAAGTGTTGGATGGAGATCCTGATGCCAGGAAAAGGACAAGCTGTGAAGTTCCCATAGTGAAGCATCCATCATGTTCAGTAGCTCAAGCCCAGGGGCATCAAAACCATTGCTGTGGCAAGTCTGGGACACAAGAGTTATTAAAACTTGAATGGATAGATGGTTGTGTCCCTCCCAGAGCCCCCAGATCCATGGTCAGTGCTCATAAGGCAAGATGCTCAGTTCAAATATATCTTTATACTCTTAAGGGCCCAGCACGCACTAAAGCCTGGAAAATTTACTTTTCTGAGTGCCTAAAAGGTTTGAAAATTTGACTTGGACTCCTTCACTTCTCAGACATATAATTACAAATATTACGTCTATTTAAATGTAAGTAGCTTCACAGAATCCCAAATCCCATTAAAATATAAGTCAATAATACTTTAAAATATTAAATTACTTTATAGGCCAATTAAATGCAGGTGTTGTTCCCTCAACAAAACACAAATAGTTTTAATTTTGTTTACTCCACAGCTGTAGAAACCCTATCTCTTTTTTTCATTTGCAGATGAATATCTTTATGCTGGAACGGCTTCTGATTTCCTTGGCAAAGACACTGCTCTAACACGTTCTCTGGGCCCTTCTCACGACCACCATTACATCAGAACTGACATTTCTGAACATTACTGGCTTACTGGTAAGATCCTAAACATATGCTGTTGTCATTTGCATTGTCCCTTCCTCTCTGAAGTTAATAAGCCCTTTCTTATATAAATATATGTCCAGTTACTATAAATATAGATATTCTATCATGGTATCTTTGGATTACGTAGGCTTTTTTTAAAAAAGCTCAGTGGAACAAAAATGTACATGAGAAAAGACACAGAGGTGAAAATACTAATTAAGGAAAGACTAGGGGTGTAAGGCCTAACCATTCTTCCCGTCTTTGATCTGCTGTATATAGTCCTGTAATTGGAATAATACCATGACTTAAATGCTTTTATTTCCAGCCTTGTTGGAATAATTTTTTAAGCCCTTTTTTCTGATCACTTGTTAAAAGCTGTTCCCTGTAGCATGTTGAAATGACAGACTAGAAGTTCCATGTTTTTAGGTAGGAGGTCTTTTTTTTTTTATTTTCCTTTTTGAGGGGGAAAAATACCTTTTGTTGCTGTGAGAATCATTTAAAACCACTAAGGGCACCCTAAAATAGCTTCCCAAGGAAAACACTGCTTTTTCTTGCCTGTTAAAAAACATTCTGAGCTAGTAAACCCTCTAAAATATGACTGCATTTACACCCAGCCAGTCTCAAACCACACACAGAGTAACATGGAAAACTTAGCTCACAGCCTAACCCTGCTCAATTAAAGCATCCCCCTTTTAGCCGTCAACTGTCTTTAAAGATGTGGCAACCCTGGCCCTGATTCAGGAGGCCTGTGTAGCTATTGTGGGTGTATTGTAAAGCCAGGGCCTGCTGACCACAGGGTTAAGTTGTCTTCCCAGCAGAGACTTCTGAAAGAGATAATTTTGCCTCTTAACTCTTTGAGACCTCAGTCAGAGGAAGTGTTCTTTTTCTTTTTTTTTTTTTTTTTCTATTTCTCTCCCTTCTTCTAAGCTGTTCCTTGCATTTTTGTCTAAATATAACTCCATAACCTCAGGATTTCTGCTGGGAGATGAGTAGGAAAGGAGAAGATGCTTAAAGTAATTTCACTTTTTCAAATAGGAACAGTCCTTTGGCCAGATAGAAAAATCTCACACCTGATTTTGCAGACCTACCCCACTTTCATCTCCTATCTTCAAAACCTTTATTGTCCCACCTTTCCTATCACATTTCTCTATTTCTACACATCCCTTGTGCAATGTAGACCAGAAATGGGCTGTAAGCAATAGGGACCAAAATGGGTCCTTCCAACAGGTAACTGCTCTAATGGCAACTACCTGTGAAACTGAATATCCAGTTTTATCACCAGCAGCCTGCTGGTGCTCAGCATGGAAAGATAGTTGGGGTAGCTGCTTTCCTAAGGGATGATATAATATCCTAACAAGAAAGATTTACTGCAGTCTGGTCCTGAGGAGCATCTGGTGTTTTCATTAGTATAGGTTCACCTTGATGAGCATCACAGAGTTCAGTTCTCAGCCCAAAAAGAACTTACAGTTTAAACATCCAGTTCCAAAGATTTCTTTGTGCTACTAATGTTTCTTCATGAACAGTTTAAGGCAAGGGAACGGTATAAGAACACAGGAATAACTAAAGGTTTGAGAACTGATGATGTGTTGTAGTTTGGAGGCTGGTGTCAAAGTGTCTGCCTTTCTTCTTTTTTTGTTTTAGATTTGGTTTTTACTCCGTTTTCACTTAAAACATCTTTATTTGTGAAAGTTTTCTACAGAGAATAATATATTAATATGTCTGGGTTTGAAAAAGTGTTTTAGTGTGCTAGACTGTGGCGTGAAAATTACCCCACACTATATAAACACTGAAGACTCCCTGTATTCTTCAGGTTTACCTTGTTTCCAGCCGTATAAAAATCTACAGCCATACTCTGTGTAAGGCTTCTCATACACAATCCATGCAGTGTTATACTAAGAGGCATATATATAAACTAGGTGCTTTTAATATTTTGAAACACTCCTTTTAAGGCTGGGGAAAAGTTTGGGTGCAATTTTAAATGATGGGATCATTTCTGCAAGAAGCCATAGGGTAGCAAATGTATTTCTAGTTTATTGTGTAATGTTATCTATTGCATACATTTGTGCTTTCAGCTAGTATTGGTATATATATAAGAAAAAAAAAAAAAAAAAAAAAAGGTTTACTTAATTTCAGGTGTAAAACCCCCATCCCATCTGAATCCCCTCTTCCCTAAATCTACCACTCATTTACCAAGTATATGTTAGACCTTCAGGAAAGATTGCACATGCTTCAGTAATTGTACAATTAGAAAGAAATTATTTCCAGGCATGACTCATGTTTTACTTAGGATAAGCATAAAATGTATAACTTCTTGTTTTTTTTTTTTTTTCTGGAGGGCTGAGGAAGTTTTGCTATAATGCACCTTAATATTTTTAAAGTTTAGTCTTATTCTCTTTCTGGAAACAGGATTATCCTTTCCTGGGAGAAGGGAGAGAAAGACAAAACATAAGGGAAAAATGTGTAGGATACCTTCTAGTTCCTTGCAGGGCGTCTCTATCTTGACTAATTAAGACGTCTTAATCTCAATGACTGAATAGCAGCTCCACAAAGGAGAAAGGGAGGAAGGCAGCTAATCTTTCCCATGACTCATGCTTGCACAGGCTCATACTCCTGCATGCAGCAGCACTGAACACAAACGGGATGCTGCCTCTGCTCAGACTTCAGCCCTTTTCCTGCAGAGCTGAAGAATCAGGTGCTACCACAGTCACTGACTGGATCTGCCTCACCCCTGGGTATGGCCATGGCCAAGGATGAGACATGTGGAGCTGGTGGCCCCGCTCCAGATGGCAAAGCTGCCCACTGGAACCAAGTCTACCCTCCTCCAGCCCAGCACGCAGAGGAGGTTGTCCTGTGGTGGGATACCTAAGCCCTACATACAGGCATGAACTAAACAGCTGCACATTCTTCCCTCATTTATAGGAAGCTACAGCCATAATTGGAATGAATGCTTCCCTGAATCACATTCATCTTTTTTTTTTTTTTTTCTTCATTACAATTTAGTTGTCTTTGCCAGGGCAAAGACTTACAGGCAATGACTTCTTTATATTCTGCGAACTTTGGATGGGATTCAGCTCACTTAGCTTTAAAAGGCAAAAGTTAGCATCCTGTCTGAGCTCAGTCATTATGCTTGTCTCTGCCTGTAATTTACAGACAGAGGTGACACTTCCAGAGGGTGACTCACCCCACCTATTGTAGGAATCTGTCTTAAAATAGGATTATTCATTGTGATTTTCTTCCTTCTGTCCCTCCCTGAGAGAGGACCTGGATGAGCTTGACTTCTAGGTGATTAAAGGCAAATATGAGCACCTTCCTTTGCATTTTATCATGCCCCATATTTCTTTCTGGCAGCCCAACTGCAAAGATCTTCTGCCTCTCACAGTTTTGGGTTAGTTTGTCATTTATTCATGTTCTGGGATTTGCTACTCCTTTGTTGTCCTCTTTTTCCTGAGTCTAATGAATCTTCTCTGTAGGTCTGATTAAGCCATGCATGGTTGTACTGTCTAAAACTACTGCTGGTGTTAGAAGGCTATGACAGCCAGCAGGTAACTAACAGCAAACACAACCACTCCAGCAAATCTATCACTGAAGGACAAGGTGTAACAGCTCTTCCCACTAGGCCACAAGAGCATGTTTCAAAAAGCACGTGCAACACCTGAATTTATTGTACCATCTATTGTTGAAGATCAGGATGACTTTAGCTCCCTGTTTTGTTTACATAAATTCTAGCCATGAAAGTAGTATGTGGAAAAACCTTCTATTGAAGCAATTAAGAGAGACATCTCTGTGTATGGGAAAACAAACAATGGTTTAAAATCATCCTGATATAATTTGTTTACCATGCAAATAATCCAAAAAACTAATTCACAGTAGGTTTAAACACACTTTTCTATGTTGTGTGGACGGATTGCAGAAGATGAGACAAAGATCTCATTTCAGAGTGTAATGTGCTTTTCAGATCATGTTTAATTGTTTTCTGTCTCTTTATCTTCATATCTTTTACAGTGTATTTTTGTTTGGAATTAACTTTCAGTTTCAGTGTTTTCCATTGTGATTTAAAACAATAAAATATTTGTATTCCTTTAATTTGTTAGAGATTCTTCCAAATGCATTCTAGGACTTGGTATTGAGACGTTTGTTTTTGCATTTGTTTTGCCAAGTAAAGCAATGAAATTTAATTTAAAAACCCCATCTATTTAGAGTTCTGTTCTGTGAATGCTGATTAAAAAAAAAAAAAAAAATCTATGTGAAATTCAAATGAATGCTATAGAAGTATTTCACAGGTTTTCCTATTAAATGACTGTTTAGAAAACCACATATTTAAGAAACCATACTGGAAGCATATTTATGTATTTATTCACGCCTAGAGATTTAATATTTGAAGTAGCTTTACAGACTCTGAGGGGTAATTGAATATTTTCTTTAGACTCATTTTGAAATCCTAACTTAAATTTATAGGGCTTGATGCCTGCATCATTTCATTTTTCTACTGACGCCATTCTCCAGTGTCAGAAAGGTTTAAAATGGAAGCAGCACTGTGGCTATTTTGACCCATAAATTTACCCATAAATTTACTCTTCTATCATGAAGGTGCACATTCAGCACTTAACACATCCCATTTTGCCCCAAGCCTTCTACTGTGAACTTTTGAATCAAGGACCCTCTTTTTGTTCTGTGTGTACTATAGAGTTCATGGTGAAAATCCCTCGAGGCTAATGTAAAGCAACAATTAGAAAAAGGACAAAGGCATGAAGATACAGTAAAAGCTGATAATAGTATTCCCCACATATCACCAGGGTGCTCTGTTTGCTCTGCCACTTTACGCCATCCTTCCATTGCTTTCTACTGCAGCCTGTCTGCTTATGAGGACAAAGACTGTGTATTTTATTGCTGAAAGAATGTGTTTTAGAGTCAAGGGTCTCTTTACACTATATTTGTATAACCACTTCTGTTTAAAGAAAAACATAATTGATCCAAGTGCCCTCAAAAGAGCTCATCTATTGTAGTGCATTGGGGAATATCTTAAAAATCACTTCCCCATGTATCTGTTTCACTTTTGTGAGAAAGTTGTTGCCTGCTCTGCTGCAGTCAGAGTTCCCTGAAACTCCTTTAAATTCTGATTTTAGTGCAAAATTTAAAAGAAGGCAAAACTGAAACAATCAAAAAAAAAAAAAAAAGGAAGAAAAAACAACAACCAAACAAATAAACAAAATAATCCACCATAATTGGTGAGCAGGTAGAGCAGGACAGGAGATCATGAACAAGAGAGCCAAAGAACACAGTGAAGGACGTTTATTCAATCAACAAGCCTATAGGGTTCAGGCAGAGACAGTCAAACCTGCTTTGGAAAAGACCAGAAGTAGTAAAACTGCTCAGCATGTCAGGGTAAGGCGTGTTGTTATACTCCTAGCAAAAAGGAAATTTAAATAACCCAAACAGACAGCTACACTGATATAGCTAATGTTTTCATGCACAACAAGGAACAGTGTCCTTAAGACTGACGAGTCAGTTGTGGAGTTAGAGTGCTAACTTGGGCATGCCAGCATGGCACCATGTCAGTAAGATTGTTATAACACAGATATGTAGAAAACTTTTAACTTGGAAAAGCTATCATTTATATTGATTTTTTGCAAGCTTTCTGTAGTAAACAGTAGTGTATTTCTGTACTCGTAACTGCTGCAATGTGTAATTAAATTAATTTATATTCTACTGTGTGATTTGGGAAATTCTACTTAGCTTGATATTGGTGAAAAAAGCAATAAGACAGATTTTTGTAGGCAATACTTTGTACTAAACATCATCCTACTTTCATACAGAGAGTGATAACTAGTGCTGTATATTTACGCAGATGTTAGTAAAATATATACACAAAACCATCACACTACAAATAAATACTTCAGAATCAATGGTGGATTTTGCTTGGAGTTAGTAAGAAACTTAATACTCTGTGTCTATATGGTGATATTTTTGGTTTACTGGAAGATGCACAACAAATACAGATATTGAAAGAGAAATTTGGTATCAAGTATAAGACTTTTCTTCACAATTTAAATATTTTTTTGGTGGGAACTTCTAGGAGCAAAATTCATTGGAACATTTCCTATCCCGGACACCTATAATCCAGATGATGACAAAATCTACTTCTTTTTCCGAGAAATATCACAAGATAGTGGCACGTCTGACAAGACAATCCTTTCCCGAGTTGGGAGAGTTTGTAAGGTGAGAACTCTTATCTTTTTATTCTATTAAAAAAAGGTTTGTTTCTGTGAGAAATCTGTTTTTCCCTTTAGGTGAGAAGGAAATAGTTTTGTTACCCAATAAGCCATTGTAGTATTTTTTTCTGAACATAGACTACTAATGTTGTCTGAAGTTTACTCATCTGAAAAACAGACTTGGTATGGAATGTGTACCACTTCTAGAAAAGCTAATATGCTTATAAATTGTAATCCCATGTGTAAATGGCAATGTATTGACCTTCAGTTATGCACCAGTGACCTACTTTGTTTCATAAGCTTTCAGTGAAAATTGACTTGTAGAAGTTTACACAGTGGCAAGGTATTTGGGTTTTTGTGGAAAGTGGCCAGTGAACGGAGGAATATAAAAAACCATCCCTTCAACCTAGCTCAGTACATCATTCCTGGGCATTACTGAGAGCTGGGGGTCAGTCATTTGTTTTTGCACATTCCTTATAATCAGTTGGAGTGAGGAGGCTAAAAAATGTCTACAATATCAGAGCTACACCCACATCTGCCTGGAGGCTTCCTACTCTGGGAAGAAGTGCAGTCCTTGACCTGTTGACCAAGAGGACCCTGGTCCTGGGGTCTGCTGCAGTGCAAAAAGTTTCATTTGGTTAGTGCCTGACCTCCTTTAAATGATTACTCCTTTTACTTTCTCTTTCATTATACTTGGTTTTGACCCTCATGAAAGATTTCTGCCCTTATGGTATTAATTCTGTCAAGGACAGAAGCATCTTCAAATGGTAGTGAGAAGATAAACTAATTCCTGCATATGAAGACAGCACTCAGCATAGAGTTTGCTGTTTAGCGTACTAATGGTTTTGCTAATATCTTCTTCCCACTACAACAGAAGGATCTATTGATTTATGTGTCAAACTTTCTATCTACTCCTTTGTCCTACAGTACTGCAGTAACAGAAGCAGTGTGGGTGCTCCCATCCCTTCCTTAAGTCTTCAGTGAATCCAAGTACCCAGGAATGACTGGAACAAATTAGGAAAACGGGACTTTAAAGTTGTCATCTTACTAGTAAATATAAGCTTTGAGCAAATGTTTATCTAGTGATGAACTATATATCAGCACCACCACCACAGCAATCATAAAAATAGGTACATTTCTGTGGTATTTTGTTCAGGTGTCTTTGTTTATTTGCATTTTCTGAGCAATGTGACTCTGCTGGCAGTGAAAATGATCTTTTTAAAAAGCTTGAAAATTAGGAAACAAACAAAAGAGCATATGATTTGCAGTAAAATGTGTCTAGGAGAAGATTACCAAGAACATTTACTGGACACACACTGAAAAACAAAGAATGGAGGACACGTGTATGAATAACTAAATCTAGACTGTTCTGCAACCCAGCAAACCCCTAGCAATCAAGATTTCAGTGACCACAGCCATTTCACACTTCTGTCCTTGACCTAAAATGTTAAGAAAACAAAAACTCATTCATAAATCAGTTTTCTAGCAGGTTTTTTAGCCAGACGAAAGAATGGATAATCTTTAGTTGGGTATTTCACAGCACTGTGATTAATGGCAGAATGGAAATGCAAACATATATGATTTGCTGCTAGACATGGCATTTGCTGATTATGAGAAAGCACTTAATGCATTCGGAGAAGTTGGTAGACAACATTTTCAAGCCAAGGCGCATGAGAGATTATAGTAAACTAAGATATATTACCTAGAGATCACCAGCGTCCTTCACCTAGAGAAAAAAAGCAGATAAGATATCATAATAAAAGCAAAAGCATTGTAAGGAAATCCTAATGACCATGTGTAATCATACCTCAAACGAGACTGAATTTGTAGAGTAATCATGTTAATCGGAAGATGTCTTGAATTTTATTTTTAATAATCAAAGCAAAACAATGGAAAATTTTAAGTAAGGTGGATATTATTGATGTTAATTTTGCACTGTCTTCTTTATTTACTGAGCACTTCCCAGTAGATACAGAATTCTTTTGAAAGTTCAGTCTTGGTTTTTTCATACGTTTGTCTTAATTACCTGTAAATAAAAATAAACAAATAAAGAAAATCCAACTGCAACTATGATGCTAAATATCACAATAAAAATAAAATTATTATGGATTTTTAATATAAATTAAAATCTTCAAATAGACTCCTCTGCTTGAGGACTAAGATCCTCTGGATATGTGCTCTGACATGAAACATCTGCTATACTTAATTCTATGATATGTGGTCAATGGTTTTGGTTGCAACAATTGATAACATAATAATTTCTTTTTGCACTGTCTCATTAATGTGCACAAAGCCAAGCCTTTGCCTTCTTTCCCTAGCAAGCAGAGAATAATAGTGAATGGGAGGAGCCCAACAACTTTTGAAATAATTTGCTTGGTTTAGACCCTATTTTTTTCTACCCTCCACCTCACCGTGCCTTAGGGGTCCTGTACATTAATGCCAGAGACACATGCTGAAATTGGAATAGACTGTTTTTAATAAGGAGGTTAGTCAATGCAGCCTATTCTTTGGCTAATTTTCAACGGCTCAACAATATGGTCTCTCACTGATCCTGCCCCTTAGGGAAAATTTTCTCTGGAAAGCATTCCCTTTTCCCAGCCACTTTCAGACCCAGAAGATTACAATGCTCTTGCTGGCAGCTCCTTGCCCAAAGTCAAGCAGCTGTCACTTGTCTTGTTTGTAAGACCATTCTTACCATCTCGAAGAATGCATTGTAATATGTAGCCACTGTAGCACTAAATAGCACTAATTTAGATTTACATCATCTGCATTCTGTATATCGCTAGGGGTTATCAGTATGAATTGGGAGGAAGTGCTGTCAACAGTCACTTTCAGAACCGGTTGTGTAATTTATCATGGCAAACAGCATTTCCTATTTTTGGTTTGAGGGAGGCAAAAATGTGTCATTAACCTATCCGTAATACCTGATAGTACTTATAGTATGTGCCTACTTACATAAGTGTAATCTGTTGGGATATTCACTTTCTTTTCAAGCAAGGTCATAAGTAAGAAGAACAAAAAAAATAATAGTATCAAAGATTAGCCAGCAACATTTATTTGTTTTCAAAAACACACACAGATACACATAGGTATATTACATACACACACCAGAACCTAAGAGCATGAACCAGTGTATTTTTATTTCTTGAAATGCAGGCGTAAGTTTTTACAGCTAGATTGTCTTCAAGCCCATATTACCGAACCAGTTTGCATCAGTTAAAGACACGACAGAGTCATGACACACTGAGACAGATTTTGGAAAAAAAAAGCAACATCCATGCACTCTGCCCTCTGCAGTCAAATAACAAGTCAGCTACATTTTTATATACATACCCAGCACAAAATGATGATAGAATTGTAATTCTCTTTGAGGATAAGCTCACATATGTGCAAATATAGCCCTAAAAAAGACTTAGGTTTCCCTCCTATTTTCCTCAAATAAAGTCAGGAATGAAAATCTAACTTACAGGAGTCCACAGGAAGGTTTTGGAGAGGGAAGAAGGTCACTGGAGTTTTGTTTGTTTGTTTTCTATATAGAATCACATTTTTTCATAGTTACAGCCTCATTCTATTGGAATGGAGTGGAAATTAGCCAAAAGCAGTAGTCTCTCTGCTGCAGTACGAAAATCCTGTTTATTATTTGAGATGTTTGTATTTGCTGTGTTACAAGCTTCTCTTTAACAGTTTTGGTGATGTATTACAAAAGTTATGGACTGCAGTCTTAGAGTCTGATTTCCAAGACTTCAACTGCCAAGAAATCAGACTTTGGGCCCTGATGCTTTCCCATATTTCCCAAAGTGTTCAGTATCCAGAAGCGGCCTTTGTTCTACTGGGAACAAGTGAGGTCTTCGTCTTTTTATTTCGGTATGCCATTCTACCCTCATATATACCACGCTGTACCTGTGGACGAGAATATAGCAATTAGGCACAGCCCTCTTGGTTAAACTGTACTTTCTAAACACACTGGAATGTAATCATTTTAAGAGCTCCTGAGTTGAGAGCCCAAGACACACCCTGCATTCCACCTTTAGGTAATGTGATTTATTTCCAAAGCCATGAACACAAGCAGAGTTCAAGGCTATGACCTTGCCTTCTGTCTGGTGCTTTAAGGCAATTTGTATTCCTGAAATGGTGGGAGGGAGCTATTGCTCTGCAACTCTGACTCCAGGGTCTCTGGTGGGCTCTGCCATGGGGCTGCTTATGTGTAAAAGTTAGGAGGTGTTTTTCTAGTCCTGGAAATAGTCTAGCCATGGCTTTACTGTGGTTAGGGATAACTGGGTCATTAACATTCTTTGTATTTCTATATTGTGTAATGCATCACTCTGTAGATAATTGATCTATCTCAAAAGCATTTGAGTTGTCCACATAACATAATGCTTTACCATTCAGCCGTATTAGCTTTGGTCCCGGAAGCGAAATAGCCATGTTAACATGTTCTCAGCAGGCCTAATTAGTCTGGGCTCAGAGCCATGCTCGTGCAGCTATCCTGCTTCCAGTACTGGAGGCAACTCATTCCAGACAAGATTTAACTTACTGCATATTACATGCTTACATACTTTCTTTGTCACTATAATATTGCCTAGCCACAATACTAACCATGGGTAATGACTTTTTTGTTGCTTCTTTTTTTTTTTTTTTTTCCTCTTTTTTTTTTTTTTTTTTTTTTATTTCTCAAGGATAATGATTAAAAATACTTTTAAAATGTCATCCCGAGAAAAACTTCATCCCCTATTTGACCGTTGAACATCTTTGCAGCAGTGGCTTTTTCAGCAGCCAACTCCTTTTGGACATCCCAATTTGATATTTGAATATTATGTGCCATTTGAAAGTTTTCAAATTATGTAGAAAAGCAGATGCTCGTCAAGATGATTTTAAGGGCTGGTATGTTGGAGACAGGCCAGTTCCTTATAGTATCTGCTTCTAGCTATGATGGATTAAGAGATAAAACATCAGGCTTTGTCAGGCCTTTCGGTCCAACTTTCCTTATTGGCAGCGGTACAGGCGTGAGTATAGGAAGTTTTGTATTTTTTTGTTTCTCATGCGTGTGTTTTAACAATGTAGTTGGTGTCTTTTTTGAGGAGGGAAATCATGACGTGCAGATGAAGCAGAAATATGTAAGTTATGCTTATATATAAAGAGGTGTGGCTGAATTTTACTGAACCTCAGGGAAAATGAAAAAGAAATCACAGTGTCAAGATAGAGCTTTAAAAACTGGATTATGGAAATGCAGCTGCACAGTCTCTGAAAATCATTCTAGTCACTAGAGAGACTCATTGCAGAAGACACTGTTGGTAACCCACTGACTTGGAAATGGGAAGCCTGCAGTTAATTGGAATGGATTTCTTATGTCTAATCCAAAGACCCTGACTTCAGAGTATTTTGATTCAGATATTCAAATATCTCTAAGAGTATCAAATAATGTTTTTGTGATTTGGGGAATCTTCTGGTGTGATAAAATTAGCTTCCTGGGCTTTTCCTGTCAGTACATTTAATATGGAACTGTGCCGCTGTTTACAATGCACGCTTTGCTGTTATCAATCGAGGATTGAGTACATTGTCGTAAACACAGATGTTTCAGGATGATAAATTCTAAAAGTCTCTGCAAAATGTTGACCTACCTTTGTTTTTTGGTCTCATGCTTTTCCAGTTCTCAAATTGTGATTGTCTGTGCTATAGGTAAGCTGTTCCACATGAATGACTTTAGGCACTTGTATGTATCCAAATGATTAAAGTAATTATCAGGCATTCAGTTCAATCAATAAAGGCAAATGACTATTTTTTAGAGGAACGCTCCTTCCATCTTCAACCCAAATCACTCTTTGAAGGATGTATTTTCCACTGACTATAAAGGGAGCTATTAATATTTGACAGTAATTGCATGATCCATCTAGTCACTTGACTTGCCTGTAGCTTCATGATCAAGAATGTTATATCTCATAACTTGAAAGTTTTGTTCTGTGTTTTTTTTTTGTTTCTTTGTTTGTATGTGTTTTTTTTTCCTCTGTCTTTTCATATTCTGTTAAAGAATTTATATCGTATAATTTATATTAAGTATATATGAAACTTTAGGTGAGTCACAAGTAAAGGCAAGTCAAACAAATTGGAACAAACCATGAACAGATTATATTCAAAACTTAAGGTAGATTTTCCTGCAAATTTCTTAAAGTATTCTATTACTTTAGCCATCATATTTTGCTCAAATTTCTGCTGAAGTTGGAGTGAACAACCTAATGATGGATGTAACAGAGTGCATATGCTTTGTGGCAGCCTTTGAACAGATTTGGGGAAGGTTCTTGGTACTTCCAAACCTGATGGAGGTAATCTTAGCATGATTGTTGAATGACCTTGAAGTAAAATGGTGTTTGATTTTATAATTTTGTTTGGTCCAAACCATATTCAAACTTGCTTTTCGCATCTCTCTGTCTTTATCCAAGCCTGTTAGTTATTGTTTTTTAGTGGTATGCTTAGTAAAAATCCAGAATTTTTTTTGCTCTACAGTTAGATTTTCTAGCTTGGATCCCATCCAAAGATAATTCAGTAGAAACCTTTGGGTGTGATGTTTAAATACTTTTCAAAATAAAACTCATCATTTTCTGAAGTGAACCAAACCGTTATGCATGCTTAATGTGGGTACATTGCTATTCTGAAAGAAATTAACAACAAATCTGCTTGAGGAGCAGGAACTCAAAGTTAAACACTGTTTATCTCACTCATGGTTGAGACAGAGGGCTTTTCCACAGCAGATGTGTCCTACAGTCTTGTAGTTTTTGCTATGGTTGTGATAAAGACCCTCTTTACCTTTGTCTTAATGCCTAGAAATAAATGAATGCCCAGAGTGGCATCCTTACTCATAGGTCTCATATCAGCTTTCCAATGACACTGAGTCATCTTGCCATACATTCAGCTACTTGAGCTTCATTCTGGTTTCATGCCAAAGGCTTCCCTGGTTTCAGTCTTGCTGGGTATTTATTCATTTCAGCCAAGAAAACAAAAAATAGGCTCAACAACAGCCATGACACTCCTTCATGCTGATGACTGTAGATATGTGTGCCCTTCTTGTCTAATACTGCCATCCACATAGACAAGGGCATGGTTTGAGACAAATGTTTAGTATTTCTAGTTTTGTTCCATTTTGTTTGTTTTTGAGATCTGTATTTGACCCTGGTTATGCAATCATGGACATACACAGAGCTCAATGTATGATTTAATCCACACCCTATAATCTTAGCCTGTGTAATATACTATACTATTAATATTAATACTATTTAACCTCTCCAATTCCTTTTGCAATTAAGCCAGCCAGTACAGAGCAATGACAGGTTCTGAGATCAGTAAATATACTGCACTAATGGTGAAGACCCTTTACTCTTGGTGTATGACACAGTGCCTCTGTGTCAGGATGTGGAAAATAAGCAGGGATCCAGGATGAGTAGTGTATTAGGTTCTGGACTGTAACAGGTGATGGTTTCAGAAAGGTGTTCAGAAATGACAAGTCCCAGGGAACAAAAAGCAGTCTGGGGTTTTGCACATCTGTATTCTAGACTATGAGCTTTCCGTTTCAAGTTGTGCTGCTATTGAGTTATTAAGAAAGATGTGAAAAATAATTGTAGAAGAATTCTCTGAAAACAGGTTTGCCTAGGGGAAGGCTTAATGTCCAAGCCACACAAATCTAGAGGAACTTCTCATTATACTTTTGTAGGAGATAAAGGCCACACAGCCTTCACTCCAATGGTCTGAGGAACATTGTAGAGATGACAGGCTGATGCATGACGCTGGAAATCAGGAGGGCTGAGTTTACCCCAGGCTTTCCTGCTGAGGTGATGTGCAACTCTGTGCAGTTCCTATCAGGGGTTTGAGTGTGTTTACTCCTTTAGTTCTGTTGTCAATGTACAATGGCTGCTGATGTTGTAGGGACCTTGCAAGGCACAGTTCATAGGCTTAAGAATTGCATCATTCTGCCAGGCTAAACTTGATAAGGGACATAGCTGTGAGTGAGCATGCTGTACATGAGGCTAAGTTCCACTCAAATCTTCATCTTTGGATCAAGTAGTTCAAGCAGCAGAAGTATTACATGCTCGCAATATCCACAGTGTCCACAGGGATTGCTGCCATTTTATACGAAGCAATATGCAATCCTATAATGAGAAGCTTTTCCCATGAAAGGTTTTGTAATCTCATAGAAACAGCAAAATTACTAAACAGAGTTACCACATTCACTGTCAGGTGGGGGTTGCTGACACAGAGGTGAACTGACTTTCCCAAGTTTACTCAAGGTATCCATAGCAGAGCAATCAAAGATCTAAAATCACATGTACCTCCTTTCTCTTGTTTGTATTGCAAGTGTATTTTTATTCTTTCCCAAGTTACAGCTCATGTGTTTCTTGATGGTTTTGGATCTGACCCATAGCCTGATTAAAACATGGGAGGAATCTTTCATTTGACATCAGTATGGTTTGGATAAAAGATTTGCAACTTGAATTCCTGAAAGAGTAACTCTTACTTTCCCGTGTTAGATCGGTACCTAAGAGAGATGGGTAGGGCCAGAATATGCAATGTAAAATGAATTAATTAAAAGAGAACTAAGAATTAGAACACAGAAGTCCAAAGAAAATTGTTGTTATGTTTGATAGAATTTTTTGGTTTTGTTTTGGTTTGTTGGTTTGTTTTCCCATAATGTTAACCTTAGTTTTGCTGCAGGCGATGCTGTTTGTTTCTGGTGGGTTTGTGACATAGCTAGGCTTCACACAAGAGAAGGGCTGCAGGGCCTTTTGCAGTTTTAGTACTTTTCCCTTATGTTCTCATTTTATTCAGGCCAGGAATTCACTTTGGATGGTCCTTCTGCACATCTTGCCACTGGCTGTCATTAATAACCTGCTTCTAGGAATTCCACTCATTGTCCTTTTGTCTTTTTTTTTTTTTATTTAAGAGGCAGTTCAGGATAATTACTGTCTTTAAAGTTTTATGAATCACAGTGTTTGACATCTTTGATGTTGATTGATTTTCAGAAAACTGCACTTTTTGTTCTAATGTTCAATTTGTCACTGTTACTTGCAAACAAATAAGAGATTTAAAACCAGAAAGATGCAGATGTTCTTTAGATTGCCATCTGTTTTCCTACCTACTAGATTTCAAGATAACAGTTGTGCATTTTAATGAATCTACATTTATGTAATATATAAGATACAACAGAATAGAAAATAGATGCAACAAAGTGTTTAATATAAGTTGATTTTAAATCACTTGTTCATAAAGCAATATTTTTTCTATTTTTTTTCGTGATAAATGTCTTTAACTAGAGGATCTGAAAAATCTGTTGTTTTGCTCAGTTACACATAAATTGCAGATCAGAAAATTGAGATTTCTATGGATGTCTCCCAAGAAAAGCATATGATATAACTTCAATTTACTTCAAAAATTTTACATTGTGGCATTTAAACATTATTCTCCCTAGATGTCAGAAAGCCATATGCTTACCTGTTCTCATTAAAGTTGTATATCAGATATTCGAATTCTTGATGTACTTCAGTATAAACCTGATTTGTCCCTTCAAGAAATTATTTTTAGAACCAGTTCCTTGAAAAATGTTGAAATGTTAAGATTTCAGTAGAATGAAAGTCTATCTCATTTATTAAAATCATATTGGATTACTTCCTAATTTATCTAGATAATTTCTGTCTTTAAATATTTGTGATATTTTTTGGTAATATTTCCTCAACAGGTGATAAATTGAACTGTCCACCTTCTAGCTGACAATTATCTAAATCTCTAATTCAGGCAAGCACAACTAACCAAGGTTTCACAGGCACTTTTTCCTCTGTGAAAAGTAAGGTATTTCAGGCAGAAGTGTTGATATCTGTTACAGCTTGTGAGATTACCAAGCAGTAAGTGTTAATTAAACCTTTATTTATATTCAAAATGAAGTATGCAGTACTAAGTGCCTTCCTCTGTACAACAATGAAGTTTATAGTAAACACTGCTAATCCAGTGTGCTTAGAAGTGATATTTTGGGAGATAAGAGTTCAGATACTCATGGCTGCTCATCTGTTACAAGTAGATGAAGCCATATTTTTGGAATGAAAGGCTTGCTCATGCTGCCTTCCCCTTCTCTCAGCACTTAAATTGATCTTGTCTTTGTCTCATCTCCCTGAAATATTTAGCATTCTTTGTCTTCAGTACCAAAATCATTTCAGTGCATCCAGACTGGTCTTTGTTTTAGTGAGTTTCTCTCTTCCATGCATTTTTTCTTATCTACTGACTACCCAGCCTGTACATCTTATATTCACATCATGCTCTACATCTAGCTCACAGCATTTGAGCATGTCAGTGATTCATTACAAACTGATATCATTAAATAATCTTTTCCACAGAGGAGACTGTCTTCTTTCTGTACCAGCCCAGTCTCAAATGAGATTGTGGGCCAATATCTCTTTTGTCCAGCCTCTCAGATGCCAATAAACATGAACTGTGCTGATCCAAGGTATCCTCAACAGAGTTGTCAGATATGATGCAAAGCTAATGAGTTCATGCTAACATGTCTGAAGGAAAAGGAAATAATCACACGTTCTCCAGCACTTGGAACCTCAAGCCATGTCAAATACTGACTTATTATGCATCAAAAATAACGTCAGGAAGGAAGCAGTGCACTTTCTTTAAAAAAAAAAAAAAAAAAAAAGAGGATATTTCCAGAGCGTAATAATACAACTATTACTTGAGAGTCCAGGAGCAAAGATATTCCTATACTCTTAATAGCTTTTGAACCTACTTGGCCTGAGTGGAGCAAATACTACCTGTAGACAAAATCTCCACGACCTTTCTCAATTCCTGCATTTTCTCAGTCAGTGATTCTTTGGCACATATTAGGAAAACAAAGACACTGCATTATTTGGAGATGACATAAAGAGTTGAAGAGTATTACATCAATGCTAATCAAACAATAACAACAAACCCTAAAAAATACAAACAAAAACAACCTCCTAACAAAATGCACATTTGTACATTTTGTTTCATTTACCCATGGCAATAGGAAGAAGCATGTTGGAGGTTATATCAGCATATTAGGTGTGCAACTGTCTAAATCAGTGAAAGATCTTTCCAGACTTTCAATTTCTGCACCATATATTTTTTACTCTCTGGCTTCAGAAGGATTTGGTAGCTGACAGAGTGCTGGCTGGTCGTTGAATTCCCCTTGCTCCTTTACAAACTGCACAGTGTTATTGGCAACTTTCGGATATGTAAGGCACACCTAGTGAATGTCTGTTCTAATGTCTCTTAAATTCAAGTAGCATGTGTCTTGGCTTTAAAGTGAGGAAATATAGATACATCTTAAATCCAGGGGAATCTTATACTTCAAAGCATATAGCACTTGCTAAGACTGCTTCTTTTGAACACAGTATTTGGTTCACACCACTCTTTAGGAACTCAGTGGAACTACTGATATATTTAAAATAAGCATCTGTGAAAATGGTCTGTTGGATCACAGCTTAAGGGTAGTAAAACACAAGTGCATATTTTCCCATCTCCTGCAAATGCAGAATGCCTGTGACGACAGGAGCAGAAGCTAGACAAGCGTGATTTTCCCATTCCAGCCTCATCACGTCTTGCTTCCTCCTGACTTTCTGATCCTGGCCAAGCAGTTGGAGACACCTCAGAGTCCTGCAATGCTGCACTGCATCCACCAGAAATTAAAGTGGAAACCCTGCAATGTGAGAATTGCTTAGCTAATCTTAGTTGTTAGAGGAAGCAAAAGCTTAAGGCTTCTTCCTTTTTAAGATTCTTTGTTGTGTCTTTGTAACTGTTTTGTTTTAATTACACAGCAAAGTTTATCTTCCATGCCTTTGAACAGAACACACACATGCAGAGCTTCTTTTTCTTATTGGCTCCAGGCTGCTAATTTTGACACCTTTGTAATAAATCTGTTGGCTAGATGCAAAGCTTCAGGCTTGGCAGGACCTCAGGAAATAAAGGAAGGAGGTGGCAATTCTTGTAAGAACAGGAGTTCCAAAGGCGATAGATTAACAGGAATCATTTCCAACTGAGTTAACCCATTTAAAAGTAGCAAGTACATGAAAAGGAAAAATGGTTAGAGTGAGTTACCAGGGAAGTGTTACTCCTTGTGAAGTTCAGCATTTAAACCATCTTTCTGAATGTCTGTGATATTTATGATACAGCTTTGGAGGGCCAAATAGAATCTATGGACATACCTTGTAATTTCCACGATCCAGTGTTCCCTTCTGGCTGGTTCTATACCTTCAGAGTCTCACAACCAATTATTATATATATATATATAACAGTCATTTCTCCTGATGAATCTGGAAGGGATGAATACTCATGACCAATTTTGTGGTGCTTGAATTTACAGTACAGATCACCTAAGCTTCAAAGTTTATAAATTAAAAGAAGGAGGCACCTTCACGGGGTAATTCAGAACCTGTAGCTGTGTGACTTCTGTTGGTAATAAAAATTACTCTTAAGTGTTTGAATTCTTGGTATCTGCTGGAATATCATTGTCCTTACAGTTTTTGACTATGAAAAATATTGGGGCATACATAACATTGTGGAACCTAAATAGATCTGTTATTTGGGGCCAAAGGGGACAGATAACTGTATTGATTAGACTTTTCTGGTACTCAAAGGAAGAACGTAAACTCCTAAACAAACTTCTAGTTCCAGCATGTTAAAATTTAAAACTTTCATCTAAAATCCACTTTCCCCACACCCTTCTTTGATCCAAGTCAATAAGTCATCTACCCAACAGAAGGGTAATTCAAATTTCAAATGACCCCGTATAGGATTTTTTCTTTCTCCAGTGTCCAAAGGAAATTCAGGCAAAAATGCTCATATCTTGGAAACCCATAGTAAAATAAATGAAATAAAAATCCCTTTTGTGGAGACTGATATTTCCATAACAATGATTATTAAAATGATGTGACTGTTTTTCCCTGGAATGTGTATATCTATGTGTACTATGTACACAAAACAAACTGCACAGTATTTACATTACAAGAAATGCTGATGAATATGTTTTTTTCTTTTTATTTTCTTCTTTTTTTTTTTTTTTTCCCTAAGAGATCTATCCAACATATTCTGTATTCTCATCAGGTTTTTAAATAAATCTTGAAAAACAGCTGATTGCAAAAAATAGCACCAAAGGGAACAAGAAATCATGTGATATAGACTTATGTTCTCATAGCATCCCAGCTGTAGAACTGGTGGGAGAACTTTGCAAACAGATTTGAGTGTAAGTAAGAAAACTGGATTGCCCATTGTCTGAACTTAGAAGTGACTACTGGAACTACCTATAAAAAGGACGTCTTTTTGGAAAAGAAAAAAAAAAAAAAAAAAGAAAAAAAGAAAAAAAGGGTTTTTAGTTGTTATACTAAGATCAAACTGTGGAATCAGCCTGAAGAAGCACAGTCAATATTCTGTTACTATCAAATATCATATGATAAAGATCTTCTTTTTTAAAGTCCTTTAATTTTTTTGTTTTTATTAGAATGATATGGGAGGTCAAAGGAGCCTAATAAACAAGTGGACTACGTTTCTGAAAGCCAGGCTAGTATGTTCAATACCTGGTCCTGAAGGAGCAGACACACATTTTGATGAGCTACGTAAGTTGATTTATCTTTAATGTTCTATTTTAACATCAGTTTTGCTTGGACCTTTTTTTGTTTTTTGTAGAAGCACTGTGTCTTTCTCTGATTTTACTTCTCAAACAGTCCTGGTAATACCTCTGACTTTTGTCAGAAGTCCCTGATTATAACTGGAATTAGTCTGATCAGAAATACGGGTTTTTTTCCCCTCTCACTCCAAAAGCTGGAAAGTGAAATTCCAATCCTTTATAAAAAACAAACTATCTGCAAATGGACAAACTTCAGAATATTAGCACAAATTCACATGACATAAATTAGAATTCAGACAAAAATAAAGCTTTAATATATATTTATGAATGTTCAAATTATAAATTGTAAATGCAGAAGTATTCAGTGATGTTTAATTAAAAATAAAAAACCAAAAACATTTTTCCCATTGCAGAAGATATATTCTTACTTTCTACAAGAGATGAGAGAAACCCACTGGTATATGGAGTCTTCACTACAACAAGGTATGTGTTAGAATCACATTTGCCTCTGGAAGAAAATTCTGAAGCTGTTACTAAGACCTTTTATTAAACCCTTCTATTACAAGATCCTGATTCACAAGAACAGTGAGAAACTGCTTGTAATATTGGAGTCTTGTAATACTGGAGCTGTAGACACTAAGGGCAATATTTTCAAAAGTGGAAATATGAATTGTGTTTCTAAACTTTGTGTGCCTGACTTTTGAGAATGATTATACAAAATAATGAAATTTTAACCATCGAAAAGCATGCTGGTTTATGTTATCCTCATTGAGTTGAATTTAAAAATTTCAATGATATTTGTTCAAGCAAGCAATATTTCTTATTTAAGGCAAATCATTGTTGTGAAGCATTATTCCTGTAGGTGATAGTATCACATCAGCTATTTCTTAGGATCAAAACCCACTATGCTCTAAAGAAATGTTTTGGTGTTTACATAGACAGCAGTTGATGGAAGAATAACACATCTTTATCTAGAGGCAATAGATAGATTAATTAATGAACCCCTCAGCTGCAATAGTGATGTGGTCTATATAGAACTGTCAGCAAGGAAATAAATAATTATTTGTTTTGTCTCCAGAACCTTTGAATAAACAATGTGTAAATAAATATGTGTAAACAATATGGACTAGCCAAATGCTGAACAGTATGAGTACAATGAAGAACTGCCAAGGCACTCCTTAACTCAGAAGCAGCCACCACAGTGGCTCCATAGAATAAATAACCACTTTAAATATATAAAATCGAATGAAATGTTACACAATGAATCTAACGGCATATGAAATAACTAAAGTACATACCACTCAACAACCTGGAATGTTGTTCTCTGGGAAACTGAATTCTTTGGGTTTTATTTTAGAAAAATATGTTTAAACAACAACAACAACAACAACAACAACAACAACAACAACAAGTAGAAAAATGAATGTTTATTTCTACCTTTTTCATTGTCTGTCTAATGCAACCTGTAATTCTCAAGAGCATCACCTGTAATAGCACTAACGTACGGACTTCCAGATATGAATACAATGTAAAGGAATGTCCTTCATTTCCATAAAATTCTAATCAAAATAGCTAACAAATGATATCTGGAAACTGTCAGCCATTAGAAAAAAAAATGACAGTCTATCAAGTGGTCCCAAAGGCTAGTTCCAGGTTTTAAAAAAGCAAAGGTTTAAACTCTCATGGCAGTAACATTAAATATCTGTAGTTATCAGACTTGTGCACATTGTCTGTTATTTAGCACCACTTATATCAGCTCTCATTTGTAGGGTTGATCCAAACCCTGTTATACTCTGTGAAATTAGTTGATTTGCTGGACAGCATGCACTTAAGAGGTGTTTACAATATCCATATTAATCCATCTTCTTTTTCAGCTCTGTCTTCAAGGGCTCTGCAGTTTGTGTGTACAGCATGGCAGATATCAGGGCTGTTTTCAATGGTCCTTATGCTCACAAAGAGAGTGTGGACCATCGGTGGGTACAATATGAAGGTCGCATCCCGTATCCCAGACCTGGTACAGTAAGTGTCTCCTTAATTATACACTTCTATTTTTACACAAAAGCAATCATACTTCACACCCCTCCCCAGATCAGTAATTTATATTTTCCACTCAGGATGTTTCAAATTATCCTCTCAACCCTTTGCCTTCTGTTGACAGCTCAGACTTCTACCTACCCTATAGGTATATAAATATACATTTTTCCATGTCTCTGAGATAACATTGTGTCCAGACTGTGTATTTCCTGATTGTCTCTCGTATTGTGGTCTCCTACTGTACAGCTGCATTTCTGTCTGTTGAGATCACCTCTGAGGCATCAACACTTCATAAAAAGCCAAAGGCATTTCTTTATGAAGCATTAAGTTATGATGTTGTATTTATTTGAAGTTTTGTATTTCTGTTATCTTTGTGTCTGTTAAAAACCTGTTCCTTGAGATACGGTCATTGATTCTATTATGATGTGTGTTTGTGGATGTGTTGTGTTTTCAAGAAAAATAAGGAGTTGCTGGAAATTTCATGAGATGAAAGATAAGTGCTAGGAAGAAAAGAGAAATTTAATATCTGGAAACACTTCTAAATCCCAGTCTCTTAGACTTCAGAATCAAGAATCAGGACAAAACAAAGAAGAAAGTTTTGAAAGAGTTATTAAAAAATTCTTCCTCCACTTCTTTCTTGGTATTAAAAAGAAGAAGAAAAAAAAAGCATGGACCTACATTACAGCTGAGGAAGAAAACGGTATTAAAAAAAAAAAAAATCTACTTCAAAAAAGTCAGCAATCCTTCATATATAGAGTACAAAAGAACAATGAAGTAAGGCAGATATTATCAAGGACAGCTTTATACTATCTTGGTCAGGTATTCAGTGAACTAGTAACAGGCAGCTGCATAAATCCAGCCCAGGACTGACCCACTGAGCTGGACTGCTGTGGGTACCGTGGGTAGAAGTCATCTGAATGTTTCTGCACTATTTCTCTGATGTCAGCACTGGTGTGACCTTTGATGCAAGCCACATTATCTACCTTATTTAGCTTTTCTTTTCACCCATTTCCTTGTGTTTTCTTCATCATCCTTCCAATACACCCAGTTGCATGGCCTAGGCCAATGCTTTTTGCTGCACTCAGTGGTCCCAGGTTTCAGCAGGTCAGGCCATGAGCTCTGATTCACTCCTCTCAACTGCAGGCAAATCACAGTTCTCTATAAAGACTAAAGCAGCTCCAGAGATTTGGCCTTCCTAGGATCTGTGCTGCTGGAGCAAATGAGCTCCTAATTTAGACAATTTAGGCACTGTAGGCTTAGGCATCTATCTCTCACACAGAATACATAATGCCCCCAGAAAAGAAGATTATTTTTTTTTTTTGCAACTCCATTACGGGTTAAGAAGTGCAGATGAACTTATTTTTAAGTACAAAAATGGTGCCAGTGAGAACAATAGCTGGTCCCATGGCATCTAAAGAGATTAAAATAACTCCCTCAAAAAACTCTGAGTGCCCCATAAGGATGAACACTCTGCACAGATAGACGGGTCATAAGCTCATTGCATTTTTGAGTGTATTAGCCATCACATGGCTGAGTAGGGATTCGTAAGGAAGGAAATATGTCATGCTGAAGCATGTCAATGCTGATTTTTATCACTAATTTGAATATCCATGCTTGCAAGTATTTTAAAAGTTGAAAAGTTTAAAGATAAATGGATATTTTCCATAAGTCTCCCCTTAACTCTCCAACTGCTTCCTTTAAGCACCTGATAACAGCTGTGAGAAAATGGTCTTATAAAAATCCTTAGGACCTCCATACTCAGTGAATTTCTGTAGGAGTTTGTCTGACCAAGGACTGAGAACGGAAGTGGATTTTACCAAAGAAAGCTCTCAGAAGAAAGCTATCTGTAATATTTGCTATGTGGATAAGGTAAATGTATTGCCACACCTTTTGTCTTAGTAAGCTGGACTGCGACATATTTTGGGCTCAATAGTTTTATACAGGGTACCCAAATAAGTAGATTCATGGTCTCATAATGGGCTGTGCCTCTGGATATGAACAGATTTAGGCTGGGATCTGAAAAAGCAGCACAGTGCTCAAAGGCAAGAAAAAAAAACAGCATGCTACACCCCTGCAGAACACTATAATGTGAATGCTGAAATACACTTCCTTAAAGATTAATTTCATAATTTCTTGCCAGCTACAAGGTGGTTCAGGAATGCTCAGTACAAAGCCAAAGAGGGATAATCTATCCTTTTTTAAGTTACTTGAACATTTTTTAAGTTTAAGCTCTACCTAAGTGTTGCCTACAATTATCATAGCCAGCACTGCCTGATTTTATATTTCTCATATTTTAAGTTACTAGCAAAGTCTAAAAATGGCTATACTGGGAAATGCATTTCTTTTGATGTTTGACTTTGAGAGAAGCATTAACTTCCTTCCAGCATTTATACAGAAGCAGGAGACTGCTTACCCTAATTTAACTTTCTGCTCAGCTGCCTTTATCTCCTAAGTAAATAAAGCTGTTTCACCATAGAGGCTGTGAGTTCTTTGATATTGAAATTTTGACAAAATGCTTCCTGTGGCAATTTGTGTCGGAGATAAACTCCCGACATGACCATGATATCATGCATTCGCAATGCTGAGCAGTGTGCAGGCAGCAGGAGCCCTTGCCCAAGGTCCCAATGCTGCTGCAGGGTCCGCCTGCCCTCTGCTGTCGTGGGGAGACCGCTGAACAGGGGCACTGGGCATCATCAGCACGCTGCACACCATTGATGCTGCAAATCGTACAGCTCTACAGCTCTTTTATTCTAACTTCTCCCAGCGGTATTAAAGAGTAAGTGGAAATAATGGGAATTAAAGAGAGGCAAGGCTTCAAATCAATTTCAATATTGAAGCTGTTAAAAAAAAAAAAAAAAAAAAAAAAAAAGAAAAACCCTGCAGCTTTGAAAACTGACAGAGCTTCTGCTTTGTCTTCTTTAGCTCTTTAAAAATTGGACTTGCATATCTGCAGCTGTCCCCAAATAACAAATTCAGTTTTCTTCTAGTGTCTTAGGGTTTCACTGAGGAAATTATCCATTGATAAAAAATCATCAAGGGCTTTCTTTAAAGAGTGTTCTGTATTCTGAAACAGTGTTTTCATAATGCCCTCCCAGTAATCACAGAAGGAATTTGAACAAGATTTTCAGTGAATTAGGAGAAAAAAGAAAATCTAGCCTATTTATTTAGCTGTAACAATTGCAGTATCAGAGCAACTCACAGTGCCCATTTGGAAATTCTGACGGCTTACAAAGGAGTCATCCTCATTTCATTGATGATGAGTAAACATAACTGAGATCAGATTTTCAGAGAAATGTCAGTGTTTAAAGATGCAAACTAACAGGCTGATCTACTACACAACATAGGACAGTAACTGCTACCCAAGGTAACAGCAAATATTTTTTATATATCTGGATATTTTACTAACTGATCTGCCAAAGGTTCTGAACAAAGCTCTGCATCAGTAAAGTAAGATTCTTGCAGTTTAAGTCACTTTTTTGCTCCAAGAAGAAACAACTCAGCATATTACTTTTGTCCATTTGAAGAATGTCTCACCTCTTTTCAATTAAACCTGAATATGGCCCCAAGCTTCTGATTTTTTTTTTTCCTTTACAAGCCCTCAGATTCTACTGTGATGTTTTCCATCTTTTTCTCTATATATTGTTTTTTCTTCCTTTCTTCAATGAAACCTCTTCCTTTATTTCTTCCGCTCATCAAGTGCACAGGCTGCTCAAGATGTCATGTCCATCCCATTGGGACTTGGCTGAGCCACAGAGAAATAGTGTCTGCCAAAAAACCTCCCCCTGTACTCCTGTCTGGTTAGCTTTGCTGCTTTAATAAATGTGTTCATAAAACATTGAGGTTGCACAGGTTTCCCTTGTTAATTTCAAACTTATCTTCCTCTTCCACCTGATCTTTTATGGAACAGACTGCATTCTTTGCTTCTCCAATTCCTCTGTCCTTTGATCTCAACACTGTAAATGGGGCTGCTTAATTAAGTGAAATGTTTCACATTATGTGTTTATTTTCCTGAGAAAGCCTCCTCCACCTCCTCTTACTTACCAACCTGTTTTCCGCAACATGAATCACCCCTCAGTTCATAGCAGCCTTTTGAAACCCAGTCACCTTTCCTGCTGGCAGAGGTCATCAGGGAATTGCAAAGTGCCACCTGCAAAGTCAAGTTCACTCACCTAGCTGATCTCAGCCCAGTTAGTCTCAAATTAATGTTCTTTTGTCTCAGTCTTTTTTGTCAAAACCACAAGTGTTTAAAATGGAAAAATAATACAAAATAATTGCGACAAACACTGGAACAATGTCAAATGAATCTCGCATATCTAGTGGGATGCAAACCCTATCTTAAAAAATATAAAAATAGGGACTTCAATTTATTTGTAGGGACTTTGTTTTGTTTCTACTTTTTGTAGTGGGGACGGAGTGAGGTTGATTCCATTTGAAATTTGCACTGTTTGCCTCCTGCAGAACCTGACTCATTCCCCTCTCTGCTACCCTCTTCCAGGCTTGTTCTGAATAGCTCCAAGGTTAGCATGGAAGTCTTCCTTCTGAGTGTCCAGTCCTTCTGGCACAACCAATTCAGGCTGTAGAGAAACAATAAGGCTTTTTGCAGACATATCCGTATGCAAAATGCATTGTGCAGCTCTAAACAGACTCTTTAGGCCATTCAGGAACCCAGTTTTCGTCTTCAGAATAGTGCATGGTTGAATCTCCAATGACACATAAGTGCCTAAGCCCTTAGAGCCATCTCTTAGTTGTCATCTAATCCACAGAAGATTGTAAACCTATAGGTAGCCCATTTTCTAAAGTACTTCTGGGCATCCTGGAAGCTCATACCAGTCCTTGGTGTCACATTTTAACCCCTCAGGACTCAGACTTCGCATTTTTCTGTAAACTTATACAAATAAAGTTCAATTTGTTGGGAAGAGGGTCCTCATTTAACACAAGAGTGACTAATTGAAGTTAATTCTTCTGTTTCTCTGATTTTTCTTGAAAGATCAGTGATAAGGGAAGTTATTTAGAGCTTGGAATAATTTACATTACGTTGTAGGAGAATGCCATGTCTCCTTGCTAGTTAAATATTTGTTCACTGAGAGGTTCGGAGGAAAGGATCATGTGATTAATTTACTCCCTCTAAGGCCAGGTCTGGTGTTCCAGTACCTACAGCACTTAATATAGAGAGCTTTTAAGAGGAGATTTTCTTCCAGGTTAACATCTGAGCAACTTTCCTACTACTTTTGGCTAGGCTGAGAGGTAATTATCCCACAAAAAGTGAAACACCTTCAACAGGAAAGAGCTCCCAGGTGGCTCTGGTCCACATGCCTGGGACAGAGGGACCTGTTCCCCAGGAAGGAAGCCCAGACTAAGACAGCTGATTCCCCAATATGGGAGACATTTAAGAAATATTTCTTTCCTTTATGTTTCATGCTGTTTACTTCAGATCACAGAATCACAGTATGATTAGGGTTGGAAGGGACCTCTGGAGATCATCTAGTCCAACCCACCTGCTAAAGGACGTTCACCAGAGCAGATCACACAGGAACATGTCCAGGTGGGTTTTGAATATCTCCAGAGAAGATGACTCCACAACCTCCCTGGTCAGACTGTTCCAGGCCTCTGGCACTGCTCAGATGCTCCCAAGAGAGTGACTTGCTGGTGTGGTACTTAGTTCTCCTTGTGAAATACATAAAAATTCCAAGCCTGAATATTTCAAAATCCACCAAGAAGATGCCTACTGCACTCAATATTATCAAGTCCCTGTTGTAGCCTATGGGTGTTTGAATATAATTGTTAAATGGGTCTAAGGCTTAATGTGACAAGTTACTTTTAAACTGTGATTTTTAACACACTTGAAATAGAAACCCTTTTGAAGCTCACACAAAACAGCCTTCTGTTTCAAAATTATCAGTAGACAACAATGCTGCTGAACTAAAGATGCATTGTTAAATGAAAAGGGTATTTTTTTACATACCTTATAGGTAGGGTCCCAAATAATTGTCACAATTTTAATAGGTGTTAGATCCAACAGCTGTTACTGACTTAACTGAAAGGTGTGGGGCACTATATACATTTTGGCATATTGGAGGTTAATTTAGGAGCCTAATTCTGGTGCCAGCTTTTGAAAATCTTGGCCAGATTTCTCACATAATGTTAACACAGTCACACTGTATATCTTGTTATTGTGTGAGATCTACACATCCAGCACTCTGTTAAGCTGCAAATTTAATAAAACAAGTGAAAATATGAGAAAAGCTTACATGTGTGCAGTATTGCTAAGTTAGTGTGCATTCGCTTTTATTTGAGAAAGATTAGCCTTAATTTACCACCTCCTGGCTACATTTTGATACAAATACAAGGTGAGAGAATGAAAAGGCATCTTTGCAGATATTCTGGGATTAGGACTTAGGCCAGGGCGATTATTGTCAAATCCAGCTGACACAGAAGGCACTGGAAAAACTGTAACTATTGAAGTAATCCAAGCCACTTCTATGACATATGATATAAATGCAAATCTCTTATTGTCTCCTGTGTGAGATGTCACATATCTGAGACAGCATCTGGTGCTGATGATGTGAATAAATGTCCCTTGTGAACTGGGCAGAGAACACCGATATCATTGTCACGAGACATGGAACAGGATGTGAACTCACATTTTCAGAGGTGAAAGGCTGCTTCACTCACACACTTGGCCATGAAGCCTTTATCATCAGACATCCTATTGATTGCTATGAAAGGAAGCACAAGCCTACAGGAATTGTTCTGCAGCTATGGGTGGACTCAGCTTTAAACAGCTGCCTGAGGACTTTGCCAAAGGGTGGCCAAAATGAATTTTTCATTACCATGTTCCATCCATCATGCCACAGTGAGTGAAGCCTCTGAAAGTAGCTCCCTTGGCCAAGCATAACAGGGTCACACCTGCTCAGCTGTTCTTGGTGGTCATGCTGTCTTAGGATGGGATCCAAAGCCCACTGTTGACTCAAACAGATCTTTGGATCAGACCTTTAGTCCTTGTTTCTACTAAATTAGCTGCACAAGCTGGCAGAGATTTCCCTATATCATGCATGGTAAGGTTTGGGCCTTTTGGATTACTGTAACAACTTTGTAGTTTCATATCAGTAGATACTTTATCCTAGCAGTTTCCAGTAAGTGATGTCATGTCTCTCATCTTCCTCTGTTGATGCATTTTTGGCATACATCTAGGACATCTTTAAGATCTGTGGGGTTACTCCAATTTTTTACGTAGAAATGAACTTCTGGTATTGAGTAGTGAATAAGGGGAGTAATCATTGAATCATTGAATTTCCGGAAGATGTGGACTGTACTCAGAGTAGTGGGTGAGAACATGAACCACAGAAAATGCACATATATGGAAAAATCTACATCTAGTACTCTGTGAAGGGGGAAGAGAGTTATTGCATGGTTGGAGGAAGTGAAGAAATAAATTTATTTCTCATTATGTATAGAATAAATTGATGCAAAATCTTAATCGAAAGACAACTAAAGCACATGTGTTTCTATCTATCGATTCTAACAAACAGCCCCTGCAAAGACAAGCATGCTTTTGAAATCAGTAGAGTTTTTGAGGTCTGATTCTGGTATAAGTGACAAAGGCTCAGGCCTTGGTTATTCTAAAGGTAAGGAGAAACGATAATTCCTGAAGGACTGCTCATGTAGCAAGTGTGCATGTGATTCGGTTTCTGTGTATTTATTGTGCTGTATGAATAATTTCTCCTGTATTACGATTCATTTTATCTTTTGACCACAAAGTCTAAAATCTAAATTGTCTTATTTTTTTTCTTTTTTTTTTTATCACACTTTTCTGTAGTCTCTTTTTCTATATAATACAAAAGCATGTATTCCTTTGTGAAATTATTTAACTGATATTGTTCTCTTAAAAAAACAAGATGACTACAGCCCACTTCAATGCTGCAACCTTGTAAAGACTTCAGTTTTTGAAAACATATCAGAAAATAGAATGTCAAAGATCATACTCAGCAAGACAGAGGGTCAAGCTCTTACAGAAATGCTACCATAAACCCCCTAGGGATAACTCCCTGCAATACATCATGTTTCCTATTAAACATTTTTTAACTTTTTTTTTTTCTTTCAATAGGACTTTCATTTTTTATTCTTTTTTTTTTTTTTTTTATTAAACTGTATTTTCGAGGGATGTCCTTGAGCAGTTATCACAAGACAATAATACAAATCCACCTTAGCTTTCTTGTCAGTTCTTTCACAGCTGTACACTAAATTGTATATTGAAATAAAATGACTGAATATGCCCTGGAATATATCTCAGCTCAAACTGGCACGGGTTTACTGTCCATGGAGAAGTTTTCAAAATCTTTTAAGTGATTCAGAAGCCTAAGACTTATTTTCAGTAAACAATTCCAGTGTGTTTATGAAGATAAGGATGCACAGGCTTAACTCTTATGTATTGAAACTATGCTAAGCAAGTAGGCACTTACATAAAAATTGGTCGGTCCAAGCAAGGACTAGAAATAAGTTCGAGTCTCTTAAATCACTTAGGCTACATCTCTATTAAACAAAACCAGTGGTCAGATTCAAGTGCAGACCCACAGTCACTGTACTGTTTTATGCTAGTACAGGCTTTGCCATAGTTTATGCCTGCTTCATCTGGCACCCTCCCAGTCAGTGCTGTGACAGTGTTTGGGGTCTAAGGTAGACGAGGAACTGCCCCCAACAGGCATTTTCGATGTGGCCATAGGAGTGAATGTAGAATGTCAGCTGATTGGTGCTTCACTAACCTGTTCTATTTCCCAGCATACGGGTAGTCTCTGATACTTTGAGAATGTTATCCTCAGTCAGAATTTTTTTGCTTAACTAGTTGCTATTGTCTTTGCATTTAGGGTATTTATACAGGTGCATGTTCATATAGAACTGTATGTGATTAAAATTATACTGCATTGTATTAGATGTATTTACTGCATGAAGAATTCATCCTTAGGCATGGGTACATAATGCCTGTACCCACTGGGTGGAGGATACATCCCCTTTTTAGCTGTGTGCATCTCTCAGCCCAAGCAGAGAAAGGGCAGTGGAAATCCAAGGGAGAAAAGAGTTGAGGCTGGTCCTGACCTGTGGGAATGTGTTCACTGCTAGTGGATGGAGCTTTCAGCCATGAGAAGGGAGTTTAGGAGCAATGGAGGAGGGACATGCTCAGCCCTTGCGTGCTGTGTGTGTTCTTCCTAAGTCAAATGTTTTAAAAAACTTTACATAGTGAAGCAAATCCTAACCACAAGCCCTTAACTAGCACCATAGATTGAATATGTGTCAAAGCGGAGATTTGGGAACATGAACTAAAGTGTTCTCTATCTAAATTGGCCATGAAGGAGGATTGCAGAGCAACTTCACCACAAAACTTTCTCCTGGCAGACTACAAAGGCACTATTTATTCATATTTCTTTCTTCATAGACTGTGTTATGGCTCCACCTGTCAGGGAACACAGGGATTACTTGGATAAAAAGTTGAAGCAATTAACAGTTTATATGTAAAAGGATGTCACCTATTGGAATAGTGTTTCCAGTTAGTTGTCTTATTAGCCAGGATTTGTAGTGCACCCATAACACATCTAGATGCCTTCCCATTCAAAAGAAGCTTTCTCAGATGAAGATCAGATACTAAGCGTAAAGGGATGGAAGATACAAATAGCTAGGAAAAGGAAAACTGAGAAGGATGAGCGTGAGAGATGATGGGTCATCAACATGCCTGACCTTGCAGGTAGGTTTGTGGGTGGTCTTCAAGCAAGACATGTGAGAGACGGCTTATTTTGTGTAAACCAAAAAAACAGCTGAATTGATTAGTTTGTCAGTCTAACAGAGGTGGGAACCAACCCCAGCAGTAAATTACCAACACTGGAGAAGTGTCTGAGGGAGTGATCACTGTAGCAGAGCTCTGGACCAGAACAGGATGTGCTGTTCAAAGCCAGAGAAAAGGATGCTGCAGCAGCCGAACTGTGGGCCTGGACAGGAGTTTCAGTCACATGGATGAATAAGGAAAGTAACTTCTGAGAAATAATGAGCTGCAGGGGTCATCTGGCAGCTGGAGAATCTGCCTTTATTAGAAGAAAAATAAACGAGAGGTATAGGAGGTTCAGTTCACTGAAAAGTTATGGCATCTGATTACACAGACAAGAAAAAAGATAGATGTGGATGTTTCAGTCTGGAAAAATGAACGTAGTTAAAGCATTAACTAGGGGCCTTCTGCCACAATAACTCTGAGTGTATCTCCCTAGACTAATCAAGCCATTAGCCTAACATGGCAGCATTCTGGTGCTGCTCTTGCCCAGTTCTGGCTCTTTGCATCAACAGGGCAGAAATTGAGCTTCTATAAGAGGAGCGGAAATACAAAAAGCAGAAGAACTTTGACCTGTGAGTAGATCCTGCCCTTTAAATAGTTGCGATTCTGCACTGTTGGCCACCGGAGGGCACTCTAGACTTGCTGTTGAAAGTCATTATACTGATACCTGCGCTAGTTTGGTCAGCATGGGGCAAATGTAACTGTATGTTGGTACCTGTGCCCTGAAATGGAAGCTAGACAGCATGACGGGTCTCCTTCACTCCAAACTTGATTTCCTTGTCTTTGTAAAATATCCAGTGTGATAAAGCATTCATGATAGGGGCAGGGAATGAGGAGGTAAAATTTGTCACAGATGGACTGAGCCCATCATGAGAATTACTCTGATTTTAAAGCAGTGCTTTCAAAAAATAAAGTAATGATGACCAAGTGCTTCTTTGGGATGAGAAAAATCACTGAGCAACTCGATTTCTTACTAGCTTCACAAGTGTTCTCACAGAAAGCTTGATTTCTACTTGAATATGGATTTAATTTGTGACTTATTCACAAGACCAACTTTGCGAAGTGGCTTATACTTATGACATCTATTATAGCATTATATAAAAGTTTCTAAATATTTAAATAAAAATTCAGTGTTTTCCTACATTATTGGATTGTTTATGACCAAATTATGCTGGCTCAAAAATATGGTTAAAAATGTTCTAAGTGTATCACAGTAATGAATATACAGCATGAACGTCAATAATGTATTTTCATTATCATTGATAATGATGTGAATATTAAGACATGCCTTAATACTGATCTTAGAGATGATTTGGTGTTAAAACTAAAAAAAATAAATTGTGTAGCTTTCAGTAGTTTGTGTTTACAGATATGTTAGTGCAATAAATATTAATTAATTCAATGTTTATCCAGCTTTGAAGAGACAATTTCTCATTTCTAATGTTTCCTTCTTTTCCTGAGTATGTTAGAGAAGCTAAGGAAGCTCATCTCTCCTCTAAGTTTTAATTCAGGCTATCAAAATCTCTCGCTGAGAAAGAAGAAAAGCCTATACATTTTTTCTTTTTTTCAAAGCTTGTGTGAATCTATAGGTAGTTGCAGCTGTGGGCATATAACTAAAAGGAACAGAAGATTTGTATTTCTGAGTGGTAGTACAAATGAGTGAGCTGAAAAAAATTAGCAGTTTTTGGTGGTTTTAAAAGGTAAAGGAGAATAGGCAAGAGCAAAATAAAGGAAAAATGAAGATGTAGGGAAAGAGCTTTTGAAGAGAGGTAAAAATGAAAAGAGGAGAGAGTGGAAAAATGAGGGAGAAAACAAACATTTGAAGAACCAGAGAAGCACACACTGCCAGTGTTCTCCCATGCTTTCAAATCAACACTGAAATTTTTCAATTGAGAATCAAATTACCAGCCACTGAAAAATGTGCTTTACAAGCCAATACAGCTGATCTGGACCAGGCAGCTTTTCTACTACAGAAAGAAATGTGCAGATTACTTGTACTTCTTTCCTAATATTCTTATTTGTTCTCTCTCTTTCATTCAGTGTCCAAGCAAAACCTATGATCCTCTCATAAAGTCTACCAGAGACTTTCCCGACGAAGTCATTAGCTTCATTAAACGCCATCCACTGATGTACAAATCCGTTTATCCAGTGACGGGAGGACCAGTATTCACTCGAATCAATGTGGACTATCGTCTGACTCAGATTGTGGTGGACCACGTCATGGCAGAGGATGGGCAATATGATGTTATTTTCCTAGGAACAGGTATGAGAGAGGACTTGCACTATCATTCTGCAGAAACCATACCTTTTAAGAACACTTCTACTCCCGCAGGTCCTGAAGAAACTTGTTGATTAACAAACTTTTCCTATGCGTGCAGCTTCAGGAAGCATTTGAATGCTCCTGATTCTGTGCCAAATCTTCATGTAAATGCTAAGAATAAATTAATTTATCAGCTCAAGACATTGTTACTATTATGATTTTAATGCCTCCTGGTCCCGAGCTGATAAAGCATTTAAGAGTTAGAGTGCTTGGACTTGCCCTCTGAATACCATTCAGTACCTGGTTTTACATTATATGGCAGTCTGGCTACGATTGCCTCTGGCAGTACATCAATAGCAAATTAAAAGAAAACAAAACAAAACAAAATAAAACAAAAACAAAACCACAACACATTAATAACTTCAAGGAGTACTTCCTTTTATCAGTAATGACATAGTGCTTCAACATTAAATCTTATATGACATTAAACAGCTAAGAAAGAAAAATTGAACCTAAGGCAACAATTTCACTTAAACTCTTTTAAAGATGTAATTTAGCAACATGAATAGTTCCAAACAAGAAGATCAGGATTGAACAGAGAGAGGTTAAACTACTCTGTCAGGGAAGAAACCTACTTTGCAGATTTTTTGTGGATAATTACATATCTATTTACATTTTTATGATAGTTATATGCCTTAAGGACAATGCCTACTTTTACCATAGTGATTAAATTTAGAATCACCCAGCAGCACGGTACACGGAGAAACATTAATATATCTAATCATAACACTTTTGAAGTAACAATGTAAAGTCTTACTCCACTGGAATTTCTTGTTCTTAATCCACAGTTTGATGTTCTCTCACTAGTAATAGGTCTTATAAAGCACTTCTCATGGGTAGATCTGAATGCTTTAATAAGAAGGTCATTGCTGCTACTCCCATTTCAGAGCAGGTGAAACTAAGGGACATTGAGGTGATAAGGTTTGTCCAATGGCAGTGGATGACCTACTGCCACAAGCTGCAGAGAAATTAAGATTTCTATGTGAATTCTACCCCAGTGCTGTTGGATTACTCGGCATTTTATCTGACCTACAAGAAAATCTGGTGTCGTACAGTGTAGTTTGATAAGTATGGATATTCTGAAGTGAGCTGGGGAAGGAGTGGATTGTCATAGAGTATTGCCTCTTGTAAAGTGTGGGTTGTCTCAGCCTTCAAGAGCCTTCCAGCTGTGCTATCACACATGTGAGTCCAGAGATAGCCTCTCTCCTGCACCATTTATGTCTTTCAGTCCAATTCCCCTCACAACTCTTGTCTTCCAAAAAAAGATGGTATGAGACTCTCTCTGTGATCCCCACAAGTCAAGTACAGCAATTTCAAAGAGAATATCACACTGTCATAAAAAAGAATTTTAAAGTGCTGTTTGCTTCTGTGCTGCCTGAGAGGGCTGGGAATAATCTCTAGCTGTGATGACAGAAAATCTTTGTTGTTTTCTGAATGCAATCTTTAATATAGTCAACGGAGAAGGCAAAAGAACACACTCCCAAGCTGTGAGCTGGCTAGGATTTGGGAGTACTCACTAAAACTTAATTTTCTTCTGATAAGAGTGAGAAAAAGAAATTCAAAACTTAGCTGTCTGAAAAGACAAATTCACGAGTTATAATGTGCAAAATATTATTTTAATGGCTGCAGAGGTTGCTTTCAGATGTTTGCTATCCTTCACTGTAAAATTTGTCATATGAGTAAAATTATATTGAGACACCAGCAAGTCAAATACTCCCAGGTTAACTGTTACTACCCAGCACCAATGTTAATTCTTTAATAAATCAAGGCCAGCATGTTCCATGCAGTCACTAGGTGGCACTCCATAATATGCAGATATTTATTTATCTGCAGTACCGTCCCTAAGAGTGAGTTTTCTTCTCCCAAAACACATTTTTCTTCTATTTTATCTTCTTTAGAGAGACTGAACACAGATACATCAAATAACCCAGGAGACTTTGAGCAGCAACAGATCAGAAGCTTATTGATGCAACCAAATTGTGCATATGCAAGCTTTGGCAATTACGTCAAACAAACAAACCAAAGCTCTGATGCATAAGGCAAACTGAAATACTTCTGGCTTTGATTGGTAATAAGTTCTTCAGTAGTCTGGGAAAACAAGAATGCAAATCTCATTCTTTCCATTATAATGCATTATTTTTCATCATTTCAATGTTATTCAGAGTGCTTAGGAGTAAGCTGTGCTGTGTCATTTCCATGTTGCACATCTCAACATCCAGTCCACTTCACCTGAGAAGTTTTAAGGATTCTTTTTAAAGTCGTTCAAGATTCATGGATGTGTACTGGTCTGAGATGAAATGAGCAGCTATTTTTTTCACCAAGCAGGAATTCACATTAAAATAAATAAATAGATTTATCTTTTATAAGTTCTCTAGGTTACTCTAAAGAAGCAATTTCTGTAATGATTAAGTGGAGATCTTGATGTAGACTGGAGATTTTGTTCAAAAATTTCCCTAAAATGAAAAAAAAAAAAAAAAAAAGAGAAGGAAGAGCTCATTGCTTAACACCCTACATTAAAATGAAACCTCTTTCAGGTGCTATATGGGATGAAAACTAATTCTATAAAAAATAGAAAAAAAAAATCTGTCAATGTAGCCCCGTAAGCTGGGTCTCTTGGGGGTCAGATGGGCCTCAATTCTGGCTCAAGGAAATGTGCATAAACTTCTAGCTGGCAGCATGGATGTGCTCTCATGTATATGTGTTTGCCTGTGAAGTAGCAGAAGGATTAGACCATCCCTGACAGGCGCAGACTACAATTGTGTTGACTCAACCATACAGTAAAACCATAAATATATTGTATAGTGCTATGTAGAAAGAAATAGATGAAGATAGGGATAGATGTTCTTTGAAGGCTTCATCGTTGATGCATCAGTTTTATCTTTAGGACCAAAAAGATTTTGAGTTTTTCGTTGCCACATAAGTTTACAGCAAGAATTCTTAACAAAAAAAAAAAAAAAAAGTAAAAAAATCTAAGATCAAGTTGGTATGAAGAATGAAGTGACAAATAAGTACTGAAAAATAACTGTTTTTCATCATTAACATTTTTTTCAGACATAGGCACAGTCCTGAAAGTTGTGAGTATCACAAAGGAGAAGTGGACTAAGGAGGAGGTGGTCCTGGAAGAACTGCAGATATTCAAGGTAAAGCGTTAACAGCCACAATATCAATTAAATATTATTCAGGGGACTTCGAGGTCCAAATTGGCTTCATCTGTCCTGTTGGTTGTTTACTGGAACTAGTTCAAGTTTCCAGAGGGACACCATAAATTTTTAAATGCCTTGGTAGTCTTTGGGTAAGTCAATTGAAAAAAGTCCAAAACCAAACAGACCATGATTTTTCAAACTCATAGAAAGTCTCACCCTGCTTTGTTTTAGTTTGCAAGCTTACTATAAGCCTATATTTTTAATGTTTATTATTTTCTTTTTAATGCACATTTTTCTATTGTCTCAGTGTTGGGACTATTTTAGTACAATTATTTGTATTTTTAAAACAAGCAAACAAACAATGTTGAACAGATGTAGATAATTTTTTTAAAAATAATAACTTTGGGAGCTGAAAAAATATAGAAAGTAAAACAAAGTCAGTTTTGATTATCAGTGCTGACTCAATGTTTTTGAGCATTTTGATTTTGTTATTCTTATTTTGTGATAAAGAAGAAAAGTAACTATAACACTACTAACACCAATGACTTCTTCATAAACACAGCTTGTAAAAAGGCCAAAACTCCTTTCTGTTGCATGGGCACAATTTTTGATTAACCTCATTGCTGGTGAGGGAGCTGACATTAACATACTGTTGCAGTAGGAAAATGAAGTCCTGTGTCTTCCCTACTGATTTTCTTTTCCATTTAGTAGCTGCTTTTTCATTTTTCGCATTCTTGTTTTGCTTGCTTCCCACTCTATATGGGTCTTCAGTTTTCACCTTGCTTTTTCATCAAGTTTTATCCGCATCCTTGGTATTTTGATTACTTTCTCACACATCCTCTCTCCCATGCACTGTATGAGGTCTTAGCCAGAACTTCTGCCCATATTAAATATATGAATCTGGCACCTAGAAACAGAGTTTTCCAAGCCTAAGAACAGGAACTTTAATAATTATTTCGAAGAGTGTATTTCTTCACATGCCTTTTGATATGTCATGTGTGTAATGAAACTTTGACTTAAAGGGTCTCTATGTCTTCTTCCTACTGTCTTGGACACCAACTATAAATATCACTCTGAAAATACCAGGATTTCTTAGTGGCCTGCCAAGTAATCAGCAGTTTCAGCATGTGCACTGATTTGCTGCATTCTTAAAACTGAACGTCAAGGACAAATGTACCATATCATATTTAAAACAAAAAAGTTATTTTTTTTCTTCCTCAGCAGACATTCCTTCACTTTTTTATTGTTAACATTTATAGCTGTTACCCCTATGTTTTTGAATCCAGAAAATTGAAGGGGGTGAAAGGCTGAAAAAACATCCCTTATTTCCTCTGACTGCATTAACAATAGGCTTAAATTAATCATCTTCTATTAGGCAATTGATAATACTTCAATCTTTATCCTCTTCTTACAACAGTCACCGGCAAAAATTTTGCTGTATCTCATAACAGTGAAATGCATCCTGTTGCAGAGGATCTGCCTATGTATCCCTTAAATGCCATTAAGCCTTTCAAATAGTGTTTAATAAGAACATAAGTTGATGTGAAGGCTCAGTGCCAGTCTCTAGGATGGGGTGGATTGCCAAACTCTAAGAATTAAAGTCTGTTTCTTCATAAGCAGCAGGGACAATTTATGAGAGGTGGTTTTGGATGCAGGAAGTTAATGATTTCTGGGGTTTTGCTTTAAATATTTGTTTAAATCAAGCAAATTGATCTGTAATTTTATTTACTTTTTTATGATAAGTTATGTACTCTTTAATTAAGACCAGGAAATATGTAAACTAACACACCTTACTAATTCATTTTTCAGCACCCTTCATTTATCTCGACCATGGAGATTTCTCAGAAGCAGGTAATCACAAATTCATTTAATTCCTGCAGGATATATGCTACACTGAACATCTAGCTTGTTGTTTTCAGTTGATGCCTGTTATTTACTGGCCAGGCTTTCCATGGGTGACTCTTAAAATGTATCTGAAAAGAAGGAGATATGTTTGAACTTGTTTGCTTGCCTAATTCACATTTGCTTACAAACAGGAATTTGTATACCTAAGCTAGCAATGGAAACAAATCTTTAGTCATATGGTAGTGGGTTTTGTGAATGAAGCAAATGCACGTTCATTTTCCGGACACTAGAAATACTTTTCCCTTTACAACCTAATAATAAATTATTATTACTATTATTGTTGTTATTTTTATTAGTAGTCAAGAGAGATCAGGGACTCATTCTACTAAAATTTGTGTGCACACAGACTGAAAAACAGTCCCCCTCATCTAAAATTGCACTCAAAATCTGGGTGGTCCAATCCTTGCAGTCACAGGGGCCCATCCCAACTGGGAATCTCCTGATGGGAAGTGGCTTTATAGCAGCTCTGAGCTTTATGATGGATACATACACATTCGGGAGGCAGTGTGACACCAGGGCCATCCTTCCCTGTCCCACAGAGGTGACCAGAGCAGCTCTGGCACAATGTGCCTCCTTCACACGGCAGGAGGTATTTTGCCGTTCAGGCACGAACAGCACAGCTGGGTTCCATCTCCCCTGGAAAAAGGTGGCAAGCCAGCTGGAAGTACTGCATGAGCCAGCTCTGGCTCAACAGCAAGCACTTGGACCACCCTTGTCTCAACAGGCAATCTACTCACATGTTGAGAGAGGGAAATAATATTATCCCCATACTACCTAAGGATCAGAAGCAGAAGATGAAGTTTTATTCATGCAAGGTCATCCCTAGTTCCCAGATTCTTAACGTCATGACTATCCAGCCACTCTTTTTTAAACTTGTATTAAACCATTCTTTTCATTGCTTGCTTCTGATTTTTTATTACAGCAGAAATCTGGAGGTGTAAGGGTGTTGAGTGCTGGTGTCTGTCCAGGACTGTAGTCCCCTTTCCTCCGTGCCGTGTTGTCAGGGATGGATGGGGACTGGCCAGTTCACACAGAGCCCTGAGAAATATTTAATGGCAAAGGAGGAATTCTATCTTGTTTTGTAAAATCTGGGGCAAGGTTGAAAGTCTGCAAGTGTGGCATTGAAGCAGGGAACTTTTTAAATGGGCTACTTGAACAACACTCCTAATTCATTCGTTTTGCCTGATTTGCAGCAACAATTGTACATTGGTTCCAGGGATGGATTGGTTCAGCTCTCTCTGCACAGATGTCACACGTATGGGAAGGCTTGTGCAGACTGCTGCCTTGCCAGAGACCCATACTGTGCCTGGGATGGAAACTCGTGTTCCAGATATGCTCCTACTTCTAAAAGGTAAGAAAAAGAAATATACAACATGCTGTAAAAGATCTTGCTGTTTGCAAGAATTTTAGAGGTTCCCAATCAGAACTTGTTGCCTTTTTACTTAGCATATCATTTGCCTTAAAATCTGATCATAGTCTGGCCATGTTTCACATTTCTGCTCAAAGAGCTGTGAAGACCACATAGCTTTGTTTAAATGTGTATGACAGTAACTCAGCTAGTGCAGCTAACATCATAAATCCATCACTTTCCTTTTTTATGCTGAATGCTTTAAGGTGTGAAATACTCAAACGGAGTTTCAGGTTGTGGCTGACTCTGCCCAAGATGCAAGAACTTTCAAGCTTTGGCTTTTTGCATAGGACATCATCATAGTTATAAAGTGGTATTTAACCTAGAATCCCAGAGTGGTCAATAATAAAATACTCTTAATTCCCTGATCTAAATGAAGAAGCTGCTTCTGTCTGATTTAACTAACCCACACAACTTGAGTCAGTGTCACTCTCATCAATTGTATTTGAGGTCTAGCCATGAGAGGGAGACAGAGATTCAAGTATCGTGATTTTACCACATCCAGAGCAGGTTTTTCACAGTGAAAGAAGCTTCATCTGAACTTTCTGTACTCACCAGCTAGGACAGAGCACGCAGGCTCTAGCAGTGCAGTATATTAGTTGCTGGATCTGTTTCTTGGAGTTCTTGGCTGATTTAGCCAGAGGTCTGAGCTTGCTTGTTGAGACAGGGTCCTCCACAGCCTCTTCATTCCCCTTTGGATGAAGCCTTCCTGACAGTAATCACTGCAGTGAAGGTCAGGGGCTGTAATCTGAGTTCAGGCTCTGGAACAAGGCTTTCTACCTTAGAGGTTATAGGGCTAGAACCCAAGCAATCAGACAAACCATTGAAGTTGATGACTCATAGGTTATCGTGTCATGGTGTCAAGGAACTTTATGTGTTTTCCCCCAAAGCCAAAGCAAACTAAATTCAGAGAAGCGTAAATGAAAGGGGAAAAACAAATGTTCAGGCTCACTGAAAAGTTAGTGACACATGAGGCTTGCTGAAGCCTGAGGTGGTCTGGGACATGGAGATAGATGGTCCATTCTTTTTAACAGATGTGCAGTTTGGTGGGAAGGCAGAAGTCTGTTGCTCCAAAACAAAGGATGGGTGACTGGCCTTAGGAATCCTGCAGTAGATCAGTTACTTGAATATTTTTCTTCTGTGTAGCAGCCTGTGCTTCCAGCATGTCTACAGCTTTTACCACAGTGGACAGCTTGGCCTCAGGAACCCGTTCTCCTGCTGAGACATTGCTCTGCACATAGGAGGTCCCACTCCTGTTATCTCCACTGTGGCTTTGAGGGAGGAACCAGTTCCTGCATGGGTCTCCAATTCTTCTACTAAAACAAAAAATTACTTTTTTTTTTTTTTTTTTTTGTAGCTCTTGGGAGATAAATGCAATCATCCAGAGAGGAAGAATTTTATTTTATTTTTTTTTTCTTTTAATGTTATTACACTGAAATTACACTAAATCACAGTAAATCTAAGTAACACACCCAGGGATTAGCAGGCAAGTTAGTACTGGAAGGAAGCAGGTCATCTCAGACCATTGTCTCAAGCATTTTTGCTATCTGTAAATATGAAAGATAATCAGATTTGTCAATTGTTTGTTACCAAGCTAAAACATACATTTTTCTCTATTTTTTCTCTATTTTAGTGTTTGATTTACTAGTGAGTATTACCTTGGGTTGATTCTAAGCACAATTTTGAATATCATTTCTTGAATCTCAGATCTTTTCCATGTGATACAACATTAAGTATGTTTTTAAGTATTTCCAAGACAGTCCACCCCAACGGGAGACCCGTGCTCCATGCTCCTACAGCAGGTTTAGATGTTCTTTCTGTCACTATATTGCATACTTTTTGTTCTAGGCAGAATTTTTTCTCTCGCTTTTTCTTTTTCCCCTCCCAGTGGTTTTCCCAAATCACAGGCTCTTCTCTAGATGTCAATTGTACAAATCTCTCTAGGCCACATGCTGCTTTGAGGGTGAGGCTGGTTTTAGTTAAGACCGTAATTGTCAGCAGTAGGGTGGGAGCAATGTGAGTCCACATCTGCTGAGCTCCTCTGTATTTTGTTGTTGAATTCCAGCAATTATGCCTGAAGTGTTACAAGTTTGCATGCTTTTCCCATAGGCGAGCCAGAAGGCAAGATGTCAAATATGGAGACCCCGTTGCACAATGCTGGGATGTGGAAGACAGTGAGTGTTTTGCACCTTTCTTTGTCTTTTGTCATTTTGACAACAGAGTTTGCTGTAAGGGTCTCTGTGTGTGAAGACTTGCTGAGCTCAACAGAATAACATCATTAAAGTGATTGCCTTTCCCATACTTCATACATATTACCCTTCCTGCACTAAAATTTTCAGAGCCAGGACTGATAAGGGACAGCTGGCATGGGATGGAACCCTCACATGCCCTATGGGCGATGCTCCCCAGCACTCACCCAGGGCAGGGAGAGGTGCCCGTGATGCAAAAACATCACACATGTCCCTACAAGTAGCTACTGGGACTTGTGATGTTTCATTCAGAAACAGGGGAGATAATCCCGCGAGGAAACCCAAAAGGGCAAATGGGGAACATGCCATCTTCCCCCCCCTTGACCACATACACTTGACACAAGTCCCAAAGCCCAACTCCAGCTGCCAAACCAGCCCCTTCCCCTTCCTGCAGCTACTTAAATGCTCCTGTTATTAACAAGAGTCTACCCCCTCACTCCCTGTCAGCTCCCCCCCTCCCTTTCCCACACCCTCTTTTCAAATGCCAAAAGGTCTGGCTTGCTCCTTTGGCAACGGCAGCACTTCTCTGACAGCAAGCACTGTCAGTATGAAATCCTGCGGTTGCACGGCAATCTCTGCGGCAGCGTAAAATAAATGAAAAGCATTCAAAACCAACCTCGGGTTTGTCTGGGGCTCTTCTAGCCACTTATTAAAGTGAACAACCCAGTCAAAACAGTATTGATTGTATTGCTGTGCTGAACATTTGATTTGGGACGAGCCACGACTTTCCATTGATCTCTGGTTATTTTTGTGCCACTGTGGTGTTGGATGCCTGCCTCAGATCTCGACGAGAGTCGCTGCAGAAATCAGAGCTGCTTGCCACAAGATCAAAGACTTAACTCTGTTGCACAGTACAGAAGGCTCTGACTGTACATGTGTGCACTCACTGCTTATTATGGCTCTCCAAACAATGGTATCTGAGACTGTGCAAAGCTCAAGGTTAAAGAAACCCTAGCAGAAAGGCTGACAATGTCACATTTTCTGGGAAGGATAAATAGATACTGGAAGAGTTGGCTTTACTAAACAAATGTAAAAGGACTTAGTACAGAAATTAGTATTAATCCTTTGCCCTGATGTAGCGTCACCAATAGAAATTTTATCCATCTGGGGATGACCCCTGTGCACCATAAAACCACAAAGCTGACCTGTGGCACTCCAGGCTCTTGGCTTATTTATGCCATTTGCCATAATTAATAACATTATGGCCCAAAAACCTATTTAAATTCAGTACTCCACTGTGTCAGATTCTCTCCCAGAGACTTCATTGGCTGCATGAAGTTGTTTGGCTCTACTGAAATCTCAGTGGTACAGTGAAATAAAAGAAAAGTATTTAACATGGAGAGCTTGAATTTCTAAAGACCTCATATAGGTACTTACTATACTGAAAAAACAATCCAAAATTGTGTTCATTTTGCTTTTGAACTAACTTTTGATTTAGGAGACACCACTGCTTTCACATTTCTGTTATTGGCAGGGCATAAGAAACAGCTTTAGACTGATGATAAGGTAGATAAGACACAGATAAGACAGACTGGAAAGGGAAATAGAGATGCAGAGCTTAGAAATTACTTGCTTAGGTTTACAGAAGGCCAAGAAAGGAGACCAGATCTGCTCATGGCTTATTCAGTGTTTGGTCTGAAACATACTACAGAAGATTTCAAATTATACTGAGGGAATGTAAACTTCAGTTTACTTTTGTCCTGTGACTCCTTTAAAGTGTTTGTGATGAACAAACTGGACTGTACAATCTACCTTTAGCAGCTTTACCTCAGATTTAGTAGTTGCATTACTTAAAGAAAAAATACAGGTCAGATTTTAAATTCCTCAAAGGCGAAAGCCCCAACTTTAAAATGGAGCGAGCTCATGATATAGGTTTTATTGACCTCCTTAAAAACCGGTTGCACTGAAGGAAGGTTATCAGCCGCCTCTAAATCCTCATAGTTATAGTTTAAGCTAAAAGTTAAGTTTCCTTTTGCTTTTTTATAATTCACTCTTTCTCATAGCATCTGTTCTGAATCAGGCTATTTTCCCATTGCTTTAAAAAGCAGGTCAGGGTTAATCTCCTGTACCATGTTTGCTTTCCAGGCATTAGTCATGAAACTGCTGATGAAAAGGTGATTTTTGGCATTGAATTTAATTCAACTTTTCTGGAATGTATTCCTAAGTCCCAGCAAGCCTCTATTAGGTGGTATATTCAGCGCTCTGGAGAAGAACATCGAGAAGAGGTAAGTTATAGTCATCAAGGAAAGTTTCTCTATAGAGAATCCAGCTAAGCATTGAAAGGCAGGAGTTATTGGGATTAGTTGATATTTTACTTTTCTTTGCCTCACCTTAAGTATCACATAGCATTCTGGTATCATAATTTGGGGCATACAGTGGGGAAGAGAGAAGCCATTTGCACTCTGTCATAAGCAGATTTAGATATTCATTTTGACTTACATGCTCATTCTATTAAAAATAAAATAGGTTTTAAATAGGAGTAAAAAAATCAAAGTACTGGAAAAAGAGCCCTTTTGTCCAGTAATTAAGGCAACAACCACTTCTGTAGGCAAAAGTATGTTCAAACCCCTTTGTTTTAATAAAACCCCTGTTCCATTTGCATTCCCTTATCATGTTGAGCAGCGTAGTTAAGAATTGCACGTGTGGCTTGCTGCTTCCCTCCATCTCTCCCCAGAGAAGGAATGGTCTGTGCAGTAAAAAGGTTTTTATTTGCTTTTTTCTTGTTAGTAGAGTCTGAGAATTTTTCTTAAATGGCACTATGTGCTGACGCAGAGATGTCAAGGAATTGCACCTTGTGTCTGGAATAGGAAGCACTGAGACTTTTGATGACCCCTCACTCCTGCAGGAGGCAAGTTTGGGGTCCTCACTGCTGGAGAAGCCCTAGAGAATCTTCCAGGTCCTTGCATACCCTCTGCACAATTTCCTGCTGGTTCCTGTCTGAGCTTGTGACAAAGGAGCCCTCTGACATGCCCAAAAGGTCAATGTGCTGGGACTGATTTGGACTGGGTTTGAGTGAGTTTCAAACCTCAGGAGTTTCCATAGCCTTTTTCTTACATGAGTGATTTTGCATGTGTGGCCAAGTCCTGCTGTGATGGCAACCATGGCAACGAGGAAGGGAAAAGAACTGTCCTTTCAAATGAGCTGGTCCCAGGTGTTAGAGATGCTTTTTTGTTAAATGTTCATCCAAGACAAAAATTAGTTTCAATGACAGGAACTGTCAAACACCTAATGAGTCATCCACTCTCAATGATAATTCATGCTATACAACTTCTTGAGTGCAGAAAGTGTTCTGGTTCTTTCTAAAGGCTGGGGAGATGCAGATCAGGGTAGGTACCCATCAGAGTATCACCCCTGGGTGAGATGTGACTCATGGCAGTAGTTCCCAAGTTGCAATCCCAGATATGTCTTGTCCCAGAAAGCCAGAGTAAGGTGATATAAGGCACTTTTGATTTTCCACCAGATAATACCAAAAACCCTAACAAGGTTGTATATTTGCTACAGTACTTTTAATTTACACTCTTTCTTTTACTCATGCTTTGGATTTGCAAAGATTCTTTCCTTTCCTGACAATTAAAACTTAATTTATCTATAGACAAAGTGCTTTCCACTACATCTAGTAAACACCAAAGAGATCACTCGTTTGAAATGCTACCTCTTACCTCCATTACAGTCCGTAACTGGAAAAAAAAATAGTGACCTTCCTGTCAGCAGGCCAAGGATGTTCACAGCCACAGGTGGTTGAAGTATGTAATATTTCTGTATCATAATGCGTCACATTCTTAAGATCTGAAAGCATTTTTGAAGGGGTGTTTCCAAGTTCTATCTGTATCAATTTAGGAAAAAAATATCAGTTAATTTTCTCATAAATCACAGGTTTGGATATGCCTCTGAAGGTCAGGAAGCTAAGTTTAAGATACCTTTTAAGATACTGCAGGTCAAGCCAACATCTGAACACGGGGCAGGCTAAACCTATACCACATAGCCTAACTTCAGGCCATACTATTTTTTGCCATGCTTTGTATTTCCAAAAGGTTTATTGTGGCAGTGACCTGACCCCTGTTGCTTATTCTGAGCCAAATATCAGTTACCCAGGTAGGATGATGCCCAATACTGCAGAACTTGACCCAGTGTGCCAAGGATATGAACATTGAGAGAGAGTCAGGGAATGTGTGCACGTGTGTGATGGCATTTGAGTCTCCAGCAAGCACACAGCATTCCATCTTCACACATTAGCAGCCTTCCACTGCAATGTTTACTGGGCTTGCTCTGTGTAAACAGTCTGACATCTGTATGAGAAAAGTAAAGCTTTGCTAAAAGGCTAGATTAACCATTCAGGCAAATTTAGAAGAAAATTTGAAAGAGAAATCTGCAGACAGATTTTCTACTTTGTGACTACTAACAGTAGGTGAGTAACTTCTTACCACATATGGTCCCTAAAGGCATAGCAGTGTTTCTGTGATCTAGCTTTGATAAAATAGAAGTTGGAGCACATATTCTGCAACTCCTTGGGGTGGTTTTGTTAGTGTTTTGTTTTTGTGTTTGTTTTTTTTTACCAGTCTTTAAAGATAACAGTCTATATAAACACAGATGCACTTAAAGACAATGTATAGCTATTAGTTTTGTTCGATTTCTGTCAGAAAATTCTTAGAGTGACAGAATTTCTAGTATTTTGACCCAGGTTAGTTCCAAGGTCCTAAGAACTTTAACTCTTTCTGAGCAAAGTCAGGCTCAACATCTCAAACCATCATATTGGGAGATAATATTTTTAGAAGGGGAAATATAAAATAAGCTTTTCTGGTTATTTTTTAAGATAAATATATTAATCTAGAAATGTCACATCTTGAAATGCATCCACCTAAAGCTAAATTCCTAATTTTATATATGGCTGCTTAAATAAATGGCAAAGTCAGGAGAGATATTAAACAGTCATTCCTCCTATTAAATAGAATAGGATATTAGGAGGTTAGAATGTTAATCTCTTGTTAATTTTGGGATCCAGAAATTGAGATTTCCAGGTTTTCTAATTTGACTTAGTGAAAATGAATTCATTGACATTAGAGCCTAATTGGAGGTCTTCCTATAAAATCCAAAGATAGGCAGAGTAATTTATTTTATTTTCAAAGTATTTCAATTTGACAAAAATACCATATGTGGCAGAAACAGTGTGGTCATAGTGTGTAGTTTGATCTTTGCTCAGCCCACGCCTTACCATAACTTTTCCCATTGCAATTATATTTTCTGCTCTCTCTCTCCCTTCCTGCAGCAGATTTCTCAAATAACACTGTACATTATTTTAGTGCATGTCTTAGCTGTGTAACTTATTGTGATGACGATACCATGCTTTGCAAATGACTCCGTGCACCTGGAACTTAGGTTACGGACTTTTAGTTCCAGGGCTGGAACTGTAATATCTCAGCAAGTCTTTAAACCTGGCTTTACAAATCGATGGCTATGCAGCATCCAGGACATGTACTACAGCTTCCTGAGGGACGGAAAAGGGCAAAATCCAGACTAGATGGGAAGCGTTTGACCCAGCAGGATGTCCTCGACATTTCACCCTCAGGGTCATGGCTCAGAATGTGACTTCCAGGCAGAGCGACCTGTGGGGAGGGACAGGATCTCCTGTGGTACAGAAGCTGTCACCAGGTCATTTTGCTGCCAGTGGGAGTACATTTCCCTGTAGTTTGGGGCTGTTTTAAGGTCAGGAGTCAAATATCTAGTGCTTTTGTGTTTAGTGTTACTCACGCAATCGATCATGTTTGTTCCTGTGCATGCAGGGTTAGTCACTGAGATGAGGGAGAGCATTTTGGTGGCTGGAGTTCATAAAAAAGAACACAAAAAAAACCAAAACCAAGGACGTTGTAAACTGCTGGAGGTTTCTGAAGCTTAAACCAGATATTTATTTCTCCAAGAAATTCCTATGTGTTATGTTATGTATATAGAAGGTGTCAGGACTGCAAAAAACAAATGCATGGCTCCCTACAAAGCCATTAGTTTTGGTTCTCCATGGCTCTGACAAGTATTAGCCCCCCTGCTTTAGGCTGCACTTCACCCGAAGTCTCCTGTGGCTCCAGATCTGCCAAGCTGCCACCTCCCCTTGCAGGCGACAGAACAAGCCAAATGGTCTGAAGTGACAGATTCACTTTTAACTCTCTCCTTCCTGCTCTATTTGTACCTGGGAGTGAAAATAAATCCACCCAAAGGCAGAAGGACATTCCAGTTTCTTCTTCAGTGGTTCTCATCCTTTCCATATTCCTGCCCCACAGCCCCAGGCTGTGTTTTTCTGACAGACCCAGCTTAAAGGCCATCTGATGGTTTGGTAGGTATGAGAGTTTGACCAGCTCTTGGACAGGACATCTTGCCAGGCATAAGACTGTGACCTAGTTCCCCCATCAGAGCAAGATGTTGTTTCCATTCCACATTTTACCCAGACTGAGAAGACATTTTTTTCTGGTTATCCAAAACATAAGTTCACATATCCTTTAGTGGCTGGAGATTTTTGTTTTATGACAGTGATTTTCTTTGTTACAAACATCTGTTCAGCAGCATGTTGTGAAAAAAGGTCACAGATTCAGTGCCAGCCCTGAAATTTAAGAGTTGGATGAGAGCTGAGTAAGGAAGAGAACATACACCAAAGACTGAGTTTCTAGTAGTACCTTCTAGTACAGGAGAGTAGTTCAGTGCTTGAATCCTTAGGTTAATGAGAGATCAAGAGAGTGGGAAAAATAAGAAGAGATTCATTCTGCAGCCTAGGGACTACTTATAGCTCTCATGTTTTCACTCCTTTTTATTTTATTATATGACACACTGGCTTTCTCCTCCACCCCTAAACCCCAATACCTTGAGATTCTTAAGACTAATATTTTTAGCAGTTTCCTGGGAGGGAGAGTGGAAATAACTCTGAACTGAGATACAGCACGTGACATTTCTGCTTTGATTTGCATTTACTGGGGGGGAAATTTAGTTTTAGAATAAGAAGTTATCTTCATCTTGAAAATAACAGGAATCATGTGTCTCCATAATGACATTGTACCAGCAAATGTTCTTCATTTTCCTGGTGGCTTCTTGGAAAATAAATAAATATGTTAAAACAAATAAACAAATAAACAAACAAACAAAACCAAAACAAAACAAAAACACAAAAAAAACAACAAATTAACTCTACAGCTGTGTTAGAGTTAAATGATTGTTTCCCTAGTACAGGAGAAAGAAAGTAATGTGTAACAATAATGCCTCAAAAACCCAGAGTGATCTTTATTTCCAGGCAAATGGTGAGGACAAGCAATAGAGAAACAAAGACAAATGTAAATTCTCAGCAAATGTTCCTCATTTTCCTTTTTTCCCCCTCACAATTTGTTCAGGGGTTGCATCTAACCCATGATTAGTCCAGCTTTACCTCTAACATTTTTTCACATGTTGATTAATGAGGGAAGGCAGGCTTTGAAGGCACTTTCTTCTCCTAGACAGGTGCAGTGTTTTAACTGTGAAAGAGTTGACATGTGAATTATTTGTAAAGAGGGAACAATCTAAACACATCATTAGCAAAGGACAAAAGGCATTGACCTAACCTGGTGCCACAGCACTTTCAAATCCTTGGTTGTTTTCCAACTTACTGATTGTTTAAAGATTTGCCATCATTATTGGCAATGCTTATTTTTCCTCCATTGTTAAATCCAGCTTGTGAAAATTAAGTGTTTGATTTGCATGGAGATCTTTTCCTTTTGTCAAATATTGCCAGTATCTATGGCATATTCCATCCTTCATATAATGCAATTTAGGCAAACTTTAAGTACTTACAATGTTGATAAAATATTGTCAAGAAACTGCTCCCACTCCACTAAGAAAGGAAAGTTAATGGTAATAAATTGCATCATTTTTGTGGTTTATAATTGGTTCCCTATTGAACAAAACTATGTCTCTCATGTTTAATTTTTATTGTGTGCTCAAATTTAAGCACATGTCAGCAAGCTTTTATGAATTAAAGCCTTTGTGCTTCTGAGTTGTTAAATCCTATTTACAAATATTTTAGGAGAGTTATTGGTTATGACATGGGGGGTGGGGGGCAACAGTGAGCAACAATTGACCAAACTAAAATTGTGTCTTTTATCTAACTAGTCTTTTCACTCTTCTCAAAATTTAATAAAATATGTTTTACATCTATAGGTCAGGAACCAAAGAGCACATTAAGCATTCAAGTGAAAGGTTAAAGATCTACTACCAAGTAATGAAATGCCAGGTGTTTATGAAACTCCAGAGCCCTGTGGGGGAAAAAGTAGAGAAGAAAGTCAGGAAGAGTTCTGAACCTATGGGTAAAACAACATAAACAGGATACCAAAAAGAGAAGTGGGGGGAGGAAGCTGTAATGAAGTGTTGCTTAATACGTGTGAAATTGGAGCCATAATTTCATCTTGCCAGAGGATAAGAAAGGAATGAACAATGAAGGCACGGAGAAAGAGGAGGTGACAGTCACCGTAAATCAATATCCAAGGTTAACACAGGACATTCTGTAAGAACGCTGCTTCATTAAAAATAGGAATCGTGATGGGCTGGGATTAAGGGACACAACCAACAACTCTGTTAGCTTTTTCTGTGGTATCCCAAGGCAGAGGGGTGGCAACTCCAACAGTTAACACATTTAGGACTAGAAAGTGATGGCTGCTACACAAATGGTAAATAGTTATGCGTAGCAGGATGCTGGACTTGGGGGTCCAGTGATCTTTTCAAGTTTAGAACTGCCATTTTTCTGCCTTCCTTTCACTGAAAATAGGCAAAGCACTAGTGAAGACTCCTGGGACTGGCACCTAGCCAACCAAAACAGCCAGCTGGAGACCTTCCAAGTGTAGGAGGTACACAGCTGTCAAGACGCTCTAGACTACAATACTGGCAGAGCCACCGATAGGCAGATGCTACTGCTGCAATTGCATCAAGCCCTGAGCTCAAAGAGATCTGTCCTGTTTTCACTCAGACAATGTGGGAACTTGGTCTTTGCATCATGTCTTATGAAACCCAAATGTTGGGAAATTAGCTCCTTCTTCCCATCCTTTTCACTAAATTTCTCAAACTTGAGCCTTTGTGTTGACATGAAGCCCAGGCAGAACAAAGAGGGGCTTCCTTGTCATATCACAACAGCCAAGCCCCCGAGCACTCCCACCTGGCCCCTGCTCCTTTTTCTCTCTGTGGAGGACAGCACCACAAGGAAACACCTGCCCTAGACACATTTCTGCCTACAGCTACTTACTTGTGGATTCATTTATACATTCTATGCTCCTGTTTTTACTGTAAGGAAGGTACATTTACTTGGAATGAAGTGTCACTAGCTGATAAAATTGAGGATTACTGCCCTATGCTGTAGGTTCTGGAGAGGGAAAAGTGGTATTTTCTAGTCTGTCTTCCTGCTGTCTTCCGTATATGTGCTTGTGGCTTGACCATGATTTCTCTGGTTTAAAATCAGTGTAGTAAATCAAAAGTAGCCTGTGTTCATGTAGCACCTGTTGTCAAGACAATCGATTTTCCAGGAATTTCCTGAAATTAGTACGATTTCATCCTGCTGATGCCAAGTAGGCATGCTTGTCTACAGTTTACGAACAAGAAAACTAAAGCTCAGCATTGACCGACCACCGTCAACTGATGGCAGGAGCCAAAAAATATTTGGCCACAGAACCAGGCAACCAGAGCCGTGTTCTGACCAGGCTTTTGTAGCAGCTGATTTCTTGTCTCTGCTGCAGTCAGATCAATGGTAGTACACAAGCCTATATCCATCCATCAACATGTCTATCTGTTCATCTACCCATATACCTACGTATCTACCTATCTAATCTGTATGGTACTGAAGACTATTACAACTGATACAATAGTAAACCAAAGTTTTACTCTCTCTCTGTGCATATACTATAAATATGTGTGTATTGCTTTTTTTTTTTGATCTTTAAGTTCTCTCTCAAATCATTTAACCCTTTCAAAGTTTCATAGACGCTTAGAAAAGGGTAAAACCAAAAGCCCTGGAAGGTCATTTAATCCATCGTTTTGCTCCGAGAGACCCTATTTATTATGGATAAATACTAGTGAGTTAGAATCATAACAGATGGAGAATCATATGTATGTATACATTTTTTCCCATGGAGTAGAAAAGGGAATCGTGCAGATTTTTTACATAAAGAAACAGTGTGTAGCTTACCCACTGTGAATAAATCTAATTTAGTCATCTATATGCCTCCCTGATCTTCATCCTCTGAAGTCTGTGGAGGGTCAGATGTGCACTCTGGGAGATTTTCCAGATTCTGTGTTGGTTCTCTCTGCTCCCACTCCTTAAACCCACTGCTCAGCATTATGCTGGAGTTTTTCTACATGATAACAATGCCACCAGCAGTGCTGAGGCTCCGTTTAAAGCTCAAGCTTTGCTGCAGGCTGAGCAAGCAGCACTCGAGGTCCTTTGGTGCTGTTGAGTGCTACAGCCTCTGTGTGGCAGCAGAACATAGCGTGCCTGGGAGGTGACAGATTTGGACTAGACCAGGATCATTTTCAAAGGAAGTGCTGGTGTTGGACAGAGGGAGTTAGGCCTCTGCTTTCTACTTCCACCTCTGCTACTAATTTTTATATGGTCTTTGGCAAGTCACTTACCTTCTATGTTCCCCAGCTGCAAAAATACTTAGGTGCCCAGTGCCCCATCATGTGGACTTTTTTTTTTTTTTCTTTTTTATGGGGGGTAGGAGGGAGGCAACTTAAGCATTTTTTTGGACTTAGGTTATTTTGGAAATAATTTTCATATCACCAGATATATAACTTACCTGACAGTGTTATTACTCTAAGGTGCACCTTATTTTTTAACCTGTGAGGCTTGCTGCATTTTTTGAAATATTTCCATTTGTAAAGGGAACTGCAGTTCCACGTTGACAGACTTCAGCTCTCACTTGCAATCTCCTCTTTATTTCTTTTCTTTTTTCTTTTCTTTTCTTTTCTTTTCTTTTCCTTTTCTTTTCTTTTCTTTTCTTTTCTTTTCTTTTCTTTTCTTTTCTTTTCTTTTCTTTTCTTTTCTTTTCTTTTCTTTTCTTTTCTTTTCTTTTCTTTTCTTTTCTTTTCTTTTCTTTTCTTCTCTTCTCTTCTCTTCTCTTCTCTTCTCTTCTCTTCTCTTCTCTTCTCTTCTCTTCTCTTCTCTTCTCTTCTCTTCTCTTCTCTTCTCTTCTCTTCTCTTCTCTTCTCTTCCCTTCCCTTCCCTTCCCTTCCCTTCCCTTCCCTTCCCTTCCCTTCCCTTCCCTTCCCTTCCCTTCCCTTCCCTTCCCTTCCCTTCCCTTCCCTTCCCTTCCCTTTCCTCTTCCTTTCCTCTTTCTCTTTCTCTTTCTCTTTCTCTTTCTCTTTCTCTTTCTCTTTCTCTTTCTCTTTCTCTTTCTCTTTCTCTTTCTCTTTCTCTTTCTCCTCTTCGCTCCTCCTCAGTTCTTCTACACAGATCTGAACAATAAAATAATTGTACAGAATTGTATTTTTCTAAACTCATTGGGTACTTTGATCACTTTTCAACAAGTTAAAACCAGGATCAACTTCCTTTTGTAAAACCCAGTTGAAGAAGATCAGGATCACAGCATTCCACTTTAAAAATCACTAGTAGAATTGATTTTAAGTGTAATAGGTCCTCAGCACTCCAGATATATAAAAGCACCCTTGTCTATTGGGTGCATTACAGAAACCTCAAGAAGGATAGTTTAAAAATGAATGGGATTTGTGGAACTAAATAGCTACCCTTCCTTGGAGAATCCAGTCTAACTTATTGCATGTTAATGTGATGAGTATTTGAAGGGTGTCCTGGTATGCATATGCCCCACTGTGTGCTGGCATCTGAGGGACAGACCACGTCATGTGCCAGCCAAGCATTTTCTCCACCTCAGTATTACACTGACACATGTTCTGTTTTTGCCAATGAAGCTCACGTATCTCATTCTTTTTTGTCCAACCCCACAGCTGAAGGCTGATGAAAGAATCATCAAAACAGAGCATGGGCTGCTGATCCGCAGCTTGCAAAGAAAGGATGCAGGAGCCTATTTCTGCAAAGCACAGGAGCACACCTTTGTCCACACCATTGTGAAGCTGAATTTAAATGTCATAGAGAATGGGCAAATGGAAAGCACTCAGAAAACTGAGGACGAGGAGGGTCGGGTGAGGGATTTGCTGACGGAGTCTCGGCTGAGGTACAAGGACTACATCCAGCTTGTCAGCAGCCCCAGCTTTAGCCTGGATGAGTACTGTGAACAGATGTGGCACCGGGAGAAGCGGCGGCAGCGGAACAAAGGTGGTGCCAAATGGAAGCATGTGCAGGACATGAAAAAAAAGCGAAACCGAAGGCACCATGAACCAGCCAGGCCTCCGTCTACATAGTTTGTAAATGCTATTTAAAGAAAGGACATTTTTCATGAAAAAAAAAAAAAATACTGTGTTCTGGTTTTGTGCATCTTGCCTATGAATTAGTACTGCTTCTTACTGAAATCAGATAACTCACCATCACTATTAATCTGTATGAGACTGTACAATGGGATTCGATACCAAATAAGATGTTCCTTATTGGAGTACCACAAACCAGGCAATAATGTCAAATACATTCACTGAGAAGAAAAGATGTACACTTTTAGCTAATTCCTGGGTAGCCTGAGGCTATGTGAGCTGTGTTCTGTACATCCTGCATAATTTTCATGTAGGATTTAGTGTCTGTGTTCCCATGTTAATATTTGATGCCATATTCCACCCCAGAAGTGGCTACATTTTAGAGGAGGGCAGATGTAACTCTAGTTCTTTGGCATCTTTCTGAATAAAAAGCACAGTAGAAATGTGTGACAGATCTGCAAAAATACCTGCTAATTTACCCATTGGGTTTGTATACAGGCACATGGGTGGGGTTTGTTAGCACAGAGATGCATAGCAAAAAATCAAATTAGGTATTGGCTTAGGGACAACATTCATTCTTCTTATGAAAAAAAGAGAAAGTGTAATCATAGTTTAAGAGAGTGGAATTATCGAGCATTGCTCACTAGAGTTTGAGTAGCCACCAGTTTGCAGTCCATCTGCTGAAATGAAATGTTGACTCTAATTGAAACTGCCACAGAGAGATGCTTGGGAGTAAATTTCCTAAATGGTCCATGGGAGGTATGTGCACAAATCCTATCAGCAAATAATAGGATTCCTGCCTGAATCTCTCCTATCTCTCCAAAGGCTTGGCTCTGACTGTTCCTCTGTCCCTTTTCCTAGTTTTGTTTTATGCAGAGGAAAAGAAAAATAAAAGACAAAAGCAAAGCTAAAATGAAAGACGATGAGGGAAATATTTAGTGACTGAGACCAGTGCTCTTGACACAGAGCTGACATTCCTCAGATGTGTGTATTCTTTGGGATTTTCTCCCAAAGGTCTTATGTATTTTTAAGTTGAAAATTTGAGTTGTTGGGACTAATACTTTTATTATAATAAAATAAAACAAAAGATGTCCATGTGTAAATAAAACTTGTAAGTTAGGAATTTGCTATATACCGTAATTTCATTTGTAAATTGTTCCTTGTTCCTTGGTTCATATTTTGGTTTTAAGAGTGTAAGTTTTCCCATATAAGCAAGAAACACTGGCCTCATTTTTATCTATTTTACATCAATGTGATTTCATTGATTTTATTCCTGATATGCAGCAACAAACACAAGCTCAAAATCAGGTCTACTGTCTCATAAATCACAGGCCCCCTTTCCTCTCTTCCATCTAACCTCCCTCCATTTTGCCTTTCGCGCCTTTTTGAGTGTGAAATGACAAATTAACCACCTCCTCACATGGAAGAGAGCTTTGATGAAAACCAAAATGACAGACTTTACTTGTTTCTCATGCATTCTACAGATCTTGAGAGCAAAGTCTGTGGGAAACCCCTGTAATTGGTGTGCACCTCATTAAGGAACCAAAAATGTTGGCTCTGAAAATTGTAGATCTGCCCTTGCCCATGCTAGTGTTTGTGTGCGCATTCAGTCCCTGATCTGTAAATGTGTAGATCCAATTTGCATCGTTGTTCATTTCCTCTCTGTTGAAAGTCAGATATGGTGAAATGTTTGTCAGATTTCAGAAAGGAATCTCAGCTTACCCACATTTCTTGTAAAACTCGAAAGCCGAGTTTGCATGTGTTGTATAAAAGCCAGCAACACCATATGTCATTAATTTTCAATGCTTTTTTTAATAGGAGATGTATGAGTTAATTAGGAGATATTAGACAGCATGCATACAATGCTTTGATAGTGTAAAGCACTGGGTGCTAAATATTACAAAATACGTCTGTGGGGAGGAGGGAATTTCTCAGCACAGGACCTTCAATCAGCAGAAAGACTGATGCTGAAGATACTAACCAGTTGTAGAACACTTTGAGAACACACAGAGAACTTTTTGGCATTTTTGCTGCAAAATAACATTGGCCAGGCATTTCACAAGAGGCTCGTCATTTTGGGTACCTTGATTTTAAGGCCAATTAAAACTAGTTAAAGGAGGTATGGGGGCGGGTATTAAACTACTACCTATAAAGCACCCTAAAACAGGGATACTCAATATTCTTGGCAGGAAGGTTATGTTGTCACTATACAGAACCTGACCAATTATTCCTTATTAGATTTTTATCAGTCCACAAAGTCCCATTTCTCTGACTTGGACATTAAGTAAATGAGTGGAAATACACCAAGGCTATGGAATAACAGGTGGTCTGCATTCGCATGCCCTGACAAATGGCCTACTTTTCTCCCTGGTGGTGACACAGTACTTCAATTATTGCATTTTAGGCAACTCTCATCAGATGTTTGCCTCCTTCATAAAAAAGCAAATAAATTTCTTCTTCCATTTTTTTTTCTCCTCCTTGAAAACTGAGTCATCTGATTTATGTTTACATATGATTGGGGGTATGTATTCTACAAATGAACCCCCCCCCCACTGACTTCACTAGAAGCCTGGGATGGCTAAGGGTCTCAGTGCTGGGAGCATTAGGTTTAAATGGTTGAATTAAAATGTTATTACTCTTAAAATCAACTTTTATTTCTTTTATTTTAAACGTTGTTGCAATGAGATTCTTCTTAAAGAAATGACCTCATCAGTCTGGGGTACAGTGGTAATGGAAAACCCTGAGTGAGATACAAGGCCTCTTAGCTCATAGGAAAGAAATTCAATATCCTCCAAAACAGTGTGCTATATTGGGTTTATGCCACCTCAAGGAGCATATTTAACAATACTGCATAGATAAAAGTCTGTATTTTGATACACTGGGTAAGATGTACACTATGGCTGGCAGGGCTAGCACAACTCCTCACACACAGCAGGTATCACACACGCAAGGAAGCTGAAGTACCTTGGAGAACAGGGAATGAGAGAGGCAGATCAGGGATCACTACAGGACATAAGATTTTGTTAGGCAGGATTCAGCAGTGCAAAGGCAAGAATAAGAGCAGAAGGGGCAGTGGGTGTTGCCACAGCCTCAAGTCCCAGAGAGGGGTTCAGAGGATGAGCTAGCCCAGAAACTGTAACAGTAGGTGAGCCCCCTCTTTTCAAATAATTTCATCTTCTGTATAATATAAATGCTCAGCTCAAAGTCTACTTAAATTTAAAATCAATGGTTTGGGGATCAGCTAGGCTGCTGCTGAGTTAAGATGAAACTGAGCCTTGCCACCTTCAAGAGTTCCATAAAAATTAAGTTTTGGTCAAGAGTGGAAAGAAGTTGCTTTCACCTTAATAACTATTGCTTTTAAACAGATCCCTTAGTGCATATGATATATCATAGATATTTATTTACATATTCATTCAACTGGGAGTCCAATTATTAATACATTATCTTTTCCTTCAACAAAACCTTTCCATTGACGTTACTTCAGTGCTGGGCTGAAGGGGTTTCAAACAGATTCTCAGAATAACCAGCACAATGTGAGATGTAGTTATAAAAACGCTGCAAACTGACATAAGCTTTAAAGCCCAACAGGGTCCTAAAATTTGTAGCTATCTTGCAGTCAGTTAAAATAAAACAGAAAGTGGGATTAGCAGAAAAAGGAATAAAGTATTAACACTTATTGTGATAAACTAGTTCTGTTACTGGAAACTGTTCCAACAACAGGTGTGAACGTGTGTTCATGCCATAAGCAAATACTTTTATCTCCAATCAATTGAACTTACATTCCTTGAGGTATCTAAGAAGCTGAATAATTTCTAGTTCATATGTAGATTTTGGACCTTCTTCTTATGTCACTAATAATGAAGTAATTAGGTTAATGCAAAATATTTCCTCCGATTCATGTGCTTTTGAGATCAGAAGACCCCTACAGCTCAAATGCTATGAACATTTTAATCTCACCATTATGGATATTGATCTACATTTGACATATCAGATAATGAATAATTATTTGTTATTGTTACATATTATTCACATAATAAGCCTGTGTCTCAATGCCTCAATATTTAATGAATACGGAAACTGAGTTTGCTACTGTTTTGTCATATGGGCATATGTGTACAGGAGTACATATACAAATGTCTTATTTTCTGTTCATTTTGTAACAGAGATTAATTTGCAAGAGCCAAATGTGATTTTAAGAGTCAGGCTTCAGCTCAGCTACCACTGACAGCAGAGATTAAAATCCTCCTATAATCTATTTTTCGTCTGGTAGTCAAATACTCAAAGCTAAGTGTTCTTCGGTAGAGTATTTTGGCCTGGTTCTATTTGCACACAGTTGTAGATGAGATGTGGAGGTCTAAGGAATTACATCTGCATGAATGGAAAATCAAGCCCACATGTCTCTCTAATATATTCTGTTACATTTTATAAAATTTAAATGGTCTCTATAGTAATATTTTACCATAGTGTTGTTAATATTACCCTGAACTATGCTTCTGTCATTAGCTGAAGTGTGACATTCTTTGCAGTTGTAATCCAGATTTTGAGGTTTGTAAAATAAGTTCATTACAGTAACAAAAAAAAAAAAAAAAAAAAAAGGCATGGGAAAAGAATTTGATTATAAACTCTAAAAGGCAAATTTGTGAGATTTTGTTTCTATGTATCAAAATAAGGGTTATCGTAAAACGTGTTAGAAATATCAGTATTTGTTTTCCTTTTTTGGTCAGGTAAGGATACACAATTAATTGTAATCTTGAGTTTATCACTTGCCAACATGTGGCTGAAACATCTGGTCTGATGGTTGTGGCAAGACTGGGTTTATATTTGCTTGTTGTTTTTTGGTTTTTTTCTTCCACCAGTTAAGCCCATTGTCTCCTGCCTTTGAGACTCTCTTGTCTGTCAGGTAACCCCACTTTTATATGAAGTAATACTACAGAATCTCATGTTTCCTTGAAATACGTACATTCCTACCAAGTCATAGTATCACAGATGATTACTTTTCTGAGCATCAGATTTTGCATTCAGTTGCAGATGCAAACCAAACACTGTGAGGTAAAGTGGAGACCAGATGGGCTTTTCATTTACAAAGGAAATTTTTGTGACTGCTGCTTAGAGCTCTTCTTTCTCCTTTTGCTTATGTGGCTGTTGTGTATAATTCTCCAATTTAAAATCAAAGTCTTTTGTGCTTTAAAGCATAAGATTTTCCACATTATATAGAAAAAAACAGAAGAATATATCCAGGTGATTTTTTTGATTGTGATGAACTGCTGATGAATAGTTTCAAAAAGCACAAGTCGAGGAATCATCGAGCCAGCCATAGATGGCTGTGATATTTGTAAGGACCGCAGACACATCTTAGTTTTGGTGGTGTTTCATATTGTTTCCTTTCTCTTATTGTATATAAGTGCTTTGGCTGTTTTGGTGGTGGTGGTTTTGTTTGTTTGTTTGTTGGTTGGTTTTGTTTGGTTTGGTTGATTGTTGTTTTTTGGGAGGGGCATGGAGAAGAAGTTGGTTTTGTTTTGGTTTTGTTTCTTTTTTTTGAATGTTGTTTTTCCTTGTTTTATTTTTCTATTTTTATTTTTTGTTTTGTTTATCATGTATGTGTGTATTTGGTTTGCTTTTTGTGTTCTCATTTTTTCATGTTATTTCTGTTACTGAAAGGAGCCATGCCTGAAGCCAGATGTTTTCTGGTATTGCAACATACGATGAAGCAGTAAGAGGAACAGAAGGTTTGAGCAGATATTTTGGTGTGGAGACAACATAGTATATTTGCAAGGGGCACAGTCTTATGGCTTAACTGACTATGCTGAGAGTATAAAGACCATTGTGCCAGTTCTCTGGCCTAGGCTGATTTTGACACTAGATTTACAGAAGGTATATTTTTAATTTCTGAAATATTGTCAATATAAACAGATCCAGAAAATCTGAACTGTTATTAGGTCTATACTTGCCAAAAATATTGAAATTGAAATAAAAATATAAGAACAGAATTTCAGGGATTTCCACTTTCTAAAAACTGAATGCAAAACATATGAATCTATGAAAATACGAATGAAAATTAAAAATAGACTATCTTCAAATTTTTTCTTTTTTCTTTTCTTTGCATGTGTTTCCATTACTTTCTCCCCCAGTGACTATCTCAGGATGTATATTGGCTGAGAAGAAGGGAAGAGACTAGGAAAACATATAATATCCAAATTCCAAAATGAAAAGTCACACTAAATAGACTTGCTGCAAGGATTATGATTAACACCTCACATTTGACCAATAAAGACTATATTTTCTCCTAAGGTGAAATTCATCACTCATTCAGAATCCCAACAGAGGAAATGCATGCCATACACCTTCTTTTTTTAATTTGTAAGGTATGAGTGGTACTTAGGTTGACTTTGTGGGTGAGGTTGATTTTCACTCTGTGGTATTTCACTCTGTACTATTTATAAAATGTTTAAAAACATTTTTATAAGCGTATCTATTTGTAAATGCTGCAGCTCATTGAGTTGATATGATAACTGAAGTATAGCTTAAATAAGTTATGTGTTTGCCATGCCTGCTGTTTTACTAAATATTTAAATCTTACATGCAAAGGTAATTGAAACAAATGCATATTTAGTCCTTGCTACAATAAACAGCAAATTCTGAGTTTTTGCTTTTTTAAAGCTATGTCACACTACAGAGCAAAATAGGAGATTTCAGAGAAATAAAGTCTGCAGCATGTCATGCAAATAGGAAAGGTATTAATCCAAGGTTCATTAATCTCAAGTGTCTTACTTCAGAAGTCTTACCTGGATAAGGACTGAGATTCACCCCTCAACTTGGGACATGCCTAAAAACAACAGACTGAGTCTACAGAAACTGCTTAGAGATGCCACATGCCTCACAGTGATTCAGATTAATATATGCAAAACAATGCACAATAGGCAGATCTATGCTTATTAATTTAAATTCAGTAATAGCTTTTTAATGCATGCATTTCTACATGATTAGCAACTACCGTTGTCCTTAAAGACTGCACTGACATTGTGTTTTACAGTTACTCTCAAGCCAAATTGATTGCCTATCCATCTTGGACTGCCTCAGGAGCACCTTTGGCTCTAAGGGAGTGTGACTTTCTCCCGCTTCTCAGAGTGCTTTCAGGATGTGGGTAACTGCAGAGGAGGCAGGATTGTTCTGCTGTCTCTGTCCGCAGCTATGGGGAGATGGAAATTTTTGGAAGAAAGCAATCTAAAAAATCTTTAGACAGGAAAATAAATAGGCTGACTGGTCCACCTCCTCTTCTAGCCTTCAGCACAGCCCCCTGTGTTTTAGGGGATTTATTAAAGGTTAAGGAGGCTATTTTGTTAACAGACGGTCAGCATGTTATTTCCAAGGACATCCTCATTGGTGCACTCAAGGATGCCTGCTTCCCAGTCCCATGCTGTGTCCATTAGACCACGATGCTTCTGACCCTTTGCTGGGAAAGGTCCCAGTATTGCTGGCCTGAAAGCTGACGCCAAATCCCAACTGCGGCAATAGCGTTCTGCTCACCTAAATTCCACCTGCAGTTGCAATTGGATACAGTATTCTTCATTTCCGAGCCTGAACTCTTGTTTCTGTGTTACCATGTGCTGCTAAACAGCTGCTGTGTTCCCCCACTCCCTCCCCGCAGGTGGCTGCATTTGATAATGTCTCATGTAGGATCAATCTTGGTCCCATTGAAGTAAGCGGGAATTCTGCCAGCGTGTCCCAGATCTGGTCTGCATCCAGCTGGTAAAGCACTTTCAGCTCCTGCAGGAGAAGAGGTGTTCTGCACAGGATGGCTGATTATCCAGGTTCATTTGCAGAGGTGGGTGTCAGAGAGAGAGAGAGAAAGAGAGAGAGAAAGAGAGAGAGAAAGAGAGAGAGAAAGAGAGAGAGAAAGAAAGAGAGAAAGTGGGGAAGGAAGGAAGGAAGGAAGGAAGGAAGGAAGGAAGGAAGGAAGGAAGGAAGGAAGGAAGGAAGGAAGGAAGGAAGGAAGGAAGGAAGGAAGGAAGGGAAAGAGAAAGAAAGAAAGAAAGAAAGAAAGAAAGAAAGAAAGAAAGAAAAAGAAAGAAAGACAAAGAAAGAAATAAAGAAAGAAAGAAAGAAAGAAAGAAAGAAAGAAAGAAAGAGAAATCTTTCAGCTTATTTCTGCTACCACTCAGTAAGAAATTAAATGCAGCACTGTTTTGTGTGCACTCAGAGAAACAAAAGCTAATTAAGCTGAAATCTGTCATTTTTTCTGTAAGTATTTAGCAGGGTCGAACTTCAAGACAATTAGTGATGAGTCTCAGGAAGAAGCACACAAGCTCTTCTGCAGTTGCTTGGAAATATTTCTGGAATTGATTGGCTTCCTGAGCTCTCTCTGCTCCCCTCTTTTCAGTGTGTGGTGCCTCTTTTCAGGCCCTTAGAAACCAGAAGGGCTGTTAGCTGAGGAAGTCTGTGCTTTAAGCAAGAGGTATGAGGTAAAATCCGACCCTTCATGATTCAAATGTCGGGAAGTGTTCTGGGATGTGTTCGCACACAGAGTCCATATGTACTGTGAAAATAAGCAACTGGGAGCTAACAGCCCGTTCATAATCATTTATATTTCTGCAAAGTAAAACATGGTGTAGACGATACTTAGGGGTTCATATATTTTGCACCACTGTGTCCATGTAGTTATTATGTAGAGTAATAACCATATTGGTGCAGAATGACAGAGTCTGCAGTTCCCAAGAACATTTCTGCAGAAAGGTTCATCAAATACTGGACAAAAATATACTCCAGCTTACAGAGGACGAATTATGAAATACTAATACACATAATCTCCCTCCTGTCTTTTGCTTAAAATTCTTTATAACAATTTGTAACTGAATATATAATGGAAAATGTTAACAAGCGTTTTTAAGAGTTGCTAGATGAAACTGAAGTGTTGTTAAGACAAGGAATGACAAACCTTGACTCTTTGGCCAGAGCTTGATTCTTTGCCTTGCAATAAAATTTTTAATCACTATCATTTTTTACATCTTCCAGTGTTTCGATTACATTACATTGCAATTACACCTTCCAGTGGTAGATGCATTTCCACGTGCAGGAAAGAAAATCAGCAGCAAAAGAGCAAGCTGCTACTTTTCTGCTTCTCTCATACAGGTAGGTGTGGTACCTAACTTTCTCCCAGGAAAACCTGGCTGTTGTTTTTTCCCTCATAAAGAAAACAATTGCTAACACTCAGTGTTTGGACTGTATCTGCTGACACATACTAGACTTGCTTCTCTCTGTGTTTGGGATTAATCTGAGTAATTTCAAGTTGAGCACAGGTGTTGGCATGTGCAGCACTGAAACTGTTGTTTTCGCTTTGGAAGTTGACAATTTGGGCACAAAGGAGGCTTTTTAAAAAATATTCACATGAGAGTCATTGTCATAAAGGTTTATTATTTAAGGAAACACAGAATTTTGTTATGGAATCAAAGTAATATACATTTTGGGCAATGCTGCATTATAGGAAAGACTGGTCACAGTATAAAATTGTTGCTCCCCTTAAGGGAAAGCCCTTAGACGTCAGCAGCTAAGGTAGAATTTGCTCCATTCCCCAAAGCACAGCAGTGGACCAAAGCTTTTTGAAGGGATAAGTAATCAAAAAGTTCCAGGAAACAGTGATAATTTTCCTTTAATGGAGGAAAGACTAGAAATTCCCCGTCTCTTAGATGTCTTAATTTGTGTTTTCCAACGTTTTTAAGGTAAAGAGGATAAAGTATGCATGGTATACCTAGAGTATAGCAAGGGTATGCATAGGCTGCGCTGTATGAGACCTGCTCTAGTTCATGCCAAACAGGAAGATGTATCTATTACTGGTTATTATATGGAAAAAGTACCACTGATCCCAGTTACATGGGAAGCAGGTATCTGGTCTTGATAATGTAAAATTGCAGGTTCAGTGTGCATCCTTCTGATTCTTCATGTGCGTATCTGTGAAAGATGGTAACTCTAATGTCAAGATATGTGCTCAGAAAATCTGTTGGGCCTGAAACAGTTGCCCAAGTTACACAAACAGATTGAGTGACTGTGACATATACAAGAATTTGTGGATTTTTGTGAGTCAGTGGGGTATTGAGAGTAAACCCAGCATGGCATAGTACAAGAAAACTTACCAGCTGCTTTTATAGGCAACAGTTGGGATTGCCAGTCATTGTTGTTAATCTAGCCATCAGCTGTTTGTTTTTTTTGTTAGGTTTTTTCCCATCTTTTCCAACACCTTTTCAGCTTTGTGTAGGCAGCACAATCATAAAATCCAGAAGAAAAAATTTAATTGTGGAGACTAAGCAGCTAAAGCTCAGGAGCTGTGTTGCCAAGTGGCTGCAAGTGTTCTTAAGGATCTAGCCCTAAATCACAAATTTTGTCATTTGTAATACAGAAAAATAAGTGAACTCTGAACATTAGGACACAGGTTAGCAACCCAGCTATTGAAAGAACCTTTTTCTGTGTGTATCTGCCTTTTATTGCAAAGAAAAATTCTGAACGTGTTTGAGCTTCAGTTGAACGTTACAGTGTCATCTGCAGGATGCCACTACATAATGAGGAGAGGAAGATTGCTTCAGTTAGATCAAAACCCAAAGTTTTAAACGGGGTAGAAGTTATGGCATGTTTCAGTCTTCAGAATGCTCAGATTTTTCTGCCTGAATGAAGCTGTGGGCAAAGCCAAAAACATGAGAATTTGTTTATCTGGCATTAAGGCAGTTTCAGAAGGATGGAGTATGAGTCTCTGCTGGCGTACCTCTTGTCCACACCGAAGCTAACGGCAGCAGAGAATACGCTGCCAGGTCAGAAAATCATAATTATATTCTCATTTTGGATAGAATGGATTATGAGCAAATTATGCTGCATAAAACAGGCATATTACATCTTTCTTTTCGAATTACATTGTTTTGTGAAAATAAAATCATAGAACATGAATAGGCAACAATCAACCATTCTGAATCTGAATGTTGTTTCCTTTGTTTCTTTTCCTTCCAGCTGGTAAGTATTTTTATTTCCTGTTATATTTTTTTTTCTTTCTTATTCCTGAGGGGATGGCATATTCTCATCTGGAGCAGGCTTCAAAGTTCATTTCTGACTAGAGGATTTAAAATACAGTTAAGAGGGTAACAATGTTTTATTTCACTTAATGCAATCTAAACTCCATCTTGCAGAGGTGCCTTTATCTCAAAAAAATCACAATTCACTTGTTGCATGCTTCAGCTTCCCTCCCTTTTTCGATGTCACTAAAGCAGCATATGAAAGTCCTCTATGATAAATGAAAACGCTCTGGAATATAAGTGGTAGGAGGCACAAGCTATTTTACGCACTGATGCAACTCCATTCTGTTCCTAATAAAAGATTTTTTTCATCATGAGTGGTCTTGTCCTTTTTCTCCACACACAACACTAAATCTTATGGGTTTTATTTTCTAGCTTTTGTTGTTTGCATTACATGTTCTGCTTTTGTTTAGACTGTAAGGAGACTATTTTTATTCATAACAGAATGTAGGATTACATTTATGGATAGAACTTATTTGAAAGAGGAAAACATAATACTAAGAAACTGTCAAAATTTCAGACATAGTACGGGAAGCTTGTTTTATGCAACCACTTGGCTAAATGAAATGACAGGAACTCAAAGACCTGGAAAGTATGTGTGTAAGACTGCTGTATGTCTTATACTATATTGCATTTTGTCATATATCATGTTTTTTCAAAGATGAATCTTTTTTTGTTTGCATAATACAGACTTATAATTAATCACAAATCTGAACTTTGGCTGAGACATGTATATAAGTAATTACAATAACAGGAACTGTTTAAGAAACATTAACAACAATGCATGTCCTAGGAAAATTGAGAAGATTTAAAGAAATCTGAGTCTGGAAGAAGTGACCATTAGTTTAGCAGCCACACCTCCTTCTCTGGCAGTCATTTGATAATATGTGACATCTGTAGGAGAGAGAAATCTAAAATATGGAATCTTGATCATAGCTTTTTGGAGACAATGAGAGATATATGTATGACTTTTAATGACAGATCTTAAAATATATTAGGGCAAGGTAAGTCCTAAACTAACTGAGTGACTAGGACTATATTGCGGTGTCATAAGCATCATTGTTTCAGAGGTGGCAGAATGAATAAAAAACTTTATGCTGAAATGAAGATAATAGCAATTTTTCATTTCTTCATAGAGAAATAATGGAAATGTTTTGGGTTTCTTTTTTCTGGTTTTATTATTTTGGGAAAAATACATCTGTGAGAGTGCTGAGTGTCTGAAAAAAAGAAATAGAATACACAGATGTTGCATATTTGTCCCTATGTCTTCATAGATATTGTTGCAGGAGCACAATATTTTAAAGGAAAAAATAAAAATATTTCAAAGCATTTTCTGAAATACTGTTTTATATCCCATACACAAGGATCTTATTTTATTACAAAAGATATTCTATCAAAGGCTGTTGGCAAAAGCCATCATTATCTGGCTGTGCCATTTGTAGCTTTACTTCCTATTGAAATATGGGATCCATCTGCTCACTGATCGCAGGATAACAGCCATCATTCCCACTTGCTTACCATAAATGATATATCTGAAAGTACCAGAAATGTGATGGTGTGCAATCCCAGACCTTGGTCATTCCCTTAAATTATTAATAGTTAACTTAATTTAGGCCAGACTGATATGCCTCCAGCATATTGACTCAATTCCTGCTTCAGTAAACTCAGTCTGATTCACTATCAAATTTCCAAGGCATTTCACATTCTCCTTTATTTATTTTCCTAATAGCTTATTCAAATTTGTGTCCTATTTTAATGCTGCATTGGTACATTTTGAATCTAATCCCTGTGATTTAGCTTAGTCCTGTGCTGTAATGACAGTTTTTCTAAACCTTTAAGTGAGTGCATAACAGAGCTTGAAGGAGAGAGCTATGAAATCTGTCACACTAAGGACCAAATCCATGACGTATGTACTACATGTAAGTTGGTCAAAGACTAAATGAATTTGAATGTCACTTAAAAACATGTTATGTCTCTGTAGGCAAGTTGATGTATTTTCAAATTCCAAGAGGTCTGTATATAACATTTTCTAAATAAGAAAACTTTATTTAAAGAATCAGTCTTACTTGAGCTTATGGAGTCAACATAAAAAATCTGGTCTTTTGCACTCTCATTGGTACAGGTAATATAATAAGCAACCAGGAGTCATACTGTACACAACTAGTGATCTCTCAAACTCCATGTTAAAATAGCCTAAACTGTGTTTGAGAACAAAGGGCTAGAGGGCTAAGAATATTTCCTTTTATTACCCAAAATTCCTTCCAAATTAATTGTTTGAAGTGATTAAGAGAGCTAGTAAGATATAATAGACTTGGGAGTCCCTAGCTCCTGCTTTGGTAAAGAGAACACTCTTTTTCAACCTCAACACAGTATGTGTTAGTAAAGTACAAAATTATTTGTGCTACTGAAAGATTGCTGCTTTGTACATTCATTTATCACCTAATGTAGTACATAGGCACGGTCATAAATTCATTTTGCTTGAAAATGGCTAAGAAGCCTCAGAGCTGCATAGATATTCCATATGACTTGATCAAAGACACACTTTCACTGCATAATTTTAGAATCCCATTTTGCTGTCTGACCTTTGCTAAGTAGGACTCTATTAAGCAAGTTGTCTTGTTCAAATCTTTTGACCTCTCCATGATTAGTTAGCAGATGATGTAAGCAATGTTGAAGAAATGGGTTGTAAGTCATCCTCTGACATTGTTCCTCACTAAGCAACTTCTCCTCTCATAAGACCCCACCTGGAATACTGCATTCAGCGCTGGGACTCCAAAAAAAAAAGGATATTGGCCTGTTGGAGGAAGTCCAGAGGAAGCCACAAAAATGGTCAGAGGAACACCTCTCCTAATGAGGACAGGCTGAGAGAGTTGGGGTGGTTCAGCCTGGAGAAGAGAAGGCTCTGGGGAGACGTCGTTGAAGCCTTCCAGGGCCTAAAGGGGACCTACAAGGAAGCTGGAAAGGGATTTTTTTCAAGGTTGTGTAGTGACAGGACAAGGGGTAATGGCTTTAAACTGAAAGAAAGTAGATTTAGATTAGATATGAGGAAGAAATGCTTCACCATGAGGATGGTGAGACACTGGAACAGGATGCCCAGAGAAGTTGTGGATGCGCCGTAATGGGAAGTGTTCAAGGCCAGGTTGGTTGAGGCTTTGAGCAATCTGGTCTAGTGGGAGGTGTCCCTCTATTTAAGGTCCCTTCTGACTCACACCATTCTATGGTTGTAAAATAATTCAATTGATTAAAATGAAGCAGCTTCTGTACTATACCAGCATTTGAAAAGGTTTGGGCAAGTTTCAGCTAAACTTGAAGTTAACTGTTATTTCACAAAATGTAGTAGATATATCTGATTTTCATTTGAAAGCTTCAATTGAAACTATGTAAATATAAAATAACTAAAAAATCCTTGTTTTTCTGCCAAAAATTTTTAATGTTTTGCTAAGTCACTCATTGCATTTTGTTACACAATCTACAAAAGACTTAAAATATGGTGTGTCTCATTATTTCAGTGTTTTTTAAATGCCAATGAGTCTAAATGTCTAACAGCTTCTGTGTTGCCTGGGATGAGCTGGGTAAGAAAATGACAAAAAAATAAAATAAAACATGAACTCTTATTTGTCAAAGTGAAACTTACTCTGAAATACCTTTTCATGTGTTTGTTTTTTTTTGTCTAAAAGCAATGATTTAGTATTGAACATGGAATATTTCTATTTGCTTTGGAGTGCAAGAGTAGGAATCTGATTGAATTATTTGTGGATTTACATTAAGATATTGCCATAAACTGTGAATTCAGTGTTTCCAGGGAGTCTGACTTCAAATAAAAGATTTTCAGAACCATGGCATTAAACAATTGCTAGCATGATCATCAGGAATTGACAGAAATACTTTCCTTTTTCTTACTTCCAGCTAGGAAAACACTGCTAAGCATCATTCTAAGGCTTTGTGGAAACAGATGGTATGTGATAGTGAAAGACTATTTCAGACTAAAATGTGTTCACTCTTTTTTCTTATCATTCTTTTCATTTTTGCCAACTGTCCTTCATTATAGTAATTTGTGTGCATATTTTCTATGGAGTCTTCTTTCAAAAACATAACCCAGACCTTTAACATTTTCTATGCTTCTGTGCTGAATCAGATCAAGCCTGGGTCACCAAAGGAAAGATGCTTGTATTTTCTGTGTGTGCATTTTGCCACCCTGTTCATATCATTTAAAAAATCTAGTTAAATCCACACAGACTGGTTTCATTTGTGCATTTAACCTCTGCAAAGGTAAGACCAATAAAGATCATATCCAACTGTCACTGTGTTAGATCAAGATCTCAAGCTAAACATATGATACAGAAAGATTTAGGTATATAACCCTCGAATCTGGATTTGTGGCATTGAATTTCTGTTCTTACTTGGTAAAAGATGTGACTGTCAACAGTACAATTTTCTCAGCTTATATAGCTGGAAGTCTGGCATGAGGATATATCAGTATATATTATAAATAGAAAAAGACCAGATTTAGTATGCACTGTTTTCAAATGCCCGTCAGTACCACTGAACAATTTAGCAATTAGACCTGTCTTTATCGAATATAGAACAATTTTGCTAACTCCTACTATCCTTGTAGACAAATGCTGATTGAAAGCAGAAGACTTTTTGTTTGTTTTCTATAGGACAGTATGGAATAGTGAAGTGCATTTCTGTTGATTTCCTCTACTAGGCACCTCAACTTCTAGAGATAAAACATTACATCACTATGAGTGGCTAATCAATTCTACTATGGTAATTCCTATGAATATAAAATACACCTAGAGTTAAATATAAAAATAATTTAAAAACTAAACCTTAAAATGACGGGTTTTGTTTTGTTTTGTTTTGTTTTTAATATCCTCATTTCTTCTGCTAAGTCTACCAAAACCCAGCACTGTAGTTATATTGATAATGCAAAAGAAAATATTAGGAAAAAGATTAGGGAAAAAAAAAGGAACTAAAAGAACAACAAAAATAGTCTTTACTCAAGGTTATTTTTACATGCTTAGATACCCTGGAATTCTGCCCTGTGTTACATCTTTTGGGGATTGAAAGATTGAGAAAGAGAGAGGATGCCCTGGAACAAGGCTCAGTGTACTCAGAAAGGTAGTATTTCAGAGAAAGAAGTGGAAAATTCTGCTTTCCAAAAGGAGTCAAATTTAATGTTCATTATGTTGATGTGCCATTATAAACAGCAAAGTCTTTCATTTACTGATATGTGTATGGTTTTTCAGGCTGATTTTTATAACAAGGGAAAGCTTCATATTTGAGGGTAATTAATCTCACTCACAGATTTTTAATGTATCGCAGAGGTTTTTCCATATGTCTTGTTATTAATGCAGATTCCATCTTCCACTGTGAACTTATTCTAAGTTAAGTAACTATTTAGATAACCCTCAAAGGCAATACTTTCCTGCAGACATTTGACTATTGTGGTATGAATCACTAAAACAATTTACTTTAACAAAAAGTAAAAATAAAGTCAACTTCTGAAAGAGGAGAGGTTTTCATTACCATGCTGTCTCGGAATTTATTTGCCTATTAACGATTCCATAAAAACATAACTGGTCATATTGCATTCCTGATTCATCCAATAACTTTTTAGAAAGCTGGAAGACTAATTGCGAAAGTGATTATTTATAATATCTGAGTGCTTTATTCAGGGGACCCATTGAAAGCATAAACAGTGGGGACAGAGGAAGGTTACAACTGCTTTAATGAAAAGAAGCATATGAAAGTTTTATACAAATATCACTCCTAAACTTGTCTAGATATTAAATAAAGGCTTCTAATGAAAATAATGCTTTCCTTCAGAGGATCCAGTGTGTTTTATACTAACCAAAATAGACTGGTTTACTCCCAATATAGCTCTTCTACTTCATTTGCCCATGTTTTTGTAAGATTTTATTTTGGTATTCCCAAAATCAGATGCTTCCTTAAAGCCATGCTATTTAGTGAATTAGTGAGAATTTAAGCTTGTACTTTTTAAAAGAAAGACTCCCAAAACCACTACTCTAACTTAAGTGATTTTTGTTTCATGTGTGATTTTTTTTTCTTTGATTGTTTGGTTAGATTTATTTAATAGTCTTATTACTGGTAAATCAATTTGGTGACTGTTCTAAGATCAGAATATTTTACATTAGCACTGCTACCAGTCTGCTTGTCAATGAATATAGCACCTCTGAGGGCTGCCAGGACAAGTGGTATCAAATACTGTCTGTTGTTCCCTGGTACATCCAAAAGTATTTTATTTACCATAGCCATGACACATGGGTTAAATAATGAACTTTTTGGAAATCATAGTTTTTCCTTTCACACATTTTTTACTTTTCACATGGTGTTAAAAAAACAACAACAAACAAACAAACAACAAAAACATAAAAACAAACAAACAAAAAATCCAAACCAACCAAAACAATTGTTAAGTTCTCATGCCAATGGTTCCTGAAAAGACAGATGAGATTTTTGATTATTTTTTGTTGTTAAAATATGATATTTCATTCAGACAGAAAAACCCTGCTATTCAGCTTCAAACAATTTCAGTTTTAGTTTCATCAAATTTGATTTTGGATGGAAAGAGAAAAGAGAGAATATGGTGTTTAACCCTCCTGGTTTTGTGTGTAGTGGTCTTATACATTAATGCATAAGGACACTAAGCATGGATGAGACTTAGATTTTATCTGCCTGTGACAGACTGATTTTACATGTTTGCAAAGATGGAAAGATGATTTGGAAATCTGCATATTTCATATTCCTCGTTAATGCCCTATGTTCACACTCAGTTCAGACTAATGCTTGAAATAATTTTCTGAGAAAAGCTTGCTTTGTTTTCTAAAGAAGAATAAAAAATTGTGAACAGTACCATTAGAGTCAATTCCGGTCCCTCATGTAGCCTTAATCCTGGGTATTTCCTACCTCATTGGAATAAAATGTGTTTTGGATTATGCAGTGACTCTAAGATATTTTTGTAGTGAGTTAATATTTTCCTAATATATAAGAACTTGCCGGTGTATTTTGCTACAATTATTCCTCAATTTAACTAGTACTATAGTTTCTATATCCCTTACTGTTCTAAACCATGATATTTCTCATTTGTTGCTTTCACTTCCCAGTCTTTGGGCAATATTCAACCTGAGATATTATATGAGCAAGTCACTCTTCCACTTTATAGTGACAGCTCTGCATTGTATGAATAGACAGAAGAGAGAGGTATGTGCAAACAGTGAGGGAGTAGAAACTTCTGTGGATGGACGTGGGAGGACAAGGACATTGACAATGGTCAATGATACCTGCAACACATCTATCCACATGTTTTATGTTACCCGCCTCAAGCTGCACCTGTGAAATAATCAAGAATACGGCACGTAATGCCAATGTAAAGGTAGGTATAATCTGAATGAGGATCCACATCTGGAATGTAGATGCCCTCCTGCAGAGTTAGGTAGCCGAGACATCTGTATCTGAATACACCCTGGAGCAAAAACATACCCTTACGCAGGGAACAGCGCAACATATTGACCTTGGAAACATTTATTATGGCTGGAGAAGGATTTTTTAGACAGAATGTTCTTACCATCTCTAATTTTTAGTTGATGGGTAGGGCAGGGGACAGCTTGTGTTTGATGTGGTGAAGAGGAAGACATGGCAAAACTCTCCACCGAGCTCCTCCTGGGAGACCAGGAATGAATTACATGTGACAGATGTTAGTCACTTAATGAATAATTGGAAGGGCCTCAGATACAACAGTGATGAGAGCAGTGTAAGAACCCATGGAGAATATAATCATGATGGTAACAAAAGATGGGGGAGTGTCCAGCTTCAGAGCAACATGCCAAGAACATGATCTAAGAAGTTAAACTGGTTAAAATATCAACAGATCAAACTGAGTAAGGCTGAGGTATAAGTCATCCTTCAAATTGCATATTTGGGACCGAATTTGCATTTAAAATAACAGTTTGATACTCTTCCCACTGAAGTCTGTGGCAAGCTGCCAGCTGACCTCAGTGGGAACAGACTTTAGGCCAGAAGCTACTGTGCAAAGTGCTGAGCTGGTACACTGGGAACAAAATTCACAATCTGAATGCCGGAAAATGCATTGGGGGGCAGGGGAACACCACAAATGACTAAACCCAGTGATAAAGGACAACATAGTCCAGGATGGAGAATCAATGGCAGAAGCCCGTTGAAGAAAATAAGGTAATAAAAGATGGACTAGATAAATACATGAAACCAGCACAAACATCTACTTGTAAGAGAAGGGATTTGGGGTCCAGCCAGTCAAGTGACACCACAGAGATGTTCTGGCTGGTAACAGCTGCAGTCTGGTGCTGGGGCAGGTCTGCAGGGGACAGGTTGAATGGAATATTAAAACCAATACATGCTACTTATTTGTCTTAGTATGGGAATGGATGAGAATCAAAAAATGTGCTGATTTGATAGGGAACTCTTTACTCTTGTAGACTGTAGGATTAAACACAGTAACTGTATACAAATCCAGAATACAACATCTGCCTACCTGACAAAATGGATAGAGCAAGGCAAGTTCTGGAAGATACTGTAATACTGATGAAAACACCAAAATGAAAACAAAATAATTAATTAATTTTGGGAAGAAAACAAAGTGTTAATATAAAATGGAATCCTACATGATTTCAGCTAATGATGTGACCTGCACTAGGAGGAAATCAGCAGTGATAGAAATAACCTCATTGCCCTGAGTAAACGACAAATGACATCTAATGTGATTTGAACTAACAGTTTAAATTAAAACATTGCATTCCTGGCAATCTGTGCCTCTCTGAATGAATGTGTTAGGAAATTGTCACAATGGATCTGCCTTGAGACACAGCACGGCAAATGGAAATCACCCAGAACATTGCCATTGTTGTTGTCCATGCTACGCATTAGCTTCTTGACTTTGATGTGTGTTCGAGCTTTCCAGCTTATTAGCTTCCATTGCATATAAGTACCAAAGCATTCCTAACATAATCTTTTCATGGAAATCTCACTGGTATGTGAGATCACTTGGGCATGGATCACCAATCACTGGAGCATGTTTTAAGGTTGCCAGAGCCAGTGGAGATCCATGCCAACCCACTGGTATACCAGGATGTCACAAGTTTATTAGCTCTAGTATCATGACTGTGGCAGCTGTATTTACTCCACTATGGGGGCCGGAGTCCTTGATTTAGGTCTTCTTTTTCATCAGAAGTGCACTAGGGCAGAATTTTAGCCACACAGGAACCATGTTGCTATGGAGCTGTGTTTTTATGAACAACCAAAATTAAGAGTTGTTTGTAATGCTACTTGTGTTGTTAGTAATGGTAACTCTAACACTGAAAATTTAAAATCTATCATGTACAAGATATTTTTTTCCTTTCTTTGTAGGAAGCTCAGAGTTTTTTGAGTGCAGTTTGTTTTGTTTTTCAACATCATTTCAGAAGAAAGTTTGTCAGCATTTTTGGTACTAAAGATTGAAAAATATCATGTTGCCTTCAAAACACAGGTAATTGCTTCAAAAAGAATGCTTCATTTCCAAAGTATATCTGACAGCTACAATTACCTCACTTTTACTAATATATACTTCTGATATCAAAGGTCCTTTTGACTTGAATAATGAAAGTTTTCCTTTGAAATCAATGCTTTCCTTTTTTTAATGTTTTTATTTTCAATGTCAGTTCTTGTTTCCATTGCCTAACACAGCACAAGTATACAACATGGTTTCATTAAAAAATTACTTTGTTTAATATTCTTTCTGTCTGAATCTACATGTAATCAGCAACAGCAGAATCATCATTAACAGATTTTGTTCTACAGAGGTGACCTGAACTCTATAAGGTTCAAATTGTTCTGTGACTATCTGTTTAATTTCTAAGAGCAAAGTTGTCTGCTTGCCATTGGAGCTTCTGTGGAAAAACAGGAAAAAAAAAAAAAAAAGGAAAAAAAAGATAAAAAAAAAAGCAATTGTTGATCTATTGCCAGTTGAAAGTGAGGCATCTTTTTCTGCAGTTGTTAGGATATTAAATCTGTCTTTATAAATCTGAAGTACAGAAACATGACAGATGTCTATAAGAATGGCAGATAACAAGGTGAAAGATCTGAGGCTTAACCAATTGCTCCCTGATGTCAAACTGAGAATCAGCAGAAATAATCATTTTGGCATCAGACAGGAAAAGTCAAAGGTTAGGATTTAATGTCATCACATAAGGATTTTTCAAATAAGCCAAGCAGGTGCTTACTAAAGCATGATTATTTGTTGTATTTAGGGATTGAAAGCAAAGCATGATGTGAATGGGAATGCTGTCTTATCTGTAAAATCTTTCCCACAGTCATTTCTTTACTTGAACAAGTCCATAAAAAATAGCTGAGTAGTCTTCTTCACTTTCTTATTTGTCCTTATCTAATGAGATTTGTGTTAAAGAGGTATAATTATTTTGCAATGAAATAAATAGCAATGTCCTGGTTCACTGAAAACTGGATGTGCTAGTGAACAGCAAATGCAAAATTGCTCAGGAGTCAACCTGTCAGAGCAGAGGCAATGTCCTAGTTATTGTTCCAGTGCACAAGAGAAAAATGTGACTCCTTATGCCTCCTGTTGTTGAGGATGCTCAGCTGCAGAGCACCAGCAAATCTGTTGGCTGGATTACTATCCCCTCCCCCTGACCAAGATGACATCTATTTGTGCAGTCCTGCTTCTTATCAGTGGATGAATTAGTGCAAAGTCAGGAAGAAGGCTGGATGAAGTCCCTGTATTTACATGTCCATGCTTAGCATGCTGGTTCCTATAGAACCTCAGAACCTCAATTGTCAACTTAATAATCTAATCAAATCATCACCTCTTGTAAATCCTTGTAATTGTCCACGCTCCTTCAAAAGCTCCAATAGAAGTTAGATTCTTACATCTACTAAATGTAAGGAACTGCGATCACACACTCCCCAGCTGATCCTAATTTATTTGACTGTTGGGAGTATTGGGAGAAATCAAACTGAAGGTGGGAACGAACTCAGCTCGTGCACTATAATTTACCTGTGTCTGAAACCAGTGTTCATGCTGATCTTTCAATCTAAGAAATAGCTCAAAGAGACATGCCATTTCTTGAAGGTTATGAGTAATGAAAATCCAGATCTAGCTCAGGTTAAAACAAGTTACACTAGTAAGCATCAGGTCATATATTGAGATACTGTTGTTCAATGATCAAATATTGCATATGACTTACTTATGAAGTTATCTGTCATTCTACAGAGTGCTTAGGAGAGAAGAGAGGGATTTGGGTAACCTCAGACTGCTTCTACAGGATGGTATTAACTTTTGAGACCAGAAAAAGAAAGCTTTACTCATTTCATTGATTAAATCTTGAGAGTTTCCCTGATTCCCTTGCCCAGCCTTACAACACAAATTCATATGTATGAGTATGTACAACTCATGATCAGCTGCACATTTCAGAAGCTGAACTTTTTGCCATGTCTTAAATGAACTCTCTAATTTACTGTCCCTCCACTCTCTAGTCTCATTGGAGGTAATATAGCAAACTCCCTTTAAATGCAATAGAAGCAAAATAAATGCTTAGGGTAGCTCAGTATCTAGTGCATTGAATGCCAGAAGACTGAGGAGAGAAAATGAGAATATAGAGACAGCAACTGGAAAATTAAATAGAGTGGGACTGCTACAGGCAGCACTGGCCATGCCATCAGCCTGCTGTCATACTTCTTAAGAATCATAATTTAGGGTCTACATTTTTAGATTCTTGACAAAATCTCCTTTCTGATTTCTTGTGTGTCTGTATTATGGCCATTTGGATATCATCATCTGAATGTTTACCATAAGATTTCTATGTTTTTCCCCTGTATTTTTGCTTTATCTTACCCACTCCCCACCCTCTTACAGCGTATATAACACAGACTGTAGACCAAGGGACAAATTTGCAGAAGAACCTGAACACCTGCTGCTTCTGTTGACAGTTGCTGGAGGGTTTAGGTGCTTTGCAAATAAAGTTCCTTCTGGTTTCCAAAATCTTCAAATAAAATAACAGTTTCCCATTTGCCATGAGCTAAGCAAGAAAGTTTCCTGATTCCTTGTCACGGCTAGCTGTGTTGTACATGTGAGACACCCAAGTTGGAGCTGCTGGAATCCATTGCACGAAAAGAGGCATCAGGTTAAGGGAGGAATGTAATAGCAGAGGAACTGCTTTAACTGAATAGATCAATAATCTGTCTTATCCAGCATCTTGTCTCAATTCTGGATGCTACAAAGGAAGGTGTTAAACCCACTTAGTGCAGGTAATATTATACCATAGGGAATATTTCTTCCTTTGCCCATCTGGTGATGAATTTACACCCTGAGGCTTACAGATTGAATTCACATTATAACTGTTCAACGTTTTTATTTTCAAGACCCAGAAAATGCATGTTTCCAAATGTTGCTACATCTGACTACCAGATACAGCAAGTCTGCAGTTTTAAGGAAATTTCATATATAATTTTGCTTTTTTCTTTTTTTTAAAAAAAAGTAACTAAAATCAAAATACAGGCAGGCAAACCATAAAACCCCCAAAATAAATGAAAACAACAAGAACAAAACAGCCAAAAAAGAGGAAAAAACCCCCACAAATTAAAAAAAAAGCAAAAAACCAAAACAAACAACAATAACAACAAAAAAAACAAAACCAAAAACAACTTATAAGCTAAAGTTTTACTGATCTTTTTATGTATATTTGAACAAAATTACAGCTACTATAAAATATATACTTCTTTTTTTTTTTTTTCCTTTCCTGAGTGCCAATGTCAGGATTAAATTCAAAGGATTTTGAGCTCAAGCTCTGAATAATGTTCTTTTAGAGAACACTGTCACTGTAAAGTTTACTTATGCAAGCTTCCACTACTTAAAAGAAGAATAAAGGTTAAATGTCACTGAAGATGTTCAACTTATTGAGTGGAATCAGGATGTACAATGTTGATTTTTTCTCAGAATTCTAGGGCCAAAAATTCATAATCTGTTGTAGTTAAGGGTGCAACCTGCTAAAAGGTCTTCCTTTCTTTGTTCGTTGTGGCTAGAATCTTCAAAGGAGTGGAAGGATGATTGCCATCTTGTTCAATACAAGTCCATTACTAAGTGGTTCCCAGTTCCTAACATAGCTCTTGAAAAGACATTAGTTTATCTAGAAGGATGTGTTCCCAAACTTCACATCAGTTTTCATTGTTACCAATTACAGTAATACTTCTCCTAAGAGTGGGTTCTAAACCTGTTTTCTGACCCATAGGAAATTCTGACATGTTGACCTTTGTTTTCCTTCTGAATTGTTACAAAATATCAAATACTTTGAAACTTTATGTCAAACAGAATATTCTGAAATATTTCTGGTTTCACCATATTAAAATGTTTAAAGGTAGAATGTATTTTAAAGATTATTGACCAAGATAAAGCAAGCATCCTGATGATTTCCTCAAAAAGAAAAAAAAAGTTGATAAAAATGTCACTCATGTTCCTCCAATATTTTCAAGCTCATCTAGTTGATGTTTTTGCTTGAAAACTAATTATTTGGAGAAAAATAATGCCTACCTTTTCTATGACTGATCATTGCACTCTTGGACTGTAAAACTATGGGGTAAAAGTATGAATTTATATTGCTATTGTCATGGAAGTTCTTATCAAAATACAGATCGCTTGAAACTTGACTAATCAATCCTAAATATGAGTAGTCACCTCCAGTAACATAAGCAGGACTTGGCTCTCCTTTCTTAGTTTCATAAAGGAACAACGTTGCTGATATCCAGTGTGGTTTGAAACAAAAAGTATTTTGCATTTATCTGAGTTGCTGAAACTTTAGTTCAAATTCCACTGAAGAAGAAACTGTGCCAAAACATAAAGCCTTTCAGCTAACTGCAGTGTTTTGTTTGTTTCTTTGATTTTTTTGCTTTAGGACTGTTGTTCTTCAAGTAGTGTATGAAAACATAATTATTTTTAAGATTTCTATTATATATGGTGTAATCCATTTGCTTCATCCTAGTACAACCTCCAGTGACATCACTAGGAATGAGAAAAGTATGAAAAGATGAGAAATTTGCACTTCAACCCTACTTCCAGGTTTTAATCAACATGTAAAAAGTATATTTGGTGCCACTGCAACAAAAAGGGAAAACAGGAGAACTTTGTTCTCACAGCACAAAGTACTGTGAAGATGCATGTTAAAGGAGGCAAGATTTTCAGGAGCAATCAGCACAGGGCTAACACAACTTCTGCTAAAAGTAAAACAAACAAGTTTGGCCATAATCTCTCATGTTCTTTCCTAATAGCAAAGTGTCAAAAATTTAAAAACATGCTCTGAATGTCTCCATATTTCACTGACTCACAGTTTATCTTTACATTCTAACAGTAATTTAGAACAAGCCTTCTAAAATTGCCATGCATTCTCTTAAAGTGGAATAAGTTACAGACGATATATTACTTACTACAGTATTCCCAAGTGAAGTTAAATGATACTCTCAACAGCACCCAGTAATGCCATTTGCAGTTGGTCTTATCTTGAAAATGCAGATTGCTTGCCAAGAGGCGTTCCTGATCATTCAAGTCTGGGCAAAATCTCACATGATCCAGAGGGCGCATGTTTGATTTATGTCTGAGATACTCTTTTACGTTCCATTACTCACACACTTTAATTGCAAAACACTGCATAAGCACATGTGTTGGAGGACAAGACTCATTTACTACACAGTCCAAAGGGGAAGCATCAAGTTTTCTGGACTGATGTTTAGTACTGGAACAATTAAAAATGTTATGTTGAAGCCAAGGAGCTGGGATGACTGTCAACTGGTGTCATCCTCACTCTGGCTTTGAGTCACTTTTGGTAATTAGATATTAAATTATATGCAGGGTACACTTGATACTAGAAACAAGTCAACTTTACTAAATTAAATACAAATCTCAGAAAGAAATGCAGGGAGCCTAGATATTGTGGCCAGCTTTGAAATCAGATGTAACTAAATGTCTTCATATCTTTATGGTTTCAATTCTTTTTTCCTTCATGAAGGACGAAAGTCAAATATCTCACAAGTTTCTAGGGATTGCTGAGTCAGTTGGAAAGTTACTGAATTATGTTCTTCACTCTGGTGAATTAGTAGATGTGGATTAATGGTTCTGTAAGATCTTCAAAGACTGACTTCCAGCTGAGAATAGTTTATTGCTGCATTTATCTGTTGACTCAGCTAAAAGACAGTTCCTGGTTTGACTTTGAGAATTAGACATTTAAATATACATTTTAAACTAATTCAGTTCAGAGTTTATTGCTACCCCATGATCCTAAACTTGCAAGGTGGGAGCTTTAAATTAAAAAGCTAAAGCTGTTTCATTCTCAGTCCTTTAAGTTCTTTTAACCTACCCAGTTTGAGTCTGAGGGTGCTTAAACCTGCAAATTATATATTTTTAACAACATCCTACTAGTAGTATACCTTAATAGGATATGTCTGTACCTTATTGTAAAGTTTATAAAAAAAAAAAAAAAAAATCTGAATTACTTCCGGAGAAGGCATTTGATGCTTAACATGAGGTATGGACTCTTCCAAAAATTATAAACCATGGTTGAAGCCATTTGCTTTTCCAAAATTCTCTGTGCATTGTAAATCGTTCAGGATATACAGCTCTGCTTGAAATAGCTGTGTTTCAGCAGCTAGAAAAGAGTAGTGAACAGAGACAGAGAAAAATTATGATAAAATTTACTGTAGATCTGTTTGCGAATCAAAGACAAAAGCAGGTCCCTTAATCTCCTTGACTAAATAGTGCACAGTTTGCTTCCATTGGTCCCACATTACAATCACATTTTTCTTAATTTCTAATTTGCTATTCTTACTAATTGCTACCCCAACTATTATTGCTGTTAACTCCCTATTAGGCACTGATTGACCTTAAATGAACTCCAAGAAAGGATTTCTGAAACTCAGCTTCAGTGTAATGAGGTGGCATTTTAATTCATTTTGTTTCCTAAGCTATTTCAGTTTATCAGATAGTTCAATTTTATTTGGATAGTTAGTTATTCATTTATTTATTTAAGTTGAGCACTGGACCAGGCTGCCCAGAGAGGTTGTGGAGTCTCTGGAGACATTAAAAACCCACCAGGACACATTCCTGTGTGATTTGCTCTGGTAAACATGCATTAGCAGGTGGGTTGGACCAGATGATCTCCAGAGGTTCCTTCCAACCCCATCCATTCTCTGTGTGTGATTCTGAATGAGGGTTCAGTATGTAGTGCTCGGTCTTTTCATTTCTGAAATAAATAAAAAAGAAGAAAAAGGAAGAAAAAGAGAAAAAAATAATGTTACAGTGACTATTCAGGCTAGATTACTCACAAGTAAATATACAAACTAATCTGCTTTATGCTTTAAATACATATGGAAAAGAGATATTATAACTGACTGCAATATTGACAAAATTCTTCAATAAATACATCAGGAGTGCTGGGAGAAGACAATAGGGAAGGTGACAGAAAACTGGAGAGAAAGACTGAGACACAGTTCTTACTTTTTAATAAGCCTCACAAATCACATAATATCCTTTAAACAATGGTTAAACCTTGGACTCCTGTTGGGCCCACCTCACCATTGATACTGCAAGCCTGACACCTTTTATCCCTTTATTAACCTCTCCACTTTATGATCTGTTAGTCACAAATGCACATCTGCTTCACAGGCCATAACAACACCACCTGCCTAAACATCTTAAAAACAAAGCCTCCAAGTGCATAAGCAGGACACGTGCTACCCGGCAATGGGGAGTGTATCCTGGTGGTACAGCCAGCTGAGCTACAACAGCCTCAGCTGCTCATATGGTGCACACTTGTGGTCGGCTGGCATGGGGCTTGGCTGGATAGTGAGAAAATCTCAGGTTCAAACAGTTGCAAATTATTTAATGGCAATAGGAGTGTGAATTTGTTATGTGATCATGTAATGGAAGAACCTCTCATGATATGTATCTGCAAGCCACAGGGTCAAGGCTGTGAACACTAAGCCCGAATCTCTGTTCTTTCATGGAGTGATACTATACTGTAGCTTTCCGCTCAGTAAAAATAAACTCTGTGAAGGTTCAGATAAGTTATCTTATTTAAAGCTCAGGGGAGATAGCTTTGGTGTCCTGGATATTCTAGCAATCAGCCAGGCCTGTAAAGTAACACCTTCTGGCTTTGAATACCTCTGTCCCACCTCTCCTTCCTCAGATACTTCAAAAATTCTAGCCGTTGCTCAGATGTTGAATGAATATTCTTGCTAGGAGCCAATTATAGGAAATACTTCTTTGGCAGTCATACATTAGAAAAAACCTGTCTACTGCCTTTTCTTTTATTTGTTTGCTTAACATAGGCACCTCCTGAAATAGCTTATATATGATAAGTTGAATCAATGCTATGAACCAGAGGAAAGCTTCTTTCCATATTCCTTTTTTTAGACACAAGTTTTGATCAAAGGGTAGAGAGTAGGGGAAGAAAAGCTGCACTGCTGAACAAGCTCCACCCGTCAGGGTTGTGTTTCACAAAAATGCAAGCCCGTGCTTCAGCTATGGTTGATAAGGGTGTAACTGGTGAGACAAGTCTGTATTAATGTTTGAAGAGGGAGAAATCTGGACCTTGATCTTAGCACCTCTGCGTATCCCTGGGAGGTCAGTGGCTGAGAGAAGGGATCAGTGTGTTCCTGCTTGCTGAGCAGCCTGCACCAGGGATAACAGCCTGGAGACAAAGAAGTGACCTCGTATCACCCTTCATCTGGAATGAGAGGCAGCCTGGCACCAGCCTTGCAGTCTGAGTTCTTGTTTGTTCCATGCAAGTGTTCCAGCTATTTCGCTTATGAGCAGCTCTATGTTTTCCACCTTCTTCCTTACCTGCCATTATGCTGTGTGAAAAGCCCAATGCTAAAATTGGGTCACGCAGGAATTTTGAAGTCATTATTGTCTTGTGGATGAAATCAGGAGGATTTTTAATAGAATTATGGTTTTGTTGAAGTTATTTGTTGGTGTAGAATACGTGAAGCAATGCAAACAAGTTTTTCAGCAGTGAGTTTTTGAATTGATCTCAGTGGAAATGCCCTGTAACCAACAAAACAGTTCATTTAGCTTCTGTCTTTTTTGGGAATCCCTTACCTGACTTTAATTGCTAAAACACACTGAATAAAATCCTGGTCTTTCCTAAAGCCATTAGCATCATTCCCCTAGACTCCTCCAGGGCTAGGATTTCACCCGCTTCCTCACATTCCTACTTTGGCCTCCAAACTTTGTAGCAGAGAAATTTCATAACTGAATTGCACATCTCAGCCTACAGGGCATGGCTCTTGACCGTACTTTTATGCAGCTGGTGTGGAATACAAGGACATTTCAGGAAATTTCATCTGCCAAGAGGTGCTTTCCACCACGCTATCTATCACCTTAATAACTGCTGGAGCATGAGTACATAATGTGCTTGACATTAGCACCTGTTTTTACAACACTCCAGTTAAATACCAGAGGCCAAGACTATTGGGTCTTATTCAAAATACTGCTTATCCTCAAACCAGATTGTTTCCCAGAAAATGCTGGAGAAGATAATGATTTCCCAAAAGAGAGTCAGCCTCTTTAATCTACTGGGGTGATTGCTTGTGAAAAATCACTGATTGCACCTCTAAGTTGAAATTAGTCATGTTTAAATGTCACTGATTGAAATACCTGACACTGTAAACCTAAATGAAGGAGAGATTGACAAAATATCCTCATCAGGAAAGGAGAATATTAAATTAACTTAATATTCTAATGTACTTAATGAATTATACAAAGGGTGCTTAATTCAATTCTTAACCAAATCAATAGTGACAGGCAGTGTATTTTTTAATTCTTACTCAATTGTCTACTTAGAGGTTTGTGTGTGTGTTGGCTTTAGCTGGGACAGAGTTGGTTTTTTTTATTAGTAGCTAGTATGGGACTATGGTTTGGATTTGTGCTGAAAACAATGTTGATAATACAGAGATGGTGTTTTTATTGCTGAGCAACATTTACACAGAGTCAAGGCATTTTCCTGCTTCTCACACCACCCCATTAGCAAGTGGTCTGGGAGTGCACAAGAAGCTGGGATGGGACACAGCTGGGCCTGTTGACACCAACTGACCAAAGAGATATTCCATACTGTATGATGTCATGTTCAGCATATAAAGCTGGGGGAAGAAGAAGAAGTGGGGGACATTCGGATTTAAGGCATTTGTGTTCCGAGTAACCGTTACATGGGATGAAGCCCGGCTTCCCTGGACATTGCTGGACACCTGCCTGCCCACGGGAAGAAGTGAATGAATTCTTTGTTTTGCTTTGTGTGCAGCTTTTGTTTTGCCTATTAAGCTGTCTTTTTATCAACATTTCTCACTTTTACTCTTCTTATTCTCTCCACCATCCCACTGCAGCGGGCAGGAAATGACCGAGTGGCTGTGTGGGACTTAGTTACCAACTGGGGTTAAACCATGGCAGTGTGGCAATTACTTTGATAAAATCTCTGTCCAGTCCTTCATATTAGGATATCCAAATAGAAAAAACAAACAAGGCTGGATGTCCAGTGGCTCCTGCATCTACAAGCAGGAAGAGGAGTTATGATCATGTGATTCTGTTTTTGATGTGGCGTAAGTAACATAATTTTGCCTAGTAATTCCTCTACAAAACTTACTGTGTCAAACCAAAGTACATATTTTGTTCATTGTACCTTTTATTTAAAGTTCTGGTAAGTTTGCCACAACCCCATGAAAATTATTCCAGTGATAAATAACCTCGTACTGTATCTTAGTGTCTCATTGTTATATTATGGCATTCATATATTTGACTTAAAATATCTTTTTCTTAATTTAAAGCTCTGATTGCATTGACAATTAGGGATCATAATAACATGTAAGTTTTCAAATTATTAAATTGGATGAGAATTTCCAAGTGTCCTGTCACAGCCATGAATGGTACCTGGCCACTATAAACTTTTACTGAAGATGACATAACCGGTTATGTGTGATTGTTTAGATTTTTTGTTCTTATATTTAAGTGAAATGTAATGCTAAGAAGCTACCATAGCTCTATGGGTGAAAAGAAACCCATAATTTCGGCGTACATCCAATAGAGATAAAAAAAGGTGACACAACACGACCCTCTTCTTTGTCTGACCAGGTTCACCCTGGTCTTGTGATTAAAATGTCACATAGTCAAACACAATTATATTGTCAAGGAGTTCAGCAGCAAGGGTGAGATTTTTTACCTCTTCATTACTTCACATAACTCTTCAGATGTCTATTGGTTTAAATAAAGGTGTTTGTGTTTATCAATCAACTTGGAAAATAAACCTTTGGGCCAATTTTCACTGGCTTGTTGATGGGGCGAACACATCTGCCTGCAGCCAGTGATTAGCAAGCACATGTAATCAGGAAGAAACTGTTGCTATTGTCCATGTTGCAGCATTAAAAGTGTTTACACTGTTGTAAAGGTTTATGGGCAGAGGAGAGAGTTTCAGCAAACCATTTTCCAGTGAAAATATATTAAAGGAAGAAACAGATGTTTTATATATTTCTGGGTGTTTGCTAAGATATGTAGTTCTTTATTTTGTGTCTTTGACAGCTGTAGTTAGCCCGAGCATCTTTAACAGTACCTTAGGTGTGGAAGAGTATTGGAGAGAATATTTAGGAAGCTGGCATCTGAAGCAGGGACACTCAGTTTCTGATATCTGCTTCTGGAGCTGGACTACCTAAAGGACATGGAGCAGGGACCGAAGTCTAGATCTTCACTTTACTCAATGACTGCCCTAATCACTGGGTTTAAAAAAGGATAATCCCTCTTGTGCACTGGATCATGAGCCTTTTTATAAGTGGAATAAAATAAACATTTTCACCTGAAACAACTCACATACTGTTCTCTTCTGAGGGAGTGAGAGGTGTGGGTGTGAAATTAAGCCTTTTTATGAGAAGATGAGCTTCAAACACAGGTTTTCTGATTCCTCTCTGAGTTCTCTGGGCAGGGAGATAATATATAGAGGAGATTATATTCTGCTTTTAGAAATTCACACCTTGGATGTCCAGCCCCAAGAGACAAATCTGAACCCTGAATTCTAGCTGAAAATTATCATGGACTTTATCACAAACATAGACTCCGCGCCTGCTAAGAAAGAATAGGGATCCAGTGGTATTTTTCTAAATGCTTTTTACTGCCTGTTTTGTTTGGCAATCTCAGGTGGCATCTGCACTCCACCTTGAGGAGCACTGTACATGGAACTCAAACATTTAACCAACTGTCTGACCACAGACTGCGCCATTGGCCAACACCTAGGAGTTAAACGTTGTTCCGGTAAATGTAGTGATTCGAAGTTCAGCATTGTACTAGTATATGGAGTGATCCTTAAGTTCATTTGATGATTCAGATTTTAATTAACTTTAATTTCTGAAAACTTGCAATCTAGAGCTTTCCATATTAGTGGAGACGAATAGGCAACTCCAGAGGGGGAGTGACCTCATCTGAAGATAGCTGTGCTGGAGGCACTTCCTTTGGGAGATTCTTCCTACCTTAACCTAGACTTTTACTTTTTGTTTGTGTATTTTTCATAGTTTATTGGGTTTGTTTATTTGTTTTTGTTGTTTGTTTCCTTTAGTTTTTGGTGTGTGTGTTTTTTTGTTTTGTTTTGTTTTGTTGTTTTTGTTTTTCCTTTTTCTTCAGGTTTTCCCCTAGAAAGAAAAATCTATTTCTGTTGACTAGAGAAGCGTAAGTGACCAATTTAGACCAAATGCCTAACTTTCAGTAGGTGGAACTGGTTAAATGAATCCTAACCTTCATTATGTTCTTTGCCATCTGTAAAATTACAGCTGTTCTCTGCCTCACCAGGAGGCTGAAAGGCTAAATATATTGAAGATTGAGAAATGTTCAGAAGTGGAAGTTGTGTATGATCTATGAACACAGAAGTCAGCAGGAATTTTGCTACTGACTTCAGTTGTGCCAGGATTTAGTCTGAACGATTTAACTCATATTTGGAGAAGCTTTTATTGTTTTTTTTTTTTTATGTTCTAGTATTCATAGAACAGGTAAAAAAGTCAGTATTTGATGGCTTTCAGAAAACCAGGCTTTCTTATTATGAACTGCTTACAAAAGACAATAACAAAACTCTCAATAGCAAGGTAGGCTTAAATAACCTCTTGACCATCTTGCCTGCATTATGTTTTATAACATTTCTAAGTATGATCACTTTTGCAGATGCTGGTTGTTACAGTTCTTGAATGGGAACTTCAGCTATTTAGAGATGCATGGATGTATATAGCATATTGTTTCACTGACTGTCAGCTACTGAGACACTAGATACACACAACTACAGAAAAAATGTTTTGCCTTTATACAGGAGTGTGATAAATTAACAGAAAATTTTTAGTGTTGACAATCTCAAAGCAGTAACCGTCTTAATACTATTATTATATTTCCTTAAACAGTAAAGATGCACAGTAGACATGATTATGTTCTGTATAATATCATCAGGTGCTGGAGGGGTGCCCGGTTCCTACACCTAGCTGCATGCCCAGTTGCATCCCAGCTCCATACCAGTCAAAGCACACCGATTTTTTTCCCCTACCTTTTGTGTAGGCAGGGGAATGAGCCAGTAAAACCCTTAGTGCACTCTAAAAAGTTATTTGGCCAATGAAGCATAGACACAGGTTTTTGTGTCAGAGATTGTTTTCTTTTTTAATAAAAGTCAAGCTTTTGCAGACAAGTAACCTTGGCCGCTGTTATGCTGATGACTGCTGATTGCTTCTCAAGAAAACTTCCATCACTCTTTCTCCAAAGTTTCAGGAGAACTTGGAAACATATGGGCATCTAATAAGACAAGGTATATGAAAATACCTACTTCTGTACATTTAGGTATGCATTCAAGTGTGTAAAACTAGACTCTGCCAAACATTAGGAATATCCTATCCAGTCAGTCCTTTCCATGGCAACTATAGTATTGGTTCACTGTACTTGAAGGGTGACATATTAGCAAGAATATGTGTAAGACACTCAAAGTTTTGCATGTGTTTAGAGGTAGCCTAAATACTAATTAAGTATTTTAGCTAAGGATGGAATTTAAGTTGTCTGGTGGAATCATATAATATTACTACCTTAAAAAATTATCAGAGAAACAAAATGTTCCTTTTACCTCAAAATATTTCCCAAAAGACCTTGTGAGATAATAACACTTGGCTCACATGAGAACAAAATTTTATATTTTTCCAAATATAGAGAAATTACACTTCTCCCTACAAAACTCAGCAGAACTTGTGGAATTTAAAAGTCAAACTCTTCTCCTTCTGGAGGAGTTACATAAAAAAATGATTCCCAACAACAAGCTACAGTTTTCTAGCTCTGACCTCCAAGCTTTTGGACGTCATGTGTTTTCAAGCCCTCACAATCCACAAGAGAAAGCCTGGCAAAGAGAGAACTGTGGGTTGCTAAGGGAGTTCTGCAGTAAAAAAGGACCACATGCTAACTCTGAGTGAGAGGGTAACCCCTAAATCACACACTGGAGTAAACCCAAATTTCAGCTACTCATGGGTCAGCAGAACAGAATAAAACTGGCAGCTTTAAGGAGAAATCTCTGATGTTTGAATGGATGTGAAGTGGAAACTACTAATTTAAGGACTGGAAAGCTTTTATCTTTAACCTTTTGTTAACTGTTGCAGTAAGTCCAAATCTTATCCAAGCTAAAAGATTACCTTGTTGTAAAAAAACATGTAGTTGTCAGAGCATGATGTTTGCTATCACCATGATAGAAATGCCTACATATTACTTGTCAAAGCATTAAACCCAGTTGGGCTGTTCAAGCTGAGCCCATTTACCTGGAGCACCTATGAGCTCTTTGTTCAGCAACAAATATAAAGTAAATCTTTCTAGAGTTGCCTACGTCTGTCACACGAAAGCCTCTGTTCCCTCTCCCTTCTTTTGCAGAACATTTCCCTTTTCAGACTTTTTAAATGCATGCAATTCAGCACCAGAGAACATTCTCAGGGTTATGTGTGAGCCTTAGATACATCTCCATATTGTTTTGTTTCGATACATGCAGGAATACATTGTGAAATACCTATGGCTTTTAAACTGAAACAGTTTTTGTTGTTTTTTTTTTTGTTTTGTTTTTTCTTTTTAATGTGGTGAGGTTAACATAGTTGAATTTTATGCAAACATCCGTCAGCGACATGAGGAAAACAAGAGTCTTGACTAACTGGTAGCCATCTGTGGAGAGGTTTTGATAGATAAAGATTTGTTGCTGAATTAGTCAGGCTCAAAGGAACCTCAAGGCCACTTCAAGAAGCTGAGAACAGAATCTGCTGTAAGAAAGAGGTGCGTTCCTCAATCACCGGGGTCCTGGCGTGGCGTGAATCATCGGACGTATCATCAGTGAGACTCCAGCGCATGGACAGCCCATGATACTCATTTAGCGAATCCATGCTTGGAGCGGGGACGCGTGATTAGAATATAGTTGCATATATAAGGAGGCTGGTTTCTGTAATAAATGGCTTTAGCGTGATTCACATTGAATCGACTTGTTTTGCTGAGTCCTTATTTCGCTCCAACAGCCATCCACTGTGCATGCCTGTTGGTAACCATAAAAAATGATCTGTGTGTTTGGCCCAGGAAAAAAAAAGCATATATGGAGTCTATGGGCTTAAACTTCAGTGTTATGTGTTCTAAAAAGAAAGAACAATTAAAAGATGAATGAAGAATCTGTAACCTTTTTTCCCCTTCCAATGTTGCTGTGGGAGAGCATAATTTCTATTGAGGGGAAAACCAAAACAAACAAAATTATTGGATTTGAAAAAAATATTTTACATAGTATTTTAATTAATTCAGTGTCATATTCCCAGAAACCAATTTATAATGTAGTAGCTATTTTCTTCCTGTAACCCTATAACAATTACAGAATTTAAACCAGGTTCAAATAACAGCCACTATTCTTTTCCACTAATCAAAAAAATGGAGTCACAATAGGTAGATCAGGGTAAAAGAATTGTACAACAGCTCAACAAAGAGGAATAGGATCCTTTCTTTACTTAGTGGAAAACTGATTCAAAAGTTGTCTGGTTCACATCAAAATGTCTTCCACAAAACTGATTCATTCTGCTTTCTAAATTACACAGGACTAAAGAGTTTGGGATTTTTTCCTTTTTATTTTTTTTCTTTACAATGTCCAAGCTACTCACATAGAATGTTTTACAATGGTGATCAAATCTGATGCCCAGAAAAAGCTGTGGGAATCAATGCCCATGAAATCTTGTTTCAACTGCTTTTATATTTGCTGTCGGAGATGGATATCATTCTCAAAAGGAGAAGGGCGTTACTTTGGCTTCTAGTGTATTGTTGATCCGCCCGTTGTGTGCTTTTCTCAGGAGAGCAGGAATACTTGTAGAGCTTAGCCTTCAACCAGTGATCAGTAAAACTATTTATTGGTCATCACTTTATACCCCAAACCAGTGTTGTCTGGGAGCTTGTAAAACCAGGAGAGAGTTTCCCAAACTGGAAAAAGAATGGTACTTATCTGCCCCAAGCCCCTTATTATTGTGCTTTTTTATAATTAAATATGTTGTTGGAACTTTTGGTCACTTTTCCCCAGTACTTTGTTTGGACTCCAGAGGAGGGAAGCAAAGGTAATAATATAACAGTTTCAAGGGAGGAATAAGGCATTTATCTGGGAATAGACAGATGTGCTATCAAAAGCTCAGCTGTACATTAGCAGCTAGCAACCAGCACTTCAAATTAGGTAGGAGAACAAATGTCTAACAACAAGACATGCAAGAGCTCTTTGCATTATTTAGAGATTGTGATGCATGTTGTGTACTTTTTTCCTTCAAAAAGTCAGACATTGAAATCACGATGGCTATTAGCAGAGTATAGGACTATTTCTTTTGAGGAAGAGTCTGATTTACATGGTTGAATTTTTGATCATTTACAATAAAAATAAATGATCCAAGTCCTCTGATAGTTCTATTTCAAAGCCCAATATACCATAAAGAATGTTAGTAAAGTTTTTTTCCATTCAATTACATATTCGAGTGTGTTTATTTTTGTTTATAGTGTAATGTTCCTCTTGTAATGCATGTAACTTACGCTCAGTTTTCTTTTTTAAATTGACATTAGAAATCTTTTGCAATTCTCAGCAAAAACCTGTAAAACTGTTTTAAATGTCATTTTCTAAAGGTGTACTACAGAAATATAGCATAAATAGCTACTCTTGTACAGCTTCAGAAGCTATGACTTATATTCTGTTGCTGGATGATCCAAAGGAAAGTTATGTTGTAGAAACTCAACAGTTAAGCAATCCATGGGGACTTTCTTCTTTTTTTCCTAGTAAAATCATTGAGAACTATATCTTCTAACTCGGGAATGTTTACATTTTCAAAAAAGCACTGAACTAATTAATCTGTGATGACCATCAACAAAACATAGAGCAATAGTCACTGTGTAAACCAGCACAAAGGAAGCAGTCAGATAACCCTGAAACAAGCTGCCTGGCCCAGATGGGTGGTCTTGCAGGTTGTCACTTGGTTTGCTCTTTCTGTTTACATCACTTAGTTATTTCTTCCATTAGAGAAGGCCTTTAGATGTAGGGTTGATTGGTGTGTTTTCTTAGTTTCACGCCCATTCATCATGTTTTAAATATTGATTCTGTAGCTAGAGGCCGCTGTCACTGAAATGCTGGTTACTCGGATCAATAGAGGATAGTCTTGTTACCAGGTTGATGGGATCTCCATGTCTGTGACAAGTCTTTAATTTTCACTGCTAAGGCCATCACTATGTAGAGATACATTTTCTTGTGAAGGACCTAATTTTTAAGATACCTGTACACTCAGAATGAACATAATATGTTTAGAGTTGAGTGAAAAATGCCTTTTTTTTTGTGCCTCAATCTGAAATCTCTTTCATCTGTTTCATGCCACTGCAGATTTCATGGAGGCTTTGGGGAAAAAAAGGACTACAGCTCACATCCAAGGACAGACAGTAAACTAGAACAAGCAAATCAGAAACTTGGAACTTTCCACATGCCTGCATCAAGTAATGCTTTTTTGTAAAAGTAACATTAATCAAATAGTTTGCAGTTAAATTGTCTACATGCCAGATTGCCTCCATTCCGCAGGGCCTATTGTGGATTAAGTGAAGATCTTTCTTCCGCCCCCGTCCCATTCACTCATCTAATATTACATTTAGAAGAGATTGTTTCCAGCTTGGACTCCCAAATGTTTCCATTGGGAGACAGTAAATACTCCATTTGTGTAGCATGAGTATTCGGTGTATACGCAATCACTGTTTAATGAGATAAAACACAAGCTGAAATTCTGAATGGGTCTTCGATATACTTGTAAATGAAACACTGAACCATATGTTTAAGAAGCAAAATTTAACTGTACTGGAAGAGAAATCGGACAAGGAAATTATGATGAATCTGTTTTTCAGATTTGTGATTTTTTTAAAGTGGATGTTTACTGGTAAACTATATTTCACTTAAAATTGAGAGACCAGTACAGATAAATATACATATATATGTATATATAAATACACAAATATATAACCCATGAATTGCATTACACAATGAAATTGTCCCTTTTGAGAGAGAAATGAAGTTTTAAAGATATGTTTTTACCTGTAGAAGAAATATTTGCACCAAGAAGCTAAGAGACTTGTGTTAAACTGCAGCATCAATAACAACAAAAACGCACTCTGTAGCTCAACTCTAGGGTTGACATTTTACAATTTCCAACTAAAACCTTTTGCTAGTGACTGAGATACTGACTCATAGCAAGTAATAGGGAAAGGAGGGGGCCAGTTACAATTGCTTGACTTGCCTGTTGAAAAGATGTGACTTAACAGAGTGAGAGAGAAGGGAGGGAGCAGAGAATTTCAAACTGGTTTTAACAGTTAAAATTTATATTTTTGTGTGTGAAAAACCAAATATGGTTATTATAAAAAAAAAAAAAAAAGAAAAAAAAGCTTGCAAACTTTTCAGCCAGTGTTCAACAGCTTTTTTTCCTCAGATCTAACAGCAAAATTTCTCATTAAATGAAAATTCATTTCATGTTAAAACAGTTTCCTGTTGAAAATACCATATATGTTTGATAAAAATTGATCCTTCTTGGTATGTGTAAAAATGAAGAAAAACAACTTTATATTTTCAAAGAGTTTTTAAAATCAGTTTTCTGAAAGGAAAAAGTTAGAGATTCATATGCAATACCTGGTAGGGGCCTACAACTAAAGTTTAGAAAAAGGCAGAAAGAAGGAAAGAATGAAGAAAAGGTTTTTGTAATAGTTCAAAAGTTGGACTGAAGCCTTCATTTGGGTCCTTTGTCTGAATCAATTCGCTTGTCACTAACTCATTTCCGTATAGTGAACAAATGAATACGTTTGCTTTTGAGTACTGGTATGGTCAATATGTGATCATTCTTGTTGATAAATGGACTCTTAAAACTTAAGTGAAAAAGTCATAAGTAAGAGCTGAGTGTTTGAGAATTCAAATAAATAATTTGTCAGGAAACTGTAACCATCTGTCAGTTCCTTGTACTGTTAGGCTTTTTCTTCTTTTTTTTTTTTTCTCCTGTGCCACTAGAGAAGACAGCCAAACTGCCAAAACCAGATAAAGAACATACCTTTTGGGATTTTGATCAAAACAAGTGAGAAGATGATCAGTCACATAAAGGAAAAAAAAAATAAGATCATAAAGAGATTGCTTTGATTGTCAAAATGAATCACAGATTTACACTATAAAATAAAGAACGAAAGTACGTTCCTGAGCTATTCTGTGTCAACAACCATTTTAGATGGCAAGAAACTTATTCTCCAGTTCTATTCCACAATCAGCTTTGAAAGAACTAAGACCAACATGGACATGACAGGTGTTTGATATGAAACAGCTATCTGAAAATACTGTCATCTCATTAAAAGACACCTGACTTGCTGAGGTGTAGAGTTGCATGACGAACCACTCAATCTCTGGCTCCTCTAGAATTTAGGTGTCATATCCTGCTTGGAAACTACACCAACTCCTGACAGGCTGAGTCTGTTTCTCTACTTTGTTACTCACAGAAATGATAACGACAATCCATGAAGTAAACAGTCAGCATAGACCAGCTCAGCTTTAACAGCACTAACTCAAATACCAGAAGCAACATTATCACTGAGAAACAGAATGCAGTAGCCTGTGCAGGCTTGTTGCAGCAGGCAGACTTCTGCTGCCCAGGGTAGGAATGGTCTCACCTGCTGCAGGTGTCTACATTTCCTCCTCAGACACCCCTGCTGGGGTCATGGTGACATCAGAAGAGAGAAATACACACTGTTAGGGACTAATTGATGTGACTTATTTTAGACATCTATTTTAAGATAAAATCAGGGATGTCTATGCTTAGGGAGTGCACTGGGTATCTAGAGAGAGATTTTCTTAAACCTTACACTGTATACGCTGCGTGGAGATCCAGAGAACAGGGAATCAGCCTTGTTGCCTGCAGGCCATTAACACATCTAAGGAAAAGGCTGCTAATTGCAGTGAGTCCCTGTTGCAATTAGAAATTTCTTAAGGTTGTAGCTGTTTTATTGTTTTTCTACTTTCATTGCTTTTTCTTATTTTCCAGTTAGATCCACAAGAAACCCATGTTCTGAATATTACCCCAGCAATGCATGATAGCTGTCCAGTTAAAAAAATGTAGGGTTGCCAGACAAGATGATAATTACAGACTTGATGTTGTCTCCTCTGCTTGGCATATACTCAGGCTCCCTAAAGACACGAAGCTGCTATTTGTAATACTGCAGACCTCTAATGCTTTAAAAACTTTAGCATCCTCACTGTAAGCATGGAATGTTCTTAGTTTTTCAGCATTTGGAAATCATTTCAGTAAGAAAATAAAGACTTTTAAAGTAATTATTTTCAAGGTATAGAAAATTGGTTGTCTGGTTTTTGAGTCTTTGATGTTTTCTCCTGATTAGTAAGGAGAGAAAACTACCTCTTCCTTGTCCTTCTCCATTTCCTTTTGAGTGAAAAGTGAGCTTCTTGCATACCTCTCAGTTTTAGGAGCAGCTATCTTCAGCAACTAACAATTACCATTAGAAAGGAAGCAAAATAATGAGAACTGGCATGATTGTTTCCCCCCAACATGTAAGATTGTGTAAAGAAACCACAAAAAACCTGTAGTTTTCTGAAATCTCTGCTCTGCCGTGAGCAACTTAAGTATGCTAATGTAAATTATGTACAAAACTTCCTTGTGATCCATCCATTAGAACATCTTCAGTACATTCTGAATGTTCATTAGGAATCCATAAATAGAAAGAATAGTGCAGAGCTAGAGATTTAGCTTAGAACATTTTCAGTAAAATGTTTATTCTAATTGTCTCCTCTAGCTCGTTGAAGTGATATAGGTGTTTGAAGATACAGGAATAATGTATTGTGGAGCTTCTGCCAGTTAAACCATTAAGATTTTCAAAAGCATGCTCTAGTATAATGTATGACTTAAGTAAGTGTCTAGCTACATGTAAAGTGGAGAAACTTTTTAAGTTGGCATCTCAACTGCACACAATTTTATTTTAAAATATTTCAATGTGAAGGGCAAAGGGCTTGCTTTATTCTCTCTGAACTTTAGGGCAGCACATCTGAGAAAATCATCCCATTTCTGTTTAATTTACCTTCTAGATCTGAGATCATTGTATATGGGCACCTCTCTGATCCTATAAATAATTACTTCACTTTCAAAAGTGCCATTTCCAAACATTGACATAGCCATTATTTTTCATTATCTGCTATTGTGATGAAATATTGCTCAGCTTTGGCCTCAATCCCATGGATAAGAAAATATTTTAAATTTCTAGGTCTGCTAAAAAAGTAAATATAGGAAAAGAGATATATAGTTTCTATTATGTAGAATGCTATGTGAAATAAGTCCTAGTTCTTATACCAGACAAGAAGAGGAGAAATACAAAACATTATTTAATATAGTATCTATCAGGTACTTACTTGCATAGCAGACTATGTAACTCCATTGAAAGCATGTTGATTTTCCTGTAAGGAGTGTATTTCAGATGCATTAAAGGATTTTAAAAAAGAAAAAAAAATTACTTGCCAAATGGAAGTATGGGACTGAGATCCAAATTCTTGACTCAAGCTTCATGTGCAGCATTGGGAAAATTAGGAAAATAATGTTATTTTTCTTGTAATTCTCTTAGCAGCCCTAAATTGCCCATGACCATGGCTGCATGAACCCTCCAGTATCACACTCAGCAGCCAGGTATGGGAGACCCTGGAGACTCCTGAAGTGCAGCTAAGCTATTCTGTTCTGTCCTGGCAGTCTCACAGGGCAGAAAGTTAATACAATGTCATGATCATGCTTAATGGTTGTGGTGGTGCAGTCTCTAGATTTAATTTTTCAACATTTAAATATTTTCTGTCGCCCCCCCCCCCCCCCTTTTTTTTAATTTATATTTTTTTAACTTTGTTATAAAGATACAGGTGTGCATTGTTTTGCCAAGCGTCTTTTGGTACCTTTCTAATATTTGCTAATATTTTCCATGTTACTAAACGTTTGTGTAAAATTAGTTCAGGGACAAGTTGAATACAGTAGATTTTCTTCTAATTATGACTGCTGAAAAACAGTATAAAAGACATCTGCTGAACCACTGGAAAAAGCTACAAAACATAGCTACAGAAATAGGTATGTGCTAGTAAATTCTAAGTTTTGTAACATTTTTATTATTGTTTTATAGCAATGTCTGAAAAGCATATGTTTGTTATTTTGAGTATAGCCATACAGCAATGCATTCACAAGGAGAAATATAACAATTTCTGTTTCCTTTAAGTACTCCAGTAATTTCTGCCTGACAATCAGACATGAGCAAACTAAATGGCAAAAACTTGAACTGGTTTAATTGTTTTCCCTCAGGTAGTACCTGAGGTGTTCCATGGCCAACATTTCTCCACCTTCAAATTTCCCCTGAAGATTTTCTCTCTCCTGGAGAAACCATTAACATTCTCTGTAGTGTTGAGCATATTCACAAACCTCGTGCAACAATATGGACTAATACATCAATAGTCAATCTCCATGATAATTCATGGTGAGTTTAGCTCTGTGTCAGACAGAAACTACATCTTATCCACCTTCCTCAGAAGGGAGGACGGAAGGGAGGAAAGAAGGGAGGGAGGGAGGGAGGGAAGGAGGGAAGGAGGGAAGGAAGGAAGGAGGGAAGGAAGGAAGGAAGGAAGGAAGGAAGGAAGGAAGGAAGGAAGGAAGGAAGGAAGGAAGGAAGGAAGGAAGGAAGGAAGGAAGGAAGGAAGGAAGGAAGGAAGGAAGGAAGGAAGGAAGGAAGGAAGGAAGGAAGGAAGGAAGGAAGGAAGGAAGGAAGGAGAAAGACCAGTCAAGGGAGAAAAGAGCACTTGGGAGAAAGAGTTTTCTCTAAACTTCCCAGTCCTACCTGGAGAGCTGCCTCATGATGAATTTGATAACAAAATGAGAATCCTGGAACTGCTACCGAATGCCTAAAAAAGGCAGTTTCCATCTGCATGGGCCAAAGTACCAAAACACACACCTGCCCCTGCTGGAGCAGAAATTTTTCCCTCTCAGACTTGACTAATGCAATTCTCCGTTCCCAGGAATGAAGGAATGAAGTTTTATAAACCAAGAAAGCCACTATTTGTTTGAAGCACAACAGCAGGCTCTGCTTAGCAACGTGCTATCCTGAATACAGCACCATTATTTTCTCCTCTGACCCCACTGAACACAGGGAGAGATTCAGGCCATCCCTCATGAGGTTTTAGTATAGACAGGTAAACCAATAATTAGTTGTTGTTTTTTTTTTTTTTTTCTAATTATTATAGTTTTCACAGGCAATATGTGATTACAAGGTACCTAAGACTGTATTTAGTCATTTTCCAAAGTGGACACCTACAGGGTGTTTAAAAAATATGGACCCAATTTGAAAAAAATAACACACTGCCTCAACATCAGATAGGTCATATGGGACCCCAAGACTTGGTGCTACACTCTTGCTCTCCAAGATTCCCAGATATTACACCTTGTGACTTTTTCTTGTGGAAATATGCCAAAGACCTTGTTTTTGTGCCACCATTAGCAACTAATCTGGATGACCAGAATCACAGCAGCGATGACCTCAGCGGAAGAAGAAACTCTGAGAGGCGTTTGGGATGAATTCAACTACAATCTCAACATTGTCCTTAGTGCAGGTGGAGGGAACATAGAGCATTTATAAAAGGTTACTAAAATTTGATAACTCATTAAACTGTCTGTAAACTTTCGTGTAATAGTAACATGTTGCCATTGTGAAATATACTGCTTTGCAATTGGGTCCATCTTTTAAAAAAAAACCCTGTATAATCTCTTGGGGAAGAGGGGAGAGACTGGGGAAGTATCCAGAAGGACACAGGAAACCTCCCTGAGGATGGAGGGAACATGTTGTAGCAAGAGGTGCTGATTTACCTCAGAGCATTCTGCCTAGCTGGAGGACATTCCTTTGGGGTTTGTGTCCTTCAGCTCTCTGGAATAATTTTGATTTCTGTGTACCACTCAGCTCAAGATATTTCAATGAAACACTATTAGGAAAGTGAGGGCTAAGAAGTGGAGTTGGCCAGTGGGAACTGGTGGACGTGACTCACTGCTGAATAGACCTGGCACAGGCACGAACAGTCTGGGAAAGAAGATACATGTGTGCAGCCCACCCCCTGAGAGAGCATGGCTGCAGGTCTCATCAATTTTGGAACAAAACAGTGACATTCCCATATTTAATTTATAGCTTGTCTATTCTACAGGCCACACTGGAGAGTAGGATTAGCCCAAGGTAGCTGTAAAGAAGCCAACTCATGCATGAGACAGCATGATCACAGCAGGATGCAACTCAGAGGTATGAGCTTTTCTTCACAGTGGTGCAAAACAACCTAAACTGCACTCCAACTTTTCTTGTTTAAGTATCTCTAAATTATTCTTCAGATAAAACATACCTGTTTTTTACTCAAGCTCACAGACTGGGAATGAAGGAAAAATATAAATCAAGCTTTGTACTCTAGACTAAGAAGACAGGAAATAAGAAAGAGAGATTTATTGGTTTTAATATTTAAATCTTGGGAGGTGCACAAAACTGATGCTGATGGGACAATATAAGTAGCTAGATAGAGACAGTAAATATCAGGAGAAGCAATGATAAATCTCACTCATGTTTTTATTGGGACAAATCCTGAGTTTATATAGCAGAAGTACATGCCAACAAATTTCAAAGTTTATTCTCTAGAAATAAGTACCTATATTCATGTGGGAATCAGTGAGAGCCGTGAATTCTCAGTACCTCTGAAAATTGCTTTCAGATAGACAGAATTTATAGGACTACCTTTAGACATCGAGCTTTGAAAAATCTGGCCAGGATTCTTACCTATTTATTGTTTCCTGGTCCAAAAAGAGTGATGAAAGTAGCTGGCTTTTTATTATTATTTCCATATGCAATATATTTATAAGAATATTTATGCAAGGAATGTTACAGAAATTCCATGCTTTGTTTCCTTTGTTAAAGATACCTTCCTCATAAGAAACACATTATGCTTGGTCAAATATTTCTCTCTATGGGAGGATTAGATCCACAGAACTGTGGGGTTCTCATTTATCAGAAGCACTTAATTTATCACCTGGCTTTTATTAAAAAAAAAAGAGAGAGATCTATTCTGTTCGGACAGCCACTGTACACTGGATTTAGGAGATTAAGGTTTACTCTAGAAAAGTGTTATTGTGAGATATTATATGAATAGCATGACATAATTTCTGGCAATACAGTATCAATGAGTAAAAGAAAAAAAGAAAAAACAAAAACAAAAACAAAAACAAAAACCAAAACATACCGCGAGCTTTCTGATAAAGGGAAAGAGTTCAACACTCCTTTCAGAATCTGCTGTGTTTTAAGACTGTGTATGCCATATACCAGTCTAGAAATAAGAATAGACAAAATAGCAATCAGTTCTTCCGAGGACATGATTTCAAAATATATTGATACTTCCAAGTGTGGGAGAAAGAGGAATTTAGGATAGATTAATGAGGAGACAGTGGGCTTGGATATATTTTATTGCTTACCAGAAAGCTAAGTATTTCCAACTTTTACTTTAAATCTTTGTATGGATACAGTACTTAAGATTTAAAAAAAAAAAACCCACAATCAATTATATTTCTCTTTTTGACCAGCTGTATGAACTTGTTCTAAATCACATGGCATCACAGAAGCACATATTTACTCAAAAACTAGTTCATTATAATTACTGTATTCTCCCACAAATCAGGACAAATTTTTATTAAATCCTTTGTGCATATTATACGTGACCAATAAGATTCTATGGAATAAATAAATGTGAACTACCTGTAACAAAATATATTTAGCTATACAAGACTCTGTGCTAGCTAACAAAATTTTGTTTTGCTTATTTTTCTATTTGCTATACAGTTTTTATGACATATTTTCCCTACTTTTGAAATAATTTAGAATCACTGCAGAAATATGTGTCAGGATATTACCTGGTTTATCAATAGTAAATTTCCCACACACACCAAGTGTGGTGGTTTAGATTAATTGGATTTAAGGTGTATAAGATAGTGTCATGAACAGTACTGTTGCTGGGTGGTCTTAACAGGAGAAAGGGTGAATGCATATAAGAAAAAGAAAAAAAAAATTACACATATTTATATATTTTCCTGAACTTTTGGGCTGAGGATACACAAGTAACACTGTATCCTTAATAGAGTTGGAGGTATCATTCGTTCTAAATCCAGTACTAAGAGTTGTGACAGACACATCAAGAAACACTGCAATCCTTGAGCTTAAGAGCAGCCATGCAGTAAGACTATAAAGTGTAAGTATTCTTTACAAGAAAAAGGTTGTAGATATGCCTCCAAGCCTGCAGTTCAACTGAGCTCTTTAGTTGTAACTGATTAATTATATTTTTTTAATCAATTTATTCTCCTATATCCAAATGATGAGAAAGGATTTTATATATCCTATGGTCTATTTATCATTGTATTCACTCTGTATTTTAACAATCTTTGACAACTTCCTTACATTCCTAGGATTAGTTTATATATTGCTTTGTCTTGTGTTAATATTTGCAATCCTTTCCATTATGTCAATTAACTGCTAGGACATCTATCTAGACACAGTGTACTCAAGTATAATAAAGAAAAGAAAAATACTTCAAGATGCTAACAAATTATAACCATGCCCAGATATAAACCAGATGTATGAGTGATAAACACAGAGATACAGAATTGTCACCACCCTTCAAAATCACAATTTAAAACGTCTCCACCTTTGACCTGTGGCAATAAGCTTTACTGGGGCATAACAGAGATGGAAATCTAGCCTTAAATTTTCTTATTGAGATTTTGAAAAGTTTGTCCCTGTTGCTTCTTTAGTAGCAGCATCTCTCACACTTTCCCTAAAAACACTAACAAAAGTGGGGAAAAATAAGTGGCTAATGGAGTTGTGGTTGTCTGTTATTAGTGCTCAATGCAAACATGTGCTTCAAGTTACGAAATGGAGAAATGCTCTCACTACCACACAGCCTTCTTCACTCACTATTTCACAGCTGTGTTTAGCACTGGAGAATATGTGTGCTGATATAAACCAAAAGCACACATAGGACAAATGCATTTTATCCATGCTGTCTAGTAACAGCATAGTTCCTGAACAGAATCTCCAACTTCGGAAGAATGATTATTTTCTAACAAAAATTCTGTCACTTTTGATTTGATAGAACTGGAAGTACACTGACTTTTCTTTAGCATTCCAAAGAAAACATGTACCATTTAGTGAAAAAAAAAGATTCTTTTTTTCTTTTTAATCTATTTGGAACAGTTCTTATGAAACATGAAGTCAGGTCATATCATCTGGATTTCAGTTTTTTTTATAACTCTAAAATGAAAACAGATTCTTTAGATCAAGATTGGTTGATGTTTTGTTTTGCTTCCTTTCCCCTGAAAGATGCACTTCAATATAGTGTTTTTCAACCTGTAGCTTGTGAGTCCCTGGTGTTCCAAGGAAAAATTATAGAGGTTTAGAAAAGGTGATTAAAAAAAGCAAAACCATCTCTCAGAGAGCTTTATTTCACTATACTTCTACTGTAGCCACTGGGGTCTGCGTCAAAAAAGTTTTAGTTCGAGCAAGAATGTTAACCAGAAGTCTGGAGATCTCTCTTGAGCAGGCTGGAGGTTCAGTGCTTTCCCTCTGACCTTTCAGGCTGTGAGACTTGGCTGAGCTTCACATGACCTTGGAGCAAATTTCAAGCACAGCAGTCCATAATTCTACAAGGAAATAAGGAAATTGACTCATCTAATATAGGTTTTCTCAAAAGTGAGAAAACCATAAAAGTTGTTTTGTTTTTTCTTTTATCAGGGCTTAGCAATGGGACAGTCTGGTTGTACTTCTGGCTGTATCTGTAAAGGATCTGCATTAGTATGAAGTACAGAAAGAAAAAAAATCAAAAAAAAAAAAAAAAAAACAACGAACTACTGTGAGCTGAGGACAGTATGATTAATATAGATGTCATTCATTCAGTCATTGCTATAAATACAGTACAAGATAATTCTGTGAATGTAAAGAAGTTGATCACAATTTTACTTGAAAAAATTAGTCTTGGATGAAGTGTTTGATGATCTGACTCAAAAGAGTCATTCTGATTTGAAAGTTGAAGAAAATAACTGAATTCAAATCTCAGTCATAGTGTAACTGAGTTTCAAGTGCAATTCAAAGAAAAAAAATACAGTGATAATTTTGAGGTAAAGTTGCTCAGTATTAGCCCAATGTGAGTGTTATTAGCCAGTCACATTTGAAGGAGGTAACTCCTCTAGGACATGAGGTACCTAAAGGCCAAAAAGGATACTTGTCTGTGAACACTTGTATCATGTAGGTGCCTTTGTGCTTAGGACTTGAATCATCAAGAGGCAAAGAGAGGATTTCAGATTCATGACTCACCTTAACGCTTTTTATTTAAATATCCCATTACTCAGCAGGTTGGCCATTGTACACTGTTTTCTTTACTAGCAGAGACATCACCATAGTGTCTGGTGCCTATATGTCTGGAAGGAGTGGCAAATTTAAGCTGGAGCTTCTGAACTGAATCTAGATGCTGTCAGCATCAAGAGTCTGCCAACACAAGCATTGCATATCAAAGACAGGATTAGCTGCAATTTCAAAAAATCAACAAAAAAGCTGCAACTTTTAATCCTTTGAAGGATGGCTGTGTCATTTCACCCAGTGCAGACTGCACGTATCTATTGTTCAGAAGATATTATATAAACTGCCAAAGTCCCTATAACACCAGTGATAGTTAAATGTGTAAACAGAAATAATTCTATATTTAAACATTATAGTTCTTCTGGTTGTTAAACTATCATTAGAACAGGATGGAAGCTGGTTTACAAGCTCCACTGTTGTATTTCTACACTGTGGGTGGTAGAAGCCAAGCCATTTTAAGACAATAAAATTTCTTTGTCAAATATACTGTAGATGACTGTTTATACATAGCAAGATTTGCCTCTCACCTTCTGAACCTCCAGGATGGAGCATGGATGAAATTGATATGTTGTTTTTAGTTGTAGCAGCCTGGAAAGTCAGGACTTGAATCTGCTGACATGGCTGTGGTAATTTGCCAGTTCTTCCCCTCTATTGGAGAATTAGCACTACTTTCTTCCTGATCACATAAGACATGCTAAAAGACAATCTCCTTTAAACTACAGAGTGAGAAAATTAGAAGCTGAAGCTCTGCATGGGCATACGGGTGCTCTCTTGTCTAAAAATAATATCAGTTACTGAGAAAACATTTTTTTTTTTTCTGTATAAAACCACAAACCTACCAAAACCAGTGTTAATGTGATGACAATATTTAGCATGTTTCTGTGGTCCCCAAATCAATGTGATATTTACTACATAATTTACACTTTAATTGAAAGCAAATTGGGTCAACCTATACTGACAAAATCTAATTCTATTAGTAAGACATTAAGTCTAAAATCCAACAAAATTTCAACTTTCATGTATCAATACTTAGATAGTAGGCTGACTCCACAGAAGGATTTGATCATTTATTGTCATTTTAAACAGTTATTTTTTGATAGGAACCAAACAAGCACCCTTGTAGACTTGGGACAAACTACCTGCAGAGTTAGTTGCAGCAGCTGAATCTCGAATTCACAGAGGTGTGTCACTTTGCTGTGCAATCCAGTCAGAGTTGGCTTTTGAAGACAGTTCAGGAAAAAACATCAGCAGAAATCCAGCTTAGATGTGCCCACAGCAACAGAATGCATGTACACGGATTCTTTTCCCCTTGGTCATGTAGCCTAACAGGATATAGGAAACAGAAGCAGAGAAATTTCTCCTGAGGGAAGGGAATTGCAATTAAGTTTTGAAAGTGCAGGCCAGGATGTTTATTTTAAAACTTGTTATCAACCCACCACTTTACTCTGTAATAGCCTGGTGTTTAGTGTCCTTATCCAGCACTGAGACAACAAATTGATGCCCTCCTGACCAAATCCTTGGAAAATGTGCTCACATTTAAGGGCTGTTCTGAATGGGGACATTCTGCTGTGGTGGGTGGAGCACTCTGCAGGAAGGACTATGGGATTTGTGATGTCAGAAGAATGCCTAAGAGGTCACTGGCATGGGAAAAAGCAGTCCTGGACACCTGCCTCTGCTCAGAGATTTATCTCTGCACTTTTCCTTCCACTTCTACTCTGTGATAATGGTGTACTGTAAAATACCAGCAATAATTAATTGAGCATTTGGGGAGATTATGGTACTTCTGGGTCTAGTTGCGTGATCCAATGGAGAAACAGGGACATTCTCTTTTTGGAGTTATTTATTCATGAAAAACAAGGAATAAAGTTCTATTCTAAGGAATGTTTTGGAAAACCACATAATAGATCATGTATTTTTTTTTATAGGCATGTTTCCCGAAGATGAACAATATTATTCAAACAAAGCACTGTTGCAAATAGTTTTTGCGGTATTTTTCAATTCATTTCAGTGATTTGTTATATATATATAGCTTTAAATATACAACTGATGTAACTCTAATTTATACTCTAGCCTAGCAGATTCAATAGTTGGTAGGTTTTGTGGTCTATTTAAGTCTACTTGTTGAAGGCAAATATCTGTTCTACTGCCATAACTAAACTAACATAAATACCAGCAGGGAAAGAACAAACAAACAAAAAACAAAAACAAAAAAAACCCACAAAACAAACAAACAAAAAAACACAAATCAAAAACAAACAAACAAACAAAACAGCTGGGGTTTGAAGAAAGTACATCAGATCCTTTTCTAACATATATCCTGGAAGATGCATATAGTCACTGAATCAACAAACGCTGTTCTTCATACAAATAATTCATAGCTTTTTTTGATGAAGTATTTTGAAAACATCTGATTTATTTTTTTTTTGAAAAATCAACATATTGCTCACATAAATTATGAAATCAGGCAAGGGAAAGTTTGCTTACTGAAGTGAAATGTGAATTCAAGAATCTGTGAATTGATGTATGCCATTAAATTAAACTTTTTATCTGTTTTCAGCTTTGTCCTGATGTACTTTCGGATGCATCAAATTTGTGACCTGAACATTTGTCAGCAATCTGTCATTGGAACTTGTATTTATTGAATCAATTATCTGAAAAAGTTCAGCACATGTAAGACCAGATCTCTCTCATTTTAAGACTGCATTGTTAAAACTTTTAAACATATTTGAAAGAAAATGAAATTATATTCAGTCATTGAAAGATGTTCTTTTCCATTCTCATATTAGCTGCCTAAAATATTTTATAAGCTACGTGTAGTCAGTCTTTATCTAATGTACAACAGCAATGTTTATTTGCTGAAAATATGACCAGCAGGTTTTTAGTTACTGGGTATGAAGAACATTTCCACACGTTTGAATCTGATATTGATTTGTGGTTTTCTTGGTTTTTTTTTTTAGTTGGTTGGTTACAGGTTGTGAGTAGGAATGAACATGTGGTTATAAAATGTTAACCCATCAACCCATCTGATCAGTTTCAATATAATTTGTTGACTGTGCTGTGTATAAACTAGTCAATTAGCTGGAAGAAAACTGTACTAAATTCAAGGCATACAATAGCCAAGATCAACATTATTAGACAAGACTATAAAGAACATTTTAAATATCAAGTAAAGATAGTCGCTTTTAGGTTAATCTGAATTTGAATTCAAGGTGATCACTCAAGGTTTTGGCTAGATATGAAGGCTGAGGTACCAGGTTGCTGTTTTACTGGTATGACAACAAGGTAAGTCAAAAATACTTATAACTTTTTCATGGTTAGCTAGGAGAAAGTATTTTTTGCAAAATCAGATTAGTCTGAGATGAACAGGTAGCTGAATGGGCTTCTCATCTTCAAATTTCTGAAGTTCACCTAGGCTTCATTTTAAGTGCCTAAAATCAGTTTTGAATACAGGTGATGATCATCACGTCTCTGGCTGGGATGTTTTTACCAGTCTGGCAGTGTGTATCTGGTATCCATGCCCAAGCACTGGCAGTGAGGGGCTGCATGGGTGGCCCCTGTGTGGAGATGACGGTTCCAGCTGGCTCCAACAGACCCACCAGGGCTCAGCTGAGCCCCTCGGCCAAGTGGGTGGTGCCTGTGTGAAAAAAAGTTTAAGAAAGGGCAAAAAACGCTGCACAGGCAGAGGAGAAGGAAGCAAAAAGAGTGAGAAACATCAGAGGGAACACCAGAGGAGGTGGAAGAGAAGGAGGTGCTCTATAGCACAGGTCCAAGTGTACACCATGGCCCATGGAGGACCCCACACCACAATATTTGGATGTTTCCAGAAGGACTGCAACCTGTGGAGAAGAATAACAAGAGTGTGAGGAGGAAGGAGAGGAAGAGAAAAAACATCATGTAGTGATGATAATCCCCTCTGTTGTTTGGAGATGGGTAGAGGAGAGAGGAATGAAGGAGTCAAGCTGAACCTAGGCAAGGGAGCAGAAAAGGTGTTGGTTTGTCTTTACCCAAGTCTATTTTAATTGGTAATAAAGTTAATTTTCCCCAAGTCTAATCTGTTTTTCTCATGAGAGTAAGCGCTACGCAATCTCCCTGTCTTCATCTTGATCCATGGGCTTTCTCTTCCTTGTTTTTCCTATTTTCTCCTATCTTGAGGGAGAAAGTGAATGAGCAGGTGGGTATAAGTTTGGTTGTTAGCCATAGAAAACCCACCACATACAGAAACAGAGATAACTCATATGCATAGTCAGCACACAAGAGATGAAAATGGCAGTCTGATGTAACACAAAGATGCTGTGGACTTGAAGGGACTGTGACAAGATTAATGTCAATAACAGTGAAAGATCTCAGATTAAAAAAAGGCTTTCTTCCTACAAGCATACTTTTCCTTAAAATTTCAGTGCTTGTCACCAGAATGCAAATTTGTCAAAGTTTGAACCATGCTAACATGTAGAGCTCCAGAGATTTCAATCCTATCCCCAGCTGTTCCAGGCACCTGCCTTAGTAACCTGGGAAAATAACTTGATTCTTCTTTCAAACAGATTTTGCTGACAGTAGTCAGACTACTTTAGACCAATGCTTAAAATGCTTACAGCCAAGTCAATGTTTTATACATGGAAGTGCAGCAATGTTAGAAGTTAAATACAGGTTGTCATGCTTTTGCTTCCCTTGCAAGACTTTGTCTGTTTAGTCTATTTAGCTTATACGCCCTTGAGGAGGAGTTGTCTGTGTGTAGTGTTTAGAACAATGATATTTAATCCAACTGTATTACCATGCATAGTTTTAAATATAGAAATGGTCTCAGAGAGGCCATTTGCAAATACATTTGCAGAATGTTAAGCATGACCAAACACATTTATGAGACTATAGCCTCCAAATGCCTGAAAAGGCAATGTAAAATGGTTAAAATTTGGAATGGATGTACTGAGGTTGGCTGGGAGCTGGTTCTGCATTAAAGTAAGGATGAAAATATTTTTTATAGTGAATCAACAGTCAGATGTATCTTCAATTGCTAGTGATTTGAATGTTTACTATGTCACAGGTTCATGGTTCTACAGAATAATCTGGAGATTTTTGACTGTGTTTGCTTTTCATGGTGTTCAAGCACATAACAAGGGGCTGTTGAGCACCAGTTTCACAATGCAGTTTAAGGTAAATCCCATTAAGATCCAAACACAAGACTTTCCAATTAACACACCTCTGCAGTCTTAGACATCTTTGAAAATTGAGCTTCCATGGGGTTTATCGTCCTTTTTTTCTTTACTTTTCTTTCATATCCAGTCACTGATGAGAAGTAGAAATTCAGCTTAGTGATACTTTCCATTCACTTATGTTTAACTCAACTGCTATACTCAAATTTTTTTGCTGCTGCAACAAAGGTGATTCTGAAATAGCATTTACAGGAAACTTGTTCTGTATTTGATTTCTGACACTTGTCTATACATAGATGTATAACGGGAATTCATCCATTTTAGGAAATTGTTCCTTATAATTTTTGGAAGATAAGATTTCATTTAAGTCAGAATTATGATCTTCTGCATTTTCTCATTTCCCAAAATAAATCCCTTGATAAGCCTTTATCAGGAGAGGTGTCACTGATTTGGTTGTGAGCTGGACAGAAGGCACTGCAGACCATTAGTGGGAGGTGAGAAGTGTGGCGCTGCTGGCAACATGGTGCCTGCTTGTAGAGATTGTTCTGTGTGTGTCAGAGGTGGAAACAAATGCCGTGCTGAGAAATATAAACCAGATTTCCTTTTGCTGGCCTGAGGATAGTAAGTGGAGAGAAGAAGACAGAGGGAATACTGTAAACTGAGACTGAAGTGAATTTTCCGCAATAAGACTACTATATGACCTAGTATAAGCTCCCTGAGGGTGAAATTCACTCTTCTGTACTAGGATAACACATGACTGGAGTTGAATTTAAAAGCTGGTTTGATGATTTTAGCGAAGCTACATCTCTGTTCATATAATCCACTGGCTAGTAGCCCTCGCTTCCCTCTCTGTGCTAGATTTATAGAGCGGAATCCCCATGTGTTTGGTTGCCACCAGACAAGGTAGCAAATTCAGCACATTAAGAACTAGAAAAAAATATGCTCTGTAGCTTGAACTGAATACTGAATCCTTATTTGTGGAGATGGTACATATCTATATCCTTTGTGTATAGTGAAGTTGAGGTAGTGGAGAAATTGTTTTTTAAACAAACTGTATTAGCATTTTGAAAGACTGAAAAAGATGGAAAATGCACAACTGGAAACCCTAGTTATGCAAAAGGAGAGCATAAGGGAGAAGTGAAAGAAACTTTTATAATTCATTAATGGAATGCATTAAACTCTGTCTCTTGCAGCAGAAAACCACAGAAATAGAAAGATATGAGTTGGAAGGGACCTTAAAGATCACCTAGTTCCAATCCCCTGTTATGGGCAAGGACAGTTTCCACTAGAACTCATTTCTCTCACAACCAGGTATGGAGAAAAAGGTAATGATAATATGTCTCCCCTTTTAGCAAGATGAGGTTAGAACACTTCTGTAGGCTGAATCTACCTCTTATAGGTCTAGTTGTCTGGATATACTAGTTGGATATCCATTAGATAATCATTATAATAATTAGAAAAAAAAAAATAAGGGAAGGGGAGTGTGGAGTGGGAAGAGACACAAGACTAAAGGGCCTAGAAGAAATAAAAAAATAACATGATTCTATAACATCTTTAGCATCTTCAGGTGAGAACCATCTTGATTTGGTGTTGTTTTGTCTTTTGTTTTTTATATATATATATATATATATTTTTTTTTTTTAATCCAGAATATATAAGAAATCATTAAAACATAGATTGAAACAATAGGGTATATGTGTAGAAAAAAGTCTCAGTGGGATGAGAAATAAAGCAGTAGTACAAATCACTTGACGTTTTTCTTTAGCAACGCCTTGGTTTGTATCAGAGTAGAAAGGCCTTGTATAGTTTAGTTTAAAAAAGAGGTGATCCACTATGACAAAAGATACTTTTACATCACTGCAGTATAGATACATCTTCTAGAACAATAATGTCTTCCTGTCAACTGAATGGTATTGTGACATTAAAAATGAGGCTATTGATTTAAAATATTTGTCATTCTCTTTTAGTAACTACTTTCCTACCTGGAAAACCTCACTAAGTGGCTATCTCATTAATCTTACTGTGAAAATAGAGATAAGGCAAATAAAAACCACACACCTGCATTCTGGAACTGAGCTGTCTTTGAAAAAGAGAAGGGGAGGGCAGACAGCAGCTATAAAGCAGACCTTCCCTTCAATTATGTAGTAAATTCAAGGGAAATGCCAAGATGATGGCAAGCTGCACAACTGAGGAGGAAGAGATAAAACAAGAAAACCGAGAAATAAAGACATCAGTTGACCATCTAGGTAGGGGTATTGTTAACACCTTGGGAGGAGAAAGGAAGCATTAAGAATCATTCCACCCACCAGCATTTATTCTTCAAATTGCAGGTTTGGTGTTAAAGGAATTTAAAACATCTATTAACCTTTCACAGGGAGAACAGGTCATGAATTATAACTGCTAGGGAAACAGTGAAAGGCAAACCAAGTCTAGCATATTTTTAGAGCTAATTTAAGGATCTGTGTTATAGTTTAGCTCATACGGCACCATCTTACATTGCAAATGAAATTAAGAGTGTGGATTTTGGTTCTTCTTATTCAGACTGATTAATACCTCCTCATTCAAATCTACAGTGCTATTAAGAACAGTCATCTATGCTTTCAGAACCAGGCCCATAGAAATGTTGTAAAGAATAAATAAAATTGCTATGTTCACTCAAGAGTTGGACACATAAACTGTCCTTACTACCATTATTTTTTTTTAAGAGAGCAACATTGGGAAGAATATTTAAAGTTCACTGTTAAAGTTATCTTTTTTTTTTTTTCTTTAAAAGGAAAAATATGTCTTAAATGGCTGACTGGAATGAAAAAAATAGACACAAGAATAAATATTCAACTAAATTATTTTGTCTTTCACACTGAGCCTACACTATACTTTTAGCTTGGTGCTGTTCGTGCAAAATTGATTCACTTTTTGCATAGTTATTTGATGGAACAGTTTGGGAAATACATCTTTAAGGTTGAATATCTGAGCAGTTGTACAGAATTTTCAGTTCCACTTTTTCTCAAGAAAGGCATAAAATCTGTCCACTCTTCTCAGTAGTTTATTGATCACTTAAATGACAGCATTAAAATTCTTACTGCTGACATTCAGCTAATGATTATGAGTATCCTCAACTTAATATGGTGCCTATAGCTTCTACAATGCTATTGGGTGTTTTCTAACAGAATTCTGAAATATTTTTGCATGTGTGGCAGTCTTTCATTGTTTTAGAAATTTAATTTGATAACGCTGCCAGCACCACTTAAGTTGTAGAGTGTATTTTTTATTTCTCTAAATTTTATTATAAAAATGACAAGTGTGCTGCTACTGTAGAACACTATAGAGTTTCTAGTACATTAGATTCTGCATAAATTAATTAAACTTTCTGCATATCATCCTATTAATGTGAAGCTACTCTATTGTCTAATTTTTCATATGTACTTTAACTCATAATGTATCCAGAACACTTGTAATACTAATCCCATATTGCACAGATTCTGCATAAAATACATGATTTTCAATAGCAGATGGCTTAGGGCTACTAAAGAAGTGTAAAGAAACCTAATTTACCATGTCTTCATTTCATACTAAAAAAAAAAAAAAAAGTTTGCTTTAAAGTTGATTTGAAAATTCCCAGACTTTTCTGGGGAAATTTTCAAATTCATTGTGTTTTTATGTATTAAAAACATCTAAGTTTTGCCCTTACAATACTTGGGATATTTTAAGCATATTTCCTTTAGCTGCCTCCTTTTATATAATAATTAGAACTTTTGAAATGTTGACAATACTACACACCAATAATTGTTTGAGGGATTAAAATATCAATTAGAGATGGATATGTAATAATTGGAAACAGCTTCTCAGGTGGTGAATGAATCCTGTTTCTCCTTTGCGTCCCTTAAGGATTTGCTGGTAAACTTCTGTCTGACTAAGGTAGCCTTTTTTGAATGGGTATTTTATGGCTTCAGCAAACTATCATGGTAATTAGCTTACAATTTAATGCTGAAAGAAGTGTATTGTTTTCATGAGGATTCTAAGAACCAAAATAATTGGATTAAAAGTAAAATGATTTTCAAACACTGAGTTATGCTAAATACTGTGCTGTGAGAATGATACAGGTCTCATTCTGACTACTCAGAGAGAATTAAAACCAAGAACCTTACTCTCTGTGATGTTGATTATTTGGAACTGGGGAATACAGTTGAAAGGATATAGCTGCAATTTAATGTGATTAGCCTGCCATATCAAGTCTTTGGATAATTGTAGACCTTGCAAGACACTGCTCTTACGGTGTTGATATGCACTGGCCTTTGGGAGCACTAATTGAAGAGGAACGATAAGAGTAAAATAGATTCAGATAAAATTAGAGACAACTGGGGCAAATAGATGGGGATTTTTTCATTTTAACACAAAAGAAACCTAGCCTACATGAAATAGAATCTGGGTGTAATATGCTGAAAAGCTACTTATCGCAACTCCCTATGGTATATACAACAAATGTATGGAACAAGCAGAAGGCTTAACTGGTCTACTCAAGTTCATATGACAGATTCATTATTTTCTGCATTAGAGAGAATGCCAAGATCAAAAGCTCAGTTCTGATTAGTTGGCAAATGTACAGTATTGTAGTACAGGGCATGCATTCATGTATAACTACTTTGTTGTATTTGGAAAGCAATTTGTTTCATTCCTGTTGAGGAAGTACTATAGTATCATTTCACGAGAATTAAAGGCCTCAGTTTAATCACTGGCCATATGATTCTGAACTCTTGTTCTTCACACTTACCTCCCACAAAGCATATGTCAACTCCACAGCTGTAATTCTGTTTTATTCAGAGAGTACACTAATTTTGATTCACAGATACTTGCTTCATTCATACCATTTATCTAAGGATGGAACAATCTGAAGTTCATCAAAATAGATAATCAATTTCGTAGTGTAGATACAAGCCGCCAATGTTGCTACCTACGCACAGCTTGAGTTGAGTGAATGAAAGCTGTGCTTTTGAAGTAAAAGCAAATTAAATTTGGGTTGCTAATTTATAATCCAAACTTTACATTTATTTATGCAATATTATATTAAAAAAAATTAATTCCTTTTACAGTCCAAGGGATCTAACTTGCCTAAGTGCCATTAATATTTTTTTACTAATGTAACACATTATGAATTGCCCACAGTCAGTTAATGACATCAAATCTAGATTAATAGAATCACACAAACTCCTCAGTATTAAAGAATAAAATTACATTCTTATGATAATTAGAAACTGCGTCTTGCTATTTTTTCCTTTTCTAGTACATTGCATCTGGCAGAATAGATTCCACTAAAAACCAAAACTGGAGTTTGGCTTATTTTCAGAACAAGGTGTCATATGCTTTTTGCATTTGAACATGCATGGTGTAGAATCATACAATCACAGAATTATTTAGGTTGGAAAAGGACCTTTAAGATCTTTGAGTCCAACTGTAACCATTGAGTCCAACCATGTACAAGCACAATAAACTGTCCTGACAAATTTGAAAATGTAAATGAACACCTGGAAGCCACCTGTGCTAACACTTGCTTAATTCAAATTAATAGTAATCATAAGTGTCATTTTATTATTTCACCTCAGAATAAAAGTCAATATGTTATTCTTATTTACATTTAGACATGATGCCTCCGGCCATTTGCACTGCAGCAAAGGTTATGGATCATTAGTAGGTAATGTCATATATTGTATTAAATGTTCAAATATGAAAATACTCCTCCTAAGGTGGAGATTTGGTATGCAAGGATTGCATGAAGCTCCTTCTTTAAGTTGATGTTACTAACATGGAGTGCAGAAAGTAAAATGGGAATTTCAGTCTATTTTCTTGTAACAGGAATAGTAAGAGAGTTTTTTATGTGTTTTATTCTGTACAGACATGCACACATAAACATACTCATTCACCCAGACTTTTCAAAATAAAGATAAAAATAGTTAATAAATGGTTATTCAGATGTAACAAAAATCTGGTGGTGTTTTTCTTTTTTTTTTTTTTTTTTTTTTTTTTTAGAAAAAAGGGCTTATTATATACAAATAATAAGTTTCACAGATTTCTGTCTTCAGTTCTGCATTACTATCAGAAGATAATATTTTTAAAAGTTTGTAGAACTAGATGTTGTGTGCTTTTCTATGAAAGGGCAAAGAAGAATAAACCTGGTGTTCTTATGACCTATTCTAAAACAATTGAAATTTAATTTCTAACTCCAAAGTCACATTTCTTAATCTTAAGTCACTTTACAAAGCTGAATCATGGTTCATCTTTTTATTGTTATTGCTTTTTTATGTTTTGCAGTAAACTGGCATTGCCAGTAACTTAAATTCAGAACAGATACAAATAAAGTCTCTCATGTCAACAGTTATTGAATCTAAATATATTGTAAATATAAATAGTACTCAATAAGAAAGTAAATTGTGTTTCAGTTTTACACTATGTTCATGGGTGAATGATATCTTGGTAATGATAGAAGAAATGCCACACATATTCTCATATGCCAACATTAGCTCAATGGCTTTGGACATCACTGGAGAGGACCCTGAGTAACTAAGACTATAATGAACTCTGAGAAGTCTTTCCAAATAGAGAGCAGACTAAAGTCCCTCATGGTCAGCAAGCACAACATGAACACATTCAAAATAATCAGTAATCTTCTAAGATAATTCAGAACATTTAGTAGAGAGAAACAAATTTCAGGATAAAGTTAAAAGATTAACATACTTGTTGAGTCCTTAATGCTACAGTTCATAGTAAAGTAAGTAGTGATGTCAAAGACCTCTGCATTCTTCCTAGGTTTTAAAGGACTTCCTCCATAAAGATCTGTTCTTCCAATAGATCTCTGATGATGCAGTACTACAATCAGATGCACAGAATAATTATTCCTGTGTCTGGTATTCAGAATGCAACATGAAGATGGCAATTTATTTTTACTTTCAAGCTCTGTTGTAGCTTTAATATATGTTATCTGTATTGTCCCCAGACTTACACATATTTGCTGTTGATATTTATTTTTTTACTGATCAGAATACTGACACAGATACAATTCAGTAGCTTGACAAAGGTCAGTATCATCCACCTCTGCTGTCTAGGCTGCAGGGTCAATTGCTCATACAATGACAGTGATAACATTTCCTTTCCTCTTATTCCTTTATCCTACCTAACTGCTGAATATATTTGATCTGGAAGCCAAGCATTAAATCTGGTGTCTCAAGCTTGACGGATCTGGAAGAATACTAATCCAAAGGGAGTTATTGTGCATTGTAAATCATAAATATCTTGAGAAAGATGAGTAACATGTCAAATGTGGAGCAGACATGAGTTATAGCACAATTTTCTTCACAAAATCAAGTCCTCTTGTGTAAATTTTCTTCTATTATTTCAGTGTGAAAGCAAAACTATTCACATATAATCTGAAATGTATGTTGTCCTGTTTCAGTTTCATTGTTATTTTCAACCACCTATAAGGAAAAAATGAAATTTTGTTAGGGTCAAGAAATGAGAAAAGTGTATTCAAATTGAAAGTAGTAGCCTATATTGATACTAAAACATAGATGCATGATTGAAACATATATAGTTGTTTTCAGCATAACTATAATCTAGCTGTAATGTGTCAGTAAATGTTATAGTATTGCTGTAAAAATGCAGTTTACAATATGGTTTAACCAAATCATAAAGGTACTGTGTGAATTCACTTGCGAGCTGAACCTTATACTGCTGAATAAGACTTTTGCCTCAATTTGCTAGATTAACAGTGTACCCATTCCCACTTTATTTTCAGTATTCCATAACTATTTATGCTGCTCTGATTTTTCTTTCCTTTAAAAATAAAAGCCTTTAAAAGATACTCTCTAAACTCAATCTTTCTTTGTCTTCCATGTATTTGCATTGTTGCCAACATCATTCTGTTAATTAACCTTATCAACCTTCTTTTCGGTCTCTTTTCTAAACTTAAGCACTGAATTAGAAAACTGTAGAAAACTTAGGCGAGAGTTGGCTGAAACAAAACCTTGAAATTTTTTTTCCGTAATGAATGTCACACTGGAGTTTTCAACTGAACTTGAGAAGTTTTAAAGTACATTTTTATTATCCCTTCTTTAAGTTGTGTTACCTAGATATAGTGCAATGTCTCACTTTAGCAGCTGGTGTTTACACCTGAAGCTATTGTAAAAATCTAGGATCTCATCAGTTTGGGGTTTTTTTTGCCATCATTTTCTTTATTTCTTTTTTTTTTTTTTTTTTTTTTTTTTTTCTTGTGACAAACAAGGCTTTTATAAATTAACTCAGCTGGTGCACATTTGACCCCAATTTTTGAATGTATTCCCTGGGTCAAGTACTTTTGTGTGTGAGAATAGAGTCATTCTTCCCACCCTGAGGCAATCAGAGTACTCATGCACTTAACTTATCATCAACACATTTTTAATCATAAATAATTTTATACAGGTTTCATCTAAACAAACAAATCCAATGCTAAAAACAAGGGCAGTTACAGTTTATTTTCTACCTTCTGCTTACACATATTAAAGTATTTTACTGAATAATAAATTTAAAATAAAAATCAGTTACTTTAGAATATCTAGTACGCGGGCATTTCAACATATTTAAATGAAAAGTTATTTTGCTCTGAAAAATCCAACAAACCTCATCTTCTGACATTTACGTAAATGTGAGAATGATCTTGTTATAGCTGTATGTGACTGTCTCTCTATATATATGTTGCTTTACCTTATCAGTTTCTTCCATTGTTGGAAGTTTTGCTCTACAACGTAAGTACCAACATATGGTTGCATTCTGTAACATGAACTCATAGCTACATCTATGAAGTTCATTCTTTAGTCTCCACCTTTGGGACATCAGTAGGTGGTAATCTTAGCAACCTGGATGTGATATCACCGTTGTGGCATTTTCATTGACACAGCTCTGCTACAGAGACCCCTTGCCCCCAAGTATAATTCCTGAAAAATTAGCCTCTCATTACAAAACATTAAATCTCTTGTCACTCAACCCTGTAGCTTGATGGAAGTGTTGGATATGCAGTGGGGGTAAAAATCTCTCCTAAGGATTAAACTTGGCACTTCCCTTCTTGGTGATCCCTGCTCTGGATGGGTGGTCCCTCTGGATCGCCTTTCAATAACAGGTTCATGGTCAAGTAGACAGCAGCTATAGAGAGGATTAGAAAGCTTTAATTCAACAACCCCCAAATTTTATGAGTTTTGTAATGCCAACTATATCATTCTTATTCTTTGTTACATTGGCAAGGGGAAAGGATTGCCTTTGAAGAGAGAGTAGTTTCTTATTTATTATCATAAAATATCAGAAAAGCTTCCCTCCTGGGCTGTTTGCCTATTCCTAATTTAAATTTCTAGTGAATGTTTGAGTTGCCCTTTCTTTTCTCCTTGTAGAGATTTAGATTTGGTGAAATCTAAACAATGTGTTTCATATCTCTTATCTGCCAAGAGAGACTTTCAGGGCAAGGCTGAAAGCAAACTATGTTTTTGGTTAACATCTCCCATGAAAGCAATGTATCTAGAATAATTGCCCTGGGAAAAGCAAGCCAAAGAAATTTGCCCAGCTGTAGACTGACTGAAGAACTCAATGATGTGATAAATGCATTACATTATCTGAGTACTGAATAATGTCAACCTGTATAGAGCAACTTCGATATTCATGCAAATTGTTATCACATTTAGGTAAAGAAAGTGCCTTTAGCAATGTAAATCTTAAAAATGTCCCCACTCCCTACAAAACATTAGTGATTAGGATCAAATATTTAGAATCAATTATGTGTAGTGATTATGTTTATATAAACTCATTCTGTAATTTTTAAAAAATATAAAGTAATATTAATAATTTTAAGAATTTTTGCATATGTTTTAAAAAACAAAGCAATAGAATGATAATAATCAGCGATCATTAACACAGAAGTTAGCAGAGAGATGAGACAACACATACAATACTTTGTTCATAGTATCATCAGGAGCTGATAATTTTGGACAGCATTTTTAAACATTGTTCAAGGATTTTTCAGAAAACCTAGTCAAAGCATTGAAATCTCATGATTTGAAATAAAGCACACATTTTGTTAAATGAATTAATAACAGCTAAAAATTTTACTCCTATTTTTACCTTTGAATGGTAAATTTTAATGAGAGTTTGACAGATCTGCCCTACTATTTTGAAATCTGTTTTTACAGTCATTTTTTATTTAAATTGTGTCATAAATGTATAATAAATCATGGCAGAAAATGGAAAGTAATCAGTGGATTCAATAACTAAATGATCGTGTCATGTCTGGGTTAACTTTGACTATAGTGTTAATATTTAAATGCATCTCCTGTAAGAATTAAAAAATAGAAGTTTTTCACTTCAAAGGACATAACCTGCTGAGCCACATTGACTATTGTTTATTTATACTGTTTTCTGGAGTTGAAGGGCACTCTTCATCTTCTCCTTAGTTGTGGTTTAAATCAGAAGGTCATAGAGCCCATGGTAAAAAAAAAAAAAAAAAAGAAAAAAACAAATATATACATATATATATGTAGAAAAGAAAAGAAAAGAAAAGAAAAGAAAAGAAAAGAAAAGAAAAGAAAAGAAAAGAAAAGAAAAGAAAAGAAAAGAAAAGAAAAGAAAAGAAAAGAAAAGAAAAGAAAAGAAAAGAAAAGAAAGAAAAGAAAAGAAAAGAAAAGAAAAGAAAAGAAAAGAAAAGAAAAGAAAAGAAAAGAAAAGAAAAGAAAAGAAAAGAAAAGAAAAGAAAAGAAAAGAAAAGAAAAGAAAAGAAAAGAAAAGAAAAGAAAAGAAAAGAAAAGAAAAGAAAAGAAAAGAAAAGAGGGGTCTAGTTCAAAACAGTGCTTGGAAGAGATTCATTCCCTCGAGGTATCATGATCATTTTTCAAGTACAATGACTGTTCATTCTCTCTGGAGCGGTTCTGATTCACTTTCAGCCTCTCAGCTATATATGTAAGGTACTTTTTCAAAGTATGTATCAGTGAAATTCTCCTGGCTTTTCACCTACTAATTGCAAGCAGGGAGATAGTTCTCCTTTTTCAAACAAAGCCACAATATTTAAATCTTCCCTCAGTTTAACTATGGTTTTAGAGCTGTATACTGCATAAATTGTGATCATGATAATGTAAAGCTTTCATCTTAGCTTGAAATAGCATCTGTCTGCTGCAACATCTTTGAAATCTTGATTGATAAAGGATTTAGACCTGTTTTTAATTATTGTCTTATGTACTTTGCAAAGGTTAATATTTTGCATGGGGAAAAAGATCAGGCCATAATTCCTGGGTTTAAGGCAAGAACACCAGAATTTTGTTTGGTTATGCCTTCCAAAGCTAGATAAAAAATACAGTTCTGAAATGAAGAAATTTACTGTTTATTTGAGAATTAAGGTACTTTTTTTCGTGGCTTGTTCTGTTTATAAACAGAAAGCTTATTAGCTCTATGTAATTAGGAACAAAAATAATTCCATCTGTATATCTTTAGAAAATCAAGTTTTTAAAGTAAAGTCCCAGACTGGTAAACATAATATATTTTTTCTGTTCAATGTTTCAAATCAATTAATGACTCATTGATCCTAAAGTTAAAGGAAGCTAGCTCTCATTTGACCATATTTTTCTGATAAACAGAAGTTGATCAAACCCAACCGCACACCAAACGAAAGAAGCTTGCAAACTCTCTTTTGTTTCTTCAACTGCTGCCAACTACATGAAATGACACTTAAATCTTACTGTGTCATATTAATTCTTGTGACGCTATATTTTAGAAAATGACCATAGTTATCTTTTTATTTCAACTTTCAGCATGTCTTGATTATTTGGGATTTTTTCTTATAAGTATGTTTTTGCCAGCTGGATCTATAATCAAATACCAATATATGGCCTGGATGGATATTGTATGACATTAGTTTTTTAAAGAAATAACAAACCCTAAAGTTTCTAAAACAGAAATGGAGTTTACATATCATCATAGCATTGTCCATTTAGTTCATTTTGTTTTCTAAAATGTACTTTCTTTTTTTTTTTTTTTTTTAAGTTTAGCAGAAGAATGTCCTGTGTTTGTTTTTGTCTGTTTGTTTGGTTTGGTTTGTTTTTTTTTTTACTAATGATTAAGAGGATTGATAAAGAGACTGATGTTGAACTAATAGGTTTCTGGGTTTATATTCTAACCAATATCTATACTCAACACTGTCACCCAGACTATATGACTATCATATCCTATTTCCTAATCTCAAAAGGAAATAAATGCAAGCTAAATGAAAGTACAAGCTGGTATTATCTTCCCAATCTCAACAGAGAACAAGAACCAATTTGACATAAAAACTGAAATATCTTTTGTTTTGTAGAGATGATTTGTCCTGGTTTGAAGACAGAAATTTTTAGAATTCAGTGTGATCAAACTAGAATATAGCAAAATTACTTCTATGAAAAATTAATTACTACAATGTGGAGTGGACAGAACTACTTCATACACTACTTAGTGTGTAATATGATGTCTTTACCCCAAATCTTCAAACTGACTTCTGCAAACTAGTGATATTAGTCAGAGACTATAGACTTTCAAATTATTGCAGTAGGAATGTTTGTGATCTACTGGTCAAAGAGCTGTGAATATACTGATGTTACTTTATTCTGAACATTGAAAAAACTTTTTAATTAAGCAAATATCTAAGTATTTCAGAGGCTTTTCTGAATCTTCAGAACATATCAATCAGACTTACATACTCTGGAAATTATCCAGTCTTTCTGGTGTTGAACGCTGGGTTCATCAAGTCTTTGATTTCCAGACTTAAGTTACTTTTTTTCTATCTAAGTCTTCCAGAGCGATGAACCCATGAAATTTATTAATTTCACTTATTTAGCTTTTGATTTTGATTAATCCTGCTTGTGTGTTATTATGCAGAACATACCTATAAAGTAATTTTTTGTTTACTTTAAATACGATATGCATTTTTTATGCTTTCACAGACCATGACTTTGGCTGGCTGTCAGTTTATTTGAAAACTTTTTAACTACTGTATTAATAAACTGTGCTACTTACAGATCGTGGCAATATGTTTTGCATTTTTATTCCCCATTTTTGTATTATACAGACATGTAACGAAAACAGTGTATGGGGCTAGCTTTCAAGCATTTATTTTTAACCACTGTTTATGCCTCTGAATTCGTTCCTTGTGTAAGATGTGCCCAGAAAGATGATGAATATGGATGAGATTGACCCATGTTCCTATATTTTCACATAATTTCTGCAAAAGACAGTTGTCTGTGCTAGTCACTGTGGGCAAACTGTATCATTCTAACTTTGAAAGAGGATTAAAGAGATGATATAATAGTTTTTCTAACTCTAGTTCAATTATTCTTTATGATGTGATTATGAAGTGAGCAGCCGAAAGATAAATAAAAAAGAGATGATCTTTTAAACGCAAGGAAAAGCTGTTGTTCACATATTTCTTTCATAGAATAAAGAAAGAGGAATCAAATAACTTCACATTTATCGGTCAGTTCAAGAGAAGGCAACAAGTTGTTCTTAATGCTGAAGGAATTTGTAGGATTCCATAATCCTTATTTGTTTTAGATCTGTGTTTTTCTTAAAAATATATTTTTTCCAAATACTATGACATACTAGCCTGCTAAGGCAAGGTAAGTCTCTCTCATGCAAAAACATCTGATTTGCTGCAGTTAAATGAAGAATTTTCTACCCATGAGCATTTTTTTAAACATGATTTTTTTTTTTTCTTCACACAATGGGCTTATAAACAATTAAAGACTGAGAGATAGGGGCCTAATTAGAACCAAAACAAAACACAGGGAATTAAGAACATGATTCAATTGGCTTTCACTGTGACTTTTGGACTTTTGAAGATTCCTCACAACCCTCCTTCTTAAATGTTTTCCATGAAGCATCATTCATTAGTCCAGGTTTCCCTAAGGTTAGCTGCTGCCATTCTAAATGTATTCTGCTAATGCAAAGAAAAATGTTCATTCCAATTGTGTGGTCTTCTGTAATCTCTGCTGTGAGGCCAATAAACCTGAAATAAGCATTTGCAAAAATGTACTGTAAAGCACTCCCCAAAGCCACGGGTGCCAGCTAAAAAGACATTTTTTAGTCTTTTGCAGATAAAAAAAGCACTTAAGGAATGAAAAGTTTAGTTTTCTGGTTTTGTGCTAACTAAAGCTTGGCTCTAATGGCAAATATTTTAACATTGGACTGAGCACTAGAAAGACATTTGACACTTCCATAATAGAGCTATTTCAGGGATGAAGCAATTTTGTATATTGCACAATAGGAAAATCATATGGAAATAACTCTGGAAGAAACTAAAAATAAACAAAATATGCACATACTATCAGTATTTCTTCAACACATTGTGAAAGCAGAACCACCCCACAATTATCGTACTTTTGTAAAACTCCTAAAAAGTAATGTTTAGTTATAACGAAATCTGCTTGTGTGATGATGTCTTGCAATGTGGTCTCATTACAGCTAGCATAAACAAAATGATGGTTAATCCGCACAAAATATCCAACAGTTTATAGGTTTTGGCTTCAGTTTTATGTTCTGAACGTGTAGGAGCTTTCAACAAAGTCCTGTCCTGCTGTAATTTCCCACAATTATCTTCTACCTCAGTGTCTATACAGTGACCTGCATTTTGCAGTAAAAAAGCTGCTGCCAGAGGACCCCACATTTGGAACACGTTCTGCCTTTTATGGGCACAAGCAAAAATTTTTATGTGTCTTGTGAGGAGAAAACAGAGTACAGAGCTCCTGTGCTGTGTTTTGCTCTTTCTTGTTTTCCTGGGTTCAAGTATTACAAATCAACACTTCACTGAATTTGCTAATATCTATGGCAATGTGGGCTTTGTAAGCAGGTATAGTACTATAATATAGGCAAATGCTTCCTTAGCCACAACTAAAGATAAATAAGGGTTAAAAAGAGGAAACCTGCATTGGAAATGGATTGTCTTCCTTTTGTGACTTCTGTGATTTACTTTTTATGATTTTTGTAGATTTTTTGTTTGGTTGTAACTGCTCCTTCTGGTCAGTCATTTAATGGAAAAGCTGGTAAAAGACAAAAAATTAGCCTTTTGGATGCTAGACCTCATTACTAGATTTCATTAGATAACAGATTTTAATGTGAAGTGGTTTACATTGTTTAAAATGAGTAAAATTTAATGTTAAAAACAGTATACTTTTGCTCAGTAAATGATACTGAAAACACAAATAAAGATTTATATCTGTTGACTTACCATCCCCCAGTAATTTTGATCATCTCAGTCACCAGAAGCTTACTATTATTAATATAAAGTATTTAGGAAAACAAGCAGTAATAACTAACAAATGTAGTTTTTTTCTTCTTTTCTACTTACAAAGTAGTTAGAATTTATTCAAGCCATATATAGTTACAGGAATAGCATGTAAGATTATCCTTCCTATTGCTATGTTGGCACAAAAGAATATGTTCAGAAGATAATGAGCTTCATAATTTTTACGATAGACAGCTGTTAATACTTGACATCAGTACGAGGATGAATATCTCAAGGAAAACAAACGGGACAACAAGAAAAAAACTGAAAGGGAAAATAAAGATGATGAGAGTAGCTGATTTTTCTTTTTTTTCTGTATGTCAGTTCAGTACATTCTGTATTTATATAATATCTTTTAAGAGTTTTCTTCTCTGAGTGTTGAGAAACCAACTTATTTACCTGATTCTCTGATTTTTTTGAAATTAATTATTAGTTATTACTGAGGTCTATTCTCATTCTTATTATAAGACAAAGAGATACAAGCCTATATGTAAAAATATTTTTTGTTATATTCTTGTACCATTTTCATATTTCTTCATACTTTTTCACCAGAATATTATTTTCATATTGTTGGATCTTTGGTTTAAATTAACAACTCATTATTTGACTAGCCTGAAGAAGATTTAAACATTGTGCTCCTTAACTGCAAAATAAATTATAAATAAATAAAAAAAAAAAACAAACAAACAAGCAAAAAAAAGGGCAAAAAAGCAAGCACAAGTGATGTTACAAAGAAAGAGGACACCATCTTCTTTCCCAAATAACACTGATAGTTATCAGATATTTGTAGAAGGAACTGTTATGTACAAGGAGGTTATGAAAACACTGATGCCAAAGAACAAGTTAGAAATTTCTTATATAAATTGCACATTTTTAGTGATTAAGATGGGTAGGGGTAAAATATATGATCGAAAAGTTATGTGAATTACAAACTGTGTATGATAGCAAACCGGAACCATTGAAACATAGTAATCATGGGTGCTTTAAAAAAAGTGATGTTGCAAATGTCAATAAGGTAATTAAAGTACAATAAAATAGATATGATGAAATATGCATATTTTTTCAAGCACTGACCATTGAAAGGATATTTTATGATGAATACTGGATTACTTGAAAAAATATTAAATCATGGAATAGTAATATTTTCTGATTTTAATGCAGTACTTTTTTGTCTTTTTTCTACTAATTCAGAGAAATTATCTAGAATAAGAATAAGCCCCCTTCAGAAAATGAATACAAGTTGAGGCTGCTTGGCAAACCTGCAGATCAGATTCTGAGTATGAAAGTAGGTCATAATATTATAATTATATACGGACACATCTTTTTGTATGCAGTGGGAGTCCTGACTTATTTTAGCAAATTTAAATTTATCTTCTGATAGAATCTTGGGACCCTCCTATGGTCAGTACTGGAGACAAAAAACAAAGTTTCTTAGTCCTCACCTGTCATATTCTCACCAGTGACCATGCTTTACCCTAGTCAGAGTTTGCAGCAGAGAGGAACTGAGATAGTATACCATCAAGGAATATAATTGGAATTTATTTTTTTAGCTTGTAATGCACATGTATTTTAAATGCATGAAGTGACTCCTTCCAGCACATGTAACCTCTTCAGCTTCCACGACCTCTCTACAGCTTTGAAGAGAAAACAGTGCTTAGCTGATTTAAAGGTTGTGAGGGGGAGATGGAAAAAGAACAACTACTGTAAATGTAACTCAAAAAATCATGACAATCTGGGTAGTTTAATGATTCTGTGGTTTCAGTAGATGATGTTCTGTCCAGAATAAAGCTTTGTCAGAAGAAAACTGTAACTGCATAACTTGTGGTAATGCCTTTCACTCTATCAGTCTTCTCTCTTGTTTGTTTTAGTCTTGTTTTGTTTTCAAAGATTATGTGAATTATATTAATCAGCCTACCTGTCTAAAGTCAGATGTCACTGTACCAGAAAACAAAGCTGGCAAAAACAATGGGAATACTCTCCCTAAATTTTACATTGGCTTCAGTTGTAGTTTAGTTTAGGTCTCATTGGGGGATTATAGAGTGACAATGATGGATACTGAAATGCTTGGTTTAAGCCCAAGTTAGCTACAGAAGTAACACTGCCTTTTCTCACCTGGCAAGGGAGACTCCATAATCAAGAAGGTGACCCTTCCAGGTTGAGATTTCGCTAGCACTCTGGATGTGCTAACCCCTTTGATTTCCCCAGCTGAAGAAAAAGTGACTTCATATTTCTGTTATAGGGAAACCATGATGAAAAATTGAAGATAGGGCTTTTCTTAGATACTAGACAGTGACAGAAGCACAGAAGTCATATAATAAATTACTTGAGAAGGAACAAAACTGATGACCCATAATGCTCAATTTCTGATGTAGGAAAGGGAGAAGTAATGGTCGAGAGATTCTGAATGACAGAGGTGGGATTTCTGCTTTGCAAGTCAACCCTTAACTGTTAACACTATTGGATTTATGGTAAACTAAGAAAGTTCCTGTCTCCACCTCACCACTGTCCAATGTCGTGTTTACTCCCAGTCACTTCACAGTAAAATAACAGCGTTTCTACATGCTTACTTTATCAGCTTCATGAGGTCAACCACGAATATTTTGAAGAATTATAACAGCAGATGACTGAATTCTGAGGATCCGAATCGAATCCTGATTTCTGATGTTGTTATTTTCTGATTAATAGTGTTCTAATATTTTATGTTGATGATTAAAATAAGATGTTTATTGTAGATTATTTTTCCAAGCAACCATAAATGTTGTATTCACTTTATTTCTGCAATCTTTTGAAAGCTATATTTAAGAAATTTAATTTACAGCTGCATTGAAGCCATCTCCTTGCAAATTAGACTTCTAACAGTATGACAAATAAAGCTACTTAATGCATCTCTTCATTTTATTGTGTAATGCTGTTTGGTGTGTGATCTGTTGGAAAAGTCGTCAGTAGAAAGTAAATAGGATAGTTACTTTTGATCTCAGGGTCAAGGGAGCCCCCTGGAAGGAGAAAAAATTTGCTTATCCTCAAGGATGAACCCAGATCAGGATAAAAACCTTCCTGAGCCCTCCAGGAAAGTGCTGTACATGTTGTCAGAGGGCAGAAGGCAGGTGAAGGCATGAGCCAGCAAATGAGGAGTTTGAAAATGAAGGGCAGACACAAGAGGGTCTTGAGCAAATCCATGCATGCAGAAAGAAAGAGCTGCATAGACAGGTTTCAGTGTTGACGGGAAAGGAGGAATTCCCTTGTGACTATGAGGAAGGATTAGGACTTCAGATAGAATCACTGAATGTGGCTGGAGGCAAAAGAGCAAAGCAAAAGTTGCATCCTGTCAGAACAGAATGAGCATCTTTGTTTTCAGGCCTCTTGTTCTAGCTGACTAATACTGCACACCTCGTTTTTCCCTAATTACCAAGCTACCTTGCTCCTATGTAATCTATTGCAAAAACGTTAACTCTAGATATTGGATGGTATGCATTTATTTTGCTCTTCGAGGAAAGAGAAAGTAACTCTAACTCTCAGTTTGGAGTGCCATCAAACAGCAATATATTTAATAATACTTTGCAGCCTCTATAGTTTTGATAATGTATGTTGGCCTTAATAAAATCTGTGAATCAGGCAGACCCATAAAGATTAGAGTTTGTATATTGAATCTTTCCCTATCTGAAATACAACACCTCAGCGAGCAATTGTTTTCAGATTAAATAGCAATTTTAATGCCATTTTATTTCAACAAAAATACGTTACAAATAGAATTAAGCTTTTACATTTATATAAAATACAAAAATATTATATAAGTTATAAAAAACAGATTTCAGTCAATGACTTGAATGGGATTCAAGCAGAGAAATTGTGATTAATCTTATAGATTCATTTGGACTATTGACATGAATGAAAAGCCCGCAAGTTCTAGATGATTTCCAAATTCTGAAAATTGTAAGACACAGTCACTCCGGGTGCCCATTTTTTGCTACTGTGAATGGATGAAACCAGTTGCATTTCACCCAGGATGTGGGCTTAAGGGTGACTGATCCAGGGTACAGACATTACTACAAAAGACAAAAAAAACCCTTTCCTTGACATACCATATAACTGGAAGCATGGACTCCTTCATACTGTAGACATTAGCAAGGATAACTAAATAGTCTTTTTTCAATGAACTTTCCTCCTACAGAAATAAAATGAAACCTTAGTGTTCAAATTCAGCAGTTTTTGTCTCCTCCTTATTACAAAAGAGTGTAGGCACAAAGCTGATAACTTTTGTTAACACAGAATGCCTATACTTGCATGCATTGTCCTGTTGGTTTCATTGTGCCATTCTTACGGGAGGGGATTTCTGTGATCAAAGCAAAGGATCATTAACTTGCTATGAGTTATTTATGTTCTTTGAAACAAGATGCTGTGCTTCAAAGAGATTTGTGTGGCAACAAGAAAAGCCATTTTTAAAAGCACACAGTGCAGGATAGAAAGAGAAGTTATCTTTCTCAATTTACCATTAAAATCCTTTTAATCTCTGCAAACACAAGAAAGATAGCACATGGATGTTGATGACTGGAACAGAAAATCTCAGTCATATTTAAGTTACTGAACACAAACTTTGAGAATAAATCTACCTACTGATGACAGTTTAAAGGAATCCAATTTTTCCAAACTTCAGAAGGTGTCAGTAATATTTAACAAACTTAAGAGTGCATGGTGACATGCAGTGTAACCATAGATTAACCTATCAGACTTTAGGATTGAAAGATTTATTATGTTTTGTTTTGTTTTGTTTTGTTTTTTAATTAACCTGAACCAAGAAGAGAACACATCTGCCATGCATGTTGAAATATTCGTAATAATCCTAACCTAGAATGGATTCTATTCTCTATGTACTTTTATGGTGCTTTTTTCCCTAATTAAAAATACATACTTGAATAATATGAATTAACACACTGATGTTTTCTCTATACAAACTGATGTCATTTCATCCCTGGAAGGTGAACTAGTTTAAATCCATAAATTAATATGTATAGGCACAGACGCATCATGTACTAAACAAATCTCTGTGTGCCTCTTCGTATGTAGCTAGGTTCTTGGCAATGAAGGTTATAACTCCAAGTCTTTCCCAGTTTCATATAACTTTAACATATTCAGCCTAGTGGAGAATCTGATTTTTGTATTTTAAAACAGTTGGAAATCTATTTCCACATGTTTCTTCAAAGCATTTGTAACTTTCAAGTACTTTTTTCTTGGTGAGTTTTACAACAAATGAGCTATGAAAAAGATTTGTTTGAAGTGCACCTCTGTAAACTAGTATTTTAGCATGTTTCTTCCATTTTGCTGTGATGTAGTGTTCTTTCTCTTCCCATCCTTACCAAGAATTGCACCTCTGGCAGGAAAACAAAATCACATATGCACATGTCACACTAAATTAAATTCTTCAATGGTATTGTAGAAACATGCTACATGAAAATTTAAGTCCTCTACTGCGTGTCATAGCTAATAATTAATAAAAGGAGTAGTGATGATTCTACATATATACAAAGAGAAAAATCCAAGGTCCAGGCTTGAAGCATGTGTCTTAACTTATTCCAGTTAAACAAGTGGTGGTAAAGCATGAATTCATTTGCTCAGCAAATGTGACTGGTATTGAAATTACAAAGCTAGCTGACTAGTACCAAACTAATTCAAAAACAGGAAGCAAAGCACCAAACAATTCTAAGATGAGGGAACCTTGACATCAATTTAATGTTCATCAGGGTAGGATGGTAAACTATTTTGAAGAAAATATTGTTCTATGTTTGGAGAAAGTTAATTTGAAAATAAAATAAAAGAAAACAAAACAAACAGCTTATATCATTGTGATTCACTGTGGCAGAAGACAGAGAGTGAGCACTGGAAAAGAGGATGAGGAAAGAGATTTTCTGTATTGCTGGTAATGGCCTATAGAAATCTACTGGGAACAGTTTTGTTTTCTTAAACCAACTGCTCTGAACTGCCTGACTGCAATCCTGACCTATCATCATAACAACAGATAATGTCATAACATAGATCCATCACAATTTATTATCTAAATATATTGGACATCTTTTTCTCTCTTTTCTCTCAGTGTCCTCCAGCAGTCTGAAGCTGCTTTTGATGACAGTTCTGGAAAATTAAAAAGTCATGGAATGTGTGGGAACCAGGAGGTTGGGACACTACTAAACTGTCATAACTTGAAAACTGTGTCATCCGTGAAATAACACATGCTCCAGTTTATATTGTACTGTTTAGATTAGAACATAAACTGTAGAACATGGAAACTTTTCTATAGGCACTGTGTGCCAGTGCCTAGAGTTAAAGAAGGCTCAAGTCTCCAGGTTTAGGTCTAAGAACAGAAAGTCCCACTCAGACATCACCTATCTCTCCTCTACATTCTATCAGAGAACTGAATTTTTTTTCACTGAAGTTCTCTGGCTGCCCAGAGCTTAATATCTGTACAATCCAGGAACTGGATAGCCCACAGTGTTTAAATGTAGTTTTTATTTTGATTATTTCTGTTTTGTTTGACTAAATATAATACAGGTTGAAGACTGGAGTTCTGAATAGGAAGTCAGAGTCTGTAAATTCTATGATGTGGATATAACAAAGTAACTCTTAATCGCTGCATGTAATTAGCTAGTTGTAACTTGAGCAGAAGTTACAAGTCAAAACATCTCTTTTGTGGTCTTATCGCTAGCCACTGTTTTATTTGTGACTCTGGATAAGATGCAAAGGCACAGATTTTCAGAGGGGTTGAGTTATAAAATGTGGATTACAGCATTCCTTCTCTTTTGGGAAATTCTGTGAGGTGATGTGGATCAAAAGTGCAGAAAATTTGCAAGTAGTCTGGAAGGTGACACCTCAGGTCAGGATTTTGCATCACATATTTTTTAGATGCTTAGAAGGCAGCCTGATTTTAACTACTTGAAATTTTAATTGTCAGGCCTCAGGATGAAGTTTTCAACAGATAATTATGGCAGAAATTGTCCAGCTATTTCTCTTTCTGAGACTGAGAATTAGAATCATGTGGAGGTCAGAAATTACCTTCAGGAAAGGATTTTGAAGCATTAAAATGGATATCACTGGGAATCAGAATCATCCCACAGAAATGTTAGTATTGTTTGGGAAGAATAATAAGAGAGGATTATTGTCCTTATGTTTTCTGGTTAAGAACTTCTCTGTTATCATATTTCATCAAGAAAGAATGTTTAACCACTGATCACGTCACTTCTTAACCTTCAATTTTTGAAAATAAATTATACTTCTGTATTTATTTTTTTTTTTTTCCTTGTAGGAGATGTTCTACAGTCCTTTAATCATTTTCCTGGACTTCTCTGAACCTTGTATAATTTTTCATCATCTTTCCTTGAACACGTTATTAGATACAAGAATCTAGCACTGATGATTTCAGTGCCAGTACAGATGTAACATAACCTCTTCACTCATACTTGGCATTTTCTTACTAAAACTTTCAAGGACTTTTGTATTCCACAATGAAAACTCATGTTCAAGCAATTATCCATGCTGACCTCTAAGTCACTCAATATTTCTCTCATTCCTTAGAATTCCCAATCCTGAAGAATGACTTACATTCCTTGTTCATAACTATGTTCTTTCTACTTGGCAATGATGAAACACACATCATTTTTCCACATTATGTTTACCAAGAAACTGAGTTCATACTGCATACATTAAATAGTCTGTTTGCTACTACTGATTATCCTGATATTTATGTCATTAGAACATTTTATAATAATGTACGTACATTGTCTTTCCTCAAGTGATTCATTAAAAGGGTAAAATAGAATGCATTCAAGAACTAAAATCTACAGGCCTACATTAGAAACATTACATTATAACAATAGTTTATATTAAAAAAAAATCACCTTGCTTTAATTTTTAAATGTGTAAACTGCTCACCAGTTATCAAGATGTAGAAGTCTAAGTGTACCCACACTGAAAATATGAAGCTTATTATCCAGTTACCAGATGTACACCAAAAGTGTAAAAAGTAAAAAAAAAAAAAATTAAAACTGTCAGTCGCATGTAAATATACAATTGTAGATTTCTTTTTGCTTCCCTTATAAATCTTTTCAATTTTTATCTTTTGGTATATATTTATGACTATCAACTCCTCCTCTGTTCTATCATAATTACCAGTTAATTAATTGATGCTTTCACATCCCTTCTATGTCTGTTTTAACTAGCATAACCTTCTTCCTCAACAGAAATTTTGACATTTTTGATACCTAAGGAATTCCCAATTATCAGTCACATTTAATTACTTTCTCCCAATAGACTTTACTCATAATTGTTATTAACTTCATGAAGCTAGCCCATAAAATTTAAATGAACTGTAAATATGGTGGAGGTTGGGACTTTGTTCTGCACTCTAAGACATAATTGAATTGTTATTTCTTGTACGGTACCAATTGTTAATTTTGCTCCGTGATCAATGCTTCTTTATATGTGGAGATAAAAAACCTGAAATTCCTCTGTATTAGATATAATGTTTTTGTTTCATATTATGATTTATATAATTTTACATATCATGAAAGCATGGAAGGTCTCCCTGCATACATCTTCCAACCTGTGTCATTAAGAACTGAAATCCCTGAAAATAATGCATCTTTTTCTACCTATGCATGATATACTCATCTTTAAAAGGCTGATCAGCCTGTTGATTAGTGTGCTGGTTTTGGCTGGGATAGAGTAAATTTTCTTCATAGTAGCTAGTACAGGGCTACATTTTGTAGTTGCACTGGAAACAGTCTTGATAATGTAGGAATGGTATTGTTATTTCTGAGTTGTGATTACTCACGGCCAAGACCGTGTCCAAGACGTGTCCAAGACTCGTTCTTGCACCACACTGCCAAGGAGTAGGCTGGGAGTGCAAAAGAAGTCGGGAAGTGACACAGCTGGGACTACTGGCTTCAGCTGACCAGAGGGATATTCCATGCCATGTGATGTCATGCTCAACATATAAAGTTGGGGGAGAAGAGGGAGAAGCAGGACATTCAGAGTTAAGGCATCTCTCTTCCCAAGTAACTGTTACGCATGATGGACCCCCATTTTCCTGGAGATGGCTGAACACCTGCCTGCTGATGGGAAGTGGTGAATGAATTCCTTGTTTTGCTTCGCTTGTGTGTGCCACTTTAGCTGTACTTATTAAACTGTTTTTATCTCAACCCATGAGTTTTCTCACTTTCACTCTTCCAACTTTTTCTGCTATCTCACTGAGGTGGGGGGTGGGAGGGGAAATGAGTGATTGGCTGCATGGTGCTTAGTTGCCAGCTGGGGTTAAACCACGACACTAGTGTAGTTTGGTAATCTGCAGCTCCCTGTATAGTGCTTTATTTATTACCACAGTAACTCTTATTTACTAAAGTGTTTTTGTTTCACAACATTGGTAACATAGAAACAGTTAAAGTTATTTTTAACCTGTTGTATTATCCCCTTTCTTTTTTTCCCCACTGACTTCTTCCGAAATAGGTTAGAATCATCAATAATGTGAATCTTATACTGTGATTTCATTTAGGAATTACTGAAATATTACAACCCAAATTCAGTAATTCCTAAGTAGGTCAACCTCTTCTCAGACATGAGCAATTCCATTTTCATTTGTTTACTACCTGGACTTCTCACAGTAACATATAGGAAATTAAAGAGTTTCTCCTTTGTGTCCATTTGTGACTTGGTTATACAGGATCCTGACTTCAAGGTTTAGTGCTCAGTGTACATGTACATTTTTTCACCTTTTCACTTCCCTTTTATGTTTATCCCTCCTGGCTACTTTAGCCGTACTGTTCATGGAAGATTGATTCCAGGAAGCTCTAACAAGGGCACATCCTTCTTTTGCTGTACAAGAAGGTTATAACTTCTTCTGACCCCTGACTGCTTTTACTCATAACATGGGGTGAATCTCTGTAAAATTCTTTAATGTTCTTCTCCTTCAATGCCCCTTAGAGATCTCCAGAGTCTTTTACAATTAATCAGTTATAGCCATGATCATGCTCTTAGGACCACTTTGAACTACAAGACCTTTTCCTGACTACCTACAAAGCAAACTAGAGTAATTCCAGTCTCATAATTGCATCTTCTGTCTTGGCTCCAAGGGGAAAGCACAACATCCTTTTGTTGACTTGCTCATCACAGTACGCTTATTATGTTTTTTGTAGGACAAAATACCAATGTCGGGTGTTTTCTTTCCTTGGATCATTGAAGACCTTCCTGTGTCCTTTAAAAACACCTTCATTCCTGTTTGTAAACCACAAATTCCAACAGTGGTGAAGGTCTACAAAGATCTATCTTCAATTGTATGTTTCAAGGAGGGATAAAAATTTAACAATGAAAAGTAAGTATTAATTGATCAATGCGTATTCTGAGCAATAAATGAGATGTGTTTTGTAGTAAAAATAAAAAGTGACAGGAAATCCACACATAAGTATATATGTAAGTACAATACAGATATAAATGTATTACACTAAAGACTGACATATAAATACAAGAATAAGTAGTGAATTGAAGGATTCAATTAAGATAATCTTACTTCTGTGATTTTACATTTTGTATTCCTTAGTCTAACCATACTAGTTGTACTTAACTGTGGATTTTACATTGTTACTAGATATTAGATGTAGTTTTTAAAAAAACAAAATACTGTCATTGTTAGCATAGTTTTAATTTAGTAATTTTCTTCTAGAATAATTATTTCTGGGGAGTGAGTCAAAACTATGAAAAGCATGAGCTACCTTGAGATCATTAAAAAAAAGAAAGGATAAAGAAATTAAATATTTTCACACATTAATAACTCTGTAGAATTCAAAACTCCCTTTCACCATCTAGATTCTCTAAGGCCTAGCTTTCATATTCTTTTTTTTTTTTTTCATTTTATATGGCTAAAACAGTGCATTGCACTAGAGAATACATTGTGATTTATCATTGCTGGTTTAATCAGGGAACTGCTCTTTCAGATAAACTGTTTGCCTGAAATGCTGTCCCTGCTGGACTATTTAGTTAGATTGGAAAAACAGTGGTAGATTCTGTGGCCATTTTCAGGTTTAAAACCTGATAATTTACTTCTTTTTCCTTGTAAGTCCTTTGTTGATATTTTTTTTTTTGCATCTGATTCTCACATTACTTTCCTGCTTAGCATTTTGTCCTAGAAGAAGGCTTAATTAACTGATAAGCTAAAGAGCTAAATAGACACCTAAATACTCAAGTATTAAATGTTATTCTAACGACATCAAATTTTGCAGTCAATTCCAGAATGCTCTCTAAAATCAGATTTCCCATGTCCAGTATTGCTTGAAGTAAGATGCAGGTATCGAGACTTAAGGGTACAGGTTTTGAAACTTTAATTTTGTTCTGTAGATAAGGAAGCATTCTACATTTTTGGCTCCTCAGATCTTGAGTAGAGAGTGAAACTGGGAGGGTGACTGGAAACTCGAGGCATTTTTATAAATGTCATATTTTTCTTGTTGTGACAACTGCACCATAAACCTCACAGTGGTGATACCAGAGGAAGATCAGTAGAAGGACGTTTGTGAGTCAGATACCTTAATCAGTCATGGGTAACTAAATGCCTGTGTATCTTTGTGGACAGCCACAGTTCCTTTATGCATGTTACTTCTGACTGCTTCAAAAATCTCAAGCCTCCTAAGTACTGATGACACCACAATCTTTCTCCATCTTGGTCTTTCTTAGACAGCGCTGACTATGTAAAGGTAACAGAATATAAACTTTGTTGGTTTCTGTTGTTTTTTCTTATGTCCAAATTTGATCCGCTGACACATGCTCACTGAAATCTTATATTGAATGTAGTCCTGACTTTTTTTTTTTTTTACCTTAAATCAATGCAAAGTAGGTTAAACTGCCTATATAGTCTTATTCCTTTTGAATTCAAAAATTAGAGACACAATTAGAGACACAATTTTCTACTTTTACTTCAGCAATTACTTCCAAAATTTCAGTTAAATGGCTCATTAAGCTCTGACCCTAAAATATTTGTTTAGGTGGACAAAATGAACGATTGGTGAGTTAAATGGTATAAAGGAGAGCTTTGAAAATTTCCCTTACTGCTTGAGAGTTTCATGTTGGTTCTGAAGGCTGGCTCGGTAACAAGAAATTTTACATGTTATTCCAGGTAATGAACCTTTTAAGCCAAATTGTTACCTACTGAAGTCTGGGAAACAACTTGTGAAGCCAGATAAACCCAGCTGACTTCCAAATGCACGCTCATATCCTCACTTTCACTGGGACTGACTTTGACATTAGAATTTAAATGAGTTCTACTTTACTAGCTCAGCTTTTAAAAAAATTCTTTCAAACTGGTACAAGTCCCTTATGTAGAATTTTTTCATAAGGTTTAACTCTTAATTAAATTGGTTCAGCTTGTAGCAGTAAGTTATGAAATTAAATTACTTAAATGTATGGCAAACTCTTTTAAGTTCTTGACTGACCAACACCTAAACGAGGTGTAACTTTGTGGCACCTAGACCTCATCACACATGTGACTGTTTTATGATCATGATGAAAAACACTTGAATTTACAGTTACTTTTGGTTTAGACATTTGAGAAAACACAGAAAATGTGCATCAAGTCAGAAGCACAAAACATGTGCCAGATCTCTCATGTTGTGTTGCACAGAAAGCAAGTGCTTATATCAGGCAGCATGGCTTTTCCTAAACCTCTAGCAGCACGTGTGCCACTCAATTGAAAAAGTGTGTGTTGTGACACTCATTTTGAACAGCCATGCCTTTGTCATTAGAGCATTACTGTCTGGGAATTATTTTCAATTATATAAACACAATACGTTTTAATAATAATAATGGTGGGAATTGGGGTTTTTGTCTTTGTTTGTTTGCTTACTTGTTTTGTTTGTTTGTGTTTTTTTGTTGTTGTTGTTATTAGTTTTTTAAGAAACTGTCTCTCTGAGAGTTGCTTTTATATCTCCTGTGTCATCTCCTGCATTAATGTTCAGTGAAATAGTTCATCTGAGATGGCCTTGAATATAAATTACTCTCATCTGCAAATAAAGTTTTTGCTAAGGAATGGCAAAGATGCACAGGGCAATGTAAAGCCAAGCAAATAAGGATTTGGCTTTCTGCACTAATAGAATAACAGAATCATAAAATAATTTGAGTTAGAAGGGAACTTTAAAGGTCATCTAGACCAAAACCCCTGCAGTGAACAGCGGGAAAAGTTAGTTGAAATTGGTCAAAAGTAAAATAACTTTGATGGAGCCACAACTCTATAAATGGGGAAAAAAATGTGTTCTGAATTATATGAGAGGATGCTACACTGAAATTCTGCATGTAAATTGAAGTTGGAAGATAGTTTGTAGGACTAAGTTCAGTTGGAGGTGATTCTATTATACAAGAGAAAACTTATTGATCTACACAGAATTATACCAGGTCTGAAACTAGTAATAGACCAGAAGTTACACGCACTACATTTTATGAGTACATTGATTCTTACAAGATTTTAGTATTAAACACATGGCAAAACCTGTATTTTTCTTAACATAGTATTGTCTCAGGACTTAGAGATACTTACTGAACTATTAACTGTAGAATGAACCTTAGACACCAGAGTGAAAATAGTTAGGGAACTCCTTTTCTTCTCTGGGTTTTGGTTTTTCAGTTCAATATCTATGTTCCCACTAACACTGCACTGAGGAATATTATCTGACTTCAGTGAGCTGTGGATCTGGTGCACCAACTGTAATATCCTTACAAGCATATTCTTTGCGTTAACCTCCAAAACCACCCGAGACAGGTTTTTCCAAACTTTGCCTCCTAAACAATCCGTATCTGTTCCAGCAGCACTAGAGATACAACACTTGTCAAACGTGAACATAGTGGTAATGTACTCAGGGACTAATAATTTTGGATTGCTACAAGTAACACTGTTTACTAAAACAGAAGTCTGCATTAAAAAAAGCAAAACCAAACCAAAACATACAAAAAAAAAACCACACCAAAGAAAAACCCAAAAACAAACAAACAAAAAACCCCCACAAAACCATACAGGTCTTGTATATAGTTTATATAGCAAAAGTGGGTGTTAAGTTCCTTCCTATACTACAAATACTTCTGCTTCTTGTCAGAAAAAGTGCTTTCCACAAGCCCCTTCACCTGGCTTTGTTAGCATCTAACTCCCTTCCCTGGAGGCTGTGTAGGAGCTGCTGCTCTGTTTTCTGCAGAGAAGCTGGATACACCTGTTTAATTCTGTCTCCGTGGACAGGACTGCTAAGTTTCCTATGCCTTGGAGTTGTACTTGGACAAGAAAAGAAGAATCTGGAAATGTACCAGCAAAAATGATCTAATATAGTCATAATATTGTTGTTTTTCTCTTATCCTCACTTGTACCATTAGTTCAAATGCTGAGGGGTATTGGATAACTCAGACTCCAGGAAAGTGTGCATGAGTTTCACACCTCTTCTTTAAAGCATCAAAGGAAATAGTGATTTTGTTATTTTGTGCTTCCATCTCACTTTCTATTTCTCTCTCACATTTTCTTTCCCTGCCCCCCCACCTCTTTCCACTTGATACAGCATGACTGACTGGGAAGTATACATGAACGTTGGACACGAGGAACCTGAATATCCAGTACATAGATCACTGCATATTAGGAAGCATAATTAACTTCTCCATGTGAACAAAATGTTTACACAACAGCTATACTACGATAGACGTATTTTTAAATAGATTTGTCATGTTGATAAAAGCATTAGCTAAACTATATTTCAACATGAAATACATGTGGTTTTCTAGACTTAAAGTAATACTGAAATATCAACTTCCGTGCTTTTATTGTCATTCAGTTCAGTTTTGCAATTCCTGCTAATGTTATGTAGCTATGCATTGTTGATTTTGAGTGTGCTTCCAGCTGTAATCACTCGCACATAAAAAGTTAACTACTACAAAGCTGGCATGCTTCTGCTGTTGATATTTTGAATTCTAACACACTCCACATGGACTACTCCCATGCCATTGTCAAATATTTGTTCACAACAGAGCTGTGTGATTAATTATTTTTCCAAGACATCCATAAAACTTGAGAAGAAATCCTTCTTGAATGAAGTAGTGTGAGTTTTTCATCATGATCACCAAAACAAACAACCTCTGCCCCAGATTCCATACTTGCCCACAAGTTAAGACAAAGATTTAAGACAAAGAAAAGAGAAAAGGAAAGGAAAGGAAAGGAAAGGAAAGGAAAGGAAAGGAAAGGAAAGGAAAGGAAAGGAAAGGAAAGGAAAGGAAAGGAAAGGAAAGGAAAGGAAAGGAAAGGAAAGGAAAGGAAAGGAAAGGAAAGGAAAGGAAAGGAAAGGAAAGAAAAGAAAAGAAAAGAAAAGAAAAGAAAAGAAAAGAAAAGAAAAGAAAAGAAAAGAAAAGAAAAGAAAAGAAAAGAAAAGAAAAGAAAAGAAAAGAAAAGATAAAAGAAAAATTAAGGACATTTAACAAAAAATTAATTTGTGGTCTTACACAGCACTTACAAAATAGCAGTGGCTTCCATGTTACAAAATAACACATATTCATAGCATGTCCATATGATTATGGAAGAACATAGGTTCATGATCCTGTTCTGCTTCAGGAATTTCAAATCCAAGCATGAGAATGTTCTCATATTTTGTATCCACAACAGACCTAGTTTAGGTCTTTTCTGTTAAAACTATTTCATTTAATGTAAACTACTTTGATATTCTCTAGATCAGAGACTGGAGATCACATTTCTAGGATAACCACTCTAAATATTATGCAGCAGATGAATTATCTCACAGTACTGTTTTATGCTTCAGTGAACATCTGAATGTTCTGTATGGAGTTGAAAACCTCTTAAATGGAGAAACTGAGAAAAACAGCTTTCAAATGTTATCCAAGGCAGAGTCCTCAGAGTTAAGAGTTCAAGTGACTGCTCATACATAGATATTAGATTTGTATTTGCTATTTTTGCACTCTATTTTACCACATTAACATCAATTTCTGTTATCAGAAAGCTATTCAGATGATGTATGGAAGTCTGCTGATTCTGCAGTGTATCTGAAATACAGGAGACTGGGTTTCCTCTCTGTGTTCCCGGTCAGCAGAACAAGTTGAATCTGAGTTTTTGCATCCAGTTTAGATCCCATAACTCAGCTATACATATGTTCTCCTCCTTTTTCCTCATATGGTTACAAAGTTGTACAGCAATGTTATGGAGAACAGCCAGTACACAGATTCCATTCTTTCTCATGAATCCTACAAAACCCTTGAAACCGATACAGAACGGGGTTTTCTTTCAAGACTAGAGACAAAATCCTGAAAGTTTATACTTTGTTACTCCACATTCTCACTGCAGAAATCCATGTGGACTTAATCTTATCTGTCCATGGAGATGATACAGTTTATTTCTTTTTTTTATAGGTCCTCATAAAAGTACTGTGTCAAGTCCTTAAAAAACTTGGGATCCAATCCTGTTGTAACCTATATCATTGCAGATTTGAAACCACTTTACTGGAATTTCAATGACAGAACTATGCCTATAAATTTCAGTAAGTGCCTGGAAAAGTGTGCTGCTTAAGAAAGAAAAATACAGTCTAGTCAACTAATCCTCCACTGTTGTGTCTTCAAAAAATTTTTTTGTTTGGCTATGTTACATCAATAATTTAAGCAACATGCAGGAACATTCTTAGGCAGTTGAACATGATTGTCTCCATTATCAGGCGGTTACAGTATTTCCTGAGATTACAATATTTTGAAAGGTGTCACTTGTCCGCTTGGAGAATTTCCAGGTATTTTCAGGAGGTTGAACTTCTTATGGACTAGTCTCAATAACTTGTATAAAGCCAGCCCGTCTGGAGGAGAAGTCGTGGATGAACGCAGATGCAGGGTGTTCCAGGTCACCTGGACTGTGTGATGATAAAGGATTCTAGAATGGGTTTAATTGAATAAGTAAATTAACATGTGAAGGTCACATCGTACACTCAGAGAACAGTTATATATTTCCATTTCTTTGCCAAAAATTAAATAAAATCCTAAATTTTGTTGTATTACATGTACTTTCTAAAGATAAACAGTTATATAACTACGTAACATGCAAGATTTTTGCGGCTGCAAAAAATAACAAAGAATCCATCTTTTTGCAATACATTTACCACTCCTGCACATCTTATGGTCAGTTGCTGCTCTTGAATACACAGGTGTGAGAATCTAGTTGCTTCAACAGGCATCACACTGTTTGCAATAATCCTCTCATAGTGATCTTATGGATTTATCTCAGTAAATATGTGCTATAATATTTGAAGCATGGTATTTCTTTCTCTTATAAAATTCTGTGAGGTGAATTTAAGACAAATATGTATAAATGTGTTTAATTTAGTCTGATTTTTTACCCTCTGTTGGGTATTCCTTCCAGCCTTCCACTCCTAAGGCAATAAGAGGAAATGAAGGGAAAGTCACTAATGAAACTGTTATAAGAAACACTTCTGTAATGTTTCAGTCCTACAGAAACACATGAACAGCACATTATTCTATTATCCATTAAATTGTTCCCTTGAACACTCTAAAAGAAGAGGAAAAAACCTTCATTTGATGTTGATAGAATGTTTTTGTTTGTGTCGGCCAGAAGAGGAAGTCAGTGTATTTGTAGGAATAAATCTGTTTTTTTGATTTCTATAAGAAGAGAATAAAATACCTGCATTGACATTAAATGTCTGATTTACAGGGATATGAAGGAAAGAGAACTTATGTTCCCTCTTTTCCTGTTTAGATAAAGGATGCCTGTGCACTCCTAGGACATCAGCAAGCTTCAGCAACTGACTGGTTATTCCGTCGGTTCTCATACATACTCTGTAGCTATGAGGAAATGTCATTGTGTGCATTGAAGGCTCTGTCACCTTGGCCTTTGGAAAGCAATATTGTTTATCATGATATAATCTTCTTGCCTTCTTATAGAAAGATTCTTACTGCCTTTTTTTTTTTTTTTTCTACAGAGGCAGCTGAGCCATGTTTTCTGTGCATCAGCCTCTTGCATGGCTGCCGCAATTCACACATTTTCTTGGGAAGCTCCTGCTTCTCCTGAGACCATGTTACAGCCTGTACCCTTCGTATGTTTTAGTTCTTCTGAATTTCTGTGTTCACTCATGATTGCTCACGTTCAACCATTTGAAGAGAGGCTAGAAATGGAAAGGTTAGCCAATATGTTCATATTAAAAAGGTAGCAGAGATATGTCAAAAATGCTTTGAAAATTTGATCTATGATGTTGAAACAGACTACTCTAAGTAAACCTGGGGTTAGGAAACTTCTTGGCATCTCCGAAAAAAAAAAAAAGAAAATATTGGTGAAACTGCTCCTTCTGAAGCTGTGGAAATATGTGAGAAAATAGCTGGAATAAAGCCAAGTCAATGACCTCTTGCTCTACTATTGCTGTGATCATATTCTTGTAAACCCTGTGATAATTTACAGTGTAGTCCAAGGCAATTGTCCATTGATGGTGTGTGATGGTGAGAAGGAAAAAAACATCAGTAACGGATTAAATTGTTTTGTCTAACAAAAAAGAAAACTGCATACTAAACTTTATATGCACACTTTTTTAATTACTTTATGAGCCTTTATGATCTACCCTAAAGCAAGGCAAAGCTGCTGATTTACTTGAACTCTGAGTGACTGAAGTTACACATGCCATTTATAGAGAAGATAAGGGTTTTCTATAAGGTCCTTTTCAATTCTGGTCTTATTATAAATAATTTTAAAAATTGGTGCAATGATAAGACTATAGTGTCTTCTGTGCTTTCTCTGAGCATCAAAGTCTAGGACAGCAAAAGATTAGAACAAACAACAAATACTTGAAAAATGAGGATTCAGGATTCATTAAAATAAGCAGAAGTTCTGGGTATGCAATTCCAGTTGACTTAATTTGGAACACAACACTAACCTTAACCTCATTCATATTTCATTGCTATTGTTTTCATCTTTAAAGAGGAACCCACCTATACTCCCAAAAATGCAACCACCCCTGAAAAATAACCAATCCAAAAAAACCCATTAAACTAACCAACAAAACAAAACAAAACAAAACAAAACAAAACAAACAAACAAACAAAAAACCATGAAAACAACACCCTGTATACAATTACAGTACAAAGTATTAGAATGAAGATAACTGTCTCTATTGTAATATTGTCCTTTTTATATTAGAGTTTTAGCAAGGCGTAAAATGCTTTTAAGATCTTACTAAAATTACTAAAGCTCTAAGATTGTAAAGGAACACAAAACAACAGTGTTGAGAGAAATTTTGCGGTTTTTCTTTTTAAGCCCTTTATCACCCTCCAATTTTCAAAGTTGTACTGGAATTGCAAACATGAACTGTACACTTTCCTTCTTAGGCTGCACTTTATTTCCACTTGTCTTTTCATATAATACTTAATTTTCCCCAGAAAGCCAAAGAATTCCAGATGACAAACAGAAGACATGGACATTAATATAGATCATTCTTAAGACAACTGATTGGAGTATTTTTTAAGCCAGTCCTAATGAAAGCCACAGCAGTTACAAATAAAGATCTAGGTTTATACGATAATTTATGTTTCTAATAATGCCACTTATATGAATAACATGTTTCTTATAAACCGGATAATAAACTATATGCTAAGACCATAGCAAGCCAATGGCACATTAGTTACTGCATTTTTAATCAAATGTGGCTCTAGGGACTAGGCACTACAATCCTGATTTTACATCCCTTCATTGTTGGACAGGAGATGGGGGAGGAAAGTCACCCAAAATCATAAAGGGAAGGTGTAAAGCAATATCGCTTAGCTGAAAGCTCACTGAATCTTTCACTTCTATGTCTTTGTATCACAGGAAGGAGAATATAAAGAAACTGTCATTTGGAAATGAATGACCTTTATATTCAAGTAATAAAAGCAAAACCCCTCGGAATCCTTTCAGATGAAAGATGCCATATAAAGGTGTGATTGTTAGTAATGATTTTCAGTTACAGGGACACTGCTTAGTTATAAGTCATAGAAAAACTGAGGAGAGAATTAGAATAATTGTGAAAAAGGTTTGCAACAGCATTTTAGGACTATTATTGATTTGCAAATCCAAACATCTTTAGACCATGGACATATTATTAAAACAATCTTTATGGAAAATAATTACTTTAGAATTTATTTATGAGGTCTGCATATATCTGGAAGAGAAAAATATGAATCATTTAGAAATTGAGTACGTTTTGTCGAGATTTTCATATGGAAAAATAAAAAGGTACTCTGTCCCATCTTATTGAACTGAAGTACTTACTCTAGTTCTGAGCTGCATTTTACAGTGACATAAACCATTCAGCTGTAAAGTTTAGTCACTCTTTTTTACATATTGTCTGCTAAAAACATGTTATTATCAAACAATTTGCTAATTATTTTTGAGAGACCACTGAAACTAGTCTTATTGATGAAAATATGTTTCAGAAAAAAAACAGAATTCGGATTAAATTCTATTTTAAAAAGTAAACAGAAAAAAGTACTGATATTGAAATATTGCATTAGATATTTCTATATTAAGACTTTCCAGTTTTAATTTCACAACCAATGAGGCAATATCTTCAAAATAATTCAGTTTATATAATTGAACAGAAGGTGACAGCTAAGCTTATTGCAAGTGTATATAATCTACAGAGGTATGTCCTGTTAGGGCAAAGGGTAATATGGGTATATGTAAATAAGCTTGGTTTAAACTTAGATTTAAAAACAAGTTTGTTGTAGTGTATTTTTGTAGATGAAGAACTTGACTAAGGCTAGAGAAATGTGACTTTAATGCACATTGCTTCTAGAAATTTCTTTTTTAACTTCCTAATGTCAGTTCATTGTAGTTCATAGAAGCCCCAAGTCTTTGCTGCAGATATGGTACCTCTGGAGAAGTCAAAAATTAGCATTATTTTTTCTTCAAAAATGAGGAATATTATGATTTTGGGTTTCTTTTTTCACCTTCTTATTAAAAACCAGGTTTTTGTTTGTTTGTTTGTTTATTTGTTTTAATCCATTGCTGACTATGTAAGAATTCCTCAAAATTTACCAACCACTGTAGGTAGTCCCTCATCTTCTATCTAAATAGACTTCTTAGCATGTTAGATCTTTAAAACCAAGATTGTCGATCGGAACCCCCAGATTTTACAACAGAACAAACAACATAGTCATAAATTCAGTTGTTACCTAAATTATTTACTCCTTTTTGGTAATTCACCATTTGTACAGCTCTGTAAGTTGCTATCTCCTGAGCTCCCATGCCCCATGGAGACATAAATAAGTTCACTTTTATTTCTTTCCACCTAGATTCCCAGTGGTCTTTCCCAGCAGTTCTCTTCTGCTTCATTACCCAAGCAATACTATGAAATGTGTGTAGAGACAATAAAGTCAATTGGTCTGAAAATGATTCCTGGTTTGCTTAATGCTGCAGGTAAGACCACGATGTTTTATTATAGGATTGTCAATTATCAGAAGTTTAGGAGAACAGACAATGGCAAAATAAGTTGTAAAAATCTAAATTTAAATATATATAATTTTTTTTTTTACTTTCATCAACTAGTCATTCTTCTCCCTCCATAATATTGCATAATGATTTTTAAAGAAATTTCTAGCATCTTTGTAACTGAGTCAATCATGTAACCAATGAAATGTATGATTACATCAATTAGAAAAAAATATTTATGGGAAATGGAAGTTCAGAAGTGAAGTGACTTTTTCATCAAGATGCTTTCCACCATAAAATATGTTACAGTTTGCAAGCCTAAAGCAAGACCAAAGACGTGGTTTTGGATTAAATTCATGCACCAATAATTATCATCTTACGTTACTGAAAACTCCTTGACTGAAGATAACCATAGCTTTTCCATTATTTTTCTTCTTTTTTGTGGGTGACACTTCATTATTGTAAACCTGTTCTCTTTTTTTCCTTTGCCTCATAATTCAGATTCTTGGCACACCATCTTGAATTTTATGGTTAAGAGTAGAGCAAATCATTCACAGCTGTCTGTTGGTTAGGTGTGCTCTGTGCTTAAAAAAATAGTCATCTTGGTGTGACTTCAACCCAAAACCAAGTGTTCCCAAGTCTCCAGTTTAAACATGCCAATTTTAATACCCAATTTTCTTTCTCCTTTGCTATTTTGAATGTGTGGCTGACACTTTACAGGCAATGTCCAAACACTGATGCCTGGAGCCAAAATGGATCTGAATTAGTAGTCAACAGATATTGCCCCAATGGGAACATTAGTTTAATTTTCCATTATTGTACTCTTTCTTCAGCAATATAGACTTAAATTTCCAATCAAGGTAATATTTGGATTAATGGTATTTAGAATTTGGTCTGGTGGGGTTGCAATGGCTAGTTCTAAATTCTCGGAGCTTCCATTTTGAAAGGTTTCTGAGTTCTACTGCCAGTACATATTCAAATAGACTTTTTTTTTTCCTTGTGTTGGCAAATTGTGAGCTCTGTTTCTAAGCAGAGACACGATAATACAACATCCACCTCCCATCTAGAAATCAACATTAGGCACCTGTCTGTGTGCTGAAAAGTTCATTTGGACTTACATAGCCAAGTTTTCTCTATTTTATTGTCAGGCTTTATTAAAGATATTCCAGCTTGTCTTTTCTCCTGTGTTCAGTAGACCTGTCAGTTCCCCATTTCTGTGCCCCAGGAAAAACACCAGGAAGCAGTAAAGCTTTTTATCATTTGGCAAGAAACCCTGGCATGCAGGATGCCAGCTGAGCATGGCCAGCCTGTACTGCAGCTTGAGCCTTTAAAAAATAAAGCCTGCTTAAGGGCTGGCTATGTTAGATCTGTGCCGACTGGAGAGTCTGATCTGGTAGCAATCTAAATGGAGATTCATAGTGAATATCTGCTGCTTTGACACAGTTCAGGACGTGCGAAGGGAATACACAAGACCAGAAAATGGCCTCTGTCACTGAAATGAGGGTCCATGTTCACTGCTTCTTGATGGCTCCTGGTCAAGCTTGCTCAGATTTGAAGTTAAAGGATGAGCTGAGTGTTTTTGTGGTTTTTACTCTAAGCTCTAAGCTCTACCAGCATGATCTGGGATGTAGAAATCAACTTGTGGGCTCTCTGGTTCTCATGTCATCAGAGTTAAAAAGATTCTTGGACTAAAACTTAGCTGCTTGAGGTACTTGTACCAGAAATTAAATATGGCTTATGCATTCCTTTTAGGGCATCTCTTACAGTTTTAAATTCTGAGAGGTTTTCTAACTAATTGTGAGTGGTGAAATATCCTCTCTTTTGAACACTGACTCTCAATTAACCTAGATTAATGGGGTTCTTTACAGGCATCTTACAGGGATCTAAGCGAGTTACACTAAAGATCTGATTCTCAATTCATCGGGTCTGTAAAGCAAAACAAACAGAAACTTAGTGAATTATGGTAAATGCATTTTTATGGTCTTCTCATTAAAAATAAAAAATATTGCTAGAGCAAATGTTTACTGACAGCTTAAATTTTTGTGTGCAACATATAAGAAAAACAGATTTCAATACCGAAGGAGTGTCTTTGTATATAGGGAGATGGAAGATGTATATCACTATAGAACCATGCCTATTAATGTTCTCAAGGGTAACTTTTATCATGGCTTTTCAGTAGTTACATTGGAAGCAAATAAATCTCTCTCAAAAAAAATTGTAAGATGGGATAGTTATTCCACTCTCCTCTCTATCTATGTTCAGTTTGCATCAATGACAACTCATGACTGGATTTCTTAGACATTGAAATCTTCTCTTAGTAGTTGCCATGCTTTAGAAAGCCATCCTTTTATGCAGCAGAGCACATTTCAAACACACTGTGGTCTTCAAGATCATTACTGAAGATGTTGATGTTCTACTTTTTTTTCTCAGCAGATTGCTGACTTCTTAATGCCTGACAAGATCTTTTGCTTTCACACAAATGAGCATCTTGCTTTAGACTATAAAGTGTAAAGTGGACATATCACTACAATGGTCTATTGAAGTTAAATATTATGTTAGATTTCTTGAGATTGAGTCTTGTGTGCATTGGACAATATTTATGAATTTAATCTGAATTTCTCTTTATTCACAACACAGTAAAAAGAACAGAATCTGCATGCCATTATTGTAGATAATTTATAGGTAATTTAACTTATAGCAGTTTATGAAAGAGAAGGAAATAATAAATTTGTAGACAAATTAACAGTCTGTATTGAGGAAAACTCGTTGAAAAAAAAGACATGCATTGAAACCTAATTTTAAGGCAAAGCATTCAGAGAAGTTTGTTTTTTGTTTTTTTTTTTTTTTTTGATTGATAATAACTTTAAGGATTATTTCAGGTTATTTAAGGTTATCTCAGACAGTTCATTTAATTTGTATGAAAAAAAATCACTATATCTCTCTTATAAAATAAATTGTTCATAAAAATAGAACAGAGATTGTGGTGTATGCATGGAAAATGTGAAATTGTTGCCAATTCAGAGTGGAAATTCTGTCTCAGAACATCTTATCCCCACTTAGTGCTTTGACCAAAAAGTCAAAGAGGTCTTGTGAGCATTGCAGACTCTGAATCTCATAGTGATTTTCTTTGTGAGTGCAAGTTGGAACAAAGTGGAGAAACTAACAAAACAAGCAAACAAGCAAGAACAGCTTTACAGCTTTGAAGCATTTTGTTTCATCCCCATATAGATGACAACAGCTCTCAGAAAATTTTCCTTTTCACGCTACACTGTAACTGAAAGCAACTGTCTGGAAAATATTATAACAAACAGTGCCATTAGCAGTACTCCTGGCCTGGCTAAGTGTGGTAGCCCAGGCATTTAGTTGCAGTCTTTTGAGCTCAGATAGGTGTAAAGCTGTTCAAAGATATACTTAAAAACTCACGTTCCAAAATGTGTTATTTAATTGTAACATATTTAATATATTGACTCAAGGATAATAGTAATTTATTGGTAATCTGGTGAAGACAAAGCTTGTACATCAGGGAACTTCTTTATTCACCATAGGTGAAATTAACTCCTTAGATTAGCAGGAAAAATATGTATATATATATAAATTCCTTCCATCTTTATTTCTTGTTAAAATGTTGGTAGGAATGTCAGCGTTTCTGACTGCCCACAACTGAATCTGAGGCTTGGTGCTACAAATTCAGGGAAACTTTGGAAAGAAGTATTGAGGTGCTTCCAGGACTAAGCTGAAATGAAAATGAGGATTAAAGTTTACAGTCTCCTAAATCCTCCAACAATTTGTGTATTTGTTTTATATTAAACAAATAATGGCTAAGTTTTCAGTGTAGTCACTGAGAAATAAAACAAATACTCATTTCTCCCCTCATGAAAAATTATTCTGGGACTACTGAAAAAAACCCTGTTTCTTTAAAGAGTATGCTGGCCCAGCCCTCAGCTCCTTCACAGCATTTTACAGCTGCCATAAATATGGTGGTGCAAAACATACAAAAGTTCAAAGAACAGCTGCATATTTGTGATCTGATCCAGCAATGTGATAAAGGCAGTTAACAATCAAAGCAAATGAAGGATGGTTAGTGTATTGTGCAGGACTTGCTCATATTCTTGAAGCATCAGTCTCCAAATAAATTACTGTGATAAACCTTCTATAATAGGGAACCTCCATAACAGTTACATTTCTGTAAACAGCAGAGTGAATGGCAGAACATAAAACTAACAAATGTTCTACATTAAAGCTCCAGGATCAATAACATTTTTAAGATGTTATCAAACAAAGCATTCTGTATTGAAAATAACAGCCTAGCTTTATGCAGCTAAAAAAAACAAAAAAAAAAACAAAACAAAAACAAAAACAAAAAATCCCAAAAAACAACTTCAGCGCCTTTATGGAGAAATGTAATTGCAGAGCCAAAGTTTCCATTGTTTCTTAATGTTTATATTGCACTGTAATAAGAAGATGCTCAATAGAAACTGAAATTAATTGCAGATGAAGTTAGAAGGAATAAAAGATATACATAGGTCAAATAATTACCCCTTTTGACCTCTTTTTCTTTGTGGTGTGAAGAAATCTTCCAAGTGTGGAATACAATCTTCCTACTTAGCAATCTTACGGGAACAGGGACATACTTCCATGACAAGGTTGGAAAGCTGAAGTGCAAGTGACATGAGCCCTCCTTGTCTACCAGCTGCAATGGTCTGATACTGTCAGATTAGTGAAGCATTGCTGCTTCAGTCCTCAGAAGAAAAACCCTTTCCAGCTGTTAGAATGAGTTGATGGAATAAGATTAATTAGAAGCAGAGAACAGTACCAGCTTCCTGAGACAAAGACAGCAGACTTGTTGTTCTCAAGATGAGATTATTTCCTTGTCTATATAAGTTAGAAAACTATGTGGAAACACATAAAAGTTTAATGTTGTATATGGTTCAGAGATAAAACTATAAATTGTGCATGTAATCATTTGGTGCGGAATTTGATTCTGGATTTAGGCACCTAACAGTAGACATCCATGTTTCTCGTGGTTGTCTCCATATATGGCCAAGATGTCTAAGCTCACTTTGTAGACAATGCAGATGTGTTGATATACTTAGAGTCTAAAGAACAATAAGGCTGTGCAAATCCAAAGTGTCTACCCTTACATTCAACTTTTCTTCCCTATTTAGCATCCAAAATTTATCTTGTTCATCATGCAATGATTTGCTAATTTATGATTGAAAAAACAACCAAAAAAATCCATCTTTCTTCTTTATTTTTTTTCCTTCCTTTCTGTATTCTTTCCTTCCTTTCTTCCTTCTTCTTGCTGTCCATAATTCATCTTTCATTTATTCTTTTGCAAAAAATAAAAACATATTTATTCAGTCCTCAGTTTTTTGAAATCTGGTAATCTTTCTGCAAAATTTTAACATCTGAGTCTAAGTTGAAAACATCTATTTGATTAAAACATCAGAATATAACCATTCAAAAAACAGTCCAATTAACTGATTCACTCACTAGCTGATAAGATATACTAATGATTCTTCTTGTCCAGGAGTTCTTACACAAGACACAGGGCAAAATGTAGCAACTTAGAAAGAAACATGTTGTGACAAACAGAGTAGTTTAGCACTATAATTTAACAACTGCATAAATCCATGTTGAGTTTTCTAAGCTGGAGAGTAAGAAGCTAATAAATTTGGCAGCTAAAATTGGAAGTCAATATGATTCTTGGGTACAGCACTGGAAATAGATGTGAAAAGAAAATGTTGATTTTCACCCTGGCCAGGGCATTCATTCACTCTTGACCATGCTTAATTTTCCTCATCTATGAAATGGAGATAGTGGGACACTCTTATCCCATGTAATCCCACTTAAGTTGGAATGAGGAAGCATTTGATCTTCTTAATATTGTAATTTCTAAGATTCAAAAGATATTGCATCATTTGGCCTTTTTTTTTTTTTTCCTCATGTTTCTCCACTCTGATACTGATGTCATATAAACTAAAAATAGATAAATGGAAAAAAGCAAAGTCATGAACTTCATTACTCTCCCTTTTTATCTGGACGATATCATGAACTGTTGATCAAGGAGTAAGAAGTTACTGTTTCCTATTGTAAAGGAATATAACGTTTTCTTCACAGAGAAGAATGAGATTCAGCAAACTGCAGTCTTTCAAAAGTCTGTGTTAATTTTCTTAAATAAATTCTGTCTCACTTTAAAAGGTTACAATGTCTCTTTATTTACAGAGCAGCTTATTCATTCAGTTCTTTTTTTTTCCCTTGAGCTTGTCAGAAACTCTTAATGTTGATACAGTTTGACATTTTGCCCAGACTGCATCAAACCACAAACCTGAAAATAGAATATGGCCATTAACAATTTAATAACCTGTTGCAATACTTTTTTTTTTTTTTCCACATCAGCAGTGTCACACTTGATAATGATGTGATTTTTACCTTTACTGAAGAAGACGAGATTATTTACATCACATGGCACGGTTTCTAAAGTACCTCAGAACTGAAACTACTCAGAAGTTCCATTTTTAAGTGCTGGCTAGTTGAAAATGTCAGAATCCATAAGTATACTTGAGCTGAGCTTTGACAAAAGGCAAAAGTTTTGTCTGAGGAGTAAACATTAAAGTCTTGATTCAGCAGAGTGGATAGGCACATGCTCAACCTGAAGAATATGAAAGACATTGACATCAGTGGAAATACTTACACATAAGCTAGGTATACGATAAAATACTTTTATGACTAAATCTCAAGCTTCTATACTTGTCATAGGCTTGGTAAAATTATTAAGGCATATAAAGGCATATAAAACCATTTCATTGATTTCAGTATGCTTTGACATTTACATTGTAATTAGAACTATGAAAACTGTTTCCATTATCAGTGTGCAACAGTAGATTTTGGCTAAAATGAGAAATATCTCAGGCAAACCCTGGCTGAGTATCTAATGGTGGATTTGCCAATAAGATAGAAGATGACATAAATATTTTCAGAAAAATTAGCATTCCAACAGTGTTAAGATAGAGCAGAAATATCTGGAGAGGCTGTCCAATATTTTATCAGTGTATAATATAGTCATGCTGCAATAGGCAATTGTGTGGCTGTCTCCAGTATTCTGGCTAAGAGTATGTTCTTTTCCTGATGATACTTACAGGAAACTTTTATAGACCATTGGTAATCCACTACAGTCTACTACACACAAATTTAATCCAGTGCTCAAAATTCATTTTACAAAAGCTGAAACTGCTATAGTCTGAAGGAGCTCATATCTCTGTGATGTTTCAAATAAATTTCCATAGAGTCATGTCTGATCTTGGTTATACCTCTAAAAATTTACAATAACTTAATTCTTTCCAGTTTATATTGGCCTAAGAACACGCTTTGGTGGCACTAGAAGAAACGTAAAAACAGGTAAATTTTCTTCTCTTGTAGTATGGCAAAAACTTAAATACAGTTTTTTAAAAGGTACACTTCAAAAATTATGATTTTTATTGACCACTGGCTCTTAGTCTGATGTTGACTGCTTCACAAAGGTTCTGTCATGATATCCCTAGTTTCTCTAAATGCACTTTGTTCATTTACAGATGCAAAGTAATCATTTATGCTGGTTGATAATCTAGTTCCTTGTGTCTTTTTTTCCCATCAGTATAAAAAATGTAAGAAATTTTGTTCTGGATACTGCTGAGTCAGTATCCTTCTTGTACAAAGAAGTTTTATTTTTTTGAGAAATTAATATTTCTTTCAAGAAGCCAGTTTTATTTCTTAGTCAGAGTGTGGCTTTTTGTGGAGGTTTATAATTTGCCTTTCTAGAAGAAATTGGAAAAGTACCCAAGTTTGTCTGAGGGATGATATTATAATAGTGTATAACAGTGTATCAGAATACTTTTTTTACCTTTCAAAATGGAATAATTCGTTCATTTGTTTTCATTATATACTTTATATTGAATCTGTGTACCCTATTTCTGAGCGTATTTTTGGTAGAACTATTTGAAATTTTATTTCAAGATTTTTCGTGATGATCACTGTTAGGTTAGGTGTGAGTGACAGCTGCAGCAGGGCGTGTCTGCTTCAACATTTCCTTGACTTTTACAGATTTGCAGTCTTCTGGGCCGGCATCATTGTAGGAGTTCTTGCACTTTCTGCTTGCAGTAAAGCTGTGAATCTCTGCCAACAGTTTTCTTAAACATAGTTAGCATATTAGTTAGTAAATGGTGGAATAAACTCCCCCAAGAGATAAAATAACCCTGGACTGTCTTTGTTTAAAGAACTAAAGAATAAGGTCATAATTTCTTTCAGTAACTTCTTCACAAATGCATATACAGACCTACAAACAATGGTTGTCCAGCTGAGCACAAACATACTGGATCAAGCTACACATATTTTTATTAGGATGGACTTCCACAACCTCTGAAATGAGATTTTGAGGTGAGATTGCCTATATGTGTTTCTCTGTGTATATATAAAACTATCAGTTCTAGATAAAAGTTCAAACTCACTACCTTTCCCCATATGATAAAAAATAGGTAGCAGATGAAATAGTAACAGATTGGAAATAGATTAGAATAAATTATTTCATTCACTTCTTCAAGCACCATTTTCTCATCCCCTAATAAACTTATTAAATTTATGGAAAAAAAAAAAAATGTGTATGGGATAGCTCAAATCAGATGAAAAATCTATGAAGATTCAATTAAAGGTCTTTCTTATTTTTTGTCTGTTTTTTTGTTGTTGTTTTTGTTTTTGTTTTCTTGTCATTTTTGTTGATCATGTTTTATTTCCTGTGTTTTGGTGTTAGATCCAATGAGATTTGCCTTTAATTCTTATTGAAAAACACCTAACTCAGTATGCAGGTGCTGTAAACATTTGGATGATGTGCCTGGAAAGGCATTCAGGAATATACAGTGCAGTTCTGATTTTCTAGCACCAGTTATATTTGTTGTTCACTGTGAACCCCTTCAATAATTCTTCACAAATTTGAACCTTATTTTAAAACTCCACTTTGTCAAAGAGACAATAGATCATATTCAGTGGTGTAACACAGGTGATTGTTTCTGCAAGACCAACAAAATATGATGTGTGCTTTAGGTTTATTTCTCTAACAGTCCATTCCATCAAGAGTTAATAAATTTGTCCCTCAATTTACAACTCAGTTTTGTGTAACAGCCTTAACCTGAAATGGACTGAGAATTCTCATACTAGTTTTTGGATTTTTACAACTTTGCCTTTGTAGCACCTTGACAAGTTTATAGAGATGCTGTACTCTGATGTCAAAGAGAATATCCTTGTTGGCTAAGAAACCGAAACACCTCAAGAGCATTAGGAGAAATAGACAATATGATGTATCTCCTCTTGTATAAACAATGACATCTAGAGTTGCCATTAGTATTCCCTAATCTGCAACTAAGTTAAAGGTTATCATCTGCTGCAGATTTAATGGATTGCATTAGAATTACAGCAAATGACCCTTGCAGCTCTTTTAAACTTGATCGATCACAATGTAATTGTCAAGGCAGGCTAGCAATTAATTTTCATTAGTCAAGGAAGTCATTAATGCTTGCTGTTAGGGAAAATGACTATTAGATTGAAATGGAAGGGATTCAATCATTTTTTACAATTAAAATATTTGGCTTAATTTGCTGGTTCCATATGTGCAGAAGAATATCATAGGGACTCCATTACTACGTGCTGTTCCTGCTGTGGTACACTGGTTCCAACAAAGAGTTGGGTATGTCCTTTTTCATACTGAAAGGAAAGGCATTAGTTACAAAATTTCTATTGGGAATATTATTTTTAAAGAACACTTCATCAATATTTTTTTCTATTGCCTTTAAAGATATGCTGGAATTTAATGTTATGGTGAAAGACATGCTTCCTCAAGTCAAAGTGCTATTTGTTTTTCCTTTGACATACAAGGATTTTTTACTGAAAAAGACGTAGGAGTTGAAAGATCTCAGGATCATTCAGCTGCCTTTGTAAATACTAAATTGCTTGGCAATGACAGTTAACTGTGATATAGCTGCTTGACATCATGGATGATATAACAATGACCTTCATTCATGTAGAACATTTCATCTGAGAACTTTGAAATATTTTTTCAAACTCTGCTTTCAAAAGGTCCTAGTCTAATATGGAAGTTAAATTGAAACAGAAAATGGAATACCTTAAAGTCCAAGATGGAATTTTCATAAATGCTTAGTCTTGTCCAATTTCTATCCACATTTAAAAAATTATTATTGTTTTGACATATCCTCAATGTTAAGTTGCGCTTTGCTGAGACATCTTTTGTTGTCCTGAAAGCATATTCTGTTTCAATGCATCATCTTTAATGTATCTGTATTTGTACTTTTAATGAATTTGAAGAGAAGAAAAACAGAACTCTCTAGGCCTGATGTAGTCCCTCTGAGATTAAATTTCATCTTCATTTTAGGTATCTAATGGACAGCTCTATTTTTCAGTATGTACCACCATTCTTCATAAAGTAAATGCTAGAGTGCAGCAGTATTTGAATGTTTTCATAAAATTGTCTCTCAGTTTAGGTCAATAAATTAGGGGAACACAATGCAACTTTAAAGGCTTTCAAAAACACTTTATGCTTTTTCTTGGCTGAAGGAATTTAAGCATTGCAGTGAGAAGCTCACTTAAAATTTATGTGCTTGAAATATGCAAAATTTGAGTAAATTGACTCTTATCATGATGACTAAAACATATTGAAGAAGATATATTAATGCTGCTTAAGAGAGGTTTAGAAAGTTTCAAGCCAAGCATGAAAGTATAATATTCTCAAACATACCTAAGGAAATATAAATACTAGTAAGGCTAAGTTTTTAGACTTCAGAAGTTCAGTAAACTTTTGCAAAGCTACTGAGTAACTAAAATTCCACTTATACCAGGCCTGGACAAGTTAACATGGATAGTCTTTTCTAGTACTTTTTTTTTTTTGTGTGTGTGTGTGTATAAGGGATGTAAATGAGAATTAGGTACTTTATTTTATAGATGCCTCTAAGAACCTTATTTTCATCTTTAGAAATCTAGAACAGATTGTTTAGCCTGACATATACATTGGCTTCTATATATTCACTGAAGGCAAATAGATACCCAAGGGGTGGAGTTAATCTGATCTATTTTTATGTTGATACTATAGTGATATTCTAACATCATCTTTTAATTTCCCCACTGACTTTAAGGAAAACTGTGAGGACTAGTTCAAATCTAGATGTCTGTATTGTGAGTGTTTAAACATATATGAACAGCCCCTGTACTAGTGTTTATACATCTGATCTTTCCTGACTTAGGAGCCTGAAACACAATTTCAAAGCTACCAAACACTTAGATGCCTAAAGGTCCTTGAAGTGATTTATTTGATTCAAGCTTCGAAGACACTTTTGAAGATGTTACCTTTTGTTATAAAATATCTACTTTCTCACTTGGAAGCTTTCCAATAGCACTTTCATCACATAGGATATATCATTCTGCGGTTTGATGAACTGCCTCTTTTATAAAACAAAAATATGTTCAAGATGTGTGTGTGATAGTCCAATCCTATTTTCAGGCATGTGGCAATCTAGATGTTCCATTTTTAGAATAATATTTTCAAAGCTGGGATCTAAATCAAAATCAATACTAATGTTGAATTATGGTCAACATTCAGCACTTCCTTTAGACAATGAAGTTCAGCAGTTCTGAAATTTAAATATTTAGGAAACTGAAGGTTTCTTAAGTCATTAAATAATCAATTCATACCTTATATGACTAGATATTTAACTTATTTGAAAAAAATTACACTTCCACTTTTATAGTTAATGATTTACAGGCAGTTGTCATGTAGCAATTGGCAACAGCCTGATGGTTAAGAAACAGAAAATAATTGAGATGAATAGGACTGTGTTCTTTGGAATTGTTAGGTTGTTCATATAGACACATGTTTCTCACCTTGTTATATCCTTCAGTTTGAATATGTTTCTGTTATAAGGTTGACCAGTGTAACTCAGGCTCCCTCCTGGCTTTTATCTGTCACTCAGAGCTGAATCCTCAAATCATTATGTGCATTTTGAGTCTCAACATTTGTGGCTTTCTAAATGAAAGTCAGGGGATGAAGTCTGGCATTTTCATGCAATGTATTATGTGGTATGCATTAATGGTAAAGCAGGACACTATAATCAAAAGTTTCTGTGGGAGCTGGTGTAGGCAGACTTTGTAACTGAGTAAATCCTTTTCTATTAAAATAAATAATTTTTTTTTCCCTTATATGAAACATATTATAGGCTAACATAAATCATATTTCTTAGTATAAAAAAAAAATAGAATAAGAACAAAACCTTTGCCTTCTCACCTAAAATTTTATGCTTTTGCTGTTCTTTTTTTAATTTATTCATTTCTGTTTAAAAAATTTATTCTTGTAAAAACAGTGTTTACAGAACTACCTTAAAAATAACAGGCCTTTGCTATTATTGTTAAACTGATTAAATTTCTATTTTTATTTATTAATTTTTTTTAAACAGTGATGCTATATGGAATGAAGAGCAACAAGCCATAGGTCCCTGGAAACTTGTTACATAAAATCGTGAAGAAAGAGACTACTAGTAGTTCTTTTCTCTTTCTAAAGATATAAAAATCTTAGGAAGAGAACTAGGATTAGAACTTTGTTGCTTTTTAAAAGCAGATTGCTACAGAGTTCTCATGGGTTAAACACAAAGACAGAGGACACAAGCTGGGGATCAGCCATAAGATTCTGTACAGCCTGTGAGCTTGATGGCTAACCTTGCCAAAGATCATGTTACATGACCAGAAAAAGATGACCTTCTGAAACCTGTGTTATTCCTCTCTTAGATGGGTGTGTAAAAGTGCAGAAGCAGCTATAACTAAAGTTTAGTTCTTCAGGAATTTATAAAGTTTTCTAAGTACAAGCCCTGGCATCTGGAGAAACGTAGATTCTTTTCCTCATCAGTCTTCAAAATCCTTAAGTTTCAAGGTTGCACTGAGACACTTCTACATCAACAAAAGAAGCTCAAAAAAAATGAATGCAATGAATCTACATTGTCATTGCTAATGAGTGGTCTAACTTAATGTTGTGTAGCTTATTATTTTGCATTCTATAATCTGTTTTATAAATGCCAACTTAATGGAATCATAGAATCAGAGACTCTTAGAAACACAGAATCATAGAATCATAGAGTGGTTTGGGTTGGAAGAAACCTTCAGAAATCATCTAGTCCAATGTTTCTGCCATTGGCAGAGAAGTCTTTCACTAAATCAGGTTGTTCAAAGCCTCATGCGGCCTGCCTTGAACTCATCCAGGGATGGGGCATCCACATCTTCTCTGGGCAACCTGTGCCCGTGTCTCATCACCCTCACTGTAAAAAATGTATTATTTATAAATAATCTAAATTATTTAAAAAAATATTCCTTGTCCTGTTAGTATAGAACAGGAATCAATCTGTTGATTCTGTCCTGTCAAAAGATCTGCATTTACAGAACAGTGTAAAAACTTAGAAAATTGCATATTTTTCAGTGATCCAGTCCAGTAAATAAAAGACATAAAAAGAAAGTTAATGAAAATAATTAACCTCTCTTTGTGTTCTGGTCTATCTTGTAATTTCCTTCAATTATGTGTCATATAAGTATCAAGCTGTTAAAGCCTTGATAGTGGTTTTGATGGCAGTGCACATCTTTGCAATTGTCATTTATCAAATACATTTAAGCCCTTCTGAATTAATATTGGAAGAGAAGAAAACTATAAACCTGGAAATAGGATCACAACAGTTTAGTTTTGGAGTGTTAACTCTTCTTCCCTGGTCACAAGAAAACACTCTTGTTATTTTCTTTTCTTGTCGAAATTCTAGGAATAGGAATGGGGTATCAACATTTTAATTACTCCAGCTTACTTTTAAAATATTTTATTATGTATCTTGTTACTGTATAGCTTGGATATTTACTTCTCATTGATATTTCAAGAAAGTTAAATAAGTTAATATTCAAACCAGAGCATTAATAAGATCATATTTTGAGTCAGTCATTTCTTTTTATAGTTTCAATTCAATAACTTCTTTTACTATTCAGATGTTCTAAAGAAGGGATGTTGAGAGTATAGTTTCCATCATATTACAGAAGTCTATATTTGCACAGATCTGCTCTGCTGACATAATCTTCAAATGGGCTCTATTCCTATCGTACCCTACTACTTTTGAATCTTGGGTTGTTGGTGTTTTCTCTTCTGACTGTGTAGTCAGAAACTTTATTAAAAGAACACCATGTAAAGTCAAGTACTTGAAAAGCATAATAGTATGTCTGTAAAACTTTGATTTGGTTTCCTTTTTGCATATGCATTGTTACAATCTTTAATTGCATGAACACACAATTTTTCCATATAATTTTGATCAATGCTCTTTAATTTAATTAAAAGCTGTAGTATAATTATTTCTTCTTCATTATCTTTACTTCTCACTACAAAATGAAAACATTTTTTTCCAGGAATTTATGTATGATACTCATTTCTGTCATTTTTGAATGCTTCACAAATATTGATTTTCTTTGAGAATCTTTGAGCTAAAAGAGTGATCTTTTCCATATGGTTTAGATCAGAAGGGCAAGGATGGAGAGATTAGAGGTCAAACAAATTTGCTAACATAAAATGAACAATTTGAGACACCCATGGCCTAATTTTTTCCAAATATATGATAGTAAGGAATTAAAAAATCTAAATCTCCTCAATTTACATTGCAATTTTGAAGCTTAGCACTTCTTCAAATCCTGTTCTCTGGTCTTGACAGGGTCTTTCAGCAAATGGAGAATCTGGTGCTAGTAAGCAGCAGCTCTAAGTCTGAGATGAATCATTTATTTACACACTGCTCTGTGGTGGAAGGAAACCATTACAGACGGTGGCATCCAGCTCTCTTACCTCTCTGACTGCTCTTCTCTTTCTGTATGTGAGTTCATTGATGATGGAAGGAGGGTGCTGAACTAATAAACTACTAATCTACTGTCTAAATTCATAGCACAGTCTGAAACAGCTCCGAAATACATCTTCCCTTCTGCATAATGTGTTTACCTAAGAGATCAGTTTTGTATCTAGCATCATTTCAACTTCACATAGATCTCTCTCTATATATATATATTTCATTTACATATCAAATTCATTAAGCAAAGGGTATATGCCTCTAGGTCACATAGGTTTTTTGTAAATTCAAGCTGTAGGTACTCTTTTCTTTAGATAGAAAGTGTTTTTTCTTTGCCAAATTCTGTTCCTTCTTCTTCTAGCAGAAGGTATGGTTATGCAAAAGCAGACTAACAGGCTGAAGGTCCAAGGCCCTACTCAAAGCAGGACTGATATCCCAGTTAATTAGGTCATTGTGGACCTCATCTGGTTGAGTTTTGTGTATCTCCAAAGATGGAGATTCCACAGATTTTCTGGCCAATCTGTTCTCTATACGGTCTTCACAATTGAATCCAAATTGTAGCTTTTTTAAGAATAAAGTCTTGGTTTTTACACAACTGATTTCATTTCCAGAAGTGTATTCAACTATTTACAGTACTGAAAAATTAATTAATAATACCTTATTTTATCATTCTGTTTTGGTTTTATTGGTGTTTTGTTGTTGTTGTTGTTTTGTGAGGGTTTGTTTTTGTTTTTGTTTTTTTTTGTTTGGTTTTTCTTTTTTCTTTTTTTTTTTTTTTTTGAATAGGGGAAGGGGTGGAACAGAAAAAAGATTCCTTTCATAGTATTGAAAAAAAAACAAAGCAAAACATCTCTCTTTGTTTTAAGCTTCTAGGGCATCCTTGAATAAAACTGCAGTGAATGTTTTTAAACTCCAAGACAGTGAGCTAAGGTTTTAAAAGGATTAAGTTTGAGTAGAGGTTGGCGCTATGAAGGAATGTCACCCATATGCTTTATTTCACATTCACTCTGCATGCATACTTGTTCTTTGGCGCATTAGATTTGAAGAGTTAAACAAATAGGTCTGAAAATATATTTTATAAAATTATTTTAAGTATTGATGTCATAACTTGTAATTGAAAACCTTTCCTGATTATTGAAAGAATTTATGAAATACACCTCATTTAGAAACAGTTTTTTATTTCAACATGTGCTTTTATAAAGTGTTTGTGCATCATATTTCCTAAGCAGAGATCCCCAAAGTGTTGTCAAAACAACTTAGCTTGGCAGCCTGTTTCCCATATTTGTTCATCTCCCATGGTTCCACTTATTTCTTAGACCATGAAGTGACTTGTCCTTATTCTCTGTCCAGGTTGTCATATCTGATGAGAGGTACTTCTGCATTAATAACTTAGACTTGCCATTTATCTTTAGAGACCTTTTCTATACACTCGTTTCTTTCAAATAAGGCATTAGAAGATTATTATTACTACTTGCTGCATACTTAGTGCTTTAAAAGTTAAAAGAGCTGTGCAAAAGATCTTTGCTTAGGGATTAATTACATCTGTGACCCAGGGGATAAAGGATCTCCACCTGTCAATAAGGCTTATAACTGCTTATATTAGCTGAACTAGTGTGTTTAAGTAACTTGCTGTGGAAGTGACTTTTTGTTAGGAGTTGAAATGAGGATTTCTTTGGCCATCAAAGTTATATTTTACAAGGAAGATTGCATAGAGATCAGTAATTTTCTTACTCTTCCCACTTGTTAAATCACATTCTGTGGAAAAATGAAGTAGAAGCTCCTGTAAAATGGTTTTACTGTGTGAACTATTGCTGTCATTGCCACTGCAGTACAGCAGGATGATGAATGAGACAGGGAATTGATTCATGCAAGTATGTCTAGGAGGCAACACAGCCTTTTGGTCCACAAACCAATTTTTCTATTAAGGTGTCACCTGTTCTAGAATGGTAGCTTCAGTTCACTGCATAAACCAGTGACTCCTTGTGTAATTTCCCCTCAACTCCCTTTCCATTTTGAAGCGTATGTCACCCTCAAATCCTTTCTGTTTTCAAGAATACTTTATTCCGTCCCTTTTTCCACACATTTTCCTTCTTTAATAACTTGAGTGCCTTTTCACCCTCTCATTGAGACACAACCTGATTTCCCTCTAGAAGAGGGGATCTGGGAGGACTTCTGAGCTCCTCAATTCCAAGACTTCATATTACCCATGTGCACCTCTGACTCCCCTGCCCACTTCCCTGCAAAGACACAGAGGAGCTGCTGCCAGGAGGTCCCCTGTCCTGGATGAAGATGGGGTGGTGGAGGCAGAGGGCCAGCTGCAGCATGTGCCCACCTCTCAGGTTGCGGGAAGAGAACACCTTCCTTTCAGCCCATAGCTCTGACCTCTCTCTTTAAGAGATAAAATTCTGAGGTTATCATCATTTGCAGACTGTTTAGGGAGAAGTGATTATGTCCATTAATGGCCTTCCTTGAGGTGTTATGTGTTAGGGTGCAAAATCACAGAGGCAGTTGAGGCTTGCTAACAACCTCTCGAAAATACTTTGTATTCTCCAAATTTTTTGTTGTCTAATTTTTTCAAAATTTAAATACAGACAGCATTAAAGAAATGCTAAATTGAGTGTGATCTATTGTTTCCCTTAGTATTCACTCAATATATATTTTTTTATTCTTTTTGCTAAAATCACTGGATGTTCTGCCCTCACAGGTTAGCAGAGCATTGACCCTTGGAGACTTTTTAGACTGCTGTTGGGTTACTTCTTCTTTCCCCTCAATAAAATAAAAAGGACACATTAATGCTCTCAAAGTAGGTTATTTATTATGGCAGTGGTGTAAATGAGAGCAGGATTTGGCTCATAAGCAATAAAGAGGAGTAGAGCATGTAATTCTTCATGCCATTGTGAGAAAAACTCTTTCTAGCAACAGTAAATTATCTGGAATTCTTTCACGATATATGAATGACTCCATAGTAAGAGAAAGCTTGTGAGGTTTAAAACATAAAAACAATAACCATAAATAAAGGTAGAAACCCCTGATCCCCACTGAAATGAAATAGCATACCATTCCAGAGGCACTAGTGTCTTTGGAAAATACATTGTCTGGCTGACTAGGGGGAAGGCAGGGAGGAAAGTAAACCCATCATCCTACTTAGAACTGTGTCTTCCAAAGTGAAGTACAATGCTCTTGCTTGAAAGGACATTTTTATCTAGGAAGACCTATCCTGTAAGGATGTGAGTTTATTGAGTTTTTAAGACTTTCAAACATACGTAAATCAACAAATACACATATATGAATTTTAATAACTAAGTTTACCAAAAGTATTTAACAAGATGGATAAAATACAGAGAATATCAATATCCTTTAATCTGTAGGGAGCAAAGTAGCGCAAAGGACAAAAAGTGCACAGCTTATCCTGAGAGAGTTAAGTTTTCTAGAAAAAAAAGCCTGCAGTACTCTGGAGATTTTCAATACTGTAACACCGTTACTGTAGCCTCATTTGTGTTAACATTACCTCAGTTCACTGGCATAATAACGCCTGCTGTAGATAGCTTGATAAAATGGCATCTTAAAATATGTGTCTTGGAAAGGACAGATCTGCAATCCCTGTTTTGATTTGGCAGGTTCCAAAAGCTTCAGCATTTATGTAGCGGCAATTTAGACAATAGAATCAAAATCCATAAACACTGGGTTAACTGCTCCATTATCTCAATACGCATCTATTTACTAGATCTGCATTGAATCTAAATGCATTGTGATATTATAGATATACTACTTTTTGTCATCTCATTATGCCAGAATGAAATTTTAACTTTGCAATTAATTATATATGAGTGCAAACATCAAATCGGATAAATTTATCAGTAATTTCTCACTGTTACAGTAACAGAAGTGAAACATAAGTTTTAAAATCAAGCCAAAGTCACAAAAAAGTTAAAAACACATATGAGTGAGATAATTTTGTAGACGGACAATATTAAAAGACAGGTTCCCAGTGGATTTCATTTGGTTGTATCTTGTCTAAGCTAAAACTCTGTAGTTACACGCTCTCTGACATCAGTAGCAGGAATTTGTGTTCACCACATCATGAAAATGGGCAACTTGCTTGTTTTAAAACTTTGAACCATAGATGTTCATCTGCAATATCAGCATAACTTTTGACTCCTTACACAACCACCGAATATGGTCCACTGATTCTATGATAGTCTGTGATGATAGCTTCTCTAATGAAGGTCAGATGTTAAGGAATTAATAAAATGACACAGCAGGTTCATATTAGTCTAGTCCCTGTTTCAGCATAAATCTTTTTTCAACTCTTTGGCATGTATTTTGTCTCAATATAGAAATTATATAGAATTGTGTTATTTCCTTCCTAAAATATCTGGTCTTGTCTTTATATACAGATTCCTCTTACCACAAAGTATACATACATGTTTGTACATACAAATACACATAATAGAGTAAAAATTATAAATATAAGAGATAACTTTCTTCTCTAATAGCATTTTTTAAAATGAGTAGAACTGCATTTGTACTCAGAGTTTTATCTCAAATAATAGACTGAGACCATACCAAGAAAAGACTTCTCTTTTTTAAAAATGTTGTTTCTTTTCCATTTCTTACGTGATCAATGTGTGAAGTCGATTCAAGAATAAAAAGCAGCAGGAAATATTATCTGATTTTGTGTACCACCTGAAATTTTACTACAGGTTTCTCTTTTTTATCTTCCTCATTCTACTTTCTGCTGAAAAACTGTCTTATTTACTGGGAAAGACAATATTTTGAAAAGTAGAAAATTAATTTAAATATCATCTTAAACATATTAATTTCAAGACACCGAGCTAAGACTAATGACAGTTTCTTACTGTGTGAGTACATTTTTCCACTCATTATATTTTGATTTAGTCTTTGAGAAAATGCTGGAAGGCAATATCATTATACTGACATGCTGATTTTTGATATCTTCAAAACAAATGTAAGATAGAGAAGCTGTATGTGATGCACCACCTGTAAATAACATGCTTTTAATTATGTGCTATTACTCTAGAAGGTTTTCTAAACATGAAGCATCCCTGCAGCTTTTATGACTGTGCAAGACATATTACTTGGTTCCTTTTCTTTACAATAAGGCATCGGGATGGGAATTCAAAGTGCCAGTGGGTTCCCAGCTACACTATTGATGCGCTATGTGATCTTGAGTGAGTAGTTTTACCTGTCACTCTCTGTACTATTTGTAATTCAGTTAAAGTTTTTGCTACCCTACCATACTGCAATAGCTGCTTAACTAGAGCACATGATATTATATAAATGTTGACAGTTCTGGAGAAATTTGCATTGCCAGTGCAAAGGAAGGTTACCAGTGACAGTATTGTTAGTATTTCTCTTAAAACTGAATGCAAGATAGCAATATGATACCGTGAAAGTATTGTAGTGCTAAAGTCCTGTTTATTTATAAAAGAACTTTCCTGACAGTAATTTTTTGATAACGCTTTAAATAAACATATATGTTGACCAAGAAGTTTGTTTATCACAGTGAATTTCTTAATAAAATAGATCCTTCTGTTATGATTCTTCTTTAGTGTGAACACCTATGGATTCACCTCATTGATAAATGCATGAATATTGGCATTCAATCTCCATTTGCACTGCCCCATTTCTCTGTTTTCAGGTCTCAGTTGTAAAATGCTGACCTACAAAATAATGGCTGTTTTTCCAGGGAAACAGCAACCACTCAACATTTCATGAAAAGGAGTCTCTGAAATGAAAGATTATGTCTGAGAGCAACTTTTAAGACAACTCATCTCAGATGTGATGTCATTAAAAGGTATGAACAGAGCACAAAATTATGATGTCTAAATGTTTTATCTTAGATAAAACTGTGTCTACTTTGACTTGGAATATAATGGCAGCAGAGACTCAATGAGTGGATGAAAGCACAAGCATACCACCTGAACAATGTTTCATGCACACACCATATAGATCCTCACAAGTCAAGTGTAGCTTGATCATCTTCCCATCTGGTAAACACCATTTCCTCTCAAAATTCCAAGGTAACTTCTCTGCCAACATCAGTTGCATTGAACAACCAGTTTGTTGATGAACTGATACATTCACATTGTAGGTAGAAATGTTCTTTTGTCTACATTAGGCAGCCATGTGGGTTCTAGTTTTACACACTACTTTTTCAAGTTGTTTGATGTCTATGTCTGAACCAGCATTTTGTACAAGTGGTCAGTAACATATATATATATGGATGCAATGTAAGTTCTAAACAATTCTTAAAATAATGAATACTTCTTCTCATGTTCTGGATAGAGTCAGAAAATGAGATCGAGTCCATGTACAGCCACTCAACTGCAGAGCAACAAGTAGCAAATAAAATCAAGTCAATTTTTGTCACTTTTCCCCAGGAATATGATTTTTGTTAGGATTTTTCTCTTCTTATGTATTTATACTGCCAGATTTTAGCTGTGTCTCTGAAAAGCATCATGACATTATGAACACTGTGGACTACTATACAGGCAATCACCCTGAACATTAGAACAGCTTCTAACTTTGTATGCCTCTTCATTATTTTTATAATGCAAAGATAGGCTAGATACAATAAATAATTTATGATTTCAATATTATGCCAACAATAATTTTACCAACTATTTGCTAGTAGGTAAAGGAAAGCCATTGGAAAGGTATTATTTGAAGAAAATGATTAAAACTTGAAAGATAAATTTCAAAGACGTCCCAAAGATAAAGTTATGGATGAAACTTGCTTTTGTAATGCCCTATATGATGGGGGAGGGTGGGGGAAGGCATAATTTTTTTTGATAGTGTGATTTTTTATTTTCCAATAGAGAAAGAAAATTGCTATCTTCAAAAATACATAAACTAAATAGTAATGTAAGAGGCTCAAGAAAGAAAATATTATCATCAGTTTCTAGATATAGCACAGGGAAAAAATAAAAACAAAGTGTAAGACTTATGAAATAGTATGCAAAACAGAGATAGGAAATCAATAATGAGCTGTACTTGTCAGGGTAGTTTGAAAAGTCCCACCTCAGTCCGTATAAACCTTTCAGTATATCTATAAATGAAAAAGATTTGCTTAACTTCCTACAGAAACCTGTGGCAGAGGCAGGGGCTTTGTTTCAGCTATCAGTGTGCCATACTTCTGCCCTACTAGCACATGTACATGCTATATTCACCTGAGTTCAGAAAACCGTTCGTTTTATTTTTTTTGCTATGAAGATTCAGGTTTACAATAAAGGATAAGTTTTGTCAGATGGATAAAAGTCAAACCAGTCCATAAGCCTATTAATCATGGAACCAGATATGCAAAGTGTTACTTGTACACACACAGGGAATGAACCTGGCCTCATATGAATTTCTTGTGGGTATTGACTGATAATATAGTATCTCTGGTCTCACATGCTATGATTAGACAGGATTTCCTCTTTAAACACTTTAAGTTCAGAAGCTTAGTGTATTATCTGCAAAACCTATTTTGAAACAGACCTAATTTAAAAGGATAGGTTTTAAGAAAGAAATAGAAAGGAGAAGTCTTTGAGAGGTCTGAAATCTTGGCTTCAGAGCCAAGCACTATTTTATTTTTGTAAACGCATCATTGTTTTTGAAGACCCTATATCAAATAAAGAGTCTTCCACACTGTTGCCTCAGTTTATGGCTCAAGAAAAACCATCCCCAGGCTGTAACACAGTCCATATGGCTGGCTGTTTGAAGTACGCTTAGTACTCCATTAGGGATTCTTGATTTGTACTTCTCAATCTGATTTCGATAAGACACAGGTTTCCTTTAGTGGCCTGACCTCGTGCAAACACATAATAGATTAATTCTATAATAAATTATTCTGGCAGTAAAGCTTTCTGGACCATTTTGGCTTTTAAGTAACATTTTTTTTTTAATGTACCCTTATGAAGCTGAACCAATGTTTCATTTGTAATCACTTTCTCTATATACAGAACTACTTGAAGCTTGGGAACATAATTTTGCCCTATGTGCATTACTTCTGAGTGTATTACATTTTATCATGTTTCTGCAGCTACTGACAAGTTCTGAAGAGTACAAAGAGCTTTCTGAAACATTATGCCTAGAAATGTGCTAGACTACTACTGTATGCAAAACTTCATTTTCATGAAGTCCATTATTACCTTTTACTTTTATGTGTTGCTTTTTCTTTTTTTTTTCTTTTTACGTGATACTGTTATTTTCAGCTACTGAGGTTTTTTTTTTTAGTTTTGGCATGTCCTTAGCACTTTACATAGTTCTGCTGCCATTTCTAAATACTATCGTTACAGAAATAGTAAACTATGCTATTTTAGGCATTACTGCTAGTCATAGTTGAGGACCCCAATGTGCAAGCATCCTGCAAATCCAAAGCCAAGATCTTATAGATGAAACATAAAGCAAAACATGACAGATGTGCATGGAAAAACAAGAAAGTTCAGAAAACCAATGAGACAAGATCTGTCAGCAAGGCTGGCAGCCCACTGGGAGTCTAATATTATTTAAGAATCATTTGTATTGTTAAAGGACAGTATTAAGGAGAGCAGTGGAGGAGCCTTTTAGGTGTTTCCAGGGAATGCTCTTAAGCAGAAAGGACAGCGTGGGAGAAAAGCACTGCAGTACTTTTATATGTGTTTGCCAACTGTGACAAAGACTGCTAATCTGTTAAATTTTTCCACTTTTCCTTTTCAGGCTTCATGACATCTCTCTTCTCAGAGATGCCTGGCTCCATCTCCTTGCTTTACTTCAGGCCTTCTCACAGCTTAGTATGGGAGTACGGTAGGAAAGGATAGAATTGTGAAGGCTTTGTAAATGACAAAAGGAGAGCTCTTAAGCAGAACAAACGTACAAAATATGCAACAAGACAACATGTTTTGGTGTTCTTTTTTTTTTCGTTGTTTCTTTATGGTCACATAACCTGTGACAACATACTTATGTAGGTGTTATATGATAAGACCATTCCACAAAAACTCTCAAAGAACACATGATGAAAACATCCTACTGAGCTATACAATGATCTTCATACCAAGAAAATACTTTGCAAAGTCATCTGACCTTCTACTGAATCCTCAGCTGTCTACCATGATTCATCTGAATATTGTAGATAGTTTCCTCTATACCTTCCATGAAAGGATGGAAGAAGAGAGAAAGTGTGGAGTGAATGAAGGGGAGAAGGGGACATTGTGAGTCCGGTGAAAGGACAGTGAAAATGTAGATGTAGAAGAAGTTGAGATGAAGTATGAAGAGAAAGGAGAAAGATCTGAACTGTGGGCAGATTATTTCAGGTGCAGATAACATGAAAGCAAGGAGGAAAGGTGGAAATAATGAATGAGGTTAAAAAAAAAAAAAAAAAAAGCATAAATAGGAAAAGAAAACATGGTAAGGCATTAAAATAAGAAAATTGGAGATAAAATATAAGAATGTTATACACAATAGGAAACTAATATAATCTACCACAGGAGAGCAAGGATCCCACAGAATTAATAAGAAAAGTCTAGTACCATGTGCTAAATGTTTTAGATTATTTATAATTATCATGAGAATCAGAGGATTTCCTGAAATGCACTCAAACTGTTGGTTAGTAGAGACAAATACAATTACATAAATCCAAGTATATAACTTTCCGATTTCCAAAAGAAAATGCATAAAGAGAAGCAAAATGTTGTTATATTGAAGACAATTAGTATTTTACTTTAACCTTAATGGCAAGATAAATTTAATCTCTTTATAATCAACTGAAATTATACTTTCCCTAGACTCTAGGTTTTTTTATGTATTGACCAATGGCTTTCAGTAAAGTTTGACTCTTCCTGTTAGCTAACATGTTTCTTATTTGATCTTTAAAGAAAACCTCAGTCATCTTTACCAAAAAAAAAAAAAAAGTACACCTACTGACATTAATAGGGAAGGATTTTTTTAAAGCCATTTAATAAATCCATTCAGGTAAAAGAATGATGGGAAAATTCATTACCAAGTCCCAATTTTACAAGACATCATTTTTTGCATGACTAATCCAAATGAACCCATGGTATTCATTCCAGTACAAAGATGTGTGCAGAGACAATAAAAGTATTTGTATTTTTTTTTAATTCCTAGTACCTGAAAAAAAACCCAAACCCTGAAAGTGCCACTATACAAGACCTCTCAAACATAGATTATCCGTACCTGCACTGATTAGATTAAACTGATTTAGTTTTCAAAGTAACTAAATTGATATTCTTCAAGTTACCTGTATTTAGGCATTCTTTGACAATTCAAAACTTCAACAGAGTTGTTTGATGATTCAACAGACATGTAGGCAGCTGGCTACCTGTGAAAACTTACTTTTCTGTCCTTTATCATCCACATTCTCAGCTTTTTTCATAACCAGTCTCTTAGACATGACTTTGCGTTGTGATTGGAAGGTCATCAAGGGAAAGGAAAGAATACTCACTTTAACATGACAGTGAAAAAGAATAATTCTTTCAATATTGTGACTTTCGAGTAGTAGCTATTGAGACGGACAAAACTGACACACACTTTCAAAATCCAATTTAATTTTCTTGAATGCATAAATCAAGAGCATGGTCAAAAACCTTTAAACGAATTTTAAATATGTGAGATAGTTAAACTCTTAACTAACCGAGGATTTCAACCATCAGAAACAGTTAAAAATCATCATTACAATAGACTTCCTGACTTGATGTATAAGACAGAGTTAGTGAAATTATTCTCATCCCCTCCATTCAAGTTAAATATTTCACAGAATCACAGAACCACAGAATGATAAGGATGTTTCTGTGTATTTAAGACACCACAGACTGATTTAATCCTGCCTCAAATGAGCATCTAGTGAAGTAAAAAAATAGCATGTTAGTCATCCAAACTCTCCATGGGGAGGAGAGGGACTATCTCCACTGACCCTGTTGGAAACCTAGGGCAGCTAAGGAAGCTATTACAAAGATTCTCAGCACGGACCAGGTGTATCAGACAGGGTATAAAATTATTGCCATTATTCTAGATCAGTATCATCTAGAAAAAGAGAAAAATATGTTTTGTATACTTGTGTTATTAAGTTTGTTTCCATCTTTTCCCTCCTATGCAGATAGAATAGATTTTGACGTAAAATAAATAACTACACATTTGGTTCAAAGAGGTCCTAAACCCAAAGCCCCTTTCAGCTAGTATATGTTGTCAAAATCAAAGTATTGCTTTATTCCTTGATTCAGTTTGGATTCATAAATGTATTTTAACTGAACAAAAGCTTCCAGTGATAAATTATTTCCCCTAAGGAATTCCAGATAATGATTGCAATGATGGAGCAGGGATGTATAATTTTTAAGCACTAAAATTTGATTACTTAAAAATTGGCTGATGTCATATTGGTTTCTTCTAGCCTTTAACATATGTCAGGACACATGTTCTGCATGCATTTTGTTCTAGAATTTCCTTTCTCCCTCAGAAGGAAGTGATATGAGTGTGTCTGGAGTTGGAGGATTTTAATTATCTCAGCATTGGAAGGTTTCAGAGAATGTATCTGCAAGTTAAAAACATTTAAAGTCCTTTTTTCTCTGGAGTTTTTTGTTTAGAATTGTTTTGGATACACAACCAGCACTTCCTGAGTGACATGGGATCTTTGTAGGGACAAACTTTTTGATTGAAACTGCCATCTCTGTTCTGCTTCTCCTTCAGAACAATGTAGGAAACTCATCCAAGAGGCAAATTTTGAGCCATAATTCTCATTATGGATCAGGCTTGAAGAGTGCTGTGATCTCTCAGTTGGCTCCAAACCAACTCAGAAATACATGTGTCTTAGAAAGCCAAAATAATTATAGTGAGCTTTGCTGAGTACACTGCTGGAGTAGCAATGTCACATAGGACAGTACATCTCCTAGCTATTGACTGAGTAAATGAGTACAAAAAAAGAGGCTACATATTTCCTGAGTCTCCTTGGACAAGAAAATGAAAAAAATAATTATTATTCCTGCCTAATTATTCATATTATTTATCATGATTTTAGAGAATCTGCCAGTAATTACAATGTTAAACAGTATAAATATGTCATTCTTAATGTCCCAGGTTTTAAAACTCTTGGGAGCTAGCAGAGCATGTACCAGGTTAGAACACTTTCTTTCCTGAGGACTGTAAGATCATTCCCATGATGCTCTCAAATCCATAGAAGAAGCTTATTTCTTTTTACCTAAATTTTTCAGAAGGTTGCAATTACAATCATATATCAGAGTAATAATAATAAGAAAGTTTCCTTTATATAAATATAAGCACTGACTGATCTGAAATTTTTATCATAGTTTAAAGCAAATTTCATTTCAATAACTTGTGAAAAGGTCTTTTGTTTAGCTTTATTTGTTGATTTATTTTATGAAAGCTCCAACACCTGTCTAGGGCACAGCATGAAATAATATTGGAAATGGATCATTTTGTTTGGCAAAGCTTAAAAAACTCTGAAAAACATTGTTTGATAACTGATTCTGAATATATATAATTCTTGTATGGATATGGAGTCCCTCAAGGGTAGGTACTGGGACCAGTACTATTCAAGATATTCATCAATGGCTTGGATGAGGGAATAGAGTGTACTATCAGCAAATTTGCTGATAACACCCAGCTGGGAGGAGTGGCTGATATGCCAGAAGGCTGTGCCACAATCCAGTGAGACCTGGACAGGCTAGAGAGTTGGGAGGGGAAAAATTTAATGGAATATAACAAGGGCAGGTGTAGAGTCTTACATCTGGGCAAGAACAACCCCAGGTTCCAGTATAAGTTGGGGAATGATCTGGTGGAGAGTAGAGTAGGGGAAAGGGACCTGGTGGTCCTGGTGGACAGCAGGATGACCATGAGACAGCACTGTGCCCTTGTGGCCAGGAAGGCCAATGGTACCTGGGGTGGATTAGAAAGGGGGTGGTTAGTAGGTCGAGAGAGGTTCTCCTGCCCATCTACTCTGCCCTGGTGAGACCACACCTGGAATGTTGTGTCCAGTTCTGAGCCCCTCAGCTCAAGAAGGACAGGGAACTGCTGGAAAGAGTCCAGTGCAGGACAACAAAGATGATTAAGGGAGAGGAGCATCTCCCTTATGAAGAAAGGCTGAGGGAGCTGGGCCTCATTAATGTTTGTAAATATGTAAAAGGTGAGTGCCACGAGGATGGAGCCAGGCTCTTCTCGGTGACAACCAAGGATAAGACAAGGGGTATCAATAAGTATAAACTGTAACACAGGAGGTTCCATTTAAATTTTGGAAGCAGCTTCTTCATGGTGGGGGTGCCAGAACACTGGAACAGGCTGCCCAGGGAGGTTGTGAATTCTCCTTCTCTGGAGACATTCTAAATCTGTCTGGACACATTCCTGTGTAACCTCATCTAGGTGTTCCTGCTCCGGCAGGGGGATTGGACTGTACGATCTTTCGAGGTCACTTCCAATGCCAATCCCAATTCTGTGATTCTGTGATTTCATGGTGTTATGCATTGTTAAACCCAGGCATGCTTAGAACTGTTTTTAATGAGAAAGAAGCTGAAACACAGAGACATGTAAGTGATTTAAGGGTGGGGAAGTCCCATGTACTCAGAATCATGGTCTCAGGTAATGTTCTTCAATTTATTTGTTTGATAATCAAGAAAACACCTTAACTGTCCATTTACACTGAGCTGTGTTGAAATGTGAAGCTTTCCTGAACTCATTGCTATAATATTATCATTATATTAAGTGACCAAAATTTTGGTCTGCTTTTTATCCAAGTTGAGACCAGTAGAAAAACTACAGGCTTGCACTAATATTATAAAGGGCAGATTTTATTCTATTCTGTTTCTTTTTTTTTTCCAAACTGCAATTGGCATCACCAGGTATTGGTGAAAGAAACCTGGAAAAATACTTGTGCATTTTGACGACTATCTGCACAATTTCGCTTAAGTCTGCATTTCTTTGATTAACGAAAGTGTCAAAGAATTGCTGAGCAGGACGAAGTATTTAGTATATGTTTTGCAAGGAAGTAGGTGCTTAAAAGTGACTATTTATTTAAAAAATTAATGATGTAACTATTAACTTTAGAGAAAATTAATAGAACTGGTAGTTTAGTCTAGTCTCTCCATGTTAAATCAATAATATCCAACAGACACTTGAAGAAATGGAGTTCCAACAGCAGTGATTGACTTCAGTAATAGCTATGGGTTCTATGTGCTTTTTCAAAATCAAGACCACAAGCTCTCAGACTTGGAGCTGAATCCTTAAATTCAACCTATGCATCTCAAAGACAAAAAGAAGCATTCTGCAGAGCTATTTTTGTTGTATATTTATAGAATCCTGTCCCTGATTAACCTCACTATGTGATCACAAAAGGAAGTTGAGTATAAAAAAATAAAGAACTTCTGTACTTTTTCCTGCAGATCCTGTTTCTAATCTAAACAGGAAAATAAATGAAAGAAAAGAAGGAAGTAAGTAATAAACCCAAAACAAACACCAAAAAAAAAACCAACTTTTGGAATATATTACAAATGCACTTATGGGATTTAAATTCAAAAATACAAGATGAGGAAGCATATCAAGATGTAAGTACAAGTAAAATCAGGTTAGATTAAAAGTCCGTCTAGGCCAATACCTATCTTCAACAACGGCTAATTCACAGAAGACTATAGGAGAACAGAGTAACATGGAAAAAAAGCAATAATAATTCTTCAGAATAATCACACAGTTTTAAACAACTTTTGTATCTGGAAATTCTTTAGCCAGCAATTGTCTGTCTTAGGTAGAAAGTCATTTTATGTCCCCTTTAACAGTGACTCCCAACTTTCCTCTCCAACTTAGATCATGTTGGGTTTTGTACTTTTTCTTTTGTTTGACTCTGTTTAATTCTTCCTTATATCCAACCTTCTCCATAATCTTTCTGTTTTTTCTGTCCTCCTAGGATGAGAGAACTTGAACATCACATAGAATCATACCCAGGATTTCTGTTTGTTTTATTCTCAGTCCCTTTTTAAATAATTCCAATATTTTTGCCTACTTCTGATCACTGAGACCATATTTTCATAGAAACACATATCATACTTCTAAGATCTTGTCCCTGGGGGATGAGAGACCATTACTTTATTAGCAAGGTCAGAATTGTTTTTCTTATATGCACCGCTAATAAATTAGTACATCCATCTGAAATGAATTTTGTCTGCCATTCTAATGTTCAGTCACTTTCTCTAGTAAGAGTCTCCTGCAGTTCTTGCTTCATAGATCTTTGTCTTTACTGTCCTAAATAATTTATTACCATCAGTAAACTTTATCTTCTTGGTATTCACTCCTTTTTGCACGTTCTTTCTGAATATATGCAAACAGCATGGAAAGGCACAGACATTTATGCAGAAATCCACCTGTACTTTTTATTCGCTATGAAAACTTATCAGTCATTCTGTTTCATATTCTAATTAATTATATAGCTATGTGAGAATCTTCCATGTTATACTCTTTTAGCTTTTTATCCATTACAAACTTTGCTGAAGTGCTTTTTTTTTTCTTTTTTTTTTCTTTTTTTTTTTTTTTTAAATCCATGCGTGACACAGGGCAAATAGGTTTTGTTATTACAAACTGTAATTGCCAAGGAAATGGAAAAATCAGGCCAAACTTTGTCAGCTCATCAAAGAAATTGTATAACAAGCTTTTTGGTTGCCAAAATCTTTTCTTAAAGTCTAGCTTGTAGAAATCACCTGATAATTAGATCCTGAAAAAGAGATAGAAGCACCTAAAATAACAGAGACAAGAAAAGAATTTGCCAAGAACATAACCTCTCAGGAGTTTATAATGAGAGCTGGGAGTTTTTGGGAAATTCATCAAAGTCAATAATGAGTCGACAATAAAAGACTTGCTTAAAGAATGCTATGAAGGTCATAACAAATGATTCTCAGACATTGCAAAGTATGTTTGAGGGCTAGCTAAGTATTTTCAGTGGAGTAAGTGAAGACCAGAATTACACTGATGGAAAAAAAAAGAAAAAGACATACGGGAATATGGTAAAGGAAGTTGTTAAGTACAGAAGAAGGAAAGAGACTTGGCATTAGAAGATAAAACAGAGTGGGCTGAATAAAATAAATAAACAACTAGTAAATTTGTTAGGGAACAAGCTATTAACTGGGAGGGCAATCAACTCTGCCAAAAGTAAGATAATTAAACATTCAGAGAAGAAACAAGAGGGATGACTTGAAGTGTTTTGAATCAGTTACACAATTAAGCAGTTGATAATGAGGCAATTTAGGAAAAACAGAACTACAGACTAAAGAAATAGCCTGTTCTTGGTGGACAGTTACTTATATTGGAATCCAAGAGGAGAAAAACACCAGGTAATAGTCTCTTAAGGACAATATAGAATGAAGTCAATATGTGGAGCCTACACTCTTAATGCTTTAAGTCCCAGAAGAGGGCAGTGGTGCTCCATGGAGACCATCAAATGATGGTGGTCAAGGGTTTTAACAACTCTGGTCCGGCGCTCTTCGTAAACAAGTGTTTTCATACATAGGACTGAAGTCGGGCAGCAGGGCGCTGCAGAGCCGTGTTTGAACCTTGGTTTCTCATGGAGGTGTTAGTCTGTCCTCCAGCACAAGGGTGAAAATATTTAAGCTTTCTGCTCTCCAATATGTCTTTTGCTGTTGGGGGGTGGCACTTTCTTTGAAATACAGTGAGCATTGTGCACCACTTTAGTGCTTATCTCATTTTTCCTTGTGGTTTTCTAAAATGACTTGATATGGAATGACTTGCAAAGTTTGGCCTTCACTGAAGAAATGGTTCACTGGGATTCCTGGGGTCCCATTATAAGTTATAGCAGCTGTAATTTCAGCCACTTTATGAAGCAGCCCATTTGTGTCTGCTCCAGTTCCTAATGCTACCAGCCAGTCTGTAAAATGATCCTAATCTATTACATTTAAGTCATTTGAGTCATCTTTTTGAAGATTGTTGAGTGCAGAGATACCCATAAGGAAACAATGTAAGTTTTCCATATACCACATATGTTATATGTCTGGTGAAATGTACTGCACACATTTAAAAAAGTGACAGTTTTACAAAACTGACAACTTTTCATGACCTTTTGTATTATAATGTATTTTAAACATATGGCAGGATTCTGTTCTTCTCATGGAGGTGGCAGATACAGTATGAATATTTCATGAATTGTATGTGCATGTGAAAAAAAAATTGTTAAAGTAACAAGAAATAAAAAAAAAAGACGTTAGCCTTTTACATTTAAAGTGGGAAAAGAGCTAATGATTAAATATATTGCAATGAATATTTATGGCGGAGCAGTGAATATTTATTGAGAAGCAGTGAACATCAAGACGTAAAACAGTAAAACCAAAATTATGATGCGGTGATATTCTTTACTTTATGTTGTAGGTTTTGCTATTAATTGCAGTGCGGCATGTTTTGTTACTTCTTTTCATCTCTTTTTCTTTTATATTTTTTGTATGATTTGTTATTTTGAATACAAGCTGTTTAAATCCTCTCGCTTAGGTACTGTGATGTTTTCATCTATCAGTTATCACACCCAAAGTTCAGAGTAATTACAATCAGATGCTTAAAAATGCTCTCTATTAGACATACAGTAACAAAAAGTAAGAATACAATCTCTCCCAGCATTGCACAGAACCTGTTTCTTACATTCCTATTTCTTCCAGCTGCATATTGGGCACTGTAAAATACAATACAGTTAGGCTGCTTATACTGAAAAGCAAGAACCATAGTGCAGCTGTGTACATTAAAGAGTACTTCTGTCTAAGGTCAAATATCTTTCAGGTAAGTATGTAAATAATTTGATTGAGTCATTGGAGATTCAAAACCAAGTTCATGCTGTAGATATGAAAGGAGGCATTACTGCAGTATTTCTGCTTTAGAAAATACTCATAAGAATATTGAGAGTCTCAGTGTTGAATTTTGGTTCTTTGCTTGCGACTCGTGTTTCTTCTGGACCTGTTTCTCCCAGATACTCTAAAAGGTAATGTTGGTAAATTGCTTGACTTCTTTTATGAATCTAAAGGAAAGAAAATGTCTGTGTTTGTTTTTAATTGAAAAATGTAAACGTCTGTTCTGACTGAAAAGAGTGTTTTGGGCTTCATCCAAAAATGTGAAGTTAACATCAGTCTTAGAAAGGTGATCTATTATGCATCTGTTTCTTTATGTTTCTTAGCTTCTCTGGTCAGCAGGTCTTCTGGACCTTCTGTGACAATGGTATGGATAGTAGCTAATTCGTTTTCTTTGGACAAATGCAACCTTATTGTTCAAAAAACTGATAAAAAGGGTACATCGAACTCTAAGGAACTATTTGAAAATGGAAATACAAAGCTTGTGAATGTGGTGATTGCTTTCAATATCTTGGATAGCCTCCTCTTATTTAATAGGTAGTCATAGATTTAAGAACGTTTAGAAGTGCATTCCTCAAAGAAGTCATTACAACTAAATAAAAATCATATAAGCAGTTCAATTTAGGGGTGATTTTAAGGTAAATCCTTCAACTTACAAACACCAGATTTGTACCATGAGTTCTATACTATCACTGCATAAAGTTTTCCAGAGTAATCTTTTTGAGCAAGAAGTTCTGACACAGTTTACATTTTAAACTGGACTCCTTCTTCAAGAAGGACAATACTTGAAGATGAATGAGAGTAAAGAAACTATGTTACTATTTGCAATTTTATTTTAAACAAGATGTCACAATCATTTAATTAGCAGTTTTCAAAACAACCTCAGTTTATATCTGTATTGCTAGGCAAAAAACCATAAGTTTTTAAATAAGAAAGAGCAGTGGGAGTTCCTAATGAAAGTCTGCATAAATAATAATATAGCAGGTTTGTTATCCAGAAGTTTACGATAATTAACTTTTCAAATGTTCCTTGAAGAAGGGTATTACTACTTGTGCTGACTAAGGAAATGAATTTTGGGGGCAATATAGGAGTAGTAACTGAATTACAGGACTAAAACAAGGAAAAAAAAAGGTTTCATAATAATATACTGCACCCTTTAAAGGGCTGCATGCTAGAAACCTCTTTTTCAGATTTGTGGTGTTGTCTCGAAGCATGTATCTCAAGATAATTAAGGAGTCATGTGAACTTCAGATTAATTAGAGAAAAATGAGTGGTCGACAGTGAGTTTGCATTCATTCCATTATAGTCATGTTGCTACCTCAAAATGAAGTAATCTATCTGTTATTACTGCTAGTTATATGTCAAAAGCAACTATAAATTTAGAGCTGTCATTGAGTCAAAGTGAAGTATGCCTGTAGAGGACAGACAGAAAACTGAGCTTTGCTAATAGCAATGACAGGTAGGCAAATGGCTTAATAAAGGCGTATAGCTTTAATGAAGAAAAAAAAGCCTGTCATACAGAGACACAGAAGTGTTTTGACACTGGAGTAAAATTCAGGCTCAGGAGCATCACTCAAGACATGACGAAAGCCTTATCTATTGGAAGGTGACTTTAACTGAACTGTTCTTAACCACCATAGTATTCCCATACTGTGCCATAGAAAGAATAATTGTGCAATTTAGGATTAAGATAAAACCCCATTTTATTACATATATATTGATAAATATAAACACAGAAATATGCAAAGAAATAAGTATGTACATGTGGACATACATATATAAAGATTAAGTTGTTTTGATGTTGTGATGCTGTGTCTACTCCTAACGAACGTTGATGAGACTGTGGTAAAAGAACTGTTTATCATTTCCCCCTGCTTGCATACCTGTGCTTCAGTTTTGCTGAACTGCAAGATACCTCCACACACTGCTGCAGTAAATGTTATCTTTCCTGGTGGAATCAGTTGATGGTGACAAGAAGGTGAATGTTTAGAGGGCTGTAACACCCAGTATAGGAGACGATGAGGGAGTTGCCAGGGAAAGAGAAGGTTAATGGGGGGATATATTTGTTAAGTTCAATAACATCAAAAGTCCAATTGGATTCAGTCAAAAGATAGGATGTGGCATGTATTTCTTTAGAGAAATTCAAGTCTAAGCTCCCCTGTTTTGGGGAGCTTAGACTCAATGACTTCCAGGGGTCCTTCAACCCCAGTTTACACTGTGGTTCCATGACTCTGTGATGTAATATTTTAACACAAAAAATTTGCTTTTTTTTTAATATTCTCTCTCCCCTGGTGCCTGAAAACTTGTGGATGGAAACACAGGAAACACATGGATGGAAACACAGGTAGACTAATACAGACTTACAGGTATCAAAATACAAAATGTTCAAATGTGGGGTTCAGATTAGGTGGAATTTTCTCTAAAGATAATAGTTTTAAAAGTGTAAAAAGAGTAGTAGTAATTTCAAAGCTTAACAATACATCAACTGTTGATAACAGAAAAAAAACATTCTTTTTAGTCCAAGAGGTGCAGTTATTGATTCCAGATGGGGGTTTTTTTTGCAAATTCTTAACACTTAAAACATTTAATATACAAATAACATTTGACAGTCCAGGTTTGGCTATAAAATGTCCAGCAAACCTGCAAACTCTAGTAGTAATTTCTCAAAATTGAGACTTTACAAAAAATGAGACTTTGAACACATTATGTTTTTATGTTTATTCTACCTCTGGTGTCTGCAGCTTGTGTGCTTTTTCAGGAAACACCTACCTTGTTTGGAAGTTCTAAAATAGAAGACATAAATTATACTCCTTGAAACCTTTTACTTTTAAAAAGGATTTTACCTGTTTTAACTCCTGTAGTATAAATATGTGTTACCTTTTATCTTGCCAGTTCAGTGTAATTTTTCAAATGGCAAGATGACCTCTGCTGCTCTAATTAGATGTAAATCACATTGATAATTCTTTTGGAATTTATTTTCTACTTGTAATTGCAATATAACTTCTATTAGCTTCATGCTTTTTGCAACTAGCCTTTCACTTCAGCTTCTGTGTTACGGTAGTCTTTTATTTTTGTGAGTTTAATCAGTGTTTCATTACTATTTTAATTACTCTAGTATAGTAAGAGTGTGCCGGAGAATGTAGATGGATTCTGTTAAGCAGAGCCGAGTTTTTAATAATGGTTCACAGTGACTAACTACATTTGAATATATTATAAAATGTGCATTTTCTGTAGAAAATATATGCAAGGTCTGGTTATTTCAATTATGCAAAATTTCCAACTCTGTATTTTTCAATACTATATTTTGAGGGTTTTTTTTTTTTGGTCATTTTTCAATTCTTGTCACGAAAATTATGCATTCTTAATGAAATTTATTGATATAACAGAAAGTGTGTAAGATCTCAGAAAACTGGACAGAGAACTGGAAGTGTTTGTAGAGAGCTTGTAGAGTCCTGCATCTCTGAGAAGCACTTGGAAATCAGTCTGAAAGATACAACAGATAAAAAAAATACCTGCAAGGTAGTCACAAAACTTTTATCAACAGTGATGGGGCAAGCATATCTATAACACAACCATGGTGTGAAAGAAAGAGGTAAATGCCTTGACCATAGATTGCTGTTTTGCCACCCACAGAATGTCATAGGGATTGGGAGATCACAGAGAAGTGTCATAGGCAAAACTGAAAAATCACATAGGTTGAATTGTAGAGATGTTGTGTAATTCATCACAGGCAGGTTTAGAGAGACATAGTTTTCATTTCCTGAATAGTGAAATGGAAGTACATAAACAGGGATGAGCTTTAAGCTGATTTCAGCCATAACATCCAATGCTTTCCATTATGCAAGTACTGGTAAATATGATTAATTTTGTGCCTGCAAGTAACTTTTTTAGTAAATAAGTTGAGAATAAGCTACTTTGACATACTATAAAGTGAATACCTATTTTTATCCATGTGCGGTTTCACGGTTGATTCTGCCATTATCTTCTACGTTCAATGTCATCCCTTACTTTTGATCAGGCTTTTGTGTATGTATCTTGAGGTACACTTAAAATTATTGTATTCCAGTATGTTTATTGTGTGAACCATTTGTCTTAAACTTCTTTGAATATAAAAATAGGTTCTTTAAAAAGTCTTTAATAAACATCTTCAAATTATATCCTTATTTTACAAGCTTTGGTCTTTAACTTGGTAAAAGTATACATATAATTTGACTGAAAAAAAAAGGTTAGAAAACAATTTGTTTCTCTCAATTGGGGTTTCTTACTGTCTGAGCTAGGTCTTTAGAACGCCATCAACTGGGAAGGAAGATACCACAGAGAAGCTGAATTTAAGCTCTGTAAAGGGAGAAGCAGGAAACTTTTTTTTTTTTTTTTTTTAATTATTTCCTAATGGCTAAACAATTTTTATAAAATAATTCTAAATTTAAGTTATTTCAATAGAATAGTGATTAAGATAATTAAGAAAACAAAACAGCTGTCACACAAATTGCTCTCAATGACTTTCACAGGGAAACATTCTTGGCAAGGTACTGAGAAAAGCAGTATTTGGGGGAGCAGTTCGGAAAAATCCTCCCTATCCTCCTTAGACATCTGAGATATTTGTCTTCCTTTATCTGAATGTCGAAATGCTTATCCCATCTGGTTTTCAATTAGTACATAATTCAGCATAGGAGTCCAGTCTTCTTGGTCAAGTCTGAGTAATAGATGGTAGATACATGCACACGCTGTAGAGCAAGAGTGTGTACCGAGTATCTCATTTACTGTACATTCATACCCCAGATTCCTTTAGACTGACTTTTCAGTGCAAAGTTGCAAGTTCATTAACTCATTCTCATTAAGGGTTACCAGTATGTGGCCAATCCCCTCATGTTATGAACATCCCTTTTATAATCTCTTCCCAGAGCGTGCATAGGACTTATGCAATCTTTTTATTGTGCCTTGGATGTAGTGATTTCGGCTCATTTTGTTATAAATCCCTTAAATACAAGGAACAACCGCAGCACTAAAATATAATTTCCTAGGGCAAATTTCAGTTTTGTTTGTGCAGTGCATACATTTTAATATGCAAATATGAATAGTTTAGACATAGAAACGTGAGAAAGATGAGGAATGTAGATTCTTACACATTTGGCAGCAAGAAAAAAGGGTTAATTCAGTCATATAAACATACTGTACCTTTACATTCACTCTTCTGTTGTATTTTTCTGTGCTTGGACTGCCCTGGATATATGGTCATGCTTTGGAAGGGCAAAAAATAGCACACAAAGGTCTGCAAAGACTAAAGATTAAATTAAAAAAGACCTGTATAGCTGAGGAGCTTCAGCCATTTCTATCACTTCTATCCATATAATTGAAGATTGTGGGCAGAATAAATGAAATACAACCATTCTTTATTATTTTTTATTCTTTCAGTAAAATACATATACTTTTTGAAATATTGAGATTTTAAAAAATAAATTCAAAAGGACCGTGTTTTTCTTGGGTCATTTTTCCAGTGTTTGTCCGTTTGATAATGTTAAAGTTTGAAAGATTGAGTGCAAGTTACCTATCTTTGGAAACAGTAGGGACACTGTACATTTCTTCCTTCACTTCTAATGAAATAAGTAGTCATATTTTGTCTAACATCCTTTCTTAGACAACATCTTGTAACTGTTTTTATCTTGTTTTAAATATTTGATCATTTTATAACATTTGACCCCTGAATTATTGCTTCATGAATCAAAATATCCTACAATCTTTAAAAAGCACTGGACAGTTATAACATGTAAGGGCAGTTCATAATCAGTGAAGCCCAGGCCCTGAAAGCAAATACAGTATTAAACCACTGCAGTGGAACTTTGAACCTCCGGAGAATGATTGAAGATCTCGGCAGGTGTCATTTACTGCATCATTCACATTGAAGTTTCCCTGGTTATATCTGTGGTTACTTTACTTGCAAATGTCAGACTGCCAGGACAAACAAATGTTCTGTCTCTCCAGATCATTCAGTACATACATCCAAATTTATATTTGCCCCCTTGGGCAAAAGTCAGTGCTATTATCCATCTGTCCTGTATTTTCTCCTTGACCTCTTTGTGTTAACTTCCTGTTCAATGGGACAGTTTAACTACCTGTGCAATTTTCTTCTATCAGTCTTAGAAATCTTATGTGCACTTTCCAAATTCAGAAAAGTAAGAAACTGTATCAGATCTAGATAATAAAAAATTCTGCAGTTAATGGCATGTCCCACATGAAGCATAAGGGATTGCAATTTTAAGTTACATATGCCTTAATTAAAAATTTATATGGTTATATTTAATCCATTTAGATAAAGTACAGTTACTCATAGCTACACTTTTAAAGGAAATTAACAGCATTTGTAAAAAAAAAAAAATATAAAAAAAAGAAAAACAGCTAACAGAGATAGTATGCTGCTCTTTGTTAAAGTCACACCAATTACGTAAGTTCTTTTAGTCACAGTATTACATTATTATTTTTTGAAGACCACAGCATAAAGAACTATTGCTCATGTGAGACCTGCCCTTATTTCCTTTTGGTGTGCAGGACTTCAGTGAATCTGTTATGATCATCACTTCCTATTGAACTGTCATGACGAACTTGGAGAGATACCATCCAGGATGCAGGTGTTCAGGTCAAACAAGAGAGAAGGAAGTTCAAAGGCATTCCCTCCCACCATTCCTGATGCTGTAATGCCAGCACACTGTGTCACGGGAAGTATCTGAAACACCCATGTCACTCACCCTGTGAAACACCCACACATATTTCATAGCAGCTGAAAGTCAAAAAATGAATGGGTTTTATTCATTGGTAACCGAAATTAAAAAAAAATAATGTTCATATAAATTGAGAAGGCATGCTCAATTATAAAAGACCTTTATACTTTGTCTTCTACAAGCTAGACTTTAGCTTCATCAGTCTGTCCAGATTTTCCCTGTAAATTGCAATAAAAGGTGTTGTTCAATAAGCTTGTCATCCTGGCTTTTTCCTGGTTGAATATAATAGCTGGAAAACTCTTGAAACTACATATGTTGTTGTTGTTATCAAAAAGCTAAAATTCTTTAAGCTTTCCAGGGGAAAGAGGGTTGGAATTCATTCTTCCTCCCTGGAGACACACATAACTTGTGTGAATTCAATGAAATTTGCTAAGATTTCTGTATATGTCATTAAGCAACTCTGTGAAACAATTACCATGTTGTTCTTCAATGGTGTGCAGCTATCAGCTATAATCAAAGAAGCAGGCAGCTTCTCTATTCACATCAGCAGGTGACCTATATAAAGAAGGCTTGCTTTATGGAGTACTGTTTGGGCTGCGGAGTAATAGAGATGTAATGTGTTATTGAGATGTCAGCTTAAATAGAAGCCATTATGTCATCTAACAACAATTGCTATTTAGGCTGTAGGCACTGATGATAGTATTAGTGTGTGAGTAGTAAATGCGTGTAATATGACAACAGAAAATATTAAAAGCAACAATAAACCAAAGTACATGCAATAAATATCTAACTTTTAAGTAAGTCATCTTTCATAGGTACTGAGCTGAGGGATGGTGATGTCTACCTTGCCTAGTAGGATTCATTTAAAAAAACAAGAAACATATTTTACACCACTGTGCTGCAAGACAACAAGAAAAAACAGATTAATTCTGTAAATGTTGTAGTACAGAGGCAAATTCCCTGCATTTCACTACAACTCTGTGGCTAGTACTGCTTTTTTAAGGTAATATTTTTGTGTGTGCCTTATAACCAAGTGTGTGATTCTGCCTTTTATGTTCAGTTTTCAGAGCAGCATCTTAATGACTGTTGCCCAGGACTGCTGACTTTTCCTTAAATGTTCCCTGGAGTAATGTTTCACTTATAAGCATCATTTTAAAAGTAGCCTTCTGTAGCACTTTTCTTGTGATCCTCAACCTCTGCCAAAGAGTTATGTTTTAGAAACATGTGGTGAATGCTGGCCACCTGTTAAGAGCTAATGATACTGAAAGAAAGCCTGTTATGTCAAGGCATTTTCTTAGGTAAGGTGATAAAAAAGAGAAAAATCTTTCAAGCTAGAGCAGCATTAACTTTAACCTATTTTAGACTCCATCCTTATAAATGCTACTTCAAAAGCAGTCATAATCCTCTTGAAAGAATTGGGTGAGGGTAAGAAGAAAAGGGAGCTTATTGGCATGATAATTGGAAATGTGCAATTTTGTGTGCAAGTTTTACATTTCTATCTAGAAAAGTGATTTATTTAATCTTGCTTTTCCTCTAGAGAGTACTGGCTAAGAAAAAGATCTATAGACAGATTAAGATTAATCTGTTCAGTAATAGTGGGGCTGTCTTTGGTACACTGGGCATACAACATCAGCAACACAGAATGGATGGTTTCCAAATGCACTTGAAAATTATACTGTTCTGTTGACAGAGATATTTTTAAATGAACACATAGGAAAGACAGATTTATATTTGCAGAATTAAATAAAAGCGTAAAACATAAATAAGGACCAATATCGAGGTGAAAAAGCACTCTCATTTTCCATTCTTCAAGGTTAAACTGTTTTACAAAGTATCAAATAGGTATTTGGATGACGTCTACCTAAACTTGATAAACAAGTAGGATACGATTTTTTTTGACATATTATATTTAAATATTCAATCAGTAGATTTGAAGAGGAAAAAAAAGGGGGTGGGGATAAGTAGAATTACCTATTACAGAAGAAACTAAAGCCATAATATTATAACTTTGGCTTCAAAACATTTTTTTTTTTTTTTAATCTCCAGATTCCACTAGCCAAATGGATAATTTGGATCTACAAAGAGAAGAAATGGTATATTTGTGCTAATATATATTTGACATCCTTATTTTTGTTTGGCATCTAGAAGAACCAGTGCTTCTCATGGGATTCGAATTTCAAAGTTAGGTGCCATTTTAATAATTACATGCAGATGCATAAGTAGGATTATAGCAGGCACAGGAAGGGCTCTTTTACATGAGAAGGTGCATTTTTCTGTATTTCTTACTAATCAGTTACAGGGATTGCCATTGTTTTAAGCAGAAATAGAAACTACAATGTCAAAGTATGTCTTGGCCAGTAACCCTTTGCAAACTTTTTTCAACTAAATATTCCAACTTTATTCAACTAAATAACATCCGTATATGTAAAAGGTTAATTTTTTTTCTTGAAAAAAAAATGTGTCTGGATGTAGGAGGCCTCATTCTTTCATTTGTATTCACACTGAGTAATATTTTCTTTCATGACAGTCCGAGTGATGTTAGCAATGTAGAGAGGGCAATTAGATTATGATTGATAAATACTTCTTCTCAAATCTCATTAGTGCTTCAGACTACAAACATGAATATATAGCAAATATTAGTTTTTATAAAATACAGTGACCTTCATTGTCATAGAGCTGGAAAAAAAAATCTTTATTTTAATATCATATTCAGCTTCAGACATGAAAAATAAAGAAAATACATATTGCATTAGTAGAATGCGCAGAAATTCTGTCCTTTGAAGTTAAAAGAGTTCTGCAAATGTTTTCAATGGAAATATAATCATCACCATAATTACTTGGGTTTGGAAGAAAAGAACAGTAGCATGTTAAAATTACTTTCTAAAATTACTCCCACTGAAAAAAAGGCAAAGCTTTATAATTACAGAAACAGCAAATAAACAATAAGGTTATTATTTCTAGTGGAAAATGTTATACTAAGTATGCAATTGTAGCTCAACTGTAGTTGCATTCATTGTACCTAAATATTTGTCACTAAATTAGAACTTGTAAAAAAGTTTCACATTGCAATATTTTAAAAACTAGAGTGGTAAAAAATATTAAAAAAAAAAAAGTCTTTTGTAAGCAAATTATGTCTTCAACAAGTCTATAAAGTATTTCAACGAATTGGTAATTACACCTTATTTTTCAGCTAACCTCATTTCTCAAGAAGATCTTTTAAATGCCTTATTTCATTGAGTTTCATCTGTTTTCTCTGAATGAGAACAGTGTGTTTGAAAAGTTCCATAGCCTCGACATGTCAACTCAGGTGTTCATTTTTCTCTTGAACCATCACTGCTAGAGGAAGAGAGAAGGCTGTGTTCCTGTGCTCTGCACAGGCTGTCAGCAAAATTGGCAACTCCAGCAGAGGGAACACCAAGTTGCATCTGAGCAAAACAAATCCGATGGAGAGATCTTTAACATCAGCACATTTTGTCAAAATGTGTTTAACAAGAATTTTATGCATATATATGTAGTACAACTACAATATACAATATACAATATACAGCATATAGTGACAAACTCTGAGTTTTCAGCTAAAATGGATGTCAAATGCAAAATAAGTTTTACCTAAAGGTATTGTCCTTGACTTTGGCTACAAGGACAGAATCCTCTACTAACTGCTGAAGACACACACAAGCAGTGTATTAAATTCTGCACTGTAGTGGAAACTATCCTGTCTATTAAGTGAAAGTAGCAAATTAATAATGTAAATCTCTGTAAGAACATCAGCAATAACTCTGAATGAATGGGAAAGTCTTGCCTCAATTCAGCAAATGAATGATGCTTGGGTTAAATACTATTTTTAAAATCAATGTAAATATTATAAAATAGCAATAAATCACCTGATCTTAATTTCTAGACTTACTGAGATTCTAAATTTTAGTAAATTCTAAATTTGAGTAGAATTTTGGCTCAAGTAAAAGTTAAATACGTATCTGTAACAAAATTATTTCCAAAAAACCTCCTCCAAGTCACTTACCTACATATGCTTACATTTCTTCTGTAAGGCTGCTATTTTCCTTAAGAGGAAAGAATGTAACGTGTTCTAAAGGCATTAGCTGTCCTCTAAATGCATGTAATTGTCTCCATGTAGCGTTTAGAAAACTTAGACATCTGCTTGAGTATCCATGGTCCAGGTGTACAGTTTAAAACACTTCTGTGTTCAAAGGCTTAATACCTAACTTGCTAGGTAAATCCAGGAATATGTGCTGAGCCCTACTACCAGTCTTTAGGTACTTTTCAGTTTTATCATGTGCATATACCAATGACTGAAAATTGTACTTCAAAGCAATCTACAGCCATAGTAACTGTTTTGTGATTTCAAACATCTTGCATAAACAACCATATCCCATAAGATATTTGCTTAGCCTCATTTCGTGCTGATTTTTTTTTTTAAATGAACATTTTTCTGCAATATTATATAACAAAGGAATGTATGTTTTATTGCAGACATAATAAATCAGATCAGTATTTCTGTTGGGAAGCAGTATTTCATGGGAACAGTAGCATAGAGACCTACAGTAAAGTTCAGCCTTGTAACTCTCTCTCGTTGGTCTTTTTTGTATAACAAAACAGGTGTCATTGACATTTGGAGCCAACATTCATGCCTGAACAGCTACTTTCTAAACGCATTTAAACAAAAGAAATTTTTTTGTTTAAAAGAGATTTTTTTTTTTTTAAATGGATTCCTACCTTCTGGGGACAAGAGATAAATGAAGGTAATACAAAACCTTTAGATGTTGTCTTCATCAGTGTTGACATTCTTCCTTGGGGGCTGACAGCTGCTAATGAATTAATTTTAAACATGACACACAAGAAGAACAAAAATGCTGGTTTAGTTTTGTTTCCTTCTGGAAGTAGAATAAAAATAGCAACTAGCATTGATCGTAATAGGAAAACTAATCTAGGCTAAACATGATCAAATGGAAACAATCAAAAATCTTCAAATTTTCCCAACAAATGAAATAAAGTTATCTATTTTATTTTAATTTTGCATTTTATCATTTCATATGAAAATCTTGTAACTATTAACAATTCAGAAATATAGCCAGAAGTTAAATTCCAGTGAACTGATTGACCAAAACTCAGGTATCCATTGTTTTCTCTTTGTCTGACAAAGGTACTTTTACTCAGTCCTAGCTTCCATCACTAAACTATTCCATTCTTTTTATATTGATACTGATTGAAATTCTTTTAACAGTACTTTGATATTGAGACTTTTGCTTCTGATTTAAGGAAAAAATTAAGTTTCTAAGTTTTTTCAGAACTTGAATTCTGTCTTGAAAACACAATAGTCCACATCCATAACTATTCTGGATAGTCACTGAAATTCTTTCATATACAAAATCAAAAAGAAAAAAATGTAACTCAGTTTTATCTTGTGTCTTAGTACAGCTTGTCCCTCTCGGTTGAGTGTGATTGTTACCATGAATCTGAGGCCTGACTGTGGCCCACTGACTTATGCTTATTGATAACACCTGATATGCTTAACTATATGCTGTTTTTTAGCTACCTCAAGGGCATATGATCATAATATATTCATGAAAAGAATTGTTTATGGTATTTTATTGTATTTGCACGGTATGCTTGATGGTCAGTACTGACTCCACTCTTGAGTTCCTAACTCTTTTCAGAAGACATGCAGAGTAAGTAAGTATTTCACACAGATAAAGAATGTGGAAATATACATATTTAAGCTGAATATGTATATATGTGTAAAACAATAATTAACTTATACTACTTTCATGCATTATGAAATGAAACCACTCACAAATCTCTTCCTATATGGTTTGTGTACATAAAGATACGTGGAGCCTAATGAAGACCATATATATCAATTTGCCCATGGAAATGATCCTTGAACATTAGAGCTAAGACTGGAAGCTGGGGTAAGTGTGACACACGGAAGAAGCCTGTGCCTTATCTACAAAATATATTCAAGAAAACATGATGCCATCTCAGCAATAACATACTTTGGAGAGTGAGATGAAGCTTTGCAACACCACACACTAGCCTGGTAGTGATTACATTCAAACCCAGTGAATAATTTATTTAAAGGGAAGACAGTCATGCAAATGGGGTGTAGCATGTTCTTCTGAAGGTGTAATATACTCTGCTGGAGAGTTCGCCTGCTACAGGTAAAATATTTTCACAAATAAAGGTACTCCATATGGCAAAGAGGTATGGGTCTGGTGGATAGGGCTGGAACTCACACCTAAGTAGCTACAGAACACCACTTTATTCCTAGAAAACACACACAGATAGAAATAAGTTTTCATTAGACAAGTGGAGAAAACATATGAGATAAATATTTTATGCTTTTCCATTGTTGACCTATCCGTTGGTTAGGCAACACTCAATTGAATTTACACATTGTTAAATTGAGAAACAGCTTGTAAACTTCAGACTACTGTAAGTATTCTTAAGTCTTCAAGTCTTAATCATAATTTAGATGCACCCTAAATTCCTAGACTGAGAGAATCAGCCTTGAATCTTTTAAAATAACCCTGACCTGTGCTGACAAACCAAGGAGGTATAAATTTGAAATAGCAGCAACAAAAGAGATGCTGAGATGTTAGGATGGCAACATTTCAATTTAAGAACAGTAATAGTAGGGAACTTAGGTGACCAAATAAAATGCTAAAAATATAGATGAAGCAGGGTACATAATTGTCCAAAATAGGTATCACTAAAACAAGGATTTTTCTTTGATATAGGCTTGTTTCACATACTAATTTTTTTTTAGCATGTCTTCATATACTCTGTACAGATAGTTATGCTGAATTACCTAAAAATACAGATATATAAAAAACAGTTCTTAATTAAGACAAAGAATTAGCAAAGAATAAAATTGTGTGTAATCCCAGATTGGTCTTGCAAACATTTAATTTGAAGGCGTGAGCTTATGTTCATTGCCCTTCTCTTTAGGACAGGGCTGAATTTGTGGTATGAAAACATGCAGGTTCAAAGCTTTTCTACGCTAATTTTTCCCTCATGACACATTTATATGTACATGTCTATATATGTGTGTATAAATGTGTATATATATATATATATGACTTGCTATTCTTTAGTCTTTAATGAAATTCAGGAAGAAACAAATTAGATAGCAACCCGAGTAGAATTATTTCTCCTTACAGAAATTGCTCACAATTTATTTAAATGTCTGTTCCATTTTTCTGCAAGGAAAATGCAGACAGCAAAGCATAAAATAGTGTTTGCAAGTTCCAGCCCTTTTCTGAAACTAAAAAATGTTTGTGGGCAGCTTGATCTTGTTATTTTGTGCACTCAGTATCACACAAATGGTCCTCCCTCTTTCTGGTTCTCTGCTGTTGACATAGCAGATCCTGCTATAAATTTGATTCGCAAAGTTGCCGCTTAGCACGAAAATGTTTCATAGGGATATTTTTCCCCCAGGCTGCTTTTTGTAGAATTGAGTTTCTATGTGCAGATACTGATTTTTACAAGTCTATTATTTCCTTACTCTCAGCTCTGATCCACACCCAGTCTGCCTGCAACTTTTTGCTATCATTAGAAGATAGTCACCATATATTTTTAAGCAAGCACGTTTGATATAAAGAGCTGTGTGTTGGACTTGCACATTTGAAGCAGATTATTTTGTTCCCCTTTTTATTGCCAACAGAGATTTGAAGTAATAGCAGCCATTGTTAAAGAGAATGGAACATTAAATAAACTTTTATTGCTCTGGAAACAACCCCTGTTTCTTACCTTTCCATAGTGATACGTGACACTTCTGCATGCTTTGGCAACGAATATCTTATAAAACATTTAAATTTTGCACACATCAGGCAAGTACATGCACTTTTTTGAGTTTATATCTGGAAGACAGTATCATACACACTTTAAAAACTAAGCAGTTAAGCAGGATTTAACTGTGTAAACCAGCAGTTCCATCTTTTGCAAAGCTGCTGTACTCTTGTCAGTTGTGGTAAAATTTACTGCTGGAAAAAAAAAGTGTCAGGAGTCACATCTATTGCTGTTAAGCTTCATATAAATGAGATCACACCTTCTGATCTCTTCCTAGTGATAGTGCCAGTGCTTAACACATCGCTCAGAAGTTATGACAGGACACAGAATGAGTTTTTAAAGTCACATAAGCAATAGCATAATCTCTCACTTTCCGGATAAAAAATCATGAATATGTAGATTGTCCTCAGAAACAGTTGTACTGAGTATAGGAAAAATGTTACTCCAGGAAAGCAAGTAACTATACTTTTGGTCAGGAGGGGCAGAATCATAGCCCTACCCTTGTACTCTTTGGGAATAAGCCTGTTACTACTGAACAGATACAATCCAGAAAAATTGCTCCTAAATTCTAGTCCTTAGCATAAAGAATAAGCATTTATTGTATATTTGTCTTCTATAGTGTATTGTGTGCTTCAAAACCCAGGGCCTAAAATGATACAAGCTGTCCAAGACCAATCAAGCAACACCAAGTATGTTCTTCCTACTCTCTCTTTAAAAACTTCATACCTTCATCCACTGCCACTGTCACTTCTCACAGTTATTCTTCCTTACACATTGACATTCAGATAACAGCAAAAATCTGTTGCTTTTTGCTGTGATGTACCTTGTTTTAGAGCGATGTACCTTGTTTTAGAGTTTTTTAGGAAAACTAGTACATGTGAAGGTAGTAGCAGCAGCCGTCTCAGCCGTCTCTTTTTTTTCTTTTTTTTTTTTCTTTCTTTCTATCTTTTTCTCTTTCCATCTCTTCCTTTTTTTCCTTTTTTTTTTTTTCTTTTCTTTTTTTGTGAAGTGGTCAGTACTATGGGATTCCTAGGACAAGTTACAAGCTACAAGATAAGGAGAGGAATATATCATGCATAAAGCAAGCTAATGTACAGAAGTCTTTTTGTGAACTCCTGCAGCTGTTCTGCTGAGTTTAACCTCAAGCCAGCTTGTGACTGCTACTTCCACAGCTTTCCTAGCTGGAAACATAGGGCTCACTGTGTAATGCTGAGACTCCAGGTACCACAGAACATCTTGCATGATCCTGGGGACACAGCACAAGAGAAGATATCCCTGTTAGACCCCATTTTTCTCCTACCTCTCTTCCATTGTTGTTTACTCAACCCATTTTCTAACTATACTATGCAGACTCTGGGTGGCTACTCCCTGCATTTTCTTTGATCTACCAGCTTATGCTTTTATTTCCTTTATTGGGTGCTTAATAAAAGGCAGTCTTAATTTTATAACGCCAGAGAGAAACTGGGGGAGTGAAATATGTCAGAAAATATCTGTGTGGCATCAGTCCTTTCCTTTTTATAAATAGAACATATCCTTAATGAAATAAAGCATTTACATACACCCTTGGAAGGAAATCTGATCATTCATGGATTAAAAAGGAGACATATCCTAACTTTCCCAGAAAACGGTTGATGGGAAAATTAAAAGTTTTGGGGGTGGAGATAAAAGTTCATTCTTAGGTTAGTTTCCAAATGCAATGCAAGATCCTAAACCACATTATGCATTTATTTTTTATAGCTGAGACTCTGTTCTTGTTGCCTGTATAAATCTTTAATCATGAAGACTCTAATTTCCTCTTCCACATAGATCTTGTCATTAGTTGTTTTTAGTTCAGTGACTTGTGTGTTTAACATTGTATTTTTGTAGAACAATGAGATTCACTGTGATGTCATTTAAACTGAGACACAAGTCAGGGACAATTCTAGTTAAATCAGTGCAGATATGACAGTACAAAACAAGGATGAAAAAGTCCCAGGGTTTAAATATTGAAAATACACCTTCAGTGCTGTTACCAAATAAGAAATAAAATAGGTGACACTAAAAAAGAGTACCTCAAGTTTATAACAGGGTTACGATTTAGATTTTCAGAATAGTTTATATAGATATAATGTAATATCATTTCTGCCAGATTAAGGCAAACTGAAGAGTCAGTGAGACAGCAACTTCTGTTCTGTACCTAGAGGGGTGATTACTTCTGCTAAAGTGTATAATAACGTCTGAGCTTTGTATGTGATTACTTTGTGGTTTACTGCTAATGTGACAAAGCCTATGTACATTAGAGAACAGTTTTGGTACAGTTGTCAAAATTCAGCTCTTATGGTTAAACTAGATTAGTTTGGTCTTGGGTGAATGGTCTAGACAAGTTCAAGTCCTTTTGTAAATCTATTTCTGACTTCATATGTGACCTTAGGCCATTATGTTGTTATGTAGCAGCAAGTAAAGATGATATTGATGTTTCATGCTTCCCTGTAGATGTTATCAGCACTCAGTCTGAATGGACTTGCAGACCTTTCCCTTAGGAGAACGGAGGAAGAACTTAACTTTGATTTCCCAAAGAAGAGGAAGGAGACACACCATATGTCGCATGCATTTAGCAAAGAGTCCCAGTATACAGGCAAAAAGAATGCACAACCAGGCTACAAAGCTCTGACACAGTGTTATCTTGTTCTTTCTACAGCATAAATTTGTGTAAATCTAAGTTAATCCTCCTCCAGTTCCATTGAAGTCAAGGAAGAGATATGCAACACATCGAACTTGGTTCCTCTGGTCTTTTTTAGACGTTAATCTTGGCATCAGATGAGCTGCCCGTTGGAGGCAGTCTTTTATCTCGGCTGCCTGTGAAAGCAACCTAGGATGCCCAGCTCACACACACTTCAGCATTTAATTTTTAGGCATCTGAGATATAACACACAAGTTTCTTCCACTATCTACTGCTGGCAGAAAACTACCAGGTTTTATTGCTTCATCGTCATTCTTTGAATATTTATCATTTTTATATTGTTATTATAACCTTTTCTTTCACTAACTAATATATAGAATTCTTTAGTAATTACCTCAGTCTACATGGAAGGCATGACAATATTCACAATTTGCTGCAATATTTCAGTGGAACGTTGTCATTAAAAATTTTGTGTTTAACAGGTTTTACTCAATACTTGTACTGCTAATTTCAGTAGTCAGCAAAGTTTTTCTGTGTTCAAGTCAAATCTGAAACCCTTTTTGACCTGCTTGTCACTGGAATCCAAGTGAAATTACAGACCACCAATTAAAAAACATTTAAGTGCACTGGTTTATTTTACTCTGTGTTTTTGTGTGTGTGTGTTTTTGCACCCAGCCGCAGTCTTTAACACATGTGGTTTTGTAATTGTGATATGCTGGGAAAGTTCAGAGTGCTCATTGGCCTTTTAGCTTCTACTTCCACCTGTGTGCTTGTACATCTACTATTAGTAAATTGGACTGTGAGTCACACCAAATAGGTGGCTGGAAGTTTGTACTTGTATTTTCTTTAAATTTGTACCACCTATATCAAATATTTTCTTCAGTTGCTAAGATCCTATGACAAAATAACATGAGAAGTGAAGAAAAACCAGAAATTTACCTCAAACTGACATTTACTCTTTCGCCATGGTTCTTTCTTCCTCGTACAGATTATAAGCTCCTTAGAGCAGGATCCCGTGATGTGTTTGTGTACTGGTAGGTCTGCTTTTCATAACGGCCTTTAAACACTACCCTGGTAACAGTAGTACATAATCATAACTACTTTCCATATTTAATAGATTATCCTTGATTAGCAAAGGGTTGTTTATTCATCTAGTTTTGAAAACACAAATAGAAGAGTGCCAATGAGTCATGGGTCAGCATATACATTTGGAACTTGTGAGACCAGAGTTTAGACGTATTTTGCAGATCAGAGGAATGAGAGTTGTGTGCACTTCCTCTAATCAGATGTGAAACTCCAACCTTCATGTGTATGCTTCTGTGTCGTTTGATTGTCAGTATCAACTATATCAATAAAAATGCAGTTTAGTCTGTGCCCAGATGACTATTTTTGCCTAATTCTCTTCCTTATTATTGTAAAATAATACAATCTAAAAAGCCTGAATGCTATTTTTTAAAATATTTCATAGTTGGTGAGTCATAAAGCTCCACAATAGAAACTGCATAAATTCTGTTTTTAAACAGTAAGATATATATTGGATTAAACAAGTACAAGCAGAATTTTATCCCACAGCAGATAAAGTCTCCGGAAAATCAGTTTATCTGACCTGTTTTTTTTTAATCTTGCTTATTACAGATCTTAATAAAGAGAATTCTCACTACATATTGTCTGACCAGCTTCTTAATTCCTAGGTACCTTGTAGTAAAATCCAGTTTTTCCACCAGCAAGCTCTTAGAGTGCCCACCTGCTTTTTTGTAGTCTTGAGAAAGCTGCCTTGGGTGAAGACCTTGTTCTTCACAAAGCCTCTTCCCACTATTTGGCTTTAACCCTCTACTCTGAACTCACTTTGTATAGCAGCGTCATTTGGTCTTCTTTTTTCCTCTGTAAATATTCAACAAAAATACTTTTCAAATTTGTGTTTCTTTGGGTTTAGTTCAAAACTCTATATTTTCTTCTATTTTTCGAGGTTTTTACTAGTATTTTTTGTCACGATTGCTGTTGTTATTAATAATCGTATGTTTATATCAGTTAGCATGGTGTTTTTCCAAAAAGAATTTATGAAGCCGTGCAGAAACCAAACTGACACCAGCTTTGCAGAAGGATGTAAAGGGGACATCTGTACAGTGAAGTACAGGAGTGTTTTTAAAGGCCGGGGATCATACAATCTCTGTCATGATCACACTTGGTTATTGATGTTATGTTGTACGTATTATGTAATTGTTCATCTTCTCTGGTATCAAAGTACCTAGAAAAAACATTTCCATGGAGACATACACTGAAACGGAAAATTTTCCTTCTAAATGAATGTTTTTAAAATACAATTTTGATCCAGAGCAGTGTTAGGTATTAGTAAAGGAAGCCAACTGAACATGCAAAAGTAGGACAGTAAAGAAAATTAAGATCCTATGACATGCGGAGACTTGGATAGTACATATGCATTTTAGGCAGCTGAATTTTTCTCAGTTTCTGTATCCAGTTCTATGAGTATGCTTCATCCAAAGGCAAAAGTGGTAACCAAAGCCCTGAAATACTTTTGACCCACAATTTGCAGCTTCTGATACTTCCTTCCAGTTTTGACAGTGCTAGTAGTTACTATTTACTATTAACATACAAGTAAAATACATACACTAACTTATCATCAATAATTATTTTAGAAATATGTCTTCTTTGGAAATCAAATTGCTTTCATTGTTGAATATTTTTTGAGAAACCAAAGCAGGGAAAATAAGTCTGGTCCAAAACTTCAAAGTATTTCATCCCTCCTTTCCCAGTGAACTCTGTTCTTCATTAATGTAGGCCAGTTCAGTTCTCTTTGAGCCTGTTACAATGCAGAAACTGAAATTCTAATCTTAATTGCCTTTCTGTTGCTGCTTTTCAGATAAGGCTGTAATTTATCCTCCCTTTTTGGAGCTGTGTTAAGTGCATCGTGAGAGAGACCGCACTGCTGAGTGGAAAAAGTGCTCAACCAAACTTAGGGAGTTCCTTTTCCCAGCTTTGCCATTAGTCTGAAAGAAAAGCCTAGACAATTTTCAACTCTTAAATTAAAACTTCTTTCTCACCTGTCAGTTTTGGTTTTGTCCTTTTGATTTGCATAAATCATCTGTCACAATTTAAAAACAGAAGCATAAGGAAACACCTGCCTCCTAGGCACTCTTATTGCTCCTGATTGAGTTACCATTTCCTCAAGAGTATTCCAGGTTAGTCATTTGTGGCGGATTTTAAGAATGACAATGGTGACTGTTGTTACGGACTGACCTTCGAGATGATTAATGAAGAAATATTATTGATATTCTCATCTGCTCCCTTTTTGACATCTTTCTTCCTTTAATAAACAACTTATCCCACTGAGAAGCTCATGAGTGGTCAGATCTGCTTTGTTCTGTACACTAACCGTGTAATGGATACACTTTTCTTTAACCTGTCAACATACAAGACTCAAACTTGATTCAGATCTGCCTCATTCTTCAGTAAAACAGGAGTAGCTCCTTTGAAGTCAATGAAATTCTTCTGGTTTCATGTATGGGAAAATGAGAGAAGAATAAGGCCTTTTGTCTTCTTCTAGGGCAGCCATGCTGCTTAATAAATCATCATATCAGCAGCTGGTTTTCACTAGGGAACAGCACAGTAATTGATGCCTCTGTCTAGAAATCCACAGAGGTTATTGATCAGGCTGGCCTGTTAGCATTTCTGCAAACCTATGGCATAGGACTGGAATAAACAAGACTGGGAAAATTGGGAATATACTCACAGAATCATTTGAAATGTAGAATTTATTCCAACATTTCAAAACAAACTAGCACTTTTGTTTTTATTTTCTATGCTGTTTCTGTAAATATATATGTCTTTACTCACAGAGAACACCACAGCCAAAAATAACATTTCTGCTTACAAAGCAGGGGACCCTGTAAACATTTTAAATGCAGTAAAGTATATTCTGTTTGCTAATTGTGAAGATTAACAATTTAGACCTGAAATGTTGAGTACATGCTATGCAACAAAAAAATAAGAACTCTGATTATGAGACTATCATCTTTTAAAAGCAACAGCTAGGGAAAATTCCTGACCTCAGAATCACAGAATCACAGTATGTTAGGGATTGGAAGGGACCTTGAAAGATCATCCAGTCTGATTTGATCATTATTACCTGGCTTTTCATTTGGAATTAAACTGAACAGGTTTGTAACAAAGTTTATAAATAAAAGTTAAACACAAAGTGTAACTTCTCTTTAATCAAAATTATCCAATAGTATGGAGTAATCTCTTGAAGACTAGAGAATACCAAGGTATTTTTTTACATTTCTAAAGCCAGTATCCAAATAACTACCACAAACTAGTATTCAATGAAATGTAAAAGATAAGACTGTCCGTCATTGCTCAACAGTATTACAAGAGAACTTTCGACCACTAAATAAAAGCCACTGTTTGCCACAGATATATTCAGTAAAACCAGATAGCAGACACTAAAGTTTTAGTATCGTTATTGCTACATTTAGAAGAAAACAGATGTAGTCATGACCTTTGGATATTATGTATTTGTGTTAGAAAAAGCTTACATGGCTACAATGTAAATGAATTTATACAAAAGAAGACTCCTTCAACAGGAATGGGACAACTGTATGTACTAACTCTGTGGTCCTTTATTTAAATCACTTACATAAGAAGAGGGTCCTGTCTGTCAGATTAGGAGTTAATTGGACTCCATATCCCATATAAGTGACACAGGTGTCAACCTTCTCGTACTTTGGGGTAAAGTAGAATTTTGATTAAGTCATCCTCATGCCGATGTTGATTTCTTTAAAATTATTTTTGTTCTAAATGCAGCTAGATAGAAAAATAACAATGTTGTTTGTAACACTTAACATTCATTTTCTAGCTAACCTTAGAATATGAAGCAGAATATAGCTACTATAGCATAAAATTTACGGCCTGAAAATCATTGTTTTCATTTGTGTGATGGAGCAGGAGCTCATAGATCTTGAAGGAAAGAATGCTTATCATTAAAACCTTATCACTGAACATCCTGGAAAAGAGATTTATTTATTTTTTTAATTATTCTACTGAAACACAAACCAGAAGATAGTCCTTTACTTGATCCTGCCTCTTTATTACTGAGCTGTCTGTGACAATTTATGAAGCAACACCTGTGTTGATAGTTTGCTGTCCTCCCACTTCCTTCCTCCTTTTGGCTGTTTGCTCACCTGTTGCTTGGTGTCTGACTCCCTATTTAGAGCTCTCAGAGAGAGGACTCTGAATAGGAGAACTTTGCATAGGATTTCCAAGCACCATTGCAAGGAAAACAATATTTTTATTTCTTCTCCAGTAGAAATACATGTTATAATTAAGGATTAAAAACAAACAAATGAAAAACTCAAACAAAACAAAAAAGCAAGCTCAACAAAGGAATTCCATTTGTAAAAATAAGAAATGGAGAGTAAACATAAATCCAGCTTTCCTGTAATTTCGATATGTAACTCACAGCTGCAAGCAAGAAAACAAACGGAAACAACAGAAATTTGGGGAAAATACTGGTTTTGGATTCTATAAAGAAAATAGAAGTTATATTCACTATCTCACACCTTATCTTGCAAGACCACTTTGTTGTATGAACCCATAGTTCTCTGTATCCTCACTGAGTTTTGAGTACTCCAACATTTTATGTTCTCATTTGTAGTGGAGCCGAGTAGCTTGTTGCAGCTGTTTGTTCAGCAGACCCCAAAGACCAGAGTCATTACTAATTAAAACAAGCCACAGTCAAAACCAATTATGTGTCTGCACCTTGGAACAATGAAGACCTAATTGAAGACCTACATACCTTTTAGTGTGAATGAAAGCAAAATCTAAACTATCAATATGTAGTATCCATGTTCCATATGAATCTTTGTGCTGTTCTTATCCTGTATCCCAGAGGTTGCACCAAGTGGATACAGAATTCTTGATGGAAGAAAGCATTGCAGCAGGTGATTTTGAACTGCATGTGTTTGGAGCTGTCTCACATACAGCTGTGCTGGGAAAGTGGTCTGTGTCTGCTCCCTGGAGATGCTAAACTCACAAACACTTGGTCTTCTTACGGATCAACAATGGAACTCCTCACAAAATAATTAATGGCTGAGGTCCCTATTTCTGACAGCTCACATTAAAATTGCAGGCAGCTGGCATAGCTGGCATGTCTGGGCAAAGAGGATAAACTAGATATGGCCTGCCAGAAGAATGGTTAAAGAATTATAACGCTGAAACTTTGTTCATGTTATAGGAGTACTCAAAAAATACAGCTGTAAGTAAGAAACAATAATAAGCCTGTTTCTAAAGATGGTTTTGTGGTGAACACAGTAGAAGAATGAACTGTAGGGAAAAAAAAGAAGAAAAACGGTACATATTAACAACAGTATGTGATGTATGACTTAATTAGTTTTCTTTAAACCCAACTGTTCTCCCACTTCTGTTATGTAGCAAAAATAGCATTTGTGATTATCAGCTGAAGTAATCAGAAAGGCTTGTCCTTTAGTACATGGATGTCCATTGTAGTCAATGACTACAGTTTTTCAGGTTAATATAAATATATATTTACTTCCAGAGTCATAGGATTTGTGAGGAATATATGTTGGTAAAACCCAGAAGGCTTTCTGAATTTTAGCTATTTGGAAGGCAGTTTATTCTTTCCACTTCTGTCTCAGATTTCATTGTTCACTTTAACACAAACTCTATGGCACCATTGTAACCGGTTTACCTCTTGATTTTCTTTTACCTGAAACTCATTTTCTCTCAGTTACTCATAGTGTTATATGAAGCCTTACAGAAGGATTTCAGGGTATTCCAAAAATGCTTTTATTTCCCTAAAAGTGTCCTTTTGCTGTGCACAAACTGGCCATAAAAATCTGCACAAGGATACTGAAGTTTTCCATCCTGGCTTTATACCTAGCTCACTGCAAATGAGACACTTTCTAAGGTAATACAGAGGTGATTTCTGCAAATAGTATATGTGCTGTTCGTATAGCCACACAAGTTTGTAACAATATTCATGAACAGGCAATACTGAAAAAACCTGCAGACTGGGTTAGCTGTAGAAGAGCAGTAATTAGGGTGTTCTCATACACAGCAAAATACAAACATAAGTTTGCAAATGACCAAAGCGTGAACTCTCTTCAGAAATGCATCATTTGCTACTGTTTTGGAGAGAATGTTACCCACATAGATAAACTTGTCAAACATGTTGAGTTCCTTTGATCTTGTGCCATGGCCTTAATGTGCAGCACAGTGATTAACTTTTTCTTCTTAGTCATTTTACTACCTTTTCTTCTTTTCTTATCCTTCTTTCTACACTTTTTCTCAAAATTTATTGGAAGTGGGTTTACAGAAACAGTTTTCAGTTCCTGAACTGAAGGATTAAGATCTTGGATTTGGACTGAAAGAAAATCAATGGAGGAAAGTCATTTGTTCTACAACATAAAATAAGCTGCTGGTAGAGGATTGGTCCTGTTAGAGTTGTTGTTTCTTCATAATTTCTTTGTAGTTCCTCCAGAGTGTTTTCCTGATGTGCCACATTAAATCTGTTATCCAGTCCTCACTGAATATCTCCATTCTGGATCAATTTTTGCCCAGTGTACTGATCAAGCTACTTGTGATAAGATTTAATTTTCTACAAAAGTTACCGAAGCTTTGTAGTCAACTGGGTTAAATGTGAGGTAGAAGAATCTCTGTAAATAAACCTTTCATTTTTTGTTTGTTTGTTTGTTTGTTTATTTGAAGAATAATGCTTTTTCTTTCTGTTTCAGGGAAAAAGAAAATAGTCTGGCATCAACATCTCTAGTTTTTACAAGAGCAGTGCTCCATGTTTATATTTTTCACTAAATGTCTGTTAGCTTGTAGACTACTTGTCATAAGTGGTTTTTCAGATTCCATTTTCCAAATCATATTTAGTTCAAGCTAGCACAGATCATGGAAACTCAACTGTTCTTGTCAGCTTTTCCTTTGGCAATGGTCTAGACAGTTAAAGGAAACAAAAGCTGCTCCAAATTTGTATTTGCTGGTAAGAGAAATAGCATGATGGTAAGAGATGATGTGTGATACAAAACTGATGCATAAAAATATTAAAAAATGTTAAAAGAAATAAAGATGTTAAATAACTTCCTCTGAATGATGATGAGAATTTACTATTCTACGTAACAGTGGATAAGAAGATATACTAACCCAAACTGAGGTTTCAGTTAGAGTATGATTTAACAGCTGCCAGCAAATTCAGTCCTGATTTCATCTGTTCCATTGATAACCTGTAGTGGTTTTGCTGGTATTAAAAAATGTCAGTCTTGCCAGTATATGTATATATGATAATTTAACTTGATTATATTGAAACTGAGTCTTCAGCTGTGTAGATTAAACATGCTTGAATATTCAATGAACAGTGAATATCCTCTTACTGGGTCTGATCTTGAAACCCATTGAATTAAGATTCAGATTCAGCATACGGAGGGAACAATTTCTCTTATTTTTTTCTCTTATTTTTTTTTTAGCTACGTTCTTCTATCAAATAGTTCATTTGTCATGTCATTTAAATAAGTCATTGTTCTATTACTGACACAAAATATGTAGCTGTGTTTTTAAAATTTAGATGTTTTAATTTAGGCAAACTCTTAAAATACAATTTGATCTGTTGAGTTAAATCAAATGAAATGTAATTCAGAAGAGTCTACTAGTTCAGTCTGATTTAATTTTCTTTAAATGGCAACTTAAACTTGGTGCGTTTAGCAGGCAACCCTAGTGTTTTAAAAGTCTCACCAACACCCTAGTGGAAATCATTGTTTCTTTCAATGGCTTATGAAGTCATCTGAATCACTAATAACATCATATCTAGGAAATGGCAGAACAATATGTTAACTTGTTCCAGCAGTGAGAAAACAAAGCATGTTGGAGAGTTAAGAAACTAGAGTACACGGAAGAGAGGGCCAAATGAGGATAAGAGAATACAAGAAGAGTGTCAGAGCTGAAGGAAATAAATTTCATCATACCTTTCAGCTTCTTTTTGGATGGTATGCAGTATTTTTAGCAGATTTGTACTAGAGAAAGACTCATTTTGCTATGTTTCAGAAGGGCTGCACCTTAATGATGGCTTCTATGTAGCACAATTTCAAACACAGAGGTATGAGAAGACTCAGTTTTGCAGAGTGCTCAGTTCCTAATGAAAACAGTAAGAAATAAGAAACTTATGCATAAAAGAAGTGACAAGGATCCTGGAGGATGTAAGTCTACTGGCTTCCATTTCATAAGCCTACATCAAAAAAACTTTAAATACTTTACTCACAAATTAACATACTTATAATCAACTAAGGGACTACCTCTATCCTCATTCCTTTTGGAAGAACAGGTATTTTGTCTCATCCTCTCCTTGCTTATATACCACAACTGTAAATATCCATCTGTTGAGTGAAGTATATTCTGTATTCAGTGCAAGAATAAACCAGTATTATGATTTGTATTTGTATGAGCAAGAACTACTATCACATTATGGACCATGTCCTTGCTCTGTGCATTAATATTTTGCCACCTTACTTTGGAGGAAAGAAGCAGCAGATGTTGTGGCAGGTGTGAAATGAGGGACAGGGGACCTAAATAATAAATTTGCCTTATGAAGACAGAAAGGGGACCTTTATTATGGGTAAAACTGTGAAGAATAGTACTTATGTGGAGATGTATGAAAGGTAGAGTTACTAGCATTGGTGTCCCAGTTCTACTTCATAATACTAATGGAAATGGCTTTATAACATTAAAATACATAAAACATTAGGTTTAAAATGCATGCATGTGTATTCATATACCTGTATGTCTACATGTGAGTGTTCTGTGTATCTTTGTTTTCCACTCCTGTTATTCACTGAGATATCTTCATCCCTTTCACCACAAATGTATGAGTCTCCTTTTCAGACATATAAAACAGGAGAACACACTTGGGGGAAATAGGAATTTCTTCAGACTCCCCTAATGTTTCACAGATTGGATTTCTGTGGCTTTTTCCTAACTTCCTTTTCAGGGAAACAAGGTACGAAGTAGATGGGATATTTTAACTCTGAGTTTATCTGACAAGAATCTAACCTGCATGGCAAATTGCTAATGTCTAATAGGAGTTTGTTCCAAGCTGGTTTATGTCAGTTCTACTATACTGGGGAGGGAGTGGCAATGTGACATTAATATTGCAGTGTTTTAGGTCCTCTCCTTGCGTGGGATCAGATTAAGTTCACTGCATAATTCATGGTTGTATGTTCAATGATTACCACTGAAGGGTGGATCTTTTCGTTCACCTCCACCCTAGTTTGTTATAACAAACAAGACATATTTGCGTTTGAATTGCCAGGGAAAACTGGATGAAGAGGAATGCAGAAATGCTTTCTGGGGACCTTTTATTCTTTAAAAGGAAACTTGAAATCAGAGTTTTGATTGCTTGAGTGCTGTTTACCATTTAATCTATGTTGATAGAGTAGTAATTTAAGAGTTCTCAACATCTTGTTTCAGATGCTTAACAACTTTTAGTATTTGGGTCCCAGATGAACATTTTAACTCATGCAAAGGGGGCACAAAAACAGTGACCTACCTCTGAAAACATCTTTTCAAATCAGAAAAATGTGTACCGTATGACTGGAAGAAGAAGTTTGTAAGTATCAAAATGGGAATTACGAATCAAAACCCACAGGCTCCAGTTTCCTCTAAATGAATAAGCAATTGCACGCGACAGGATGTGCATCAGTTGGCCAGTGTTTGTAAAATTTGAGGGCAGTGTTGTGCCCTAATGTAACATATAGTGTGCATATATTGGATGATAAACACAGTCAACAGACTTACTAAACTTATAAAATATTTTATTGGACAGGAAAAAGCTACACATAAATTTAAGAAGCAATGTTTGAAAAATTGCTTAGAAATGAGCAAATTGTTCTCTAGGGAGGATTGTTGAGGAAAATTGCAAAGTTACTTCCATTTATAGTAAAACCTTACGCACATGTCTTTTTCCTGCTCCCTGTAAAGCAGCAGACCTTCAGATTCAAGTTACTTATCCAGTTTTTCCCTCCATTTCCATTCTTCCTCTTACCAGTTATTGAGAAAAGAACACTGCTAATGCAGATTTTTAAATGTAGATCTTGGCTGTACATAAAAAGGCTGAAGAATAAGCAGGAGGGTAGACTAGATGATTTCAAGAGGACTCTTCCAACCTTAATGATTCTGTGGTTCTCTGACAAATTCAAACACTCTCCTTGCCTGGAGGTGGAATACATCTCCACACCCTATTGAGCTGTAGGTATGCACACCTAACTCACCATCACCTTCCCTGTTCCCACAAAAACTCACCACAGTGCTCTATCCTCTAGAAATGGGCAGACTCCACCCCAGTTCTTAAACCTAGCAAGGTGTTAATAACTAATAACAAAATAAATAAAAGTATTAAAGTATTATTAAAGATAGATAGTGGCTTCAGTTATTGATTTCAATTGTTGATTAAGAACTGGATGCAGCCAAAGGCTACTGACCTGCAGAAGTCAGGACTATGGCTACTATGGATACTGTTTCCTTTCTTGCATAATTTTTTCAGTACTTCACCCTTCAACATCTAACAAGATTATTCTCAGGTGAAAAAGCATATTTGAGATTGTTATTTTACAAATGAACTAAGCTACATTCAGATGTGTTTATTAATTTTTGAGTATACCTTCTCTTCAGGTGTAAATAACTGATGGCTTTGGTGTGGATTTGACACAATGGCGATAAGTTTTTCTAATCTACAGATCTTATACTTCTCTATTGCCTTATACACAATTGATATTCTGTCATCACTTAATGTTTTTTTCTGGCATATTTTTTAAAATTTCCTTCATGTAGTGGGCATATAGTTTGAAGTGTATTATCTTCAGGTTCTGTGAGTGTTTGAATCCTAATATGGCCACAGCCACAAAGATGTTACCTATCAAAAATCTACTTTTCATAATAATTTCAGAGAAGGAAACTGATAAACAATATACAGTATTGTTAGTTGTGTAGTAATGGCATTCATTGTATAGATTTCAGCAGTGAAGAGTATCACTAACTGTAATTACACACGAAATATAGTGTTACAGCTAGTAAGTATATAAGCGTATTCTTTACAACCTAAGATTTGTCTAGTCCTTTCTAGTGCAACACAACAAATATGTCACTATTACTGTTTTGAACATAGTTCGTCTGGAAGAGGGATATTTGGTCAGTATAAATATCTCAAACCTGTATTTGTCACCAATGTAACTCCATGTACTTGAAGTTTTAATGGTGTATTTATATCATAGAAAGATATTGTATTGCTATCACAAAAAAAAAACAACTTGTAAGCCATGCCCAATGATGTGTCCAAAAAGTTAACATTTTGTAGGCACTGAAATATGAAGAAATTCCACACTTCAGGGCACCTGGTTAGTCTTCATTCTTGTCCCCTCAGTGAAGGCTGCAGACATCCAAATTTGGAGTTTCTGGTTCCATTTTTATTTCCTCACAAGCTCTATCATCTTCTATGCTCACAAAATGGCAAAAAAAAAGTCACTGACTTTGCGGAGAAATTATAAATAGTCAGTCTAATATGTCAAGGTTATTCATTTGTAACTTAGTTTTATCTTCCAGAGAAAGACAGAAAATCCGTAACATATTCTGATCAGTTGAGTGGGCACGAATTCAAATTAAGTTCACTGAAATCAGTGAAGTTTATGTGAATTTTCAACATAGAAAGTCTTCAGTGATGATCGTCATAGAAATCAGCAGAGATACAGCACTTCATGTCAGCTGAAGATCTAGTCTAGTGTCTGTGTGACAGGACAGTTAAAGAACTGATTATATATATGTACATGTAACGTATAGAGATATACATTTAATATTAGACACTTAGTAGTGCATTCCTATTATTGCTGGAATAACAAAATCCACAGTGGGGAATTCTATATAAATAAATAGTCCGTCTGTTGTTGAATACAGGCCAGTTAGCAGATTGACTACAAAGATGCCATCAATTTGAATCAAGAGGAGGCTTTTACAAGTTGCAAATGTCTTCTGACTTTTTTCTGACTCATTAAAGCTTTTATGAACCTTGCCAGATGTTTAAAGCCTCAGGGAAAGTCAAATGTACATGGAAAGATGACAAAAGAAAAAAGGGTAGATAGAAACACTGAGAATTATGCTGCATTTTTAGTTCTAATGTAACATGTCTGCTCTGGAATTGGTCTTTTCTTCCTTTGGGGACATAGTTTCTTATAGTGCTTTCATTCTTTTATAAAACAGAGCCCTGTATTTTCTGACATTAAAAACAAACAAACAAAGAAATAATAATAATAATAATAATAATAATAATAATAATAATAATAATAATAATAATAATAATAATAATAATAATAATAATAATAATAATAATAATAATAAAACAGAAACAAAACCAAAACCAAACCAACAACAAAAGAAACTGGTTAGCTGTAACACTACATACTTTTGAGTTGGCACTTTGGGTGAATATTATAGGTCATCTTACACATCTGTGGGTCTGTTTTGACCACTGTTAAGTAGAAGCATAATAAACACAGACTAGAAATTTGGTAATCTTGATTTTTTTCCATGTACAGAAGAATATTTATTAAGTATTATCACTTAAGAAACTGATGTAAAAATCTTTTATCACAGAATTTTACTGAAAATTCCTTGAGGGTGTATATAAGTGCTATGTTCATTACGTGTTTCTACAACAGCAGTACAGTAGCAACCATATATGTAATACCATAATCAACTTTTCACAGTACATTTAATTTTGCTCCTGTCATAAAATATAAAAAATTCCTACTAAGCTTGAAACACAAAACCAGTTGGCAGTTCTGAGCTTGAGTTAGGAATAGTGGTCTCCTGATTTTTCTATACAGACTGTATTTGTAAATCAGTTTATCTTAGCAATGTTGCCACAATAGAAGGGCATACCCAAGGCTCACAAAAATATGGGTAGTAATACTGCCTGCAGCCTGGAATGACAGAGGGAAGGTGCTTGATGCCAAGGAGATGGGCTCACACTAAGGCTATAGCAATGAATCTCCCTTCCTAGAGTTCAAGAGCAGAAAGTCAAAATACTCTGGCCCCAGACTCCAACAGAATTCAACATTTCCTCTTAAACGATCCGTAAAGAGCCAGGAAAATTCTCACCAGCACAAGCCAAAAAGAATTGGATGAATTAAAGAATAAAGCAAAAGAGATTCTGCAGTGGTGTAGTGGATATTAATACTTACATACTAGGGACAGTTTTGAATTTGCTACAGTAGCTTGATTACTTTCCATCTCAGATAAATCCAGCCAAAATTGTAATAAGACCTTGCAGTCAAAGAAAACTAGTTTAATATCATGTCTGTTGCAACTGACAAAAACCTTTGTTAGAGCAGCTCCTTCCAGTGATGAGGAACAGGAATAAGCGGTAGTTCAAAATGTGTCCCTAAAGACCATCTATAAGACCACAGCTTTGTAGTGATGAATGCTTAATTCCAACAAGATATATTACAGTAAATAATTAACACCTAACAATACAAGGTAATAAAAATGTAATAATTACACTGCATTTCATAGTAGCATTTGCCTTTATGTCAAACATTTCTGAAGTCCAACAAGGATTGTACTGAATATATATGTCAAATATCAATCTTCGATCTGATTTTTCCACTGGAAGCTTTCTGTTAGATTTTTGTATGCTTCTTTCTATACCTCTCTCTAATCTGGTCTTCTGAGGTAATTCTCTTTGCTAAAAAAAGGTATTTTAACTAAACCACCCAACACTATGGACAAAATGGGGTAGAAAATGGGAGCAACGTGAAATTACGGGCTACTTCAGCCATCCTAACCAAATCAGTACAGAAACAATTGCTCATATAATTTGGTTCATATGTACAGAACTCTCTCTCTCAAAAAAAAAAAAAAAAAAAAAAAAAAACAAGCCAAAACAAAAAACAAAAAACAAAACAAACAAACAAACAAACAAAAAAACCAACCCACAACTAGTATTAGAGCTGAATACTGCATAATTAGTCTTTTAGCTATTGGAAAATCTTGGCATAATAATGAGTTGTGATTGGAACTATTAAAAGCAAAACTTTTGATTGTTGAGAAAAAAAATGAAAAGGTCATATGGTAAAAATAGTTATACAGACAGACTGGGAGAGACATAATTATAGTCTCACTATTGTCTGTGTGTGAATACTTTATGGCATTAATTACTGAACATATGTAAATGTATTTTTATGACTACTTTAATTGAATGTATTAAAACCAAACCCCCTGTACATCATTTATGTGCTATTTTTGGCCTGAAATCTTATCTAAGGCAGGGTTTTTAAAAAGTTTTATTTATTTATTTACTTAGAGAGTCAAACCGTTCCAAAGTTCCACTTCAAAGCTTCATTAACAAGTGCTCCTTTGCCTTCGGGAGCCGTCTTCTCACCACCTGCTGCTTATCAAAATGAATGTATGAGTTTCTTTTCTAGTTTCTCATCTCCCTACAGTCCCCCATTCCAATGCACCCGGGTGAGATTTTAACCTGTAATACAAAATGAAACAGAGTTTTCAGGTCTCAAAGTGCAAAGACTACAATAGCTTTATGCCCCTTCTGTCCCTTTCTGTTCCAGGGTTATTTCCAGAGGAAACAGTAACTCCAGCTTCAATTTAAGCAGCGCTGTGGGCCTGTTTGCACTGTAGCAGTCTCCTTGGGTTTCCCATATTACAGTCACTTCTGCACTGGTGGTAGAGTAGTTTTTTTTGATAATAAGTAACCATAGAATATCCTAAGTTGGAAGAGACCCACAAGGATCATCGAGTCCATCTCCTGTCCCTGCACAGGACAACCCCACAGTTCACACCACGTGTCTGAGGGCATTGTCCTGTCTCAAATCTTAAACCTTCCCTGGCACATCTTCCTGCCATTCCCTTGGGTTTTGTCATTGATTGCTAAAGAAAAGAGCTCAGTGCCTGCCCCTTCTCCTCCCCTTGTGATGAAGCTGTAGCTGCCATGAGCTCTCTTCTTAGTTTCCTCCAGACTGAACAAACCAGGTGACTTTAGCCACTCCTCATACGGCTCCTCATAGTGTTGTGGTTTAACCTGAGCTAGCAATACAACCACGATAGCCACTCACTCACCCCCTCCCTAATTCCACCCCCCACCTCCCCCAACAGGGGAGAAAATCAAAAGAGAAGGCAGAAACTTGGATTGAGATAAACACAGTTTAATAAAATAGCAAAATACTAATATATATACATATATGTATGTGTATACATATAAATATATGTATATGTATATATAAAATAGAAATAAAAGATGCTCCAGGCAATTCCTCACAAACTCTGTCCACAACTGAGCAGCCATTCCCAGCAAGCCACACCTGGTTCTAAAGCCAATCCTTCTCAGAAGAGCAGAACTAACCAGAAGGCCCTGACTCCTTATATATGAAACATGACATTAATGGGATGGAAGGGATGGAATACTCTTACTGATCAGTCTGGATGTCAATCAAGTTCTGCCCCATCCATGACTCACACCTTTGGGCAGAGCACTCAGAATGTCCTTGGCTCTCAGACCAAAACAATTAAAAACATAAGTTCTGTGCTGGGGTGTTACCTGCTTGTTCTCAAACTAAGTCCAAATCATGAGCATGCTAGTTATGAAAAAGAAAGGTTTCCAACTGCATGAAGAAAATTAACCCATTTTCAGTCAAACAAGCCCAAACAGATATTTCTGTTATACTATATTCTAATAGATATCATCTTCATAACCAACAGGTACCAGAAAAAAAAAAGTTTTTTGGTTGCCTTTGCAAGGGTCCTAGGACTTGAGGACTGCAGAAGACCCTGCTGTAAGATTGCTCAGCTTTGCTTTAGGGATTTTGAACCACAGGTACTATTTAATTATTTACATATATCATCACAGAAATTTTACATGGAATTCCTGTTCCCAGGATGAGCTAATGTTCAGTGTCAGATGTGGATTCAGAGGGATCGACGTTGTCCTGTCCAAAAGTAGTTGTCCATAGTCAACTTTTTCATTTGCAAACTAAATAGTTCCCCAGCAAACTAATAGCTTGACTTCTTCGTCTACTGACATCAGATTATTGCAGATAGGATGTTTAACTAATTTCCTGACAGTTTGAGTTTAATTGTCTTAACTATAATTTCCTGTGATGCAGTGTTATTGTAACATCTCCACTTAGTTAACAAGGATGATGTGAAACGTGGAGTTTTTGTATTTTCAGTGCAAGTGCTGCAGAAAAATGACCGGAACACATACTTTAGCAGGTGTGTTGGTCTTGGCTGTTCTTCCAAGCTGGATTTCCTGATGTGTTTTGCTGTTCCAACATCTCATCTCATCTCCCATCCTGGATGTGCACTGGAAGAAAGGGCAATCCTTTCAGGGAGGAGTATGCCTGTATTGACATTTAGAAGGCTTGGAAAATGAAAAAAGACATATCAAATTGAACAAGATGAATCTGTAGTGTTTCTGGCAGTAGAGGTTAAACAAATACTGAACAAACTCAAAACAGAGCTGTCCAAACTGCACAGTTTAACACTTCAGCCCTGTAGAATGACTCATGGGAGACTGGTAGAAGAGTATTTAGTTATTCTAGTTTGAACTATGAATCATGCCAAGTGATATAGAAGATTGAAAGCCTTGCTAAGTGTGCTTGTAATGAGTGTCCCTTTGCAAGTCCAGGTCAGGCTCCATGCTTTGACACTGACATTCAACCTGTCAGATGTAACCATGTCACATCATTAGCTGACAACTTTGCCTTCAGCAAAACAAAGGTACAGGAAAAAGTTTAGGGACCTCTCCAAGACTTTGCTTTTGCTGAAACAAACTTAAAAAGGTGTCTCTGTACTCAGTAAGGGCAAGGTGGTTGTATTTAATTGTGTATTTGAACTAGAATTTAAAATACGAGTATGAGTCAAAATAAGTATAGTTGTGAGTTTGTGCTCTAGGAAATTAATATTTTGTGAGTTGTTAACCCAAAATCTACTTTTAAAATCAGATATAACTCAAAACAAACTGTTGTCGGAACATTTCTAACATACTTGGCAACAGTAACATAAATTTGGACTCTGGCTTTTTTTAGGTTTGGATAAACTTCAAATCATCAATGTGAATTTGTTTAAGATCCTGGGATTCCAGTGCAACCTCCACAGAAAATGTGCGTGCTCTTACATTGCATCTCAGCTTCTAATCTGGAATCATTTAGAAGTTCTTTTGGGCCTTTTGGTCCCAAAGAGAGTCTATAAACAGTAAGCAATATTCAGAATGGAATTTTACAACATCGGAGAGCAAAAGTTTAGGGACTGAGGAATCCTTTCATTTGCGAACTTGTAGAACAGTTTTAGGCAGCAGAATATAACCTCCTCAATGGAAAAATTAGTCACAATGCTTGGAAGAATGGCTTTATAATTGAATAATATTCATAGATCTTTACCGTGCTTGAGAGAAGGCTTTATTATTGTCCTAGAGTGATAAACCAAATGAAATTCCCTAATATAACAGGAATCTGGAATCTCACATTTTCTTACAGATGTGAACTCTCAGGAATTGAAGAGAAAATAAATAAACTTTGGCTGAATAAACAAGTGCATACAATGTACAAGTACAAACAGGCCATTTCCTAATGATGAAAAGCTTCAGGGAATGAAACTCTTGCATTTATTACTCCAAATGCTAGAAGTACAAAAGCATTTACATATCATTGTGCTGATGCTGTCAGGCTAATCACATGTGCTCACCCTGGTGTGCCAATGACAAATCTATCTTAAGGCCAAAACCAGAATTTCTTGTAGAAGAGACACACTAGTGTTTGGGCTTTCCTTTGTTCTGTTTCAACCCCTTGGCAAGATGCAATTTTATCTCTCATGGTAAGAAGTATCACTGGGTTTTGATACAATTTCAGTTTCAGTCGTTCAAACACACTGAAGTCAGCATATTTTGTATGTTTGCATTTGTGAGCCTTGGCTTTAACCTATGGGTTGAATAGACCTTTGAGAGAAGTGGTATGTGAGTAAGGACTGATCCCAAGAGAGCATCTGAGAGAAGTTACATCTGAGAGAGATATCCAAGTCATGTTTCCACTCCACCTTTCTTCAGAATTGGTTAAGATGATAATTCAGTGTTGCTGCATCCATCTACACTGTTTATTAATCAGGGAGTCCAGCAGAGAAAGCAGACAGAGTATCTTAGATATTCCGGCAGCCCTCTTACTCTCTACCTAAGATAAAAAAGAAGAACAATATGCAAATTCTGTATTTCTGGAAAGCCCTGAGTCATTGTTCTGGAAATCTGTCAAAGGACAGTGACATTGCAATGTTTTCAGAAATATTTTATCTGGTTTGCAGTTTTTCAGATCTTCAAAAAAAACTTGGTTTGGTTTTATATAGTGGCACTTTCTTATTCAGCTGCCCACTACCAGACAACTCAAGTTCAATCATTTAGCTTAGGAGTATACTGTAAAATTGTTTTAATAAAGAAAAATGAATTGTTAGTTTAGTGGTGTATTGCTCATTGATTCTCTCTGTCTGGTCTTGTTTTTTTGTCATGCTATTGTACTGTGTGCCACAATGGAGTTACTATTTTCACTGTTTCCCATTTATTAACAGTTAGTTTGACCTAAGCAATACTATGGTGACCTAATTTTCTAAGGTTTGTTCTTTTTTCATGTCAGGCAGGTTATAAGAATGATTAAGCTTTTGCATTGTTTTCCTTTATTTTCAAGAATAGATGAGTAATAGATGTTCAGCTACCTAAAAGAAATAATGTAAATATTTCTGATCCTGCTGAAGACTTTTAAATGGCATTGTTAAATTTCCTTTTAACATCCTATAAAAATGCCAGAGTTTCTTACTGGAACTTCCAGCAAATACTTAGCAAAGGATAAGCAGCAAACTGACTGGGATTCATATCTTACTAAAGATGGATGCTTTCATGGTAACATTTTGTTGACAGTCTTCTAGTCCCACATTCATTTCCAAAGCCTTAGGTGAGCTTTTAAAACTAAATCAAATGAAAAATTACAGAGTTAGATATAATCTTCTGGACAGAGGCTATCTGATGAGTCTGTTCAATAATGGATTATAGGATAAGTCTAAAATTAAATGCTGGCCTTCAAGAAATTGTATTTCTTGTTTTTATGTTTCAAGCACTCTGAAACATTACCCAGCAATGACTAACATAAAAATCTCATAATATACCTGTAATCCTGCTGGGGTAACCTTATCTGCTGCTGTATTAAAGACAGAATGTTCTCTGCTTATAGTGCCTTAATATGAAGGTGTATAATAAGTTTTAAATGACAATCAGGTCCTTTCTCCTAGTTGGTCATAACTGCACTTCGAATATTATGAACCCTTTACATCTAATTTCTTCAATCTAACATTTTTGCTGATTTAGCAGTATTCAGCTATTGCATCATTATTGGATGCATTGTAATTTATTAATACATTGCTTCCTGAATCACTTGGGAATGTGCAATGCATCAGTAGTGGATATTAATGGAAGGAAATAAGCAGGTGGAGGCCAGGCCAAATTTATAATTATAGCTCTGGATTTGGACTCAAAATCTGGATAATATTCCCAGTCCTGTTAAAAACTTCCTATCTAATCTTGAGCATGTCACCTAGTATGGGGTTTACGTCATTAGGTGTTAGCAGACAAAAAATTGTCTAAGCTACTTAATTAGACTCTTTACATAGTAGGGAGATAGCAATGTCTTCAGCAGACAATCCATCTCACCTAATTTAAATCCCTCAGCCAGTCTCTCCCATTTAACAGGTTTTTTGAAGGTTGCCGATTGTCCCAGATTCTGTTACTTTAGAAAGAGTCCCACCTGGTCACACCAATTGTTGCGCAGAATGTTCAGCTGAGAACCACTTCATTTAGACTCCTTCCTTCTTTCTTTATTCTTTCCTTTTTTCCTTCTTTCCATCCTTCCTTCCTTCCTGCCTGCCTGCCTTCCCTCATTCCATTCCTCACAGTCTTATCTGAAGTTGAGAAATGGTAGTCCCAAAGTGGGGAAACAGAGGGAAGGGGAGGAGAAAAGAGTGTGCAAACTTTTACTCACAAGGCAATGCTAATGATGAGGAAGAATGTCACTTTGTGTTTTGTAGCTCAACTCCTCTCAGCTTCTTTAAAACACTCCCACCAGTTTGGCAAAAGTGATGATGAGCAGCAGAGAAAAGCAGTGAGAAGTAAGACAGTGACTGAGATAACTCACTGTGGCTCCATCTAGACTACCCTGGTTTGCACATTCCATTTCATTAATTTCATTTAAGATAGATGTTGGATTAGACAGATTGACTCACATTTTATCTTCTTTCTTTTCAAAACGGTTACATTAATGTATTTTAATTGACCAAAAAACCCTTTCATTATTTAATAATTGCTGGTCAAATATGATGAGTGAACCCAACAAAAACTACAGTACAGATATTTATGTTAGAGATAAAAGCAATTTATCTTGCCACAAGGTTAGTTTGAATAAGGTTAGAGAAGATGAGCTACTAGGATTTCAGCCCAAACTTTCGATACATTATTACTTGGAGCAAAAAATCCTTAAATTCTCATGAAATAAACCAGTTTGAACTGAAATCACAAAAACATTTCATATTTCCTACATCCTTTATTTTTCTGTATCTGTGAAATACAGATATATTTATTATGTTACCAATTTTTAACAATATAGAATATGTAATGAAGTTTACTATATTCACTTTCATTATCAAACCTTTGCCATTGACAGTGACATAGTCTGGCAAAGTATTCTTATCTTGATTAAAAACTACTTTCATGTATTTTCAACCAGTTTTAATCATTTTTCTAAACCATGAAAATAGTCATATAAGCAAGGCTTTCGATGTACATTTTAGAGACTGGTATTCAATTTGATAACAGCATTAATTGATCTTCCATGGTCTTTAGGAAAATCATTTATTTATCCTGTGTTTCTGTACCTCTTCTTTTAAAGAAGATTATGTTAATCAGTGGATACTCAAGTATGCTAGTTATCTACTCAAGCTAAATAGTTTGTCAAATTTCAATTTGAAATCCTCACATTTAGAAGATCTGATGACACTGTTTACAGATATCCACCTAGATAAAGAAATAAACAGTTCAAATTAGTAACATGAAAATGTAGCTTTTCACCTTTAGCCAGTGCTCCAGTCCAGTCATTAATGACTGAAAATTAATCCCATCTGTAGGGTAAGCAGTACAATTTTTGGTGGTTCTAGTCTATTTCTTAATGGACAGGTGTCTATATCATTAAAAATCCCCTTCACAATTAGCACTAATTGGCACCAGTGGTGGGAAGATTGGAATATGATCTGGGCTGTGAGACCAACTTTCCTCTAAACTATACAGGTGAATTTACTAGAACAGCAATGGAAAGTAAATACACAGGTCTGAAGGAATTTTCCTTCCCTGGACACCTCCTGGATTAACGACAGATTTCAGACTGCAGCACAAGCAGATTGAATATTTTTAAATAACTAATGTGCCTAAGAAAAACAAATATTCAGATTTCAGTTAAATAGTCAATTCACTTTCACAGAATTCTTGAATCTCTCAGTTTCTCCAGGAGGAAATTATTTCTTGCTGGTAGATAAGTAATGCAATTTAGCATCTATTTTCATCCTGAGGAGAAGATTTTTTTAAATCATTATTTATTTATTTTTGAGAATTTCTTCTCTTGTTGTGCCATCTTCCATTGTAAATGTGACCTTTCTGGAAACTGTGTGCCTCAAAAGAAAATACAATGCTATCCATGTCTGAGCACTGGCTCAGTCTCTTTATTTGATTGACTTTTTATGTCATGGCACTTGGAAGAGATTAAAAAAATTCTATGGCTAGTATTAATAAGTGTCATCCATTTACAGTTTGCTTTGGAAAGTGACATTCAACTACTTTCTTCCCTTGATGCATTGATACTCAGAGAAGGCAAACAACTTCAAAGAATGTCAAGGAAATACATCATACATATATCAATATTTATAGCAACAAATAGATCCTCTCAAACCACTGAAGGACAGCCTTATTATCAAGAGAGTTTATGATGAGAATTATTTGCTTTAGAGAAAAATTTTGCTGAGAAATATTTGGGCAGGATTCAATACCTTCATTTTAACCTGCACCATATCATGTAAATTTAAACAAAAAACTTTTCCAGTAAGTCTTCATTGTTGTGGACCTCTGTTTAGATGCTTAACATTTCTATGCATTGCTGAGTCAGAACAAAGTAGGTTTTTATATACAGTTTATGCTGGTGTAAATACAGACTGTAAAGTAATTTAGTATCATTACTTATACTGTTTAAATATGTATCTTGCTAAATTAAAGATTTATTTAAAAAAGAAAACAGAAAAAGAAAAAGAAAAGGAGACAAAAAAGAAAGAGAAAGAAAGGAAAAGAAAAAAGAAAAGGAAAAAAAAAAAAGAAAAAGAAAAAGAAAAAGAAAAAGAAAAAGAAAAAGAAAAAGAAAAAGAAAAAGAAAAAGAAAAAGAAAAAGAAAAAGAAAAAGAAAAAGAAAAAGAAAAAGAAAAAGAAGAAGAAAAAGAAAAAGAAGAAGAAAAAGAAAAAGAGAAAGAAAAAGAAAAAGAGAAAGAAAAAGAAAAAGAAAAAGAAGAAGAAAAAGAAAAAGAAGAAGAAAAAGAAAAAGAAAAAGAAAAAGAAAAAGAAAAAGAAAAAGAAAAAGAAAAAGAAAAAGAAAAAGAAAAAGAAAAAGAAAAAGAAAAAGAAAAAGAAAAAGAAAAAGAAAAAGAAAAAGATAAAGGAAAAGAAAAAGAAAAACAAAAAAGATAAAGGAAAAGAAGAACGAGAAAACTCATTGTCAGAGCAGTCACTGTCATTGTTATTATCTCCACTCTCTGTATCTTTGGACAAACCATTTGATATCTCTGTTCACCAGAGATATCTTGATTTTCTCAAAGATACAAAACCCAACAAGTATATGTATGAACATGAGAATAAGGAGACTAAATAATGTGAACATCATTGTCCATTTTCTTTAACGTATTTCTACCTTTCACTGTGCGTCCCCTTGGTGAAAAGACCCTGTGATACAGAAGATGCACATTCAGAAAGGTGTTCAGGTGTATCTATTACTTTTAAGAAAGGAAGAGAAGTATTTTGATTACTTTTTGAATTAATTAAACAGGTTAACACTTGGCTTATTATAGAACTTTTCACCTTATCCTGAATTAATTAATTAATTAATTAATAGCCTTGTAATCTCTTATTTGTTTTTTTTTAAAAAAAAAAAGAAAAATTGTGTTGGTTTCAGTCCCTTATGTCATAATGAACAGGATCACAGAAACAATAAAGCACCTACAGTAACATGTCACCTGGGTGCTCCTACAAGGATTTATTTTGAGGTATTGGCTTTGGCCATCAAAGCCTCAAATACCTGGGGTCATACCTTCCATGGGCATTACCTCACCTACTGTACTTTAAAGCAAAAGGAGAGATAAGGCTTAGATCCTAACATTCTGTGATTCTGTGTGATTCTGTAATTCTTACACTTCAATATTTGTCTGAAGTTGAGTTCTCTTTATATTCTAAATTTATCACTCATGGACAAGAGGCATGTTTTGACTAATTGCAGAGAACAGAACATACCTAGAACAATAGGCTATGGTTTCAGTTGAACAGTGCACTCTGAACGTAAGAATAAAACTACCCTGGACTTACACATTCATAATATAAAGATTTGTTCAATATACTGTAAGTCAGTTTGGTTTGCTAAAAAGAGTGACCATAATTGTATTAAAATCTGATTTGTGCTCTGTTGGTATGAAATGAAAAATCATGTTTATTATACCAAAATTAAAAAACAGGATATTTTTTAGAAGTAATCAAAGAAAAAAAAAAAATCAGGAAATTAACATCCAATGAATCATCATGGAAGTTGCTTGGGGAACATATACGATCCTTACTTATCTCAAAATAGATATTTGTGAATGAATTGAAAGGAAGCCCAAAGGAATAAAATCGCTAAATTATGTGGGCTACAATGAGAAGTTATATAGCTCAGTTTAAATACGAGAAAGTCAGGACAAATGGTGCTAATATAAAGGAATGTGAGGATTGAGGTAAGATGTAAAAGAATATTAAGAAAAAAATCTGACAGCATAAAGACAAAGAAATCCTCTTTTAAATTATCCTGACAGATCAGAAGTATCGCAGTGTGAGCCAGTGGGTCTGCTGAGAAGCCAGTCAAAAAGCACAGAATTGCAGGGAAGATAAATGGTTTCTTTGCATCTGTCTTCACCACAGTGGGTGCTGGAAAGATGTCTACATCACAGCCACACTTTCCAGTTAATTTGATACAGAGGTATCAAAAAGAGGGGAAGCAAAGGAAGAATTGAACATGTTAAGTTTCAGTAAGGGGCTGCAATACAAAATCCAATGCTATAGTAATCTACTGTGATCGGCACCAGTCCTGCTGGACACTGTCACAGGATGCTGTTTTCAAGACTCTACTGTCTATTACAATGCTGACTGAGATAACAGCACCTGAATTTTTAGCTTTAGGTGGGAAAAATCAAGTGATGTATTGCTCATTTTTACAGAGCAACCAAATGCATAGGGGAACACAGTGAAAATGAAGGAGATTTTTCCCTGCCTTGGCCTGGCCTCCGAAGTATCTCCTCCCAAAGTCATTCCATGGGCAGTATAGGCATTTAGGCATATAAATGAAAATCTGTTGTAGGATACTAATTGTCTAGCTTCCCTCTATAGTCAGTGTTCAGAGAGAGGCAGCATAGGATTCCATTAATTTCTTTCCAGAATCACCTTCTGGAAGTTTTATTCAGTAATTCCTGGTTTGAATCTTCTTTAGAATCACGGACAACTTTTTCTTTCACTGTGATGATATTTTTGGTCCTGAGAAATTGTTTCAATCACCCTAGCCAAAAAGAAAACAGAAATAAACCAATTGTGGCCCCTGAGAGGAGCCTGAGCTTTTAAAAGCTAGACATTATAGACAAAAATCGATGTGATTTGTTAGGCTTCAGAAGTGTGTTTTCATGAAACGTTTTAGACAGCAGCTAAGTTTTATCCCTACAAAGTAGGAGGCTAAATCCTGGAATAAATTAAAGTTTGGTTATAAGGTAAGAAACTAAAAGAATAATAAGATTTTCAGCCTTCACAATTCCTTTCATTTTGTTTTCCAAAAAAAAAAAACAAAAAACAAAAAACAAACAAAAAAAAAACTTCTTAATCTATTATTTTCAGTATTGTCTGATGGTTAATTTTATTAAAGAATGGGGAAAATATGAAAAGTGATGTTTTATTTTGGAAGATGATGTTCAAAACCGGCAAAAGATTATGTAAATGATCCAAACATTATAAGATTCATTATTGCTCAGTAGAAGTCCTTATGGAACTTCATCTTCCATAATCTGTAGTGAAAATAATTTTACAAGTTCTGCAGGCTTCCTTTAAATAATGTCAGGAAAGTTGTCATCACTATATGGACAAGCAGCAAGAGTCTCTATGTTTATGCAAATTGTTAATAATTTAATTAAAGCTAATTACCTATACGTATATGCTAATTTTTTACTTGCTGATGCAAGTAAGTATTGAGTTTAATCAAACCATAACCAAACCATAACAACAACATTAAGCTATAGTAACAAATCAATAAATTTCCCAAATCCAACTGAGAGTTGGATTTGAGCTGGCTCCTGATGTCCATCTACCATATTACACAATTTTTGCCTTTATGTCTATGATTATGCAGGTTTCTTTCAGGGTCCTCATACTTTCAGTCATTTTAGTTAGCATTCAGCTGTGTCTCTGATTCTGGTTCCAAGCAGCCAGTAATACGTAGGGACCACACATAGTGATGAAGGGGTTTTGAATGTCTTTATCAACATTTTTGTGGAATGAAACACCCGCAAACCTTGGACAGAGATGGGTCAATTTTCTTGACTCAAGGTTGAAAGGAGACAGGGGTAAAGCCTTAGCAGTTTCACCTTCTGGCTGTTTACCTTCTTCATGTCTTGGCCATCCCCAAACCAGAATTACAGAGGATCAGAGCTTGTTCTTTGTAACCTCTTTGAACCCGTGCACACCTTCTTGATACACACAAGAAAAAGTGTTTATTCATTTGAAATAAGTCAAGGGAACAATTGCATAGCACTGTCTGGATCTGGCCAAGAAGCAATTGCTTTATTGCTGCAGCATGTGTTGGATCTTTATTTTCCAAACATCCTGCTGGGAGACGTGCAATAATTCCCTTTTTGCAATCGTTTCTCTCTCCGTGACACTAAGGGTTCCCTGTTCCATCCTGCTCCAAATAACACATGTGAACTCCTTGCCTTTTGTTTTTAAGTTAGGACAGCTCCACAGGGCACATATTAACACACATTAATGAATGGATTATGGGCTTGTCAGAGCTTCCGGTGATGAATTTAGAGCCCATTAAAGACTAGGCATTGATTGCACTGGAGACTGTAGCTCTCTGTTTAATCCCTAGCAGGTGGGCACTGGTGCAAGCTTCACCATCTTGCATCAGCAGTGAACCTCGAACATGACCTCTCCAGAGGGAGAAGGGTAATTCATTTGCCGTGTTTATTTTATCTTCAGCTCCTTTTTAGAGGGGGGCTCCTAACTGTGCTGAATTGTTCTAAGCGAGGAGTGGCAGATGTGCGATGTGGCTCATGTTCTTAAAGGATTCTATAGCAGTCGCTGTATGCTTGACCTTCAGACAGCTTAAAGTCAGGTCCCCATAGTTAAGAAATGAGTGTATGTTATGAGCTCTGTTAAATTAACTGTAGCTTTCTTGGTGGACTTTCAATCCCAGGGCATAGATTAAAATTACACTCCTGCACCATGATTTTAATTTCTGTTAGGCAAAAGAACTGCTCAGTTACTACAGTGACTTCACAAAATAATACCTAATGAAAAAGGTGTAAGCAGGCAAAATCAAGATAAATTCGAAGTAATGACTTTTTTTTTTTTCTTTGTGGTTATGTAAATGCAGCATTTTTTATTTTCTCAATCATAATGCAGTCCAGGTGTCCCTTGGATATCATTATAGTAATAAAATTAAAAACAAAAACAAATACGAACAAAAAACCCACAACCAACAAACCAACCAACAAACCAACAAACCTCCCAAAAACAAGAGAGAGGAAGAAGCAATTACTTACTGAAGAAATAGACAAACTGCCTATAGATTGCTGAGTCAAGTGTGCAGGCCAATGTCTCTTTTCATGTCAGATAACTTTCCTAACCACTATCAGTCACTGGAAGACATTTTTGCCTTGAGATTTGTATAGATAGCTCCTCATCAGGCCTAGGTAGCTGAAATGGAGGATGGCAATGGACTCCATAATTTGTTAGGTAATCTGAAGGATGCAATGTTAGACGGTGCAGTTGCTAGTGCCTCAGTGCCCCAGTTCATAGATTTTTCATAACTTTATATGAGGAATGAATGCTTTATTGTTATCTTTCCAGCTAATTCAAACAGATTAAAGACTAGAAGAATTTTCTCTTAAGAGCCAAATTAGATAATACAGTTACAAAAAGGCAAAGGTGGAAATGATAGATGTGAAGCACTGCAAGAAAAAGTATGCTCAAATTACTTTGATCTTATACTACGTTCAAATCACAACTTTTTGCTGTCTTTTCCCTTATCGAGCTGCTTTGTTCTCCTTTCATGAGTAGGTGTTTGCTAATGTTTCATTCCTTGTACATACCAGATGCCTCACTCCACAATTTTTGGAGATAATTTCTCCACTGAAGAGACTTCACCAGAGTGCACCTCTTCTTGCAGAACATTACCTCTCACAGACTATTTCATTTGAAGTCTTCTAGGATACCCAGAAAGGTTTCCCTTCTTCAGTGAAATCTCTTAATTTCCTCATTAAGCATGAGACTGACTTCTCATGTTTCTTTTTTTTTTTTAATCATTGTTCTATTTCCTCAGAGTTGGAGGTCTCTTTTTGTTAGATCAAGCACTGTTGTATGTAACTGCTTTATCAATGCCTTGGTGATTTAGCAAGGGATAAAGCTTATTTATTTTCTCCTTCTTTGGGGATTTGTTGTCATACTTTCACATGGAATGTGCCTCATGGTGCATTTCATATCTGTATCTTTGTGCACCTTAATAAACACAGCTGGTGTAAAACCCTGAACAAAATACATGTATTTAGCTGATCAGCTGGTTCTTCATAGAGGTGAAACGCAGTGGCAATTCACTCTCCCTATTGTCATGTTATCAGTTATACAACTATCAGTTGATTTAGGAGATCTTTTTATATTATGTTTCTGTTATCAAAAAAAGTTGAACCAATCCAAAATCTAAAGATGTGAGAAGGAACAGTTTGCTTACTTTGAACCCTACAATATAATTCTTCTTGTGTCCTTTTTTTCTCCAACCTTTAATAAAAGCCACTAGTTCTTTTAACTTATACTTTACTCTTTTCTGTAAGCCAGTTTTCCCCACTTGTTCTTTTTTTTGCCTTTATATTTTCCTGACTGATATTCTAGTTTGTTAGAGATTCATTTTTGCAAATAACTGCAGCATGGTGCTTGAAAACAAGTATTGGTACAATACAGTTAAGCATCCAACAGATGGATATCATGCAGAATTTGCAGCTGACCCCGAGAAAACCAGATTTAGGATGGACTGTATTGGTTCTTACTTAACCTGGGAAGAACTAAACCTCTTCAGTTACTTTGATGGGACTCTTCATGTCGTCAGTACACAGCTATTTTTACAACAGTATACATGTTTCCTGTGTGAGGCAGTGTGTCAAAGAACAACAGAAAGCTCCTGTCCACCAGGCTTTTTTTAATTTTCAGATGCTTCCCTGGTTTTATGCTACCCATGACTCTAGCATTATTCTGCTTCTCAACAGTTGGTCTAAAGTTTTATTTTTGTTAGTTTCAGAGGTGTTTTATCAGTCCTGAACTGGAGCCTAATCAGAGTTTATCTAAACATTGACCTGGAAGCCGTAAGACAAAAGAGGAATAAGTTTGCCTTCTGTCTCATTTCCCTTCCTTCCTCTGGCACCCACCTTGCTATTTCATCACTTCAAATTTCATAAGAGCTTTTCATGTTCATTTCATGTGACCAGAGTCATGGGAATTTTTTTCCTCTCATAAGTACTAGTCTGCTGGTAGATTGTATCATTCTTAGCACCTGTCCAAATTTATTAGACTGTATAAAAGATTCCTCAGTTTGGAGACTTTCAAAATGTGCAATTTCAGTTCAGTTGATGAGGTGTGAGATACATGTCACAGTGGACTACCTATACAAGGTGACCATCAACCACCACACCTGCAGGAAATGTTATTTTCTTATTTTCTTTGGGTAGAGATATGCAGTGTCAAGAGATTAAGCGCCGCTGCTCCATCTCGTGGGAGGAACTCAGTACGTCATGACGCACTTGTCAAACAGGTGCAACTTCTCGTTAATCTGTTGTAATTGCTCGGAGCAAAGATGTAAATACTCTATCTGCTGTGAAAGCAAAGTTTCAAAATGGAGAAACAAGTGACATAAATCGAACAATGTTCTCTGAAGTTGAGTTTTCATTTACATACAAATTTTCCATAAGTCCACTTTCACATTCCTCAATAAATGAAATTCCAGAGATGTTGTAGCTCTCAGATATAGGAACAAAACCAGACCAGTCACCTCTACTAGCTCTCAGTAAATGTGTAGTAGCTAAGAGCTGCTGCCTTGTAGCTATTTTACTATTCAGGCATTCTGACTCTGCATAATCCTATGTGCTAAATCCTCATTTTCTCCTTTGGAATCTATTAAAACTGCATTTACTCAAAGCAGTCACAGCTAAGTGAATTTCAAGTCATTAATGGTGACAACTACCTCTGTTACACTGTTTCCCTTCCATTTATTTCTAAATCTTCATGCCCCTTTGATCACAGAACAAATGTCTGTTCCTTCAAGTGTGGGTTTTTGTGTGATTGATTGGTAATGACAAATCACCAGGTATTCTTTTGTGATGATTTTATCAATGAAAATGTCAGTAAAATCCCTGTTTCACCAACATTGATCTGCACAGTCACTCAGTGACTATTTTTCCTTCAAAAAGTCCAGCCAAACAACATCTCATGGACCACAGAGATTCTCCTATAATTCTGTTGGTTAACAAGTAAGAAATAATTTTTACTTTTGATTTCAGTAAGAAAGAAATGTCAGCTAATATAATATTAAAAGGAATTCTTAGCTTAACATTCAACACAATCGCTAAAATAGTTGAAAAAAAAAAAAGAAAAAAGAGAAAATAAAAAGAAAAAAGGAAAAAATAAAAAAAAAAAAATAAAAAAAAATGAAATATCCTTGGTATTCTAAGAAAGGCACAAAGTCTTTATACCTACAAGCACACACACATTTTCCTTTTGACAAAATTCTGCTTTCTCTCTTCCTTTTAATGTACCATTTACATCTCCATAAAGATACACGTATGAATTTATTCAGTTTAATGATAGTTTTAAGCGAAAATTGTGCAAAATCTTCATTTTTCTCTTCAGTGTTGTCTGATTAAATCATGCATGATTAAGAGGAAATTTAGTTTACTTTTTATATTTATATATCCTTTTGAAGATAATCCTGATTTCAGCAAATATACCATGTATGCAACACTTTCCGCTTGAGGACTGGTAGGGTAGAGGCCTCAGAATGTATTATTGAGAGGGCTAATCTGCTGAACAGCCTCTATTGCCTTTGTCTGGGAAGAATTCCATGAAAGTCAAACATGAATATTTTACTGAAGAGGGGAATGCCAGTTTGATTTGCTGTAATTTATTTATGAGTTAAATTTCCAAAGCTTTTTAAGACACATGTAGGCTTTTTGGGTCACACTCTACTTTCATTACACTAATTCACAGAATAACTGCATTGTTTTCGGCAAGATCATGACATATTTCCACAGCTAGGAATGAAATAAATACGATGTTAACAAGTTTGAGCTTAAATTCCTTCCCTTTGCTTCCTCACAATCTGGAAGGACATGGTTTCTTCAGGTGTAAGATGTCCTAAGGAAATTTAATACATAGGGTCTAAATGTTCCCCAATTTAATTCACAGGGGAATAAAGGCCTCATAGAGTTTGTGTTTGGCCATGATCTGCATTTATGTTTGCTTTGCCTTCCAACCAAATGAAAGGTGTGCTTTCACTAATTAGGTATAACAAGTTTTGGCAATGTCTAGGAGTTTTTCTCCAGTCCAAAAAGCTGCCAGCAGTTTTCTGACTTGTAGAGAACCATAGGATGAAATCCATGACAGCCCATTGCACATAGGAAGAAAGGTTTGGAATTTAAAGCCATTTACAGTACAAATAAAGGTAAAATTTGAACCCAAGACTGAAGAACACCTGATCGAAAAGAGCCTAAATCCACCAAACAAGCATTTTAGATCAGAAAAATAGAAATAGTGTGAGTTTCTTACCCATTTTGTGGCCCTTGATTTAACAATGAGTTTATAAGGAGGAGGAATTGTCAAATTCTTAGATGTTAGTGAATGATTTATTAGGTGTCCAAAAGAAAACCTGTGAGACACAAGATATAAAGAAAACAGTCCTCAAATGGTCAGTCCAGATTTCCTGCTAAGGTAAAGACTGTTATATTCATTAGGGAATCTAACAAAGAAAAACATTACAAGTATCAAGACCACATCTGATCCTAAAGCTGCGAAGTAGAAGTTTCAGAAATTTCGAGATGGGTGATTTGTTTAACATTTGCGTTACCTGCATGACATTACATAATCTCAGTGTCACACTCTTGAATGATAAATCTGAAGATCAAACTGAGTGCTTCACCTCATGCTGGCTTTCCCATCCATTGCTAATTATGATGTTTGTCTTTGTGGGACTTTTATGTGCTTGGCATTCAAATGCGTTTTCCACTTGTGGCCTAAGCTGGTGTGATCCTGCTTCAGCGTGAAGGCATGAAGCAGGGCTGTTTTTTTTCCAAGTTTCTCTTACTATGCTTTCACCTGCCTGCCAGAGGTTGACAGAATTTTGTCAGAAACACCAGAAAAATTTCCCACTAGGTCAGTGGACAAACATTCAAGCCCAGTAATATTCCTTACCTACCCCATATTGTGAGATTATTAGATAATGTCTGCAAAGCACTCCAACATTTTTGGATGAAAAGTAGCATGAATGTGAAAAGTGGTACTAAAAATGTACCTAGAATTTAAAATATGATTGTGCATGAGTGCGCATAGGTGGGTGTGTTCTTATCTGTGTGCATGTTTAAGCATATATACACATGCATTTCCATATACATTTAGAAACACTGTGTTTAGGAATCTGCAGGTTTGTGGATCAGCACCACCCAGGGGACTTCTTGACAGCTCTCCAGGACTACATTTGAGTCTCCCTTTTCCAATAGTCAGGATTGTGCTTTGTTATTTTTCCCAAGAAAGCTGATCCAAGGCTTTTGCAGGGACAACAGTGGTCTTCACCACATCAGCTGTGAAAACTGAAAAAAATAAGGTTTTTTTTAGTAAATTGAAATATTCACAGAAGAATGACATGGCCACATCCTTGCAATTATATATTCTAGCCTAGAATGTTCCAACAAAAATAATTCCTCTTAATTGCTTTAATTTCTTTCATACTGTACTTCCCAGTTGCTGAACAATGAACTGGATATGTATCTGTGCAGGACTGATACACACAGTCTTCTGAACATATAGTCAGTTATTCTCCTTTTATTTTTTTTCCCTCTCTTTTTCTAGTAGATCTCAAGTCGTTTGAGGTATCCCTCAGTATTTTCTACATTTCAGTATCTATTACTGCCCCTGATTTTATTTGTAGGATCTTTACAATAGAGTGGCTGGGTTGTTTCCTAGAATTCAAATTTCAAAAAAAATTTTGATGCACATGATGTGGTCAGGAGATGGCACTCTTATGGACTAATATCCAGCCCAGATTGTCACAGTTTGTTTCACTAGTGAAAAGTTTTATTGAAGTTTTCTTCATCAAAAAACCCATTTGCAATTCATTTGCAGTCAGTAACAATTCTGGAGCACATTTCACGGCCTTACAATATTTTTTGTCCTACTCTCAGCACCATTTGTCTTCAGTAACAGATACAGCTGTTTGTTTTGTATCAGCTTTGGGTAGTACTCTTTATCTTTTACAAATGTAAGCTTCCTGCTATTTCTTTATGACTATCTTTGACAGTTCACTGCTGTTACCCATGGAACTTTTCCCTGGTAACAAAGCTGTTAATAATACACAATCAGTCAGCCTTGGGAAAGTAATACAGTATTTTTTGGGATAGCATCAATGTTTATCATTCTTGTTTTAGATTACTTGCATAGTATTTCTAAAGGAGAAACAAAGTTGTTGGTGAAAAGATGGGGCTGATTCTGCAGAAGACTGGGTGCAAAATCTGACTTGATGTTAGTGGAAATATAGAATTCTCTACATTTTAGCTGTGATACTCAGTGTGAGATAGTTTAGGGCTTGTTGTTTATGCATCATTTACACACAAACCCTTAAGCCTCTGAAAACATGACACTATTCCTTCAGTAATCTATTCTGGGGTGAGGTGGGAAAAAAGCCCATCTGAACATTCATCGCTAATTGTGTGTTGAAGCTTGTAGCCCTTAACACCAGATCTCTGTGCTTTGGTACTTTGTCAGCTACTCAAAAAGCTGAATAACAGAGTATTAGTTTCCCTTGGAAATTATAGTCCTTTATTTTCAGCAAACTATTCTTAACAATTGTAATGAAAGTTTTACTCCTGTTTTGCTGATTGAATAATATGTTTGTTTACCCATACTGCAGCATAGTATCATGGAATACGAAAGCAATAACAGAAACATTTATTGTAAAACTGCATTTTTTTCCTGTCTCAAACTATAGAGAATCTTTTAAATGCTTTAATCAATTTTGTTTATTCATTTTCCATTTTACCTTTATAGTGTTATCACACCAAATCTATCATAAATGTGATATCAGTGTCTTAGATGTTTTAAAAACACACAGATACAAATGCATCCACACGAAAGGATGGTGCCTGGCCCAAAGAATGTACAGGCTGAAACAGAAAAACAGAAAACAGGACAGAAAAGTTTAAGAATGACAGGTTTTAATAAGCACGGAAATCAGATTTTTAAGAGAAAATTTGAAAAAGCAAAAATTACATGGTGTTGCCTATCTTTAGAAGTAACATAAGAAGCAGCATGGGAGGAAGTAAGAAAGTGCTTGTCTGAAAATGTAACATATAGACAGAAGAATAAAATAACATGAGCCAGTCAAAGTCTTTTGCCAAATTCTTGATACTGAATGAGATCATCTTCTGTTCCTGTTTCAATTATTTCTCCATAAATCATGCACACAAACTCTAGTGCTTTTCTTTCTAAATAGACAATAACACAGAAATATTTACATTTTTATTGCTGTAAAAGTTTTCTTTATATCCTACAAAATTTACTTGTTTTATTAGGAAAGCTTTTTCCTATACTAATTACAGTATGGTGCATTTGTTGTCCTTCTGTTCTTGTGCTTTTGAGGGAAGGACAATTTAGGGATTGATAAAAGGAAAATAAGCATATATTTGCAATATGAACTGGAAGCCGAAAGTGGCACTGGAAAAGGTTTCTTTATATTGTGGTGATATGAAGAAATCACAGTCTTCTTCTCAATATGCATAATTAAGAATAAATTTCAGCTGTGATGTCTATAGGCTTTACAGTTTTCGTGAACTATAACTCAGTCTCCCATGCAAACTGAATATCACTGTATCAGTTACAGAAAAGCAGTATAACAGACCAAAGTAACATGAAGAATCCTATTGGGCCATTTTTTTGTTTTAATATTGTTTCACACAATCTGTTGCCAAATGCTTTCTATCGTATAATTCGATTATTTCAGAAGCATCTAACCAACAAAAACCCAGTCTGCCTGAATAAAAGTCTTCAAAATTATTCAGTCATTACAAGATTTCAGCATAAAAAACTAAATAAATTGTACTGTGAGTAAAAATGTAAGGAGAAAGTCTAAAGTAGTGTGTGTTTATTCTGTTGTCTCTTCTCTATCACATATAATTTACTAATACCTGTGTCATAAGCCAATGGAATGTTTTATGAGCCAAGATGGGTTTCTGGAAATAGGCATCTGACAGATGTATTCTTTACATCATTTTGAATGAAGTTCTTTGAAACTGATGTCGCTGCCTATAATGTATCGCTTTAAAATTCTCTTTACCTTCATAAACCAATAGATGTAAAATGTCTTAAGACTGATGTAATGGAGAAATGTTTAAACAAAAGTGTGCAAAACCTGTAGTTTCATTTTTATAAACCAAGGCAGCTTCCAGCAGTCCAGCATTAAAATTAAAGCAGTTTTAGAGTATTACAGTTTTCTAAGTAAGACAATTCTGTCTGCAAAGATTGCTTTTAAAGTTAAAAGATTTTTTGCCAAGTCATTTTATACTCAAGATCTGGATTGTCACTTGTAATGCAGCTCTATTTGAGAAAAGCTCAGATAAAGAATTACTGAAGGGAATAATGTATTTAAAACTGCAAATTCAGTCCAAGAGAAACAGAAACAATACTATCTTAAACTTCATTACTTATTTAGCAGCAGTTTCTTTGAAATACAAGACAGTTAAGGAAAAGCAAAAAAAAAAAATGACACTGAACTGAAAAAGATACGTTTGTCGTGGATTTGCACTGATATTATCTCAATTCTTTTGCCAGATTTTTTTTTGAAAAAAGGCTCTTTATTGTTTAATTCTATAAGAAGAAATATATTAAAAAGGCTTAATACCTCTTTCTGTTTTAACAATGAAGAGAAAAACACAAATAAATTGTGCTAGAAAGAAATGGCAGCTGATATTTCTCAAAAAAAAAAAAAATCATTCTTAGCATTGAAAGATGATTCTGTTAAGAGACTTGCTTGTTCGTTTGTTCTGAGATCAGGTACAATGAAGATATGTAATACATCATGTCTCCCCAGCCCACTAGAAATTAAAACAAAAGGAATTTTTCATATCTCATTGGTATTCAGACCTAGGCAAGTACAAAATGGTGTCAGTTACATAGTACACTTCAGCTAAAATATCTGCTAACAAATGTAGGATGTAATGGAATTCATAGCACAGTAACTTTCCATCTCTTGGACAAATGACTATAGTAAAGGAAGGGAAAGAAACAGTAACAATCATGCTTCATATTGACTCTGTTATGACAGAAACAAGGCACATGGATGCCGTGGAAGAATGGCTGCTTTCAGGGTGTAACTGGCTATACAAATATATATTTTAAACTTATTTTTATTTTCCTTCTGTTCTCATATTTCTTTTTTCATCTTCCATTAAATCAGGGAAATATTTTATTGTCACCTGTAACCCGTGAGACTACACAGCATGATAGTTATTGGTAGCTGAAAATGGATGGTTGAAGCTAAGTTGGAGGGGTGTAATCCATCACCAAGTAACACAGCTAACATTTCTGGTGAGAGACAAGGTTATTGATACTTACTTATCCCAGGGTAATAGTCCCCATTTGTACTGTGAGTCAGTTAATTAGTAGACCCTGGGGAAGTGAAATTGCGCAACAAAATCTGCCTCACAAAATCAAGTAATGAATATACGTCTCACTAGAAAATATTCTGATTTCAGAGATCATAACGTCTTCACAATATTTTCAGATACTGCACTAGAAATGTATATAGGAAGTTTAGCTAGGAGAGGGATAGGGATGGTGGAAGAAGAAAAAGAAGAAAAATGGAAGAAAATGAAAAAAAATCCGAAATAATGAAATATAATTATAATTAAAAAATAATTGTTATCACTGTGGATATATGATGATATGAGTCACATTACTTGGTAGGAACCTCTGCTAGAAAGACAGGTAATTAACAACACATCTTTTTCCCACTTAGCCATGCCATTCAAATGAGAAATACCTGCAGATGTAAACATGTACTGTAGAAACATATAGAATTTTAATATGAGCTGATTTTACAGATCAATTTCCAGCTCTTTTTGGCTTATTGTGCTTATGAGACTTGAACACCTATGAACAAAGTGTCATCTGTAGTTTAACTATCATTTAACTGAATTTTGAGGTGGTAATTTGATATCCTCATTTATTTGTGTTCTAAGAAGACACCAAGATACAGTACAGATCACGGAAGTATGTGCTTAGTTGGGAATGCCACAGATAGGAGTTTCTTGCTGTCCCTAAAACTCTGCTGAGGTATTTCTGAACTTGCCAGAGACACAAAGAGGGGTGGCAGGGTCAAATTCTGTCCAGCTGAGGGGTGATTTTGTTATGGAAACTAAATGTGGCCTGCATTATTTCCAACAATGAGACTCATTTGTGTTATATTGCAAGGTAAATAACACTGTATTTCATTTCTAGCAATCACAGTGACCTGTGCTGCACTGATATGCCCCACACTGTACCTCATGGTAGTTAAGAGATCAGTGAGATCTCTTCACCACGCATGAGTTATAATGATAGTTAAAATGCTATCCTACACTTCATGACCAGGAATTAAATGCAAGACAAAGACTTATAGAGCAGAAAATGTTTCCCAACCAGTAATCTGGGTTAAAGGATCACCATTGTAAGGAACACACACACACAGACACAAAACAATGGTCCCCCGCCCATAATTTCTGATGCTAAACAGTAATAAGTTATTAAAAAGACAACATATTTTGGTGTTCATTGTTGAAAAATTCTCATGGAGTCAGTCTGCTACTCATAACTTTTACTGCCTTTGAGGAAAAAGTGCAAGGCAATGCATTTTTTCATATGTTGATTCTGTCAGATCTCTGTGTTGTTTAAAGATACCATGATTTCTGGATAAAGCAGAATTGCATGAGAAATTTCATAGAAGGAAGAGAAATATTAAGATAAAATTGTAAATACAACAGTAGCAATCACAAGCATTGGTGCATGCTTTCATCATCAGATTTTATGAACAATATTTCAGTATCTGCGTATCTGACCTTCAGATGTAATAAATGGAGAGATGTATGTTCCTAACACAGGTACATTAAATTAGTTGTTGAAACATTTGTGGAGCCTGGGCATTAAAGTTGGACTGCCTTCAGTAAACTAGGCCTCTGAAGTTAGAGACTATCAAATGTAGCAGTCAGTTGAGAATGTATACTTAATCTAGTAGATAGTAAACATGCGTTCTCTGTTCAAATTACAGATTTCAAATGGCCTTGTTTTTGGATTAGACTACATTGAGTTTTCCACCTTCTTTTACCAACAGAAACAGTGGAATAGGTGGAAGGATGCATAAACAGTCTAAGACAATCACACCAAAGGATGGACATACCAGCTGTGTAAGGACAAACAAAATATATAAGTTGAACTTAAATTATTTTATCAACACTTTAAAAAAAACTAAGCCACACTATCAGCAAGTCTGAATGCCTCAATTAATCCCTTATGTTTTCTAGCTTCTTAACTATACATTCCTCAGTCACCTTTTTTCTTCCTAGTGTAGCAGACATACCTTCACATCAACAATATGATGTTTTCCCTCTATCAGTGGAAATATAAGCTATTAAGAAACCAACTGGACTGAAATTCAAGAAATAGACTGATAATTTCTGTGTCATGAGGTTTTTCAAAAACCCTTGAAGATATTTTATTTATACTAAAGGAATCTTTTTTTCCATACGTGGAAGAAGTTCCTTTACTAGAATCATCTGTTAAATTAAGCTGAATAGTACTAAATGCTAATACTACTAAATACTAATGCTACTAAACTGTCTTAACAACTACTTTGTTTCCTATGACAGGCTGGAGGAGAGACTCGGAAATTGAAATCCATTTTTCTCATTAAAGGCTGTATTAGTGTCTAAAAAGCAGTTAACCACACAACACTTGATGTTTATTAGCACTTATCTGCATATAACCTAGCAAAAGCAAATTCACTCCTCCAGCAGAAATCAAATTTTACATATCAGATTAATTTCCATGACATTCAGTGAGTTGTCCTGTGAACTTCAGAAGAAATTTCACTAAAATAATTTAAGCAAATTGCAAATGAGTCCCCACATCTGGCTTCAACTCATCTATCATTCATTGTAACATGAATAAATGAAGACATTCATCACAAAGCACGCAACAGAAATTGTGTTCTCCTATTGATATAATTAAATACTCATAGAGAGCTAAATGCATAATAGCTTCCAGACCTTTTATTTCATGCCAGAATTCAATGGCTCCATCCTCATATGTTCTTAGTCAGAATCATTGTGAACCCTCTCCAGTTTCTAAACATTTATTGCTAGTGCAGTAATAATAAACATCTTGCATTTATAAAATGTAATGTTGCCTAGAATTTTTCATTTTTCAAGAATGTAGATCACACTGTCTAATGGCTCTCATATGTCCAGTATGCCCATGAACAATTTGTCTTCTGAGTGGAGTGTTAATCTGACACCTCAAGGACAGAGCCAGTTTCAAGAAGCATCTCAGAAAAACTGGAATATTTCACATGTTGCAATAACTACTGAACGTCCAAGTATACTTATTGTGGGATTACTCAAAGCTCTGGATTATATTACTTCTGCTTTTCAGTGTTTTGTTCAAATGGGAATTTTAAAGATGCCAGGAGATTTTTTTTTTTCTTTGGTTCTGAGTATATGTCCAAAATAATTAAGGTAATTTTGTATCTAATAATGACATTTATTGTACAGTTCTCAACTGGTTTAGGGAACTGTATGCAATAAGTTTGGTAGATTTCTAATATGCTTGGAAAGATAAAAAGTGATACACCTGATTCAAACCTATGAACACAAGTTGTCTCCTGCGTAAAGCTGAAAATCACGACATTCCATCATCAAAATCTTATTTTTCTAGAAGAGTGAGGGTTGATAAAGGATTATAATGATGTTCCCATTTAGCTTGTCCATCATGAAATGTATTCCACTCATTTCTGCAAGAATTATATTGACCTGATCAAATATATGTTTAGTTCTTTGGAGTTGCCTTTTTTTGTTACTGAGCTTTAAATCAAACACTCCTGTGCTTTTAAAGCTACCATTTTATCCATAAAAACACTAATCTGAAGAATTAAATGTGCTTTATTTTATAGCCAGAAAATAATAGAAATTGAATTCAGAAGCAATGAAAAATATACTCAGTTAAACAAAAAATATATTCCTTGCTTCTAATGTGACAAATTTGCACTGAATAATTTATCTAGGTTTGTTTGTGTGTGGTCTAGCCATATATGTGATGGCTTGCTTAGAATAAGGCACAAAGGTTTAGCCAGTAAACAAGACAGCTCTTTGGTCAAGGAACTGAATCACTCAGTTTACCTTGTTTCCTGCCAACAATAAAGTATTTTGTATTAGTTGGTGGCCAAATCCTAGAAGTATTTATATCACAGCTACATTGGCAACTGACAAGGTACAGTCTCTTTCAACCTTAGATGCCTACACAACTCATTATACGTGCAGATCACGTAGCTCATTTTTGTATGTCTTGTTTAGGATGAGATGAATCATTGTATCAAAATGCCTGTTTCTCCTCATTGAACATGAAGTGAGCCTGAAGTGATCACCTAAGATATAGATATTTAATAGAGCTAGATGTCCCTTATTTTCTCCTCAGTGATAGGAAGACTATATCCATGACTGACATTGACTGTATTGCATGTTCCAACAGAGCTAAGTATTGTCCTTAGGGATCATTCCTCTATGAGTGTTTTTTAGTTTGAAAGAAAGGGAAAATCCGAATGGTGCTCTATTCATGAATCATGCAGAGCTTTCTTGTGCTTTGAATGCAGAAAATCCATCTTTTGGCTTGGGGAAATTTCCGCCATGATAGGGAAACTTGGATGTTAGCTATGATCAAATAACCCTTTGAAGGAAAGTGTTATCTTTCCTGGTTATAGCTTTATTCATAACTTAGTCATTTATTTGAGTTACATTTTCTAGACTTCAGTGTCACAGGAACACTGCTGACATAGCAGGAAATGGATGGAGTGTAACTGGGTAAGTTTTGTTTTATGAGCTGCTCGGTTTGGTTTATGAGAAGGACAAAATTAATATTTTAGATGTTGTCATGCAGAAGGCAAAAGAAGTTTTCTTCACTTTCTCTAGAAAATGCATTACTTTATCAATGGAATTCCAGCTTAAAAGCTTAAATCCCCATTGAAAGTGAGACTTGTAGTGTAGGAGTCAAATAATTTCATTGCTGTTTAAACTGTTAATCAAAATCAGTCCTCACTATTTGCTTTATAAAGAGCTAGAAATCAATTCAGATCTCAAAGCCTGGCTCTAGGACTTCAATGGCAAAACTGTGTTCCTGGTTGACTGGCAAATGCATATTCTTAAATTGTTTCAAAACACTTTGTATGTTTTCTGTCTTGGATTTGTCATTTCATTTCCCTCTCCTTTTCTTGCCAAGAAGTCCAGTGTCTGGCTGAGAAAAAAAAAAAAAAAGAAAAAAAAAGGTTTATTTGAAGCTCATATTTTGCTCTTATGAGGGAGTGATCTGATCTAAAAATTCCATTCATATACAGTCTTTTCCCCAGACGCTATAGAATCCAGAAATCTGCTCTCACTTGACTTCGAGCTTATAATTCATATAACTCTAATTAAAGTAAATAGACATTAATCTGACTGCTGCAATGTAACAAATTCTATTTGTAAAATGTCAAAGGTTGCAACCAAAGAAATTGTCAAAACATTTTGTAGTGACATTTTAAATCATATGCTCATTCTATTTTTAATCTATCCAGTTAGAGAGGTATTTATTTGGTCTTCTTCTCTTGAAAAGATTTTTTTTTCCTGTATTTCTTTGATTTTAGTAGGTTTTGATAGCAAAATGTAATGGAAAATAATATTGACCATGCATGGCTGAGATTTTAACTCTATTAAGGTGTTGCATAAATGTATCCACAGTAGCTGCAGCACCTGGAAATAGTTCAAATATCACTTCTAAATCACACTCTGATACCATTCATATTCATATGCAATTCTCAGAATAACATTTACTTGTCATGATTCACCATGACTGGCAAGCAATACATTGGGTATTCTCAGATCTCAGGAGAAGAATGTGTACAGGATGATCGGATGCTCAACAAGTAATTATATAATTATATTTTAATTATATACAGTAATTATATATTAATTATATATAGTAATTATATAATTATCTTTGTTGGTGACATAGCGGGAATGAGTGCACCCTCAGCAAGTTTGCCAATGACACCAAGCTGTGTGGTGTGGCTGACATGCTCAAGGGAAGGGATTCCATCCAGAGGGACCCTCACAGTCTTGAGAGGTGGGCCTGTGAGAACCTCATGAAGTTCAACAAGACCAGGTGCAAGGTCCTGCATGTGAGTTGGGGCAATGCCAAGCACAAATATAGGATTGAGAACAACCCTGAAGAGAAGAATTTGGGGTTGTTGGTAGATGAGAAGCTCAACATGTGCAGTCAATGTGTGCTTGCAATCCAGAGAGCCAAACATATTCTGGGCTGCATCGAAAGAAATGTGACCAGCTGATTGAGGGAGGTGATTCTGTCCCTTCACTCTGTTCTCGTGAGATGCCACCTGGAGTACTGTGTTCAGATCTGGGACCTCCAACATAAGAAAGATATGGACCTGTTGGAGCAGGTTCATAGGAGGACCACAAGAGGCCTGAATAACCTCTCCTCTATGAAAAGAGGTTGAGGAACGAGTTGGGATTGCTCAGCCTGGAGAAGGCTCCAGGGAGACTTTATAGCAGCTTTCCAGTACCTAAAGGAGACCTACAAGAAAGCTGGAGAGGGACTCTTTACAAGGGCATGCCGTGACAAGACAAGGGATAAAGGCTTTAAATTGAGAGTATATTTAGATTAGATATAAAGAAGAAATTCTTCCCCATGAGAGTGGTGAGGCACTGGAACAAGTTGCCCAGAGAAGCTGCGGATGCCCTATCCCTGTTCAAGTGTTCAAGGCCAGGTTGGATGGAGCTTTGAGCAACCTGGTCTAGTGGAAGGTGTCCCTGTCCATGGCAGAGGGGTTGGAATTAGATGATCTTTAAGGTCCCTTCCGACTCAAACCATTCTATGATTCTGGTTTTTGAAGTAGAGAGAGGCTGAGTGATTCTCACTGTCTCAAAAAAATTACATCTGAGGTTAGTTGTTAAAGTTTGGGTCTGAGTTGTGGCTGAGGATTTACTTGTAGTAATCTGTCCCCAGCAAGGACACCTGGTCTCAGGGACTGGCAACAATAACCTGGGATGTCTGGAGTGTAGATTCCCTTGAATGCCAACTCTTTTTGCCTCAATTCAGCATTTAGGATGTAGCATTTGTGTGAAATCTTCAATAAATTTTGTACCACCCACAAAAATCCTTTCTGTAAGCCATGATTATCTTGGTATTCCAGTTATAATATCAACAAGAGATTTTTCTTTGTTTTGCACACCATTCATTGTGTATCTTTCTAGGGAAGCCCTGACCAAATGCTGAATAACACAATTAGCACCGAGTGATGTGTAATGTTGAATAGACATGTTGGTCCTTATGTTCTCTTACTTTCCTGATTTAACACAGCATTTGATGCTATTGCAAATGATTTACACAGATGTCACTTCAGATTCTCCTTATGGAAGAGGAAAAATAAGGATTTACCTAACTTTCCTGTATTTATAGTAAAAAACAAACAAACAAACACACACACACACACACACACACACACACAAAAAAAAAAAACAACCGCACAGCAACAAAAACAAAAACCCATAAAGACTCCACAACTTCCTAAAATTAAATTCACAAGTCTAATAATCCCTCTGGTAATTCTTCTGTTTCTGATGTGTTGCTTTATATGCCAAAAGTATAAAACTATGAAATATTTAAGTCAGTTACCTTATTATAATTTCTAGTAAAGTTGTGGCATTGTTGCCTTTAATATGAAAGCTAGAAATTGAGTTTTTCTGTTATCAATCTAATTCCAGAGTCAAAGAACCACCAAGAAGAGCAAATGTATAGAGCTAATGCACACCTATGCTTTTATAGTCACATCACTTCAGTTCTTTTGAAGTTGCAATTTTAACCATGGTCAAGTTAATATTAAGATACGCAACTTTCTCCACCACCTCAGAAAACTAAAAAAAAAAAAGGATTTTTTGTAGTGGATAATCAGGAAAAAAGTCTTACTGAAAGTGGGGTTTAAATAAAAGTTCAAAAATAAAGATTTAGTATTTCAAAACTATTTTCACAAGTAATATAGGAGATGCAATTATGTATTTTAAAAATTTACCTCTAGTAATACAGACTATCAGGTTTATCTAAAAGTATAACATTTTTAGGATAACATTAATTCATCAGTAAAAATGTGATAATTAATATATCAAGTAAATATTCACTATAGTTTGTGCTTATTATAATCTTAGACTAAGGACACTCTAATAAATAAAAATTAATATTTCAATTTTTTTTTTTTTTTAATTGTAGAAACCTGAGTGCTTTCTTTATGTGTTTCTTAATATCAGGAGCTGCATTAATTTCATTTACTTTTTCATATCTACACTGAAGAAATTTACAGTGAGATTATTAAATGAAATTACTACTTATCGTTTATTAAGTCTCAATGATTCGTTTACCAATGAACAGAAATGAGCACTTTGAGGGGGAAATCTGCCTAACTTACATTACTTATTTATTACACATGCAAGTATTTATCAGCAGTCCTAGCTAACCATAACATGACACCTGTCTACAAGAATAGTATGGCCAGCAGGACTAGGGAGGTGTTTATTCCCCTGTACTGGGCACTGGTGAGGCTACACCTAAATATTGAGTTCAGTTTTGGGCCCCTCGCTACAAGGAGGACATGGAGGTGCTGGAGTGAATTCAGAGAAGGACAAGGATGCTGGTGAGGGGCCTGGAGCACAAGTCTTATGAGGAGTGGCTGAGGCAACTGGGGTTGTTTAACTTGGGAAAGTCAAGGCTGAGGGGAGACCTTATCACTCTCTACAACTACCTGAAAGGAGGCTGCAGCATGGCATGTATTGGTCTCTACTCCCAAGTAGTAAGTGATAGGATGAGAGTTAATAGTCCCAAGTTTCACCAGGGGATGTTTAGATTAGATATTAGGACTTTTCTTCATTGAAAGGGTTGTGAACCATTGGAACATACTGCCCAGGGAAGTGAATGAGTAACCATCCCTGGAAGAGGTGTTTAAAAGACATGTAGATGTGGCACTTAGGGACATGGTTTAGTGTGACTTGGCAGTGTTAGATTTATGGCTGGACTTGATGATCTTAAAGGACTTTTCTAATCTACATGATTCTGTCATTCTTCAGTGAAATGATTCAGATCTTTAAAGAATCTCTTCCTTTCTGTTGCCAGTACAATCTACACAAAAAGGCTACATCCACAAGGTTACATAGTACAAATCTATTCTTGTCAAGAGACCTGCCTGATTTTCCATTAATGACATTTTATACGTAAAGACTTGGGTTTTTTTTCCTCCATAAGTTAACATATTGATTTTGTTTTAAAAACCCTTTTTGTATTTTTGGTACTTTTTATTATTAAGTAAGTAAATAAAATCTAGTTCTAGTAAGAGAAAAACCTTACTGCCTCGATTTCTTTATTTCTCCAAAAGTTTCTATAAAACAGCCCTCAAGGATTAACAGAAATATTACTTCTTAAGTGCTTATTCTACTTTATTCTTCCTTACAAGAACTATTTTTCTACCTTTGTATGTTTGCTGACATTTATTTGACATTGCCATTGCAAAGACATTTGAAATTCTAAAGTCCAGGAAGTAATGACAGTAAACAATTTGGGAAGGTTAATAATAATAATAACAATGATATCTGAATTTTGTTTGAAGTATGTACTTGATGAAGCTAACATTTTTATTATTCAAACCACACACAAGAAATTCAGGAATGTATAAAACTGCACATGGCCATTCTGCATTATAGTAATACATACTGACTTAAACTTGTTTTGATATGCTATTTATTAATATTTTCTGAATCTGAATACTTGTGAAAATTCCAGAGAAACACAGATCATTGCCTAAACAACAGAAAAAATAGTTACAGTTGCAATGAATATATATGGTTTCATTTAAAATAGCTGTTTGAAATCTAATTTCTGAAACACTAATTCAGGCATTTGCTCTGCATTGAGCAACTTACAAGTCCCAGGAGTTCCTAGTCCTCTTCACTCTTAAAGCTACTGTATTTCATTTAGCCTCATTATTTTCAATTACACGGCATAAAAGGGATTTCCAGCATGGCACATGGGAAGCAATGGGCTCTTATAACTTGTGAGAGTATAAAGGGCATATAAGTACTATTTGCCAGGATGTTACACTATAAAGACCGATGTTGATATGATGACTTGTATCTGAATGGTTGGTAAGCTTCAGAATTATCTTCCATTTTCCATCTGTTTCTGTTTAAATTTGCAGATGTATTAGCACAATTCCAAAGTGTGTCTTGTTATTTTGACCCATTGCACTGTAATTTACATGAATATGGAACAGAAAGGAGCTTCAATCAATAGCTGGAATCAAAACAGCCATGAAAATCTGAATCCAGATGCTCCCTACTCCATTGCTATAAAATAAAACCTTTCACATACAATTAGTCTCCAGCTTTATATCTTTGTCTCTTTAGAACCATCTTTTACCATCCTTCAGATAAGTCAACCCATAAAACATCAGGATTTACTCTGAAAACCCACATATACAGAAGGTCTGCACAAGGTCTGTATATGACTCTTTTAATGACTTTTGTGGTAGCTTGGACCGAACTTCCTACAGTTATGAGTTTGTAGTAAAAATAAGTTAAGCTTGTTAATAATTCACACCATGTGGACTGAGAGAAAGTTCCTCAAAAAAATAAAGCAGTCTTGTCTCAGTTTCATAATATGAACAGGGATATAAGCTGTAGCAAAATAAACAAATATGTTTCTAATTGTGACCTTTAGCAATAAGTAAAAAGCGGATGAGGTAAACCACTAATGAAACCAGTATATTTTGGAACAATGAGTAGCTTTTATATTAGTTTCTGTATGTGTTGATTCAATTAGGGGTTCATCAAGATTTTCTTCTGAATTGTTATTTGTGTTATTCTATGGCTGAGTAATCCAAGTTGCTCTAGATTTTCATCAATATCACAGGTAAAACTGATAAATTCCTAAGTTTGGAATGAAATAAACCTGTCTGTGTCTTTTTCTATTTTATTTCCACAAAATGTTCCAAAATATCTTACTTAGGAAGTCTGTAAATATTTGAATATTATTTTCCAAAAGAAAATGCATCAGAAAACTGTCTTAAACATACTGAGACAGAAGCATTGCATTCAGGTATGACTATGAGTGGTTGCAGATCCTGGTTACCAAGTCAGCATCATAGACTCTTAATGTTTCTGGAAAAGCCAAGATTTATTGACTTAAAAATGTTTAATCTACTAAGCATTTTACCACAGTAATAGTTGGAAAGACAAACAAAACAAAACATCCGCCCCCCCACCCAAAAAAAAAAAGCACAACACCTTATACTAAGTTTATATATGTATAAGTACATATACACACACATAGGTACACATATACATTATTCAAACAGGAAAAATGAAACATATTGGACTTTCAGACTTTTGAACCTTGTAGCTTTCTTCTACATGGTACTGGTGCTCAAGAGCCCTGAAGTCTGTGCTTCTTTGGTACCTTTTTCATAGCACTTTCATTGCTGTTAAGGAGAAAAGCTGCTTGAGCCTTGGTGGAAAAGGATTTAACATTAACTCATTCTTGCCAAACTCTTTTGTGCTAGCAAGTTGATATTTTATAAGAAAATGTTTTCAAAAGGTTTCTAGTTAGAAGGGCAAACTCTGTTGCAGATTATAGGCTCAGCTCCCACTAGCTTCAACAGAAGTGTCCACCTATATGCTTAAGGAGAATGACGAAATAAAAGTGCTGGAATTTTGTAATTTACTTTTGTTGCACATGTAGCCCTCCTGCCAGGTGTCAGTGGCAGTAACCAGGACTGCATTCAATAACATGTCTAGGGGACTCCTTCTAAAATAAATATGAATGGTGGCTTAGTCTCCCACCTAAAACACCAACATTTAGGAATTTAATAATCTAACCTTTTACAGGTGTTCCTTCTCCCCTTGCAAGCATGCAGGAGTTCTGAGAATATGAAACCACAAATATCTTTTATTTGGGAAAATACAATAAGTATACAGTTTCAAAAAGTCACGAAAACCCACACAGTGTGTTAGGGATATGACCAGCTTCACAGTTCCATTTATTAGTTACACAGCTCTTTATGGTGTAGCACTCTTTCTACAGGCAAAACATCCTAACGTCAGCTGGGCCCTTGGGATGGCTTTATTCTACAACTTCTTTTTATTCTATAAGTTCTGCATGACTCTCATCATACTACCACTATTTATTTATTTTCTCTTGTCTTCTTTTTCTTTTTCTTTTTCTTTTTCTTTTTCTTTTTCTTTTTCTTTTTCTTTTTCTTTTTCTTTTTCTTTTTCTTTTTCTTTTTCTTTTTCTTTTTCTTTTTCTTTTTCTTTTTCTTTTTCTTTTTCTTTTTCTTTTCCTTTTTATTTTTCTTTTTCTTTTTCTTTTTCTTTTTCTTTTTCTTTTTTTTCTTTTCCTTTTCCTTTTCCTTTTCCTTTTTTTCTTTTTCTTTTTTCTTTTTTAATATTAATTTATTTTTCTTTTTTCTTTTCCTTTTCCTTTCCTCTTCCTTTCTCTCTTTTCTTTTCTTTTCTTTTCTTTTCTTTTCTTTTCTTTTCTTTTCTTTTCTTTTCTTTTCTTTTCTTTTCTTTTCTTTTCTTTTCTTTTCTTTTCTTTTCTTTTCTTTCCTTTCCTTTCCTTTCCTTTCCTTTCCTTTCCTTTCCTTTCCTTTCCTTTCCTTTCCTTTCCTTTCCTTTCCTTTCCTTTCCTTTCCTTTCCTTTCCTTTCCTTTCCTTTCCTTTCCTTTCCTTTCCTTTCCTTTCCTTTCCTTTCCTTTCCTTTCCTTTCCTTTCCTTTCCTTTCCTCTCCTCTCCTCTCCTCTCCTCTCCTCTCCTCTCCTCTCCTCTCCTCTCCTCTCCTCTCCTCTCCTCTCCTCTCCTCTCCTCTCCTCTCCTCTCCTCTCCTCTCCTCTCCTCTCCTCTCCTCTCCTCTCCTCTCCTCTCCTCTCCTCTCCTCTCCTCTCCTCTCCTCTCCTTTTATTTTCTTTATTTTCTACCCCTCATTCTGAGGTGTCAGACATGGAATTTTGGGTTACTGCTTTTTGGTCTTAGATGCTGCTGCTATTTTGCTCCTGTAAATTAAGCTCCTGTAACACTGGTGATTGTACATCACTGTACAGCACTACTTGAATTTCCTGCTAAAAAATCTTGCATAAAGAAATGGATCATTTCCAACAGCTAAAGCAGCAGAAAACAAAATAATGAATAATGTAGATGTTTGTTATAAATACTTGTTTCTGTATAAGAATCGAGATTTTGTTAAGCTATGAAATGATGTCCAGTTTTATGGTGTATGTCAATAGAATTGTCCTGCGTGTTCTGCTGAGTGTTTTTTTTTCCTTTTTCTTTTCCAAAATCTTAATTAATTTTCTGAAAACTGGGAAATAGTAATATTAAGCCTATTACTGTGTGCTACAGTGGGAAATTCAGAATAAAATAACAGTGAGAAAAAGGAAAAATAGAAACCAGATATTTTGAGAATCTGGAAATATCAGTTAAGAAATGGTAAAATAAGCTTCAGTCAGACATGAAGTCTAATGCACAATGGGAGAATTAATCAGAAATACACACATGCACTGAAATAGATGATGCCCCAAACACTTGAAAAGAAAGAGTAAAGAAATAGTACATTCCAAAAATGTTTAAGTCATATAGGTATTCATAGTGTGGTATGGTGGCTTAGGCAAATGTGATATTGATCTGCCTGCATAGGAACATCTCATTGTGTCACCGAGAGATGATAGTACTTGAATATAAGTGATTACATTACGGCACAGGGACTATTCAGAAGGATATAAACAAATTGGAAAGGACTTCACAGATGTGAAAGAAAATATATGGGGCCAGATGTTGATTAATGAGGGTTGTGCTTATGTTGGCTCACTTCAAAAATGAAATCCATACACATACAGCATAAGTGTATAAATACAGGGGGTAAAGAATTATTGTTTGTTGAAATACAGGAAAGTACAGTTAAAAGTGCATCAGAAGGGAGTTAAAGATAAGACAAACATCAGGGAATACCTCTTACAGTAAAACAGTTTCCTTTCTGAGATGAAAGAACCTTTTAGACCTGGGATATTTAGAACGTGGTTGCATGCAGGGAAGTCACCTCACACGCCTCTGGTTTTGTGGAGGTGAGAGTTGTGGAATTACGGACCAATATTCTACTCAGTGTAAGAATAGCACAATTGGTCATAGGCATTATTTAGGGAACGTGGTATTTTTCTGAAGCAGCCTTGGAATGACATTTCCATGAGCTGAAATTCTCCCACCCTTGTTTATATCTCTTTGTGTGACATTGAATTAACTGTCAATGTCAAAACAACAGATCCATTAATTACTATGGATTTTTTTTTATTTATACTCATTTTATCAACTAATGGGAGTAACTGGGTTGCTGTGTGAACCCTGATGGACCTGTAATACTGGTAGAGAATTCCACACTGCTGCCTGTTATCAGTTGTTATTGTTAAAACTACAGGCAAATGGCTAAGCTGTAGTGCTGGCCCTGGCCTGAGGTGATGCTCCACAGAGCATGGAGAACTGTTAGACATGACATGAGAAATTGGTGGACATAACAGATAACAATGTAAGGATTTCACAAAAGTAATAGATAGATAGTGGTCCAGAATGGCTGGACCTCATAGGTGATTAAAGGGGCATTATGTGAGGAACAATGAAACTTTAGAGATAATTTAATTATGTCTGGATTATGAATTAATCTATATTTTGGGGAGTAGTACTGCAGATGATTGCCCCTGCCTAATCAACAAAAATAAACCAAATGTGTTCTTATGGCCATACCACATGAGTTGAATCTGCTTCCATGGTCAGGAAGCCTGGGGTACTAGGGCAGACTTTCCTAAACTTTTGTCACCAGAATGATGCCCATACCAGTCCCAACAGCACTGACATCTACTCATTATTTTCTAACACCTATCAGTATAGAAGAGAACTAAACTAAAGCTATGACCTGTCTGATCGCAAGTATGTCCTAAACATAAGTTGCAAGCCCTAATTAGGCAGAGTGAAACCATCTTTGATTTCAGAAAATCCATAAGGATCTAGAACTCGATCTGATTTATATACAGCTGTATTAGAAACATTTATAAGTATGTTGTCTACAGAAAGGTGCCAGAAAGTGCAATAATAGTAATAAGAGCAATAAGAATTGCAGTAGCAATAGCAGTAATAACAACAATAGCAATAGCAATAGCAACAAGAATAGGAATAGCAATAGCAATAGTAATAAACTGAAGCGTTAACTACTAGTAATCACATAAATGTAGAGAAGAATATGCAAGATCACAGCAGTTCAGAGGCTAGAATTAAAAGGGTTAAATCACTGAGACAGCAGAGAGGCTCATTTGATCATGCTTGTCTTTCATCAATGTCCATCAACAATTTAATCTGTAAGGCTAAGCTCCATACACACATTTTCACCTCACTTAGCTATTATGCTGCTTTGGGAAGTCTCGTTAAGCAGAGTAAGCCTGTCAAAGAATTTTTTACATGACTGACTGACATTTATACCTAGCATGTCCCACGAGCTTTATAAAGAACACTGTTTAGTGCCAGTAATGTTACATCTTGGTGGGTGATCGTGATACAACCATAGCAAAAAAGAGAAATAGATTAAACCACAACTTTGGAAACTAAATCCTGTTTTTCTGGAAAGAATATTTTTTTTCCTGGATTATCCTGGGAAGGATCAGTTGTCCTCATTTTTATTTCTTTCTTTCTTCCCTTCAAAATAATAAAAAAAAAAATGTGCTGAGTTCTTTAACTTCCATCTGAAACCACATCAGAGCTGAGCAGAAGCAACTTTGTTTTTATCAAGATTTGATCTTAAGCAATCAGGGGAGATATCTGGATTACTGATCAGAGCTACTCAGTTGCTGAGCATAACACATTTCTCTGTCTTCCATTTTGTAGTTCTTGGCCATCATCCAGCTCCAAAGTAAACCATCCAACCATCCTGAAATGATTCTTTTTCTTTTTTCTCCTTTTTTTTTTTTTTTTTTTAAAAAAGAAAATACGAACTGTATTAATTTACAGAAAGAATTGTGGTGTTATTCTAGAATTACCTCCACATTCCTGGATCTGCATTCTGAAGGGGATGCCAATAATAGGTTTAATGCAAAGCCCCTGATATCTGTGAGGATCTTTCCGCTGACTACATTAAGCCTTAAATCAATCCCATTGCAGAAATGTGCATGCCTTTGCTTCACACATTTATGCCTAGTCACAGTTTCCTAAATGCTGCCTTTGCTTTTGAAAATATGTCAGAAGGCTGGCTTGGGAGGTGAAGGTTTGTCTGGATGTCATTCTGTTACAGACAAAGCCAGGAAAATCCTGACTGAGCTCCAGGAAGAGAGAAATTTGCCAAGACACTAGCTGAAGCAGGAGGTTCCAATTTGTTTGGACACTATGTAGTATTTGCACGAGAGCTTCTGAGGGAGCAGGAAAAAGGGGGAAAAGCAAAAGATATTCTAGAATGAGTGAATGTAACGTTTACTCTTCTCTATTTGAACATTTTGGCTCCATTAAGCTGTGAAACACATCCTTTTAAGCAAAGTACTGACTGTGTTGGTGGTGATACACAGTCGTTGGGGTGGTGTCAGGTTCTGGGTATCTTCACAACCTGTTTGCAAAAAGAGAAGGCAGATGCATTTATACCCTGAAACAGGAATGCAACTGACCTGAAGCTGATTGAACTGTGTAGCTATGAATGGATAGTTCAGAAATGGGTAATTAAAACTTGCACTTGGACTTGTTGAACCTCTTGATGTTCACATGAGTCTACTTCTCAAGCTCATCCAGTACCTCTTGGGGCATCCCGTCTCTCAGTCCTGCCATCCAGACCACTCAGCTTAGTGTCATCTGAAAATTTGCTGAGAGTGTGTTTGATCCCACCCTCTATCTCATTGATTAAGATATTAAACAGTACTGGTCCCAATATGGACCCCCGTGGGACACCACTCATCACTAATCTCCATCTGGACATTGAACCATTGACCATCACTCTCTGGATGTAACCATCCAACCAATTCTTCATCCATCCGTCCACCCGTCAAATCCACATCTCTCTAATTTAGAGAGAAGGATGTTCTGGGGAATGTCTCAAAGAAGTCCAGATAGATGACATCCATAGCTCTTCCAGCTGTCTCCTTGACATTTTCATATTTTCTTGGAATCATACTCTGTGATCTAACACATGTAGGTGGTAGAAGTATTTCTAGGAGAGATAAATGTAATATAGTCCCAAGAAAGTTATATTTTATTTATTCTGGACCCTCTGAACACTAAACTCCTGCTGTGAAGAGCTTTCAAAGCAAGAAGTATGGCTAACTGTATCTGGTGAGTCCTGTTTGTAATGGATGTGTTGCTTTGGTGGTGTAGTAAGAGAGGAAGGTATGAGGAGGGTGGGTTGACCAGGTCAGCTGTATCACAGAATCACAATGTCACAGAATATTAGGGATTGGAAGTGACCCCAAAAGATCATTCAGTCCAATCCCCCTGCCAGAGCAGGAACACCCAGATGAGGTTACACAGGAAGGTGTCCAGGCGGGTTTTGAATGTCTCCAGAGTAGGAGACTCCACAACCTCCATGAGCATCCTGTTTCAGTGCTCTGTCACCCTCACTGTGAAGAAGTTTCTTCTCATATTTAAGTGGACTGTCCTGTGTTCCAGTTTGTACCTATTGCCCCTTGTCTTACCATTGATTGTCACCAAGAAGAGCCTGGCTCCATCCTTGTGACACTCAGTCTTTATATATTTATAAACATTAATGAGGTCAGCCCTCAGTATCCTCTTCTCCAAACTAAAGAGACCCAGCTTCTCTCAGCCTTTCTTCATAAGGGAGATGCACCACACCCTTAATACTAACTGTATAACTGGGCATTGATTTAAACTCTGTGTGATCAAATTCAGTTCAAGTAATCAAAAAGGATATAGCCCTCTCACCTATACATGTTTTGCCACAAGGGTTTTAAGTGAGCTGTTACATTACTCAGGAAAATTTTGTGTATTTTGCTTAAAAGCCGTTGAAAAAGCAGATATAATATAACAGACTATGGGGAAAGAACAGAGAGGAGCCTGGGGTGTTGATAAGTCCCTGATGTTCTTGAGCTTGGAATACTGCATCCTCCACTGCACAGAATGGACCAACTAAATTAAGAAAAATATAGGTAAAAAACACAAGGATGAGCAAAGATAGTAAAGGGTAAAGTAAATCAAGATAACAATGGCATTTTTATCTGTGTGGGTAAAACACATGCTATTCTGAAATGTTAAAATGAAATTTAGTCAGACTAATACTGGAATGAAGTACCATTCAGTGTGACGGCTTCAGGCAGAACCCATGTGAAAAAGCTGTAGAGAAGAAAATAAAAATCTGTGGAAAGATGTAATGATTTTAATTTTGTCTGAACTAATCTTATTTCCCTCATAAATGTTCTGAATTTTGACAACTGATTTTTTTTTTTATGAAGCTTAGATTTAGGCTTCATTTTTTCTTAAATAAAATAGAAAAAAATAAAAAGAAAAGGTAAAAGAAGGGAAAAATATGAAAGAAGAAAGGAAAAAGGGGATAAAAAAAAGGAAAGGAGAAATAAGTCACAGACTTTATACAGAAAAAAATCTGTCCTAAAATTTCTTACCAAAAAAAAAGATCTAAATTAACTATAGCAATCCATTAGCCTAATAAAAATAAATAAACATAGCAAGATATTTTTGAGTGCACCAAAAAAGGATGGTTTCTTACAATTACTTCCCTCATTCAGCCAAGTTAACAACCTCAGAATAAATCTGAGTAATACTTTCTTACCTACTTCTCTGGTTGAATTTCTAATCTTCAAAATCCAAATCAAGAAGAAAATATAAAATAAATTGTAGAACACATACATAAGAGTACAGTAGCTGCTCTGAGCACTGGAGAACCTGTAATTCCTGAGCTTCAGTGTACTGTGGAACAAGAATGGCTATGAGGAACAGATTTTGTCGAATATGCAGGAACAAAAAAAAATGATGCTCATGCAAAAAAAAGAAATTAAACAAAATAAAAAATACATATTAAAAAATCCTTAATCAACCTAGCACTGATTTTCAAACCTAGTCTCATTATTTTAATTCTTACACACACCACGTTGAAAGTTTCAGTGTTACATATACCAATAATTAGACACTGGATGCCAAAAATTCTTTTTTTTTTTTTTTTTTCTTCTTTCGATTTCATGTCACTTGTGTCTGATTCCTTATGTGTTTAGTGAAAGTAATTCATATTAGGCATTTTAGCTTTGGCCATGTCTGTGTGTATGTTTTTCTTCAAATGGCCACTTAACTTGAATGTAGCCCTGACCTCTTTATGTAATTTTAGTGTTTCATTTATCTAACCTCAATGAATCTTTCACTAAAAGGGACAGGACTTGCAGAAATATCAGATTTTATGAACTCCAGATAGAATGCACACAGTCTACCTTACAACAAACTGTCATTTTCATGAGGATTAGGAACAGAGCTTGAAGTTAAGAATTTCATGACCTTTGGTAATATTCTTCAGTAATTTTTCTCAATGAAAGTGATATATTGGAGATATTTTGTGTACCGTATGTTCATTTTTGAAGACTTTAAGACAACTTTAAGAGTCTACATACAGAAATCTATTGATGCAAAGCAGTTAAGTGTTATGGCTGATCACCTGGTATTTTCTAATATTACATAATCTCCTGGAAATATTATTTTTGCATTACTTTTACTGAATCTTCAAAACATCATGTCACCAGTCTTGACAACTATTGATGAAGTCTTTGGGAAAGGGCTATCTCCAGCATCTGGTGCTATGAAGCCCTGGCTCTGTCCAGTGTGTCGCTATGCTACTGAAATAATGTATTTTAAAAAAGCTACATTTCTGTAAATGTTGTGTATCTGGAAGTATGTACAACAATCAATTAAAAGTGGCATTCAGAATGCTCACTCTTTGTCTTAGCAGAAAAAGTGTCATCCACTCTAAACCACCCAACACCTTGTGGTGTGTGTTCTGAAAGATGTAGATATAAGAAATTATATGAATCTCATTAAAGCCAGGGCCAAGTGTAAAGCAGAAGGGCTGACAAATGCCGTGTCTGCACCATGTTTCTTGGTGCAGAACACTCTTGTTTCAACTGTGCTGCTTCTTGCCCAGTATTTTCTGTTTCTGTGTGAGATGATGTTATGTTCTGTACACTCTGTTCAAGCCAGCCAGTTGCTTGTAATCAAAAGGAGTTCTTTTAGCTCCAAAGATAGAGGTGTATACTTTAGGCCTTACCATGTGGATTCATGAGAAAATGGTGTGTGGGAAAAAATAAATCAGAAGCTAGGGGAAGAGGGAGCAAGAAGCTCAAGTCTTAAGACTTAAAAATTGAGTAGGAACAAGGAAAAATGGGAGCATAAAATAGAAACAAAATTATGCCTGGTGCATAAGTATGGAGAGAAGGTCTAAATGAATAAATGAGTAGGAAATTGAACTTGTCTAAAAAGACTGAATGATGTCATACAGTGATAAGAATGTAAAATGTCTTAAAAATGAGAATAAACTGGAGATTACTCAGACAAGTAAGCAAAAGGCTGATGCAGGGATCCAGGTCAGGAAGTGGTGATGAGATCTGAGCAGAGAGGAGATGAATCTCAGACCATTCAGCCAAACCACCAATACTTCTCAGAGACTGAGTTTAATTTGGAATAAGCTCCAAACCTCAGGTTCCAAAAATAAGATTTAGCAACTCTAAACCAGAAAGGATTTATTTTATTCACTACCTCAAATGTGGAAGCCAGACTGGGGATATGTTGAAGGAGAGCTGGGCAGTAGAAAAACAGAATAATTTGGTAGAAACTGCGAGTAGATAGGGTCAAAATGAGAAACCTCTTTGGGAAACCAAGCAGTAACAGGCCACTAAATTATGAATGGAGAGAGAGGGGCAAATGTTATGTTAAAGAAACTGAACTTCCTGTGCTTTTAAGTTGTGGTCATAGCAAAATCTGGACTTACTAAATGGGTTGCATTTGCCTTGTAGGGTTCCATGACATAAATAAAATGACACGTGTAACATGCCACTCTGAAATGTGAAATTATTGTAGAATGAGAATTTGAACAATGAGAAACAGCTTCCACTTCCACTTGAAATTTCCTGTGTAAAAAAGACCTCAAAATTTGTTTTAGTTTTGTCTTCTTTAACAGTTACACATAAATAGGCCAAACAGCCATAATCAAAGTTTCTTGTTTCATAAACTTCAGCAGCTTCACATATGCAAAATTTGTGAAGGAGGGTGAAGGAAGAATTATACATTAAGATTTTTATTTACAGAAATACCAATATCATCACTTAAAGGACCAAAAGAATTTTCCCCTGATGACATCAAAGAAGCAGATCTTCAAAGAGAAAGAGTATTCCTACATGTAGTAAAATGAAGGAAATGCCAATTCTTAGCTTGTAGAGCCTGGTACAGTTCAGCAGAGCTATGCTAATTCGAAATAGTGGGAAAATGGCCGTTAACTTCTGCCTCCCTTTGCATCTTTCACTCCTGTAAGAATTACAGAAAAGTACACTACTGTTGAAAAATACATAAACCCCTACTGAAGTATGCATTTTATGACATTTAACTAAGCTTATGGAAGTCCCACCTTGTAATACAATAAAAACTATTGCTTGTTCTGCATTTACCATCCATAAATCTCAAACCACCTTTCTGGAGGGTAGTATCATTGCCTTTTGACAGATGGTGAGAATAAGGAGTAATAAAGAAAGTTACCCAATATCACCCCCTAGAAAACCCTAGTTTTCATTGATTTTTACAATCAGAAAATACAGGGGAAAGGCTGCACAGGTACTCTGAAGCCTTTCCCACTGCGGAATTATTTAGCTGATTTCTACAAATTTGTGGTGGAAATGTGTAATAGGGTGATATGTGGAAGTTTGCCTCTGCTTCTCTATGCAGACTAGACCCATCCTATTAGTCTGGATTTCAGTCACTTTCACAGAAAAAAAAAAAAAAAAAAAGTTTAACAGGGGCTACTGAAGGAGGAGGAAGGGGAAGATTAGATGCATGAATCCTAAAACGTATTGACCTGCTTTATATAATTTTTCACTCTTAAATCTGAGTTTGGGGTTTCTTGTTGCAACCGGTTTGTGGCAAGAGCACAGCAACCCGTGTTTATCAGCACTGTTAAGAAGCACAGTAATAAGTCACTACGGAAATATTTATTACCTACTGGTAACCACTGGTAATTGCTGAAAAAACAACCTGAAAGACATGTCTATGCTCTTGCTGGAACAGCTCACCATGATGTAATTCCCTAAGCACCTCCACGAGGAGACAATAGTAAAAACTTATGAATGTGTTCTCTCTCTTAGCATTCTCTCCTTCGCTTTCTAATATAGCTGAAAAAAAATAGCCGTATGCACCCATAAATTCTCTACAAAACAAAATCAGTTGTTTCAAGTGGACACAGCAATGCAGAAGGACATTTCAGAAAGTCCTGTAATCTGTAAATTTACTGTAAATGGACCTAATTCTGCAACCACTGTGGCTGTCAAACTGATAGAAAAGCTTCTGATGGGATAATGCTAAGCCCCTGATTTGGGTAATATTCACCCAATATTTGGGAAAGCTCTCAACAACTTAATACATCTTTTGCAGCAGTAAAGCACTAAACTTCGGTTGAGGTTTTGTGAGATGCTGTGACCCGGTGCTGCAGGTGAGCACTACCAAAAGGGAAGCACCACTGCCTCCTGTTCACAGCTTCTCCCTCCCACCTCATTCGGGAGAGGGGCAGCAATGGCACCTCCTGGTTTCAGTATTAACAACTCATCAGATTGGCCAAGATTTGGGTAAAATCACAGCTCCAGAAACTGGTCTGTTGTCTTGCATAGGCGACCTGTTGTCTTAACAGAAGGGCAAGAAGGCTTTGATTACCCACCCTACTCCCATCTCCACTCTCCACACTGCACACTTAGCAATTCCCAACTCATCTGGCTAGTTTCAAACCCATATTTACACCAACTGGTTAGTTTTGTTCTATTAGCTCGCAGACCATTCAAACCATCTGTTTTTCCTACACTATGTCCTAGACCCCTGACCCCAGTGATCTCTATATTTGAAATTCATCCAGGTCTGAAGCAACTGTTTTTAGAGGTGACAATCCCAATTACCAATTGCTGGTGTGGGCATGTTCCTGGATCATGCAATGTGGTTAAATGATGCCTGTGCATCTTTTCCCCTCCACCACCTCCTCCACCACACATTTGAGTCAGGGCTACACAATCCCTGCAATACACGATCCAGTGTTAGTGAATATTCACATTTTCTTAACCACAAAAAAGGATCTTGAGTTCTATAATAATGCAGTTTGCTTCTTCTGCACCCTGTAACTACAAAATTGTGATTTTTTTTTTTCCAGGAGCAGTTTCCTGATACAGAATGCTTTGGTTTGATTTCTAGCGATTCTTGCTAAAATTCTTATTTGTTACCATCTCTAGGCCTTCACCCAAAAGCCTGTGAAAATAAATTTCTCTGTCTGGGCATCCAGAATAATAAATACTTCCTCATTTAAAAACAATAAGTTTGCATAAAGGTAGTTAAATGAAGAGTTTTATTGTGGGGAGACTTCTAAAACATTTTTTCAGAAACTTAAATAATTAAAAGAAGATTAGACTGCTGTTCCCCAAGGCCCAGTCATGGCCCTGAACTTGTCCTACAGCAGCCAAGGTTATGAACACTGTCCTCCCCCGTACACTTGCATCTAACTCACACAACTCATTATCCAGGCTCAAAGAAAAAAAAAAAAAGAGGACAGTTAAATCTCCTGGCCCAAGTCAGAGGCACTGAATTTGTACTAGTGTGTGGGCTGTATGGGATCCTCAGCTGCATCATAGGCAGACAGGGTAGGATGATTTGTTCTGGCAATGTAGCAGTCTGTTCCCTGACATCTCATTTTTACTCACAAATTTCTGCATCCTCCTACCCGCACATTCATTGTTTCTGATCAAAACACATAGATTTGCTGGACATGAATGCACTCATTCAGTATGTAATCTGCAATTCTGGTACTGCTAGAGGGACCATGATCTAACGCATACACAGAGTAACTTGCAGAGAGGTAGCAGAGAGATGTGTCGTGGAGGCATCTCCACCACTGCTTTCAGGGACCGAACACGGAGCCTAGAAGGTTATTACCACCCCCTCAGAGGTTGTGTAATTTCTGTAATCTTTTCTGCCCATCCCCAACAAAGAAGAGCAGGCTTCTTTTGCCAGAATGGAGGTATCAATGAAATTCCTAGACTGACAACTGCTCCAGGTGAGGTACATCATTCCACAGCCGACTCACTGGGCCTCTTGTAGTTGCCACCTCATTTCCTCATCTTCCCATTACAGCCACAGTTCTGCCACCAGTCTGCTGTCAGAGCATCAGTCCCCCCTGCAATACCAGTAGTCCAGTGGGGCAATTCTTACAATTTCTTGAGATTTTTTAGATAGAAATCAGAGGCATCCTAAAGGGAAATACTGACTGAATATTGATTTTTTTGAACAAGGCACTTGAATCATTTAGTTTGTTGAGATGCAGGCTGTTATCTGAATCATTTGATTAAAGGGAAGATTTAGATCCAATTTCTAAAAATGTTCTGGTTTGGTTTTGTCTGGAGTTTGTTTATTTGTTTGTTTTCTTTCTTTTTTATTCTGCCTATATTTTCCTGAAGCATTTTTTACATCCTGTAACTCAGGTAAATCTCAATATAATTATATGTGAAGGAAAAACCCTTTTCTAGCCCAGAAGCTTTCTTCTGCTGAAAATCAAAGTTGTTGGTTTTTTTTTCCAAAAAGAAAAAAGTGAGAATATTTCCATACAAGGTCACAGTTACCTAAATAAATCACAGCCAGCTTCACACTCCAGACTCTATTTATATTTTGAGCCAGGGAACATCTGTTTAATAGTGGGTGGTCATGTAACAGTTTCATAGACAACAGAACCATCCTAACACCCTTGGAGATGTCAGAAAGTGGCTTATCCTGAAGTCAGTGAGTTGTAGAGGTGTAAATGGGAGAAGAATCAGCCCTACCATTCTGGAAGGTTCTCTTCTCTGAAGTCAAATAAAACTACATGCCAAGACCTACGTGGAAAAAGATTTCCCAGGAAAAATCTTATTTAAAATATAAAAGTCAGAAGCCCATGGCAGTTCTTCAATAATAGCTTTAATACTTTCTGCATAAATAGATGAGAAAGACTCAAGGAAAATAAATGTCTTCACAAGGCGGCAGAGAGTAGTCTCCCAGTGACTCCCAGTGGTTGGATGATGAGCTCAGAGAATGCCAAAACCTTGTTAGTTTTTACCTATACTTTACACAGGTCAGTCATCTTGTTAAAGAAGTAGCACCGAAATGAAAACTGTATAATTTTCTATGTAGAGCTAAACAGTATTACTGTCCCCGGTCTGTTGTCCACAGGCTGTCAATTGTGGACCCATCCAACTTCACTGACTATTGAGGGACTCTTAGGCAAGTATACCTCTCTTTGGACTAAGGTCAGTCTTTTGTGCACACACCCTGACCCTTTCCACAGTGCCCAAGGAATCAAGAATGTTGTTCTGAGCACCCAGTATGCTAAGTGAGATGCCATAAGAAATGGGAGAAGAGGTTATTGTTGAATGCCTCCTCCTGTCTATTTGAGGTGCCTCTTTTATATGTCAGATCACGTATCTTCTTTCATTTAGATTCTTTCTCTGAAATTGTATGTCTACTAATTTCATTTCAGGAGGTCAGAGAAGGCATGGGGAGGGCAGAAATGATGCCTGTAAGAGGGATGCCTTTTACTCTAAAATATTTCTTTTGAAACCTTCTTCTGGAATATAAATATTCTGATCCTTGGTCTGGTCTTTTCTCTTCCTGAAGGGATCAAATCCAGCTCTGCCTCCTGTCAAAGACTGTCTGTGTATTTTTCATTGAACTGCCTTTGAATAAGCAGTCTATGGTAAGTATAAAAAGAGACATTTTCCATCTCTGTTGCCTCAGGTGAATGTCTCAGCTACCACGCTAAACAGTCTAACTCTCCCATGCTAAATCTGACCCAGGAAATCCTTTCCTATCTTATGAAAAGTGAAGGCATTGAAAGCATCTAATTACAGAAAGTCAGTCAGTATTATCTGGACAGTAGTACGTTAGAATACATTTGATTGGTTTTGAAAATTAGAAGTTCATTTTGTACGAAGTTACTCCATCAGCAGTCTAACAAAATCCTTCTAGATAGAAGGTGAACCCCGTGCTTTCAAAGGATATCAAAAATTTAGGCATTAAAAGGACAATAAACTTTTCAGTGTTGTGAGACCTGAGACACTCTGCCACTGCCAGACGCAGAATTTAAGACTTTTGATGAACTTTAAATTTGGATTTTTTCTAACTTTAGGCATAGGCAATCCCTTATGTGAATTTTAAGGCTCATTAATCCCTAAGTCATTCTTCATTTATTTTGTGGCTCTAAGAAACTTCATGGAGTGAGAAGAGCATGCCAACAATCTAGCTTCTTAAACTGGGAGAGCAATGAAAACTACATTCTTGTGAAACTCCAATTGTGCTGAAAAAATTCTAGGACATGCAGGAAAAGGAACTTCACTATAAAAAGAAAAAATATTTGCCCATTTTTATGTTTCCTTTGCTGTTTCAGTTACCTGGATATGAATGGGCCTTATTGAAAAATTAATAACAAGAGCTTACATGGGAAATATCCATAGGATTTTGTATATAAACCATTCTTGTCTAAAGGGCCTGATAAAACAGCTGGTAGATATTAAGGACCAGCATTCCCTATACACAATAAATAAGTACTATAGTATCCTACATTGGTATCCTAGAATACTGTAGTGGTATTGTTTTGGGCTGCATGACTATAACCTCCATTCTTATAAAACACCATAACTACACAGGTTGTTGCTGATTTAAACTCTTTGAGGATCAGACATGCAGAGTGGGGGATTTACCTTAGTTAACTTGAATCTGAAATGCCATGATAATCAATAGGAACGGGATGTGATCCACTTGACCTCTTCAGGTACCTATGTAGGCTCAGACTAGCTGCCTTCTAGCAGTGCCTGTTTCTCACCATTGACCACAGAGGTGTCCCAGGGTGACCAGCTCAGATGCAAACATCTACGCCATGGTGTCTTCCATTGTTAGTGGAAAAAACTGAAGTAGAGATTCACTGAGGGAATTGTATCATTTCTGGGTAGAAGTCCAGCAAAAGGTGGGTAAACATTATTTAAGTTCTCTTTAAACCTCGAAGTAGACAGCCGGTGCACACATGAGCTCACACATGGGAGCTCTGTACTCAAGATCATTTCAGAAATATACAAGTAGCCCTTCTCTCCTATCTGCATAGGAGTTTAACGTGTACTATTACAAACCATTGTTGTGATAACAGGGATTCTCTCACCATCTGTTGTAGCCAAATTTCAGTAACCTGGGAGAGGCAGTATGACAAAATCACCCCTGACATATACTGGTTACAGCAGGGCTGATTTTGGCCCTGTGTATGTCAGACAGAAGTTTATAATAAGTTTATAATAAGGATTCCTTGTTCACTTCTCTGATAATCTGCTTCAACCATTCTCTGAAGTAACTACTAACGGCAGATTCACTCCCACCATTCAGCTTCTCTTTTTCTTTTAAACTGAACCAGACCTGACAGACAACGTAAAACCCTCAAAGCAACTCTAATCCATTTCCAAAAGATGCCTCAGACTGTACGGTAGCCTGGGATTCTGTTTTGAATAAACCCATGCTCAAGCTCTTTGCAACTGAGTATTTCTAACGTTAAGTGCCTGCAAGGAGGAGGAGGGGAAAGAGGCTCATTAATAATCATGATGGTTTCAGTATTGCATAACTCAGTCAATTTGATCATCCATTGCACTTTATCAGCTTTGTTTGTGTCTGTACAGTTCCCATTTTGGGGAGTTTTAGTTCCTGGGAGCTTTCATGCTATCCCCACTTCTCGCACTGTAAAACGGCGGCCTGCTGTTTTAATCACGCCTCTCTTTTTGCAATGTTGTTTGCGCCCTGGTACAACCCATCTGCCTTGAATCTAGTGCTCCACTGGGGCTGCACACATCTGCCAGCCAGACTACCTTCGTACACAATTACTCAATCCACCGTAAGGCTCTTTAATAGGAAACAAGTGTGACAACGGCAAGCCCTTTTTTCTCTCTCTCTCCCTCTCTCTTTCCCTCACTCCCCCTCTTTCTTTTTTTTTTTTTCTTTAAACCACATAGTCAAACCGCCCTAATAGAGATGAAGCTTGATAGATCCACCCAGGTGTAGGTGAAATGGTAGAGCCTCAAGCGTAATAGATGCTGTGCTCTTGTGCTGAAGTTCAGTACAGTGTCCTGAAGGGTTGTCTAGCAGCAGTGAGATGGGTTGTTCTTTGCACAGTTAAAAAGTCAATGAGCTTCCTCGAGCTTACATGTATGACTAATTTAGAAAGAAACCTGGATCTAGGTGAGCGCTGCAGAGCTGTCTCTTCTTTTCAGTGCACGGACAAAGCGCAGCACGCAGTAAGTGGAATATTTGCGTTTACTTATTTTACTTGGGAATTAATTAACTGTGTTTACTTTTGAGGGAATCCTCTAAAGGCTGGTGCAGAAATGAAGCAGAATAATGTTTGCATGCAGATCCCTTGTGTGTTTCTTCCTGTTTCATTTTAGTCTGTGTCCTTGTCCTGCCACTTCAGCCTGATTGCTCAGACGATACAGCTGGTCTGCAGCAGCATTCTTATCTAAAACTGAGCTATATAATGATATCAGTAGCACATAGGTTCATTTGTCTATTAAGATATGTGTCTGTGCAATATCTATTTACTGAGCAGAAGTAGGGTTTAATAATTTCTATTATAAAATGCATGAATGAAAATCCTTAAGTGAAGAAAGTCAAATACTGTGAACCACTTTCTTTTGGCAGGGGGTTGAATGGGGGGGTTATGGGGGAAGTGAGGGAGAGGAGGGAAAGGGGGAAGTAAGAATTAGAAATGTTAGACATTAAAAAATGAAAGTAATTTAACCTGAAAAAGCAAGCTGCATTATTTTTTTACCAAACAATTTATTCAAACTTACTGAGAATGTTGCCAAACTATGAACTAACAAACTGTATCATCTACAATGATAGTGAAGCTTGAAACAAAAAAACAAGGTTGATTGTCTAAAATGCAAGAGGCATATTAAAACCAGATGTATAGAATCTCAACTTTGACTCCTCAGTCTTTCATGCTCAGTTTAAAGCAGCCTTAAAATTGCCTTTACTTTGCATTTACAACTTTGTATTCACTGTTAAACTGTTCTTGAACTTGAAGGCAAGATTTGATCTTAGCACACATATTCTTTAAGCCTCCCACCAGAGTTTTACTTTGCTATTGGGAGTCTGTTTACTACTGTACTGTATAGCCTGAAGCACATTAACAAGCTTGCTGTGATGGACTTTCAGGTGGAATGTCAGCCAATGTAAAATAATGTGTCCATTGTATATACAAAATGTTCTGTCTGAGAAGTAAACACATGCAGTATAAAAAGGATCCACCAGCGTCTCAAGTAGATGATGACACAGTGTAAGAATGCATATCATAAGTACGTCTGAATTTATTTTCTGGAGAATCCAATGAGATGACACTTCTCACTTTAGGCTTAATTTATTCTGAACTATTACCCAGGTTGGTGGCTGTTGTCAACACTGGGAGTGCAACAAATGAGCCTGCACTGTTATACCTATAAAATGCTGCTTTCAGTAGCCTTCCCTTCTGCAGAAGAATTATTTTCTTTGCTTTTGGACAGACAAGTATATATGGGGCTTTTAATTAGCCATGGCTTTATCCTGTTACAGTTATCCTTTGTGCATGATAGCCATTAGTCTAACTGCTGCTCAAAAGCATCCAGTCTGTTAACAGTAAGCTTCTAAGTGTGGCAATTTAAAAGGGATGAAGTTGGAAGTTTAGGAAGGTAAAACAACCATCTCAGAAGAAATATTTAGACCTGTAGTTTCTGGCATCACACAGCGGTCAACGTCCACCCCCTACAGGGAGAGACTCTAATTTCATTGTGCCTCCCCTAGTGCAAGAACACTGTAGTAGTTCAGTTCATACACTCCAGTAATGTAGCTCCAACAACTGCCCCTAAATGGTGAGGTCAGGCTGTGATTAACAGAAAGTAATTTACAATGAACTGGATCACTAATAGGCAGCATAACTAATAAGTAGTAATAGGCATTTTCTCTCTCTCAAATTTAACCCAGTGGAAAATGGCTTTTAGATTTTAAAAACCATAACCAGCAGTGCTTTTCTTTCATAGCTGCAAAGTGCTTAAGTGTAAATTCACAGGAAATTACTGCTTGCTTTATGTCAGTACATATGTATCTTGAACAGAGCTTTGCAACAATCCATACATAATAATAGTATGTAAAAAAGGTCCTAGACGTTGCAGTATAGCTATGAGGTTAAGGTACAACAAATACAAGTGATGTATTAGAGTTATGAGGCCCATTCTCCCTAACATACTGACATCAAGTACTCTGCCAGTAACTAAATCAAAACAAATTATTCTGTTTTTTCCAGTCCAACAAATTTTGAGTGGTACTTTATCCTTTGTTTTCAATGCAACTCATTGCTCTGCAAAGCCTTTAGGGATAGGAACAAAAAAGGATGAAGATGCTTTCAACTGATAAGTTTATATTTACATAAACAAGCCTGAAAAAAATATCCCAGTTTGCTAGACAGTTTAATTCAAGAAAGCAAAAAAATGTCATGTGTTTTTACCATACATACTGTGCAATTATTAGGTTTTAATGTGTTGGTTTTTGGTTTGCTTTTTTTAATTGAAACATTATGCATTTGAAAGTTACAGTATCATCTTCTATTTTGTGTTACATTTTTGCAACAGAACAACTTTTATATATTTTTATAAGCATCATGTTTCTTCCCATTTCTTTATTATGCTTTCTAGTTTTGAGTATATGCAGTGTAACCACTTGATGTATTCTTCTCTCTTTCACCAGCTTTCTGATATACACATACACATATACATATACTTACAAGAAATAGTATGACCTATGCTTTCTCCCCACTTTGAAACAGAGCTTTGGATCCTCAAGGCCTCTTCTGTTGGCTTCAGTGCCTAAAATAATTTGAACATGAAAAATATGTCATTTCAATATCATAGAACCTACTCCTGACCTCAGTGAGAACTCGTGAGTGTCACAGAGTTCTGGGTTTACGCATAAACTTCATTGTTATTACATTTACCCAAAAAAGAGAAAGTAGCAATTTGTTGAGCAACAACGTTTCTTTCTGATATCAACCCTAGGAGATTCGGTTTAGGCACAGGCATTTGAGATTTTCAGTTTTATTAGTTCCATATTCAACCAACAGCCCAGTGGCAAATTGTCAGTTATGCATAAGATTTATAATGGAAACACAATGTCTAACGCTTCAATATTCTATAGTAAAAAAGAATTGTTAATTAATCAGTAGTCATTTTGAAAATATTTTCTTAATAGACATAATTTGACTATTTTGTTTACTAACAAAACTTCACTAAGACATAAATATTAAGCAAGTCTTTGTTCTTTCTATAACTAACATTTCTACAGAAGGCTTTAATTTTGCTCACATTTGCTAGTGTAGTGGAAGCTATAGGTATTGTATGACACAGTGAATCCTGTATTATCTTCTTTGATGCTATTACTCATGGCTGCTAAAGATTTAATGAGTCTTAAACTGAAAAAGATGTAGAAAAAGTGCTTATAGGCATAACAATGTGTTACTGATGAGCATCAAAAGATTACCAGGACATTAGCTAGGGTTACAGGAAAACCTCAAATAATGTATATTCCACAAATCCAAAATATTTTCCGTAAGCAATTACTGAAGAAAGCTTCTCTTCATCTGTATTATTATTCTTCATAAAAAGCAGCAGTTATAAGCTAGTTCAGATCTTTGTTCTGCTAAGGTCAATGTACTGCAAGTCTATTTAGAAAGCATGCCAGTGCTGTTTACACTAAAATCACACTGATTATTTACATCAATACATTGCAGATTTGTGAATTTTGCTTTCCTAAGTCTTGGCTACTTTTATCAATATAGGTAGAAATTAACATAATTTGGTTTTAATTCCTTTTGTGTTAAGGAACTATCAATGCTGATTTGATGCATGAGCTGTTATTTAAGAGGACATTTTAGGTACTGTCATGGAAACTAAACCTTTGATCTAGAAAGCTTATGTCCGTTGATAATTAAGTTTTGGTAATTAATGTCTGACACATACTTTTTAAATAATGTTTAATACCAAGTAGGACAGATTTAAAGATAGACCAATATTTTAGGAATTTGGATACAAGAAAAAAGATTTACTGTTGCTGTCTATATTAAAAATAAATCACCTCAAGAAAAAAAAAAATGTTTTTCAAAATTTCTGGTGTGTTCAGACAGTGATTACATTTTCTCTCTTGGTTCTCTCTTGGTACTCTGTATCAGAACGAAAGTCTTAGAATACCAGAAATCTGTTCTTATTGCTTATTTAGCTCAGTGGTATCACAGCAAAGAGGTGTTGATTTGTTGATTGCTGATAGTTTCATTCTTAATATTTGTACTTGCGGATGGTCACATAAAGTGCTTGTATCAAATAATGCTGTCATTCTGATATATCATTCCAGTACCAGTTTATCAAGCAATTTTTCTCATAATTACTAGTAGGTTGGCCTTCCATAGAGGTAAGCAGCTTGGATGATGATGGCAATAGATACAAATATTCAGGAATAATGGAAATAAAATTTCAGGAAGAAATTGAAAATTATGCTTTTTTAGAGCCAAGCTGTGTATTGCCCTCTTCTTCCTATGAGGGATTGGAGTGCAAATGTTATTAAAACAAAGAGCAAAGGAGTGCATTCTGAGAGCAACGTGCCTCTGTCCTTGTTCTAAAAATGTGAGTTCACTTGAAATGATTAATGGAAAAGGCTTTCTGGGTTTTTTTTACTGCTATTTTTTAAAGGGTGGTAAAGATATATGGACCCCATGATATGCACAAATCCCATGCACAATGACTATGCGTTTGATTCAGTGCAAAACCTCAGAAAACAGTGGTAAGGAAACCATGAATCAGAATAATTTATTTTTCATTATTTTTTTTTCCTTTAAATTTAAGAGTGAGAAAAAGATTCAACTAGGCTAAACCATAGGATTGTTTCATGTTTTTTTTCGAAATCTTATTTTTGATTTACGATATTGAATTCAACTCAGGTGTTAACTCATTTGCTTGCTTGGAATTAACAGCTGGGGTCCTTTTTATTTTGAACTGGTTTAAAGTAACACCAGCTACTAGGTTTCTTTTTATTCTGGTAACTTTGAGGTTAAAAACCTGTAAAATTGGGACAAATTGGCCAACAATACTGTATTCAGGAAGGGTTGAGGTCAAAAATGTGTTTGCTAAATTTCCAGAAGGTTGTGCTGCACTTTAAAAGATCCATGAATGTAAACCAGTCTTTGAAATATCAGCACAGCAAATTCACATGACGCACATCACAGATGTGTGTCATACCTGTGTAATAACATTAGCATTACCCTCAAAACTTACATTGGAGAAAATGGAAGAAACATTCATTGTACAAAGTAATATTATTTCTACTGAAATATTTTTACCTCAGTAGGTTTTCTCACAGTACAAATAGACTCTTTCATCTTGAGAACTGATAAGTGGTAATGTTTTAGTAATGTTGGTTTTTAAACGATAGGCCTTGAGCACCCACACAAAGATATGTTTTCTTTTAAATGCTGTGGCAGTATGAGGAAAAAAAACTATTTTTCTAAATCAAGTTTTGTAAAATTCCTAAAGAACTAGTTTAGTAAGTCCAAATATATACCTGTTCCAAAGATAGTGCCTGGCATGTCTACTGTCCTAGTCAAGATGTTAAAGAGAATAGAAGTATCCCTATAGGGGCACAAAAGTTACACACAAATATGTCACCAATAAGATCACCTCCATCTGATGTAGAATATTCCAACATCTAAAATGTCTCCTAGTCCATCCTGACCTATCTCATAATGGAGCATTCACCTCCTGATCCTGGGCATCATGCTTTAAAAATACCACTTAAGTAGCTGAAACACAGTCTTCAAAATATTTCATTTGTATCAAGATGAAAACAAAACAAAGTAATGATGTTGTTTAAGGGTGATAGAGATGCCATATGAAGCCTCTAAGCCAAATAATATGCAGAATGGGTGTGAACAGGACCTGAAGACTGGTTTTCAGAGCGTTTATGCTCTGTAGGGCAAAGGCCATTTCTGTTTGCCTCTATCAACACGACAAAGAGACTCATCCCTGAGAGATCTTCTATTGGCTAATGCACAGCTGAAAAGTGAAACAGTACTAAGGTCTTGGTTTAAAACAAAGATAGGATAGGATAGGATAGGATAGGATAGGATAGGATAGGATAGGATAGGATAGGATAGGATAGGATAGGATAGGATAGGATAGGATAGGTAAGATAGAACAGAATTTACAGGAATTTGTCTACTTGAAAGATAATCACGCTTCTACCCTTATTAGTGGGAAAAAACCCTCTCTTTATTTGTTAGAGGAGGCGTGTATTTCTGTTTGAAGAAGCAGAGATTTGAGAAGTCTGTGCAGATGACCGGCACTGCAGAGAACAATTCTGCCAGGGCTCCTTACACATGCAGAAAGACATGGCATGCTAGTAAAGCTTGATGGTCCATGGATCAGTGCTTCCATGTCTTCGCAGGCCAAATTTCCACAAGCTGATGAGTGTATGTATGAGGTGACAGGGATATACGAAGCAAAGCCCTGTTTGTTATTTCATGGAACTAGTTGTGGTTCCACAGTTCATCCATTTATTCTGTTACAAGAAGCTCCAGCCAAGTGACCTTACTTGGCAGCCATTTTAGCAGACTGAGAAAAAAGATTTAGTGACATGTCAAGTGAGCTAGTCTGTTATCACTGCAATGGCTCCCTTCACACCAGGTTTAAGTCACATTAACAGGGTACTGTGGGAAAGCAGATGCAGCTGATGCCCATGCTGTATTGGATCTGTGAAAAAGCAGATAACTACTGTCTCCAGAGAGAATATCCTGCCAAAACCAGGCTGACTTCCATAGCACTTGGATTTAGCACAGGGTTTTGATTTAGCACCTTTACAAAGAGTTAAATGTACATATACTTGCATTCACAAAAGAATACGTCAATCACACTTCACATTATTAGATTTAAGATCTTGTAGGCTACAAATTTACTTACTGTTAGCATTTACCAGTATTTTCATGACCAATCACAAATTTGATGAGGGATGACAACACACATTTGCAGCAATTAATACAGTCTCACAGAAAGCACAGTTTTATGAACCTGATAATCTCAAGTGGTTTGAATTTGTTTGAGTTTAAAAATGCCAGTGGCTACTTGTCAAACTTCATTCGTAAATCAAAATTGTTTTTAAGTTCTACACCTGCAAAACAAGTGTTCAAAACTTGTAAACTTCTTTATGGATATATTTTTTTGGCTTTCAGATGTGGTGGAAAGATTCCAAAACAATATTTTATGGCTGAATTATAAACACTTGAAAAATGGAGTTTGTAACGAAAATGCTGACACAGCTTTAATTATTGCAGCATGAATGATTTTATTATGCACTATCCACAGTGTCTATACATACCAAGTACATGCTCTAGAGTTCTAATATTTCATTTAAGAAAAAAGCAATTACTTAGCAGATGTAGAGAGCTAAGGATAAATAGACTAAACCAATACCTTTATGCTGTTTGAAAACCTATATGGAATGTTATTACCACATAAAAGGGCTTATACTTTAGAAGACTCAAAGGTACAGAGAACCAGCTAAAGCAATAAACTGCTCTGGTGTACTTAATTAAAAAGCTTCAAGTTACTGAAATCAATTGAAAAACAGAAGGTTTGATTCTTTAAGGTAATTTTGTCCTCTTCTGTTAAGTGCTTATCAAGTGTTAAAGAATTAAAATGCCGTCCCAGCAGTTAAAATAGAGAATAATTTGCTTTTCTTCTATTGAAGGCAATTCTTTATGCTGTCAGCCTAGACACATGTAATAAAATGGGCAATGTGGATGTAATTGGGTGACATGGTTGGCTTTAATTTACCTTTAATTAACCGAAATTATAGAAGAAGCTGGGAAATCAGTATTGAGACGTTTCTGAAAATCATTTTTTAATGTCAATCTCTTTACATAGATCTGGAAATCTTTACAAGGAAAAGCAGAGAGCATTGCTAAAGTATATTTCCAGTTTATAAGCACAGAATTTCAGAGTAAGTTTTTACTCAGTCACATGAAACACCAAACTCGAGACTGGCTTTTTTAGTGAAATAAGAAAGGTTATGAAAGATAATTGATTAATCTAAATTATGTTTCTACACTGTTTAATTTTAGAGCTGTTGTATATGATCCATTTTAGAGGTGAGTTGTATTGGTTTGGTTTAGTTTGTTGCTTTTTTTTTTACTTTGTATTTTGCTTTCTAAAATGATGCTACAACTTCTGGAAAATGCCTCTTGTTGGAAAGCCTAGAATTTGCACTTTCCCAACAGGAGAGTGTGGAAAGTATATGGCTGAATGGTGGCTCTTGGGGGTCCCTGTTACTTAAGCCAGCTCTATGTTATCCTTGGCATGGTTTGTGCTGTGAGGTGACATCAGCCAAGAGCAGACAGGGAACTTGGGCCCTGCTCCCAGGACATGTTCTGGAGCCAAATGTCAGGAGGTGGGTGGTTTGGACTCACCAAGACAGATTTGTGCAGTTCTCCATGAATGTCGACCTGGAGAGAGCTGCTGCCCAGTCTCTACACAGCACAGATAAACTGAGTAGAAGAAAGAAATCTGCTTCAACCATAAAAACATAGGATTTATTGCTATATTTACATATTTGCTCTCTATGTTTGTAATTCTCTACTGTTTTACCGTCTATGACATATATGTGGGATTTAGCATTCAGTAACACAGACAACAAAAATGTAAGAACAGGATTTACCACAGGCTCAAAGAGATATGCATGTTGAGATTCTATCTGGTTCCAGTGTGGTTTTATGGCTGGAAAGAAGTGCAGAACTGGTAGATTTTTAATTTCTTGGAGGGAAAAGGAAGAACTTGGTCACAGCTGTTTAACCAAATTCGTGGAATATAGGACTTCATTTGCTCTGAGTTCATTCTTATTTCAAGTTCAATAGTCACAGTAGAAGTAGAACACTCGGTAAAAAAAAACAAAAACAAAAACAAACAAAAAAAAAAATCCAGGTTGTTACAACAGTTAATTACCATTTCTGAAGTACTGATTTTAGTTTTTCTGTCTCCACTTCCAAAAATTCATTTTTTTAATGTTCTTGTCCACAAATTTTGTAGTCCTCACTTTGTCTAAAAAATGTGGGGATTTACAGATCCCTGTACCATACTAATTTCTGGTATATAGAGTCCTCTTTCTACTCATTACAGTGAGGTAAAAACCTCTATTGGATGATTCATTTGTAGGTTGATGATACATTGCCCCCTGGACATAAGTCTTTCCACTGAAAGACCAGTAATATCTAGGGAAGGACCTTGTAGCACTCATTTCCAATCTTGAGGTTCCTTTACTAGATGCTTTTGACATACGTAATAAATCTGGATCTAAATTCAAAAGTTTTATGTTATAAATCGTATTTACCCATCTCTTTGCTCACTCTTTGAGGCCATCTGAAAGCACGGACACCAGAACTGGCAACAATATCCAATGGTAGCTACGCTAAGGAAAACCAAACCAAACAACCAAAAGCAAAGACAAAGACAAAACCAAAAACAAACAAACAAACAAAAAAGGACAACACTGAAGTAATTTAACTTCAGCAACTCATATTTCTTTGCTTAGTTTTGATTGCAGGCTTTCTTTTCTATTTCAAGACAATGAAAGCAGAAATCCTATCAGTTCCACTCGTTTTAGAGGTGTGGCTTGATTGGTTTTCCTGTGACTAACATTCTACATCAGTTCATATAAATTAGAATCAGGCCTTGTATATGGAAAATTTTGGGTCTCAATGAGTTCATATTTCATTTAGTCCTAATCTTTTGTTTTAATTAACTGTATTTTGCCAATGTTACATAATGCAACATAATATTTCAATCAATCTTCAAGCTAGTTTCATGTGTTGATATTATGTTTCTTCTGCATTATATATATTAGGTGAAATCAAATATAGTAAGATCCTGTTTATTTCACATTCAAAATGAATCTCTACCAAACAACTTAGCAATCTACTTTAACTTGTAACAAGGATGCTGAATAAATTTATAAATAATTTCTTCATTATTGTCAGAATGCTGCAATGAAAACTAACAGTGGGGCAAATTTTCAAATCCAGTATGGATTTTACACACACCGTAAAATAGAAGAGGGGGAAGAACATGGTGAATTTAAGGAAGCAATATGACCTTAACACAGAAAAGAAATTTCCTGCTTTTCAGACAGGTACATTTAACAGTTGTTACTGTTTGACTGTGGTCATGCATTTAAAGAAAAAAAATATGGGCACAGAAAAATAAGTACAGCTTACTTCAGTATACTTAAAAATAAATAAAATTTAAATAGTGTGGCAGTCTAATATTTCATTTCCCAATGGCTATAGTGAATGTAGGAGCAGCTCAGAAACAATGAATTCAGTCTTCCATTCTCAGCTGCTCTGGTGAAAATCTAGAGATATTTCTTTCCTGCAGAGGTTAACTCCAGAGGACAACAGTGTCATCCAACCCTGGCAAGTGTACACACAAAAAGTAAGCCAAACCTGAAAACAGTGAAGACAGACAGAAAAGGAGCCATTTAGTTACATCATTCATAAAATTAAATATGATACAAATCAATATAATTATGTATTGCTCTCAATTCATGTTTTATTAGGTTAGGAGCCCTTGGAGGGAGCCTAAACTATATGTCTTATGTTTAGTTTGATGGGATTTTTTTACCCTGCTTGTTTTATGGTGTCATGGGCTAGATCCTCAGCTGGCATAAATAAGGGTTGCTATTACATTCAGTAGGACTGGGAGCATTTACACAGTGGAGGATCGGGAACCCCAGCTGGATTTGTTGGCTGACTAACCAGGCTCTTGGATAAATTTGTTTTGTTGTTGTGGTTGGTTTTCTTTGTTTGTTTGTTAACATCTGAAAGCATTTAGGATTTAATCTCACTGCATTTCTTTGCAGGCTGTAAAAAAATGTACATCACCATACAATTGCCATGATGGAAAAGGGAAAACTAACAACTTTCTCAGTCTTTGTAAAACATGAAAAACGGAGCAGGAAAAAAAATCTCTCACATTCTATAGCAGTGCAAATGTGTTCTGTAGTGCCGCCTTGATATCCAAGTTCCCAGATCTTGGAACTAGTTAAAGTTCACCACAGTCCTTCATTTAGTATGTGCCATTCCTATATGAACAGAAACAGAGAGATGCAGGAGATGGTATGTGTCCAGGTCTTGTAATAGCATGAAGTGGCTCTCTTTTGTTGTGTCTCTGGTACAGCACATGGTACAAGGAATAATGGGTCTCAGCTGGCACTTTAGTAATACTAGTTATAATTACAACCCTGAAAGATGCATTAAAAGAACATTGTTATTATGGTGGAGTTAATCACTGTTGCAATAGGCTGGAATCAGTGTCAGTTGCTTACATCCCCCTCATGGCTTGCATAGAATGTGTAGTGCCAACTTCGTGAGACGTTTCTTGGTGTTTTGTTTTCTCTTCATCATTTTGAGAGTGGCTGCAGATCTTGTTGTAAATACAATAATCAAACTGGCTTTGACAACAGAATTATTAATAACCCTGTACATATCCTCTTAAAAATATAATTTCAGAGGGAATCTAGAGAAATCTAAATGCAAAATTGTCAAGAATGACTGAATGCAGAAAGTAATCACTAATGGTGAATTCTTAAATGGAGGTCACTGTGTCAAGTGAAGGTCACATAACAGCACATGATAAAGACTACAGTAGTCATTCGCCTAAGAGACCAGACGAGAAGCAAAGACACATTTGAGAAATTTTAAATCAGATGAGGTTTAATATTATCCACTGATTCATAGCTACTGAACGAACTGTGGCTGTTGAAAGCATAAGAGGACAAGAGAGCACTCTGGAGAGATACAAGGATAAGCATGGCAAAATCAAATACATGAAAGTAAATACAAAGTTGTGTTAATTGAAAGGGATAAACAACAGTGCACTTACTTGGTCAGATTCCTTCACACAGGGGCACAGAAGAACTGGGAAGTTCACAGAGATCTTTCTTGTGCATTTTGCTGTTGGAAACAAACAACTCAATGTTTTTCTTCTAGAAGTGGTCGAAACTACAGTGAAATTCAATAGAATGAGTTTTTCCACAGGATTCAGTGGGGTTTGGATCAGGCTGTTTGAAGCTTTTGATCAGGTAGAATGACACCAGGTCACCTTTTTGCAAGATGTGTTCATAGATGAGAAGGGACACTCTAAGCTTCAGTTGCAGTAGTGTAAACTGAGAGTAGAAAGGCACGGGTACAAAAAGTATATATGAAAATGTGATATATACAGAAAAATAAAGTTTGAACATCTACCATCAATCCTTTCCCTTCTTTGAACTATTTAATTTCTGATTCATTACATAGTTTTGCAACGGGGCAATTACATTTTAATTGCTTTAAAGAAAAAGGGTTAGGTGCCATGAATGGTATTATGCCATTTTTAACACCTGTTGAGAGATTTCCTAGTTGATCACAAAGAAGGTATTTTCTGCAGATGATGTTTTCCTGAAAAATCACTAACATAATCCTTCCATAATACCAGCAGCTGTAATAATACCATTAATAACCACTTGACTGCTTAATCAACATTGGCTGGTTAGCAGTGGTTTTCCCAATATTTTTAAAACCATTTTGCGCAAAGGTTGGCCAGAACTTTTTGTCAGAGTATTTTTTTGTGTGAAGAAAATGCCAGCTTCTCACAGGTACTTTTGAGAGGAATGTCTCATTGCTGAGTACAGCCCAACCAGAGCCCAGCCCTCAAGTAAAGGATAGGATGGGTGGCTATGTGAGGAACAGAGAAACTCCCCTGAGTCATTTGGTCTCTCAGGTCTTCTGCTTAGGCTGGCGTTTTGCCTGCTGAATTCTCTTCAGGCAAGTGGATCAGAGATCATTTTCTTCCCACCAGTTGAAGGCCTCTGGAGCACAGTCTGCTCTGGGTAAAGATGTCCATCCCAATATCCCCTCAGCTCAGACTGGTTAGGGGAGAAAGCAACAGTCAACTCATAGCTTAATCTATAATAGACGAAGCATGGACCACCACTGAACCAGAATCAGAGCTATTTGACAGCATAGATGAACATTTTAACTCTCTTCTTGATTTTCAGTATTTCGGTGCAATTTACTTTTTTTTTTTTTTTTTTTTTTTTAAAGAGTGCTTGTGTGGGAAGGGGGGAAATAGACTTTTAAAAAATCATTTTCTTCTTTTCTGTAACAAAAATGAAGAGAAAACAACAGGATGGTGATAATAGCTAAAGAAATTTTCTATGAAAATCAGGAAGTATGTCTGTACACATGGGTTGATTAGTTTTGGACTTGGTTTTGGATGTTGTTTTGTTTTGGGAATTTAAGCTTTATGGCCTTAAACAAAACAAAATCACTGAAAAAAAGACTCTATGGCTTGTTCTGAGAGTGTTACTATTTGAGATTTTTTCTTCCATGTGTTTGCTCTAGATTTTGGATTCTCCCAGTCTGTATCTCTCTCCCTTAAGATTTTCTTCCATCCACTACTATTCTGTATAGTGACCATTACCAAATACAGTACTGACCTGGAGAACAGAATTGCTAATTTCCAAAGCTTCCACCTCTACCTGTTAAAAGAAAAAAAAAAGAGTCACTTTGTTTCTACTCAATGTCTGATGGTGAAAAAGCACAAGACCTTTATAAAGATAAATAAGTGTGATGTGATTTGCCCTTAGTAGAACATCACAGCAGGACCTGGAAGTATTGCAAATGTTTAAAGGAAACAATCAGCTAAATGTAGGATATGGTCTTTTTGGCAATTACAATGTATAATGATGAATACTTGTACTAATATGAAGGTTATTAAAAATTCCAATCATTAGAAATAAGGTGATTTTATTTTTTTCTGTGCATGATGAGCATAATCAACATCAGTAGTTCTCAAATACCAGAATGCTTCCACTGATCAGCGGAAATATTTATATCCCTGTTGTGGGTTAACTGCAGTAGGCTGCTAAACCCCATGCAGCTGCTCACTCACTCCTTCCAGTGGGCATAAGGGCAAAAGTGAGAATACTCATGAGTAGAGATAAAGACAGCTTAATAGGTAAAGGGAAAAAAAAAAAAGGAAAAAAGAAAAAAGAAACCCAAGACAAACAAGTGATGCAATCTCTCCCCATCAGCCAACAGATGCTCAGTCAGACCTCTGGAAAACTCCTTACCCCCTCTAGCTTTTATTGCTGAACACAACATATTATCATAGAATCACAGGATCACAGAAAGGTTGGGGTTGGAAGGGACCTTTAGAGATCATCTAGTCCAACCCACCTGATAAAGAAGGTACATCTGGAACAAGTTGCACAGGGTCCCATCCACATGAGTTTTGAATATCTCCAGAGAAGAAGACTCCACAACCTCTCTGAGCAGCCTGGTCCAGTGCTCTGCCACCCTCAAAATAAAGAAGTTTCTCCTCATATTCAGATGGAACCTCCTGTGCTTCAGTCTATTGTTGGGCACCACTGGAAACAGTCTGGTCCCATCTTCTTGACACCCACCCTTGAGATATTTATAAGCATTGATAGGATCCCCTCTCAGCATTCTCTTCTCCAGGCTGAACGGGCCCAGCTCGCTCAGTCTCTTCTCCTAAAAGAGACGCTCCAGACCCCTAATTATCTTCATAGTCCAGCACTCCCTCCAGTAATTCCTTGTCTTTCTTAAACTGGAGAGCCCATAACTGGATGCCGTACTCCAGATGAGGCCTCACCAGGACAGATTAGAGGGGGAGGACAACCTCCCTTGACCTGCTAGTCACACTTTTCCTAATGCACAGTTATGGTACAGAGGAATACGCCTTTGGTCAGTTGTGGTGAGCTGTCTCTGTTGTCTGTATCCCCAGTCTACTCACTTGCAGGGCAGCATGAGAAACAGCAAAGGTCTTGGTACTGTGGAGGTACTATACAGTAACAACTGAAACATCAGACTGCCATCAACACACTAGTCACTAGTCCTAAGCATAGCACCATAGGAGCTACTATGATGGACATTAACTCTTTTCCAGCCAAAACCAGTACAATCACTTAACAGTTGCTATTAGACTAGAGTTTGTTTGTTTGTTTGTTTTTTCAGATGGAAATGTTTAAGAGGTTGGTCCTCGGGCAGATATGTGTGTGGCTTCTTGTGTTCTTAAAAATTCAGTGAAAATCCTTGTAGTAAATTCTTATGATACTCTTTCACTTCATTTGACTTCACACACTTATAATCATACAAGAATAGTTCGGTAAAATGAATTGCTTTCAATACAAAATGTTTGTGGCAAAACAAAAAATTACAAGTCAGATTTCATTAAAACTGTACTAATATTAGACTACTTTCATAAACCTGCTAACACATCTACTTTAGAACAACATGAGATGTGGAGTTTTTTGTGAAAGTCTGGTAAAACTCCCAGGATTCTCAGGGATTTCTAGTTTTAAATGTTTTAATGTTTTTGAGACTTCTTTTTTTTTTTTTTTTAATGGTTCCAATGTAAACCAGACATGATTTGGCTATATTTCACTTTCTATTATTGGATACAAAATAACCTAAAATTTCAATTGAGACAAAATATTGTGAGTACGTATTAGCCAAGGGTGAAACAGGGAGGAGGGGAATGTTCTATGTAAAATTTTTGTAATCTGAGTCTGAAATTTCTGAAAAACATTGATATGTTCTTGACTTTTCATAATTCTTAATCTCCTTGATCTAGGCAGTCATTCAGCAGTTATTAAAGCCTAATTAAAACCACAGTCATGAAAAAGTTCCCTAAAGTGGTCCTTTAGGGATGCCACTGTATCTTTTCAAGGCTTGTATCTCTTTCTGCTCTTTCTACAATGAAGATAGCTGAGTCACAGTAAATGCTATTTTCAGTAATGAGATTGCCTCATGCAGTAGCATTCCCTCTGGACTGAAGAGCTGACAGTGTTGCAAATACACTAGCTCACTTAGAAGGACTGAACTACTATTAACTGGTCCCATCCTCCAGGTAAAGCCAGAGAACAGATAAAACAAGAGGAAAGTCACTTCAACAGAGAAATTGTTCTCCATGGAAACAGGGCTGCTTTATGTTTGCCATTTCAACAGTTTAGGTCGAAAGTGAAAACACAACTGGGAGTCTTTTCATTTTATTTTTTTTTCTCATTGCATTTCACACATTTCATGTTTTCCTGCACCCTGTCTCATGCACCCTCTTAATCTCTTTCTCTCCCACTTTTCTGAACTTTACATTCCTATTCCTCTACTCTGTTCCAACTCATAGTTTTCATCTGTTCAAACCCTCTTCTTCCTGTGTTCAGCCTCATGCACCTTAGTCTCCTGCTTCTCTTTGACCCTACTGGACAATACTTTCCTGTTCTCCTGTTGTTGCTCCTCCTAGTTTGTTTGAGATCTTGCTAACATGATTCTTTCTTTCCTGTGTTATTCACCGGTTCTTCCCTGCTTCAGAGATAACTCTGAAAATATCTTTGGCATTCCAACCTCTACTACTTAAAGTCTTCATGTTACTATACCATAAAACACCTTGAGATGAAGTTTTTACAGCAGATGCTGAATAAGATAGTTAAAGTCTTTCTTTAGTATCAAGGGTGTTGGTCATAATGAAAAAAAGGGTATTACTGGAGGGGGTGAAAAATGCAAAAGATGCAGGTGAAAGAATTTTCTTCCTTCCTGAACCTGACATTTATGTGTCTGGACTAGTTTCTCCTTTAAACTCCCTTCTTGTTTGCCTAAAATATACTCAATGCTTTTACAATATTTACCATGGTAACAATAATAATAAGGAACATATGATGAAGGATAAAGTGGCTTCTTTTATACACACTAAGAAGTGACCTTCACAAAATATTATCACTACAGGACTGTAGTTGATTTTGCCTCACTAAATTCCTAAGAATATGCTTATTCTTCCTTCCTTGTCTTAAATTCTTGCATATTGGTTGCATACACTGACAAGTAGCTGCTACATTTCACCTCAGGTACAATTGTACTTCAGTGCTTTGTCTAGTCTATACTTAAAATCTCTTGGGATAAAAGGTAACACATGAAGATATGCAGAATTGCACTCATTTTATTACAATCTAGTTGTAAAAACTGAAAATACAACCAGCAATTCACAGCTAATAAAATTCTGTAAATTCTGTAACTTACCTATACACAAAACAACATAACAAACAAACAAACAAAACAAACAAACGAACAAACAAACCCACACTTTAATTGTTTAATTCCAAAATAACATCCATTCACTTCTTGATTTTTAAACAAGCTTTTCATTGGGTGACTCATTCATCAAATGTTGAGGCCAGAAAATGATGTTAACATACAGTAAAAATTCCTAATGACCACCAGTTGCATGTAAGGTATCAATGTTTTGCTTATTGTATATGACACAGAAGGAGGAAGTAACACAACCTGCATTTTATTACTTGAATCAGATGCAAAGGGTTTTCAAAACTTCAAATTCAACTGAAAGCAGCTGTTGGGAAAATATCATTACATTATACCTTAAGCTACAAAAGCCAATTTAATGGTGACATTTTATTTTATTCAGATGGTCCCTTCTTTTATTCTGTCTAACCCAGTAAAGCCTGTGGAAATTGTATCTGGATGAAATCACCAGAAGGTGAAGGGCCCATGACTAAAAACATTCTTTAAAGATTATTCAGGGTTGCAGTCAAATGGAATAGCAGCACTAACGAGAGCAAAGGTCTCCATATCTACAGGAAGTAATATTACATCATTTAGCAGTACCTTTAAGAAAACACAGTCTTGTTACTAGATTTGGTTAAATGTTGATTGAAGTGCAGTACATAGCCATTAGATAGTACAGTAAACATGCATTTTAAAAGGAGATATGCCATTTTTCTAGATCAGTATACAATGGTGTTTGCAGGTGGAATTAGTTCACACTCCACTCACTTTAAGTCACAGTTGTTGCAATAGTTTAACTAACTGTTTCCGTGATTTGAGTGAATTATTTCCAATGTGTCTCTCATTTTAAATGTTAATACATTTGCCCTATCTGAGAGCTGAGCAGAACCATTGTACTTTTACCTCTAAGTTCAATATATGTGGTAAAAGCATGAGAGCAGTTATTCAAGTCAGAGAAGAGGTGAACCTGTGCCAGTGTCCGGCTCGTGATTGTGGTCAGCAGAGGACACTTAAAGGAGAGTGAGAATAAAATGTCTCTGCCTTTTGGCAACTCTCCTGGTTTCAGCACCAGAGGTACATCTCATCCTTCTGTCTGGCAGCCCTCATAGACTCTGCTTCCATTAAATGGTGGTTATTTCCTTCTTTAACTAATTTAGACTTTTCATTTTCACAGCAGTCTGTGACAGTGAACTTCACAATTTAAATTTTCGCTATATGAAAAAACATCCTACTGCCTTTTGTTTTCAACCTGCTGCCAGATGATACCTTCACTTAGTGCCCTGTTGAACTTGTTATGAAAAATGCTGAATAACTGCTGCTAATCATCTATTAAGATTAGAAGAGATTAAAATATAAAACTAAATTATTCTTCTTTTCATGCCAAGGAAGCAAATCCTGATTAACTCTAAGAACTAAGCCCAAAGGAATAGAAATATGCATAGAAACTAGGTATACAGTTCCTTTAGGAAAAACAAAACAAAACCAAAAAACAAACAAACAAACAAAAAGTAACAAAACAGAACCCAGAGAGACTGCTGCATTGACGAACTTATGTATCTGTATCTTCGCTGGCATACTAGATCCAGTAATGCTACCATTCTGAAGAGTTACCTTTAAGAAGGAGATGGTTCTCTTATGTCTATATTCTGTTTATTTGGGGAATTTGCCAAAACTCTTCAGAATATCATTGTCAACATCTTTATTTCTTAAAGAAATGAAGATGGATGGCTCCAGAGCTTGTCAATAAATCATCATAGTTACACCTAGCTATCATCAGAAAAAAATATACACATGCATACATATACATATATCTATCCTTATATTTTTTTAATAAAAATCTAACCTAAGTATTGCAGTATACCAATTTCACTTTACTAACATTTTGTGTTAAATAAAGCTTAAATATAAAACCACACTTCATTCACAAACCAAACAAAATTATTTGATTTTCCTCCAAATTCAATCACCTGAAAGTTATTATTAAATCTTGGGATACCAGTTCCTTTCAGGTTCTTTCTCATTCCCCCAAAACAACAAAGAAAATCTCATTAAGCTATCTATTATTCTTTGTAATGTTCATAAAGTTTCCATGTACCTTTAAGATACTAATTCACTTCATAAATGATCTCAGATGAATCTAACCAATGAAGAGTTTAAATAAACATCTATTAGAGATTTAAGAATAACTCTCTGTATTTTCAGAGGTGTCTTTACAAATAATTATCCAGTAAGTAACTATTACTTTCATATGTAGTTTACAATAAACTTGAATGTAAATGTTCTCTTGTTATGCATCTGCATGATCAAGTCTTAAACCAGATTTTTTTCCTGCTCATGAATGAATCAGAAAATGGATATTTTTACCCATTTTCAAAAAGACCTTTCCAAACAAAAGCATAGCAAAAGCTTAAATATACAGACACAAAGAATTCTGAGAACATTCAGGCTAGTCAGTGTTGTCAAATAAATTTCTTGCAAAGAGGACAGTGTTTATTACTCTGAACAACAATAGTGCTGATGTAGGAGAATTCTTCAAAAATCCCCACTGATCCGACTTTTGTCTTTGCAGTTGAAAGTTCATTGGAGTAGAGTTTGAACTGATGGAGAGATTAGAAGTATGGAAGCATTGCTGAAATTCTGCAACTGTTATGAAGCATAAACATTAGGAAATTAATTTATTTTTCCCAACTGAATTGTCTATGGTGTGCAATATTTGAGTTGGCAAGACTTAAATAGGTTGGTCATGTTAAAGTAGATCATAACTGAATTTCTTTAAATGATTTTTTTTTGCCTTTTTTCCTAAGGCATTTACATTATTTATACAGCCAATGTGGTTTTCTTTATTGTTTTAGACTATTCTTTGCTTGTTCACAAAACACAAAAATATATTACTTTATGCATAAATGGTTGATTTATGCATCTCTTCCAACAGCTGTTTTAATGTAAAAAGGATGAAGTGAAATAAAAATTGAACTGGGAATTTGCATGCTTTTCTGCTTCAAAATGCATGCTTATATTGAAAAAATTACCGCAGTATTTAATTGCATTAAACTAATTTGTTTACACCAATACTGATCTGCAAATTTATTGCAAATGATGCTTACATTTGTAAAATTGAAAAAAGTAGATTGACACGTGAGGAAAGCACATCTTACAAAATACTCTTCCTAGTTCCATTTTTGAGAACAGATGAAGCAATTTTAATGTGAGAATATCAGTCAGTGGAGGCAACATACGTTTACCAGCTCTAGGTCCAAATGTAAAAAGATGTTTAAGCAAGGGATTTGGGAAGGAAGAAAAATGCTAACAAAATATTGTAAACCAGAATTTTCAAACTATGCTGCTGAGTGGTGGGGTGGAACCTGATTCAGCATTTTTATATGCAGTAAAGTTTTTTGCTAGTATCTTTTTTTTTTTTTCTTTTTTTCCAGGCTGTCAGGAAGGTTACACATTTGCATTCCATTTAATTTACAAACGATGACTTTCACAGTGTGCTGTAAAGACCACCTTTCTTTGAAGTATTTACAACTATTAGAGAGTCTGAAGGGTTGTGAATTGTTAGAAGGGCAAACAATTATGTTTAAATTTGTCTAATTTGCTGGTTGTTGGCTGTAATGAATACTGATGTATATGAAGCATGTCGAGCAGCTTTTATGTTCATATCTGCTAGCAAGTGTGTCTGGCTGCTTTGCTATAAGGGTTTTCTTGTTGCAACTACCTAGAAGAACTTTCAAAACATTATTTCTACTTAACTTAAGTATGGAAAGGATTCTGCCCGCAGTGACCATATTTTAGTGGAAGTAATTCACAATGTATAATGTATAGGTTACAGAGTATGTCTGCTTAGAAAGTCAGGGCACATCATAGGATAATTACATTTTTTATAATTTTGTGATGACTTTTTAATCATTTAATCCAAGAAAAATACATTGTTCAGCTGAACCGTATAAACCTTGTAAGTAAGAAATTCTGTTACCAACTAGAAACAGAAGCAAGACTTCTCATGCTACAGAAGATATTCCAGTCTGTAGGCAGAAGTCTGTACTTTTTCAGAAACTGTGCATGTTTAGTCTGCATCATACACTGTAGCAGAATATAAACAGTTGTATGTGATATACATCCCAAGTCATCTATAGCTGTAGATCTTGAAAAAGATGTTTCTAACAACCTCAAACAAGGAGGCTAACACATACCGATGGTTTGGAGAATGTTTCTGTGCAATTCTCCCGTGCACTACATGAAAAGGATATAGTAGATGATGCATGCTGAATGTAACCCATAAACTTTGCCACCTCTGATTCCTCTCCTCCCGCCCCAATGAGGTGTCCAAAAAAAGCTTAAAATTCTTTGAAGGCCGTCCTGCAAATTGTTGCCTCCTAAGAAATTATGATAGCTAGCAGTACTATGCTACTCTGGAACAAGGGCAAGCTAAAAGAGGGTGTAATTACTCTTCTGCTCTCACTTCTGCTGTTGAAGGGCAGATATGCTACATATGTGATATATAAAGGATTTAGATTTTGAATTCTTCCATATAAGGAAATCTTTTCCCTGGCATTTAATGGAACAAATACAGCTCTGAATGCTTCCTGTTCCTGTGTTGGTGTGGCATATCATCTGGTCTATATTTGTTAATTCTGGTGGAAATCACAGATCAAGGAAGCCTTTAGAGTTTCAGAGATTGTTGGGGTTTGTATGCAAGTAGAGTGGGAGTGCTTACTTTGAATAATTAATAAATTGTTACAATTGTTCAATTAACTAATTAATTGAATAATTAATTAATTGTTTTTCACATGCAAACAGTTTGCCTGGGGTCAAAATCAGACCTAGAAACTTAAATAACTGGAGCCTGCAGATAGCTGGGAAATGCACCATTTCTCCTTGCACATTTATCTTATTCGATGTAAGGGGCCTGGGATTAATTAGAAGAACAAAAATTTTGTTAAACAGGGTTTTGTAAAGTAGATCTGCATTTTTCCTGGATTTAAAACTCATTAGTTCTACTCTCTGGATAAGTATAAAAGCACTATTCACATCTTGGTATATCCATTTCATCTCACCATTGACATTCAGGCAACTTGAACACAGCAACAGGTCAACCTTTGGTGATGAAACACTAATGAATCTTTAAAAGGTATGTTGACGTAATACTATGCTTATGGGATAGTGAGTTATATGTTTTTGTTTTCTATTTATAAACACACTGATTGATAGAATACTTTGATTTCTTAGGAACCTGAATTTTTTCCTTGCTGAACATTAGTTTTGAAGTTTACTGTTCATTTTTATTGAGAATTTTTTTCCCAGTGAAAAGCAAGGAAATGGAATAAGTTTGGTACAAAAAAATAGGATGAAGCAATATTAGTTTTAATAAAACTGCACAAATTAAACAAGTAAAAAAAAAAAATCTCTCTGACTATCTTCCCCTCTATCTCAAAGAGGTTTCCATTTAATACAATGGTAAGACTTTAGATATAATTTCTGAAAATTAATCGGTTTTGACTGTTCAGTTTCTGAAAAGCCTGATTCTCTGGCCTGTTCTGTGCTGATGGGTCTTTCATATCTTTTGCTCAAAGAAACAGAAGATTTTTGGACATCAAGAAAAATTCAAGAAGCTCTTTTGATAATAATTTAGTCTTCAGTAGTAAATTGGATGCATAAAGCTGTTGCATCCTGCTACTTTCTGTTTTGCTCTTCCATAGTACTTTACGGATGTTTTACTGATGTCTGATATCTTAATGAACAAATTTGTATATACTTTGTTTCAGGTAAGGATGGAAATATATCTCCAGTTTGGAAAGATTAAGATTGTGAAAGTAGATGTCATAGGTCCTTAGAGGGTAAAAAATATGCTATAAGGTATGCTTACATATGTAGAAAGCCTGCTATTTTCAGCATGCTGTTACTCTAACATCAGTGCAAACTGAATACATATGATAATGAAGGATATAACCATATGCAAGGACAAAGACATATATCAAAGTATCTAGGCAACTAAATCTCACTGATGGATTGATTTTTCAATGGCAGCCAATAGTCTAGCTTTGGACAATTGGAGAAATCAGGACTGCTTTAAAAACTCAGCATTTGGACTGCTTCCAAAATGCATGACTAGTTATGAAATAGCATTTATAGAAATATAAATTAAAACCAGGATATTTGTTCAAAAAATACTTACTCAAACAGGCTTAAGATTTTCAAAGACTTTGCGTGTGAAAGATTATGTGATTAGAAATGATTTATCTTAAAAAAAAAAAAAAAAAGTTTCTGAGTTGTATACTAATTTCCACTCATATTTGCAAGATTATTGGAACCAATACAAAGACAGGGTAAAATGATTTGGCAAACAACTGGAAGTCTTTTGTAATTTGAACAACTGCACCTCCTTTGTCAGTTGAGAAGTCATTTGAGAGTACACACAACCGGACACCATAAAACAATATACTGCATCCTTTCACATTCGTAAATCTACTCCTGTCTTTGTCCTGTAAGCAATGTCTCCCTGTGTGTGATTATCTTTCCAAGTATCAGCCAGAATATGTTTATCTTTGGTTAGCAATGTTTTTGCCTTGTCTTTGCTTTTAAGTTTCTAATATTCTGTCTTTGGAAAAAAAAAAAAATAAATAATATTCTTGAGCATTTTAATTAGATACAAAAGTCTAGATGTGTAGATTGATTTAATACGCTACATTTCACTCCATGGAAAATATGATTTCCAGGGAGAAAAGGTCTTCCTTTTTTTTATTTATTTTTCTTATTTTATTTTTCTTAAATCAAAATAAGACATTTTAAACTACAGATGAAATAAGGCTCTGAAAAATTACATAGAGTTTGCATATTTTTAGTAGTCTGTATTTAAAATTAATTCTAAAGTATGTGGCTGTATGTCTGGGGATTTTTTACAAAGTTCACTGAAACACTGAAGAAATTATAGCGTTGTGATTTCTTAATGTTACATATAGTATATCAAAAATATTTTGATATCTAAAAAACAAATGCTAAGAAAACTGGCTGATTATATAAGCCCAATCTAGAATCAGATCAGAAAATAATATTTTCTAATCCCAGAGAGGTAAGTTTTTATTTTGCAACAGTAATGGCAGGTAAACCAACTTCTTTATTTAAAGGTAGTGTTTCATAAAAGTTTGTATAAGGTATAGGCCTTATACATAGCCCCTGCAGTAACAGCGGACTGCTTTTTTTGCTGTCTGAAGTTTTCTCCACTGCAACATGTCTGTTTTCCTCATAAATCTTTTGGTATCTATTTTCAAATAATTACTTCCCTTCTATATAGTATAATATATTTTAATTATATATTATTTAATTTATTATGTGTCTGAGATTACATCACCCCACAGCCCACACTTAAATACCCAAGAAATCATATTGCTGTATACATCCACTGGGACAAATTTTCCTCTAGTATATATACCAAAAGAAATCTTCGATGACGAAGTCTACATGGAAGTCAATTAAGTGGCAATCATTTACAGCACTTAATTTTACCATCAAACTCTAAGCGGGGACTGTAATTTTCCAAATGTGTGTAGACACACTATGATCAGGAGGTCTCCATGAGGTATTTGTTCTAGGGGTTATTGAAATACAAATACATGGCATTCATAGAATAGAGCAAGAAGGATTTTGCTCAGTGAGTTTCAACCATGGTTAGAAATTATTATGACAAGTACAAAGACACAGCAAAACCAAATGCAGGAGTCCTTCCCCCTCTCCCTCATATAAAACTGTTACATTTACATGACAGCAGTTAAAAGTTGTGTGTGGACAAACTATTCCATTCTTATGTTCAGACTAGTCACGTTAACATCTGACTCCCTCCTACTCAGCTGAAAAATACTCAGATGACTGGGAGGGGTTTTTGAGATTCTTTTTTTTTTTTTTTTATTGTTTGTTTATTTTAAATAATTATCTGAGTATTTTTAGCTCTAATAACCCATTATGTAGTCCCAGCTTCATGGCCATGTTGGCTTAACATGAAAAAGTATCTATACATGTAGCTCTACTAACATCAACAGGAGAAGGGAAATATGTGACAGTTGCTAAAGATGTACTTCCGAAATCATGCTTCTTATTTGCTTGCACAAACGGTCAAAGAGAGTGATGAGTGACCTCTTGCTCTGAGTTCAAGCAAGTTACAAAAGGCAAAGAAAAATGATGCCACTGGTCACTGACAGATGAACTCCCCATTTGTCAGTAGTTTCATTGGAAAAGCAGGTAACACCCTGACTAATGTCACTGAGAAACTTCTGCATCAGCTTTGTCCCGCGTCACCTATCCTTTGTTTAGAATTATTGCAGAAGTAATACAAGCTTTGCACATTCTCAAGAGCTAATTTCATTAACAGTCAATGGATTGTCATAAACTACTGCAGAACTGTAGAATGCAGTATTGACAAAGAGGATGAAGTAGTGAAAGAATGATAATGAAAGAATAAAATGAGGACTAATGCTTTGCATAACAGAACTGAGCTAAATCTAAAAGTATCAAATCTTCTGGAACTTAGAAAAGGTAAACTAAGATGTAGAAGCATGGTAGATTTACCAATAACTTTCCTTAGGTTTAGATTCTCACAATCGGGGTTGTCAGGTTAACTGGGAAAGGTAATATAAATTGAGGTATTCTGAATTTCACTCAGCAAGTTGACAAAGCCATTTACATCTCTGAGTGTTAGACATAGCAAGATGGGACAAAAGAATCAGCTTATTCCTACCATTGGTTCCCACCACTTTTGTCTCTGAACCTTCTAGTTTTGTCCATTCTTGATGAATTCAGGCCATGTTTCCGCAGTTCTGTTCACTTTTGTCAGTCCTACCCCATATTAAACTAGAAAACCTGTGAAGACATTGTTCAAGGCTGGAACTATTTCAACAGCAGATGCCTCTAAGCCCACTTATAATCCATTAACACCTGTTTTCATGCTATTCTGAAACCTTCAAAATTTCTTCCCCATTTCAACACTCATGACACCAGTTCTACAGTTCTCTCATCTGCAGTGATGAATGTCTTGACAAGGAAAGGCAAAGAAAGAAAGACTGAGATCCAATATTGTAGACTGTTTTTACAGATGATGACTTCAGTTCCAGTCTAGAACACAAGAGGTCCATCGCATTTGCTTCTATGGAAACAATTTTGCTCTCTTTCCACTTCCCAGAGGACATATGGCTGTGTTCTGGATCAGTACCATAAGTAGAAGGTTTGTCCCATGCTTCTGCTAGAGACTTGTTCAGTTCACTTCTGCCAGACACTTCTCTGTCTTCATTATACTCCTTGAGCAGTATGTGAAACTGGTCAGATGTCCTTGGTTCCGAAAGCTGTTGAGGCATCTGGGAAGCCCCACTTCTTCCCATCTCACACCTCACACTGCAGCCTTTCTTATTGACATCCAGTACCTAGAAGTCTGAAATGGCACTGAGCAGTGTCAAAGCAAATAAAACTTTGTGTAAAGGTTGTAGTGCTAACACAGAGGGAGAGAGATGACAGTATCCACACGAAATTTGCATTTTGACTTTCCTGTTAATCCCTAGCTCCTCTTTTCCTACTGCAGTACTAAGGACTTGCAAATTCCTAGCATTTCAGGTCTCTTCAGTGCCCTGACCTTGTGCACAGCATATGGAAAGGTGAAGAGAAGTTGTGGTGCTAGGCAATGCCAAAGTGTACGTGCTTATCTTATCTTTGATAGTCCCATAATATGGGGCATGCCCTTGTCACTTCATGCAGAGGGCAGGGGACAAAGGTTGCCAGGCAGCACTGGGTTGCAACTGCTCCTCGTCTCACTGCAAGCCTTGTAATTACAAAGTAAGAATTGGTGACCCAGTAAAATCTGTCATGTATTTTAAAATAGAAAGCAGAAAACAATTTTCAATAGCAGGGCATGAGGAGGTACAACATTTTACAGTCTTATCACAGAGTAATCACATTTATTACTGTATACCATTATGCTACCCTAAACCAGATAGACCTCAAACGTGTATCCTTAGTGTTTTAACAGTAACATTAATTAAAAAGATAGTAGCAGTAGTTATGTGTGATTTTACTTTTACTTTTTATCCAGTATTTGTCAGCCTTTATTCAATACATATAGTCCATTATTTTATCAGTGAGAGAATAGTAGATTACCTCTTCTTTTCTTGCTGTTTGTGCGATTTTTGGGTTTTAATGATTTTAAAATGGCAAAGAAAAAATATAAATCTACAAACAGCCATTTTTTATGTATATGTTAAACTTCAAGGCAATATAAAAATGGTCAGATTCTGTTGCAAATATCTCTTTTTAATGCATTTAATTATTTTCACACTGCTCTGGGGTCAGCCCAGGAAGGATATGTCTTCATCTGATAGCCTTAATCTAATTCTTCTTTGCAGTTAACCTCTGATAGCCTTTTTAGCCTCTGTTTAGAACATCCTACCATGCCTGTCCACACTTCTAAATATACCCTGATCCATGCCTCTATTTTTGTACACACAACAGCCCAGAAATTATCTTTCAAGATCTGCACATTCAGTTCAGAGACATATAACTGGTGTTACTTTGCTGATGCTAGGTACACCCATGCAGAAAGGAAGCTATAGGAGAGAACAACATAGAAAATAAGAATTTATATTTTAAAAAAAAAAGAATAGAAAATGATTTTAAGTACATCTACCTAAATAATTTTGAGAAATGTGTTAATTTTTTTACCTTTTTTTTAAGTTCTCTGTAGACACCTGCCCTGCCCACTCAGAGTTTGAAAGTAAAGTTTGATGAGAACTTAATATTTCTTTGAATCAAATTGGATTTGCACTCAATTATATCTGATTGAAATGTAGTGATAATGTCATCAAACTCGCTGTAAATTGCCCCTCTCCATAATATTGGGGGGTCTTTGTCTTTTCTCTGTGACTGAAAGCTATTTATTTATTTATTTATTTATTTTCCACAGTATGTCTTTCACCTGACCTTCATGAATACACCCCTTAATTCTCTCATAACTGATTTATCTGACCAAAGTCCTCTGTGATGTTATCAGGGGTGATGCTGTGGGTATGAACAGTGATGCCTGGTCAAGGCATATCTGAGATCACCAAACAAACTGCTATGTCTATGTGAAGCATCACAGTGTTCATGTGGATAGAAAATCTCAGTTCTGAAATCAGAATTGTGTCAGCTCCTTATTGTGATCAGTCAAGTGGCACCCAGATGTTATTACCATTTTTCAGAGCTGCCACACGCTCAGGTAGATCACTCATATGTACACTTTACTGTGCTGTTAACACATAGACATAGCCTCATGATCTAAGGAAGTCTGGAGCAAACTAGGTGAATCAGGTAGGCGTCCTGACTCACAGCCTTGTGCTCTGATTAGAGGATCATTCCTCCTCTCTTCCACATATCCAGGTGTTTCCAGCTTTTCTTCAAGGATCTCAACCAAAAAGTTAAAATAAAGAACCCCACTGGCATTTGTGGGCTGTGAGTCAGCTTCAAAATGAATAAATTTGATGTTCAGTGTTTGTGTTGCAGTATTCCTTATTGAAAACAAATTCTTATTTTATTTTTTTCTTCCTTCTGTCTTCCATGCATATTTTTGTTGTATTTTCCCTTTGTTGACCCAATACTGGCTGAGGCTGATTAGTACTGTATTTTCTCAGAATAGGTCATCTTTCCTGAAGTTTAAGAATTCTCATATTTACCAAGAGCTTAATTCCAGCCATATATAATATTCATAGTGCTCAGATTTCACACCGCATTTGTTAGGTACATACCATACCATAAATCACCTGGAACAGAAACAATACCATGTGGTGAACTGAAGATCTTCAAATGAACTATTCATAAGTGAACTGCAGACCACGGCTTGTTTCCTGGGAAGGGAAAAAAAAAAATAATAATAATTAGGAAAAGCATCAAAATTTCATGATCACTTCATGAATAGACAGAAGTGGAAGGATAATAGAGAAGCCAACCTTTGCAGTTTTTGGTTTTGCTCAAAGTTTTCAAATTCATGAATATGTTACACTTTCTGAGTAAATAACAAAAAAAGAAAGATAAGCAACCTTCACTTGATCATCCATCCTGTTTACAAATAGCTATGTTAATCATTGCAATCTGAAAATTCTGTGACATTTTAGTATAAATAGTTTATGACTCTAAGCTTTCCTTTAGACCTGGTTCTTATAAACAGTTTGCCTAATTATCTTCCAAGTGTTCCTGTATATTCTGATTAATGAAAGATCTGTCTTGTGGCTTACACACTAATTGATTCAAACCTAATGAAAAATGAAGAAAAAAAAATTCTAATATACATCACAATGTCACAGAAATCCACATATTCTAATCTAGAAAGCACTTAAACACATGCTCAGTTTACAGACATATTATTGGATTTCAGCTGAAGTTAAGCAGGTTAAGTGAATATGCAAGTGTTTTTCTGAATAGAAGTACTCTTTTTTTCTGAATTGCAGTACTGCCAGTTGACTGAAACAGAAGTATCTTCATTGCAATATTGTTTAAATATAAGATAGATTTATTACTGTGACCCAGACAGCTGACAAGCAAGATTAGATGTAATCAGAGCACCACATAAGCAGGAAGAATATCATAGCACTTGATACTGTGCATTGGCATGATTTCGGATGGTATATTTAGGTAGACAGGAAAGCAGAAGGACATTAAATGAAGTGATGCAGTTTGGAGTGTAAAATAAGACAAAAAGGACAAGAAGTACAGGATGAAACTGGTAAGGAAGTGAGTTAATTCAAATGGCTAGGCAAAAACTGAGTTACATCCATTCTCAATGCAGTGAACCTAATGAAGTGAATCAAGTTATAGCAGTCTTGCACAAAGTGTTTTTAAAGTTGACCAAAGCCCAACATTTGTGGTGTCACTAAAAACAGAGGATATTTGTTCCCCCCAAAAATAACATTTCCTCCTAAGCACAGCTATATCATTGCCAATGCAAAGAGAAATTAAAACCTTATTCCAGCTTTCTGTGAGTGTTTTGAAGTTACACCTGACAAAATCCAAGTTATTCTGAATATTGGGTAGCTCTGTAGAATTACCAAAGGTCTGCTTGTGTGAATCTCTATTTCTCCTGCAAAACCTTACAAATCTGTATGTCTAAATGAATATTTACTTGCTAAGATGTAAGATGGACAAAGCATATATTTTTTTCTGAAAATCACTGTGAGTTTGACTCGAAATATCTGTGTTGACTCAAGTAAAATTGTGACAATATCTGTCTTGCCCAATTTGACTCCAGTTCAAAAGCCTAATCTACACTCTTCCCAACATGTTTGTTTTCTTCTCCTCCACTTTGATAACACTGAAGCTGAAAATAACAAAAGTTCCATGGAAAGCATCAAACACCATATTAGTAACTTTATCTTTCAACATAAAGGAGCACTTTGGGGATTCGTTTTCTTTAAGTTCATCAGAAATATTTGCCTGTAGAGGAAATTGTCTCTAAAACACCTAATCTGAATATGACTTCATTTGAAAAGAAAGTCAGCTCACTTTCTTCTTCAGTGGTGACTTTTGGTCTTGAAGCTCTTCTGTCTTTTAGTTCCTTTTCACTAGCATCAAAGAGATATTGTGTGTAAGATTCAATAAAAGTTCAATGTTTCTCTTTATTGTAAACAAATATAGTATTAGAATACTGCATGATATCTGTCTTTGTATGACTGGAAGCTGTTGAAACTAGTTTACTTATTGAAAAGTGCTGTTTCTTCATGATAATTCATCCTGTACACACAATGCTTGCCTTACTGGAGAGAGGAAATTATGATAAATGGAGGGATAAATAAGAAAAAGCAAGTATCGTGGCAAGAGAATAAAGGCACTTTTCAAACACTGCCATAGAAAACGTATTATTTTTAGGTGAATGGAATGTTATTTTGCAATTTGACAGTGAGATAAATCATGAATGATTAGGAGTTTATTTGGTGATGTGTAAAACACTTGTGTGACTGCACGTGAACAATACACACAGCCACTCACTCCATCACTCTGAATGTGCCCTGTAGTGAAGGACACAGAACCTGATGTTGCTCAGGCTGTTAGTGCTGAGAAACACGAGTAACTCCTTCAATGCTAGAAGAGTTATTCTAGATAGACTCTGTACACAATAAAAACTTATACAAGTATTTAAAAAAGTCTCTGAAATCAAACAAATTCTTAAAGCATAATATAGAGAACTTTATTTTAGAAACTAAGCAGTTGCTAGATTAAAGGGAAAGGAACACTGATTGAATTACATTAACCATCACAACCATGACTAGAATTGAATGTAAATGGAATATGAAGAATTTGGTAGCAATATTCAGAGTTCAACAGAAATACCTTTCACTTACTATTATGCAGTTTGGCAAATTTCGTTATAAATCACTATAATATCTATCACTGTATTTACACAAATCACTGTTCTGAAGAAAAAGAAAGTCAGTAATTATAAGGGCCAAAGTCTTAATATATTATAATATGTTCTGTAGACTTCATTTTCTAAACAAAGGAGCAAAAAAAAAAAAAAAATTTAAAGTAAGTTGGATTAATTTATTATGTAATTAAATATACATTATATGACATGGAAATAACTCTTTTTTTGTGGTTGAACCTGGTTGGGGAAGTGAGAGTTTTGTCTGTTTAAGGTAGATACTACATTAGAATGCAATAGTGGAAATGGAAGTCCCATATGTGCTTAGATTAATATATACTCTCCAAATAGGTTTATTTCTGGCATGTTCAAGAGTACATGGGAAATGTACTTACAGTATGTGAGATGTCCTAATTGATGACTCAATAATAAAATGAACTGGGAAAAAGTTGTCTAATAATGTAGTTACTATTTAAAGCACTGGCGGTAATGTAGTGTGAGTGTGTTTTTAAGTCAGGTGTGACTAAATAGAAAAATTACAAATTTCAGATTAATCAGACCTATGTTGGTATCCCAGAATTTTTCTTCCCTTAATAAAAACAATTCAGGCTTAAGTGATACTCAACATTAAATGCTATTAGCTGCATGTTTCCTGAACTGACTCCATTTATGTGTAAATATTAATGTTTGAGTATGTTTTTTTTTTCTTTTTCCAACTGAAAAGCACATTACCATACCAAGCACAGAACTTCTCAACCACTGAAAAGTGCAGACTGATGAATTAATTTAAAATTATGATTTTTTGCTATGACTGAGACCAGGAAATTAAAATAATATCTTACCAAGTCCCTGTTGTTTCTATTAGAAATATGTCAGCTTTGTTTCAAAGCTTTGAACAAAAAAATGCATATGCGGTGGGATTCAACCTGTCATTTTTGTCTATTTTTTATGAAGACAAATAAATTTTTACTACTATACAAGCAGGATTCATTCATACTTTGCATCCCAGTACTGCTGCTGCCTTACTGAAAAATATGCTGCCTTACTGAAAAATATGCTGCCTTCTTAGCAACCATAACATGAACTAAATAAGTTTGATCTTCAAGTTCCAGGCAAAGGCTCTGTTCTTGAAAAAATATAGGTTTGACAATATAAACTGAACTAACTGGATCTGGAAGTAACTGAGAGAGAATGAATAGGAGAGGAAGTTTGTTTTCAAGATCTTTTTATAACACATATGCATTCTTGCTCTAAGCAGAGAAAGTATTCTTATTCGTGTCTGAATACAGCCTAGGGACTAGAGTGTTTAAATTTTCTTTATAACTGAATATATATCTATGTGTAGACAATTTATGTAACATTAAAGGCACTGAGTATTTCTTATATTTGACTTGTAGAAATAGAGTCTCTGTGGAATTATCTATACAAATAATGTTGTTTTGTTTTTGTTTTTTTTTTCTTAATAAATGAATCTTTTACCACAATCGATACATTTTTCTGGTTATTTTCTGATCACTATCACAATGTATTCCATACATAATAATGTGGTTACTGGGAAATTCTGATTTCCTGCACCTTGTCTGACTGACTAGGAGAATCAAGCAGATTTCCTTGTGAAGTGATACATTCGCAGCTGGATACACCATAAAGGACTCTGGATTGTATAACCGGTCATAGTCCAAATCAAATATGTATTACTTATTTCAAGTGCTCTCCTTTTATGTGGCAACCTGAATTCCAGTTCAAGTCAATGGCAAAACTCCCATAGACTTGCAGGGAAAAAGATTAAACTGTATAATGTGTATTAAATATTTGTTCTGGTAATCAATTCAGAACTGCAGGGTGGGTTTAGCAATACAACAGACTAAAAATTCATCCATATCAACAGTGAGGAAAAAGAAAAATACATTCTAAAAAAGATACTTCAAAATCCTTTCTTTAGTAGGAGATATGTCTATAATTAAATCAGTATTATATTAAATTATTGCTATGTGTACAGCACATGTAACCTTCCTGCTCATGAGGAAAGAGGAAGGTCAGTAACACATACAAACATCAACCTTATTCTCCACTGTCCAGATATTTGCTATTTTTCTGAGCATGTGGGAAGTACAACACTATGAAGTGTTTCAATCAACAATTTAACCCCACTATTTAACTTTCATTAGATTGCTAAGATAAAGAGGAATATTTGCAGAATGTCATTGTGTGTTGCTTCGTTTTCTTACTATTTTTATATTGTCAAGAAACAAGGTGAATAGGAATTTTAGAATGCTGTTCCCAACTGCTTAATTTAAATACATTCATACAGGGAAGAAATAAAAACTAGGCTTAAGATAGCAATTAAGACTTTACACACCAGAGAAATTTCACTGAAATTTCCAGGGCCAAAATCATTGTGAAATTACGACGTGTGTAAACACTAATATTTCAACAGTATTCATTTCATTCTTGTGCATAGCAGTGATTTAGGCCTGGAGTAATGGGAGACACAATAGTTCCCTTTCATTGCTAATTCAGACAATATGAGATGAACATGAAACAATGAACTGTCTCTGCAGAATACAGAAAAATGTCAAATCTGCCTCTCCTCAGACTTGTCAATTCTAGTCTTTCATCTCCCCACTGTATCTCACGTATGATTTTATATTTTTTTTGTTAATTTTTTTTCATATATCACTTCTAAACAAGAAACAGCTGGGAAAACCACTCACCGCATTGCATTTAATAGTAAACTATACTAGGTAAAGACCTGATTTCTTTTAAGATGCTTACATCTTATATTTTATATAAGGATACGTTAGCGAAGTTTGTAAATTCTGTTGTAAATGTAAAGGGGTGTTTACAATTTTGAAAGAGAGAAATCATTTGGAGAAAATAAATATCTGTTGTTTGTTCTCCTCTCCTTCTTTTCTCTTTTCATGTGAAGTCTGATTTTTGTCCTGCTGTGAAATTTAGTACATAACCAGTATTACTGAAAATATTTTATTCTAAAAAACACTTTGAAATTTTATCACCTCTTAGAAGATGTGTTTCTCTTCTGTTGAGTTTGTGTGTTTCAGTCCTTACCAATGTTCCTTTACTCACAGCTTTCAAATCACCCACACAATCCTCAGTGAATGCAATAAGCTTAAATAGTTGTGTCGAATAGACTGGATATGAGCAAGGTTAATGTTGTGTTTCTTAGATGGTAATACACTGTGTCTTGTCATAAAAATAGAAGTTATAAAATGACAAATTCCTGAATTGTAGCCAGAACAACATGAAAAGAACACAGGCGTGATTTAAAAAACAGGTTAATGACTGTAGAAATAATATTTCAAAGAAAGAATTTGATAAAAATCGTGTAAGACAAATGTCTCTGTCTTATTTTCGCTGGGCTCTTTAACGAGGGCTGAATTCTATTTCCTTCAATTTTTTGTAACAATATAAAAATTAGGTTAACTACTGGATATTTTGACATCTTTTGTAGGACTGGACAGCTCTTCTGGGAAATAATTGCATGGAGAGAGTAACCTTTAGCTGTACAAATACTTCCTTGACTTAAGAGGGCTCTAGCAACTCAAGCATTGCAGGATTGGAATACTATTTTCATTAGACCTGTTCATCTTCATAAGGCTACTTTTACTGATTAAATGTTGCAGATCAGAGGGAACATCTTAAAACACACTTAATAACAGTTTACATATACATGTTTAGATGCTAAACTTCTTTAAAACCTTAGGAATACTTACATTGACTTCATAGTCTTTTCCCTCTGAGCTTGCTGTGTGGTATCTTAAAGTTCAAGAAACATCAATAAATCACAAAACAAACTGCAGTTTATCAAAGTACCCTTGTTTGGATGTTTTACCATTCTTTTATTTGCCTTTTTCAAAGAAATTATAAGAAAAGTTGAGGTAGACGTCTGATGCAGGACTGGCAATTCTACATTTCCCTTTGACTTATGCAGTATGTTGCAAAAAGGTAGTTTTTAGCAAATAAGTGATGTAAGATAAACATATATGACTTGTCTTTTGGCCCTTGAAGTTTAATGGGAGATGTTTTTAAGTGTATATATATATATATAACCATCAGTCAAGTTTGCACCATGCCTGTCTGGTTCTAGATGTGAAAGCATCTCTCAGACACTTTTTTTCAGTTCAGGGGGTCTGCCACTATGTTTTGAAGCTCTTAACAGACAAGTTCTAAGGAAAAGATGAGGATTCTTTGCTGTCTTGTAAATTACTTCAAGTGGGTGGATGGAATATTTTATTTGCATCTCACTTAAAACACTGCTGAGCAAAAGCCACCTTCAGATAGCCTACGCAAAGGAAGGAGCTTTAGGGGATTTCTAAGTGACAAGCACCATTACTAATAAATTGTCTCAGCATGTAAAAATGTGACCCTTTCAGGTGGTTCAGTCACAGTGTTTGCAAACTGTGACCAAGTATCAGATTCCTGCCTTTTTGCTAAGCCCTCGCCATGGAACAATGTGGGGCTGAGGCTTCTTACTCGAGCTCTGCTTGTGTAGACTGTAATTAAGGATTTGGATGAGGATGAATGGGAAAGAATGCCACTGTGCAATTGGCTGTAACCAATGTGACCTGAACTGATCTTGTATTTGGGGGAAAAAAAAAAAAAAAAGAGAAGGAGGTAAAAAAAATGACCTCTTGTACCCTCTTCCATGATCCGTGTATGTAGTTAGCACCAACTCCCCTGCCAGGCTTTTCATCGCTGTGCTTTTAACACCATTAGCTTGCTTTGTAGTCTTAGCAAGACATACATTTTTGAGCTATCATAAATGAAATCTTAGAAGATACCTTTCAACATATGCCAGGCACAGTTGAAAAAGAAAAAGGCCATTATGGTTCTTTAAAGAAGGGAAAAAAAATATCAGGATGAAATGGTGGAGGCATTTTGAATAATATGGAAAATTTGAAATAAGTTAACATAGAATAAAGGGACACAAGAAAACATGGCTGCATTACATAGAGAGGACAACATCTGGGCAGAATACAACTTTAACAGGACTATTTCCCCCTCTAAATTAGCTTTCATCTTCTATGATTGGTCAGGTGATGCCACTTTGTCTCCCACTAACTTGCTTCTATTATTTCTTTTCTTTAATAAAACAAAAATATATTACCAAAGGCTTGTCTGTTATAATCCACCTGTTATCTGCTCTCTTAGGAGAAAACATATGACTGGAAAGAATGTATATCTCAATTTATTTAGGAAAAATTTGGTTTATGACTTTTCCAGTGAAAGTTTTATGTGGATAGCACCATGTGGAACAGATTCAGCCTTCTGTCTCCCAGATTTCCTCATTATATGGAGAGATGTGCCAAGACTCTACCTGAATCTGGATCCCTGAGTCTAAACTTAGATCAGATATAGAACTTTTATGATTCACATTGACTATGCAAGAGGTTTTTATTATACTAGATATTTTGTTAGGATCCTGAAGCTGGCACATTGTGAACTGAGTGGGTCAGAACTCTCTGGCATTCATGTGCTGGATGCTAAAATTTACTGATTTCATTTGAAAATAAACAGACAGATTTTAGTATTTTAGATCCTGTTGTAGTCAGGAGTAGTAGAAATTACATTTATTCTCCAACAGAGGGGAACATGTATATTCCAGTGGCACATATCTGGGGCACACTGAATGAGAGTGGGGAGGACACCAAGATCTTTTTTGCATTTTATAGTAAATAGCTGGGAAATGTGGAGGAGTCAGGGCCCCTCGTGGTACCAATGCTTTTCTCTTAGAGCAATAAATGATGAAACTCCTGTAATAAAATAAGTAGCTGTTTTAACTGAAAGAAATATAAATAGTTAATTCAGTGAGACACACAAGCAAAGCCTTGATCAGGTTAATTTATACCTGTAGTACACAATATTTTAATTTCACTGTTCTGGCTTTATTTCCCCAGTGGATTTTTGTTTTCTTTTTCACTCATGTATATTTACTGGGGAGGAGGGAGGTGTGGAGGGGATGCAAGGAGTGAGAAGGGAGAAACAACCAAACTGGTTTTCTCTGTTTTCTGTTTGGGATTGATATCTCCTTAAAATCTTACTCTCCTTACACTTTGTAATGGTATTTGATCTACCTATGTCAGTTCCCTGGAGTTAAATATCCTTTAAAAACAACACCTTGAGCTTAGGACTTCTGACCCCTGATCCCATCCAGACTGTCCTCTATGCAGGATAAATCCAGAAATGGAAAAAGACTCCCACTGACAAATGATGATAAATTCCACCTCATCTTAGTCAGGAAAGGGATCTTTCAGGAATGTGCCTTCAACCAGGTATGTGTGAAACCTGTGGTCCTACCCATGCCTTTACCACCAGGTACTTGTGAACACATTTTCATGGACCCTCCCAACCACTCCTTTATCTTTAATCAAGAGATTCAATATAACATATGTTGTATATGCAGATGTTAATACTGTCTGTAAAATTTAAACTGGCAATCTACTATAAAACTACCACTGGGAATAAATTTATTCCTTACAATATTCCTATTCCTTATTTGCATCTGGTCCTTATTCAAAAGTATTGCATATTTTCCATAAGATCTAAGGGATGTATCTTCTAGTTCAGGAGATTCAGGTTTATTTACTCCAGAAGATTAAGTGGATGATTAGAGACTATGTTTTTACAAAGTGCATTTACAGGTGTCAGTGTGACAGACCTTTGTGCACTTCAAACTTGCAGGGTCTTAGAAATAAGTTTTGTTTATACAGAGATAAGTTTTGTTTTGGTTGGTTGGTTGGTAGCTGCACAGTTCAATGTATGATGCAAACCAAAAATTATTTATTTTGGAGAACAAAATTTTAATGTGTTTTGGCAAAAACACATAAAAAGAGGGGAAAGGGAGCAAGTCACCAAAAATCATACATCTGCAGAATACAGTAGAAATGTCTTTAAACTTCACTTTTGAAGCATGCACTGTGTTTTTTTTTTCTCTGTTTTTCACATTTTAGTCTTCAAAACTCTTTAAATATGGGCAGAAATTTAACCTTGGGGCAAGTTCATCTAATAAATTATACTAGACATGTGGATATCCTGGATCATTATGCCAAACTTAGGCATTTCACTTTAGTTGTCTTTTATCTCATCTTTGTCTTCAGTTGAGTGTTCGACAGTGTCTTCCACAGCCTTCTATACAATCTGGCAAGATATAGATTGGATAGGTGGTCTGTGAGATGGGTAAGAAATTGGCTAACAGGCTATACTTGAAGAGTGGGGCTAATTTCTTTTTACTCAGGTTGACAGCCTGCCACAAATAAGTCCTCAGGGATCAATATTGGCCCCCAAGCTGTTCAACAGCTTCATAAATTAGCTGGATGATGTGATTTAAAACACCCTCAATGAGTTTTCTGATGATACTAAACTGGGTGATGAGGTGGACACATCAGAAGTGAGTGCCATCTTAGAGATACACCTGGACAAGTTGGAAGAATGGGCTAGCAAGAACATACAAAGTTTAACAAAAGACAAGTGCGAGGTCCTGCACCTGGAATGACATGACAAAAGAGCCCAGTATAGACTGGGATCTGTGTGGCTGGGGAGCAACCCTGCTGAAAAAGACCTGGGGGTCCTGGTCAACAAGCTGAACACAAGTCAGCAGTGCACAGCTGCAGAAATAAAGGCAAATTAAATCCTGGCATCTGCAGGGACATTACTAGCAGAGGCAGAGACATGATCATCCCACTCAGCACTTGTCAGGTCACACCTGGGGTACTGTGACCTGTTCTCATTCCCACATTTATAAAAGATGTGGAAAGATTGCAGACAAAAGGGCCACAATTATGATCAAAGGGCTAAAGAACCTGCCCTATGAGGAAAAACTGAAGGAGTTAATCTTTTTCTCCTTGCAGAAGAGAAGGCTCAGAGAAGATCTGTATACAGTATTCCAGTGCATAAAGGGTATTACAAAAAGGGCAGAGGCTGTCTTTTCATAAGGATTTACATGGAGAAGACAAGGGGCAATGGGTACAAGTTGCACCAGGGGAAGTTTCATCTCAATGGAAGAAAAAGATGTTTTTCAGTGGGAAAAATTAATCGCTGGAAGAAATTTCTCAATACGTGGTAGACTACTCATCACAGCAGGCTTTCAAGACATAATTGGACAGGGTGCTATGTCATCTCATGTAGGCTCACTTTCCGGTGAAGGGCTTGACCAGATGATCTTTTGAGGTCCCTTTCAACCTAGGCTGTTATGTGAGTCTGTGATTCTCTTCCTATATATTATTCATTTAGTCAGTAAGAAAGATATTTCTATTACAATGCTATGACCTTTCTCATTGAGATTCTCAATGAATTAAATCAAAACCTTACTAGAAGTGTTTATTTCTACAATAATGGAGTGATTTTGTACAGCAGATGATGAAACTAGTTAAGTGAGAGTTTAGAATATAGATTAGATTCATATCTCCATTAAAAAGAATTTATACATATATATATTTATATTTTGGAAAGAAAAAGAGACCTGAGAGAAACTACCTGCTTCATCAAACAGTTGTAAATCACATCTTCCAAGAAAGGAATCACATTCTCTCGTTCAGAATATTGACAAATCCTAAAAATATACATTTAAGGGATTACACACCAGTGAAAAGCTGCAGGATAATGATACTGGGAAATAAAAGGATTTTTAGTAGTTATCAGTTCTGCTTAGTATGGGTGAACATGACCGGCCATAAACAAGTTGTCAGTACAGTAAAGCTGCTATCATGAGATGATATAGTCCAGGATTCTGCGAGGAGGGAGCAGGGCTACAATCACGGTCAGAACCCTGGACTTCAGGAAGGCAGACATTGGCCTCTCCAGGGCTCTGCCTGGAAGAATTCCAGGAGACATGGTCCCGGAGAGAAGAGGGGTCTAAGAGAGCTGTTTGATATTCAATGGTGACCTCCACCAAACCCAAGAAAGACCCATCCTGACAAAAATCAAGCAAAGGTGGCAGGAGACCTGCATGGATGTGCAAGAAGTTCCTGACTAAACTCAGGCATGAAAAGGAAGTGCACAAGAAGTGGAAACAGGAGCAGTGGGACCAGGAGGATTATGGATACACTGTCCAAGTGTTGAGGGATGGAGCCTGAAAAACCTAAAACCACCTGGAGGTGAATCTGGCAAGGAACGTGAAGGGCAAAAAGATGTGCTTCTACAGGTATATCAGGAACAAAATGAAGGACAGGGAAAACACAGGCCTGGCCCTGGTGGCAAAAGACACAGAAAAGGCTGAAGTATATGTTGCCTCAGTCTTTACTAGTAAGACTGGCCTTCAACAGTCCTAGGCCCCTGAGACTACTAGGAAATTCTGGAGCAAGAAGTATTTGCCCTCAGAGGAGGACAAGAGGACAAGGTTAGGAAGCACTTAAGCAAATTGGACATACACAAGTCCATGGACCCTGATGACATTCACCTACAAGTGCTAAGGCAGTTGGCAAATCCAAAGAATGGCTACAAAGATGAATAAGTGACTGGGGTATCTGTCATTCAATGGTACTGATAGAGCTGGAGTTGCTCAACCTGGAGAAGGCTCAGGGTGATCTTAGCAGTGTGTATGAATACCTGATGGAAGAAGTAAAGAACACAGAGCCAGGTTATTCTCAGTGACAGGACAAGAGGCTGTGGGCATTAACTGAAACGCAGGAAATTCCATCTGAACATAAGGAAACACTTTTTTACTGTGAGGTTAGATGAACTCTGGAACAGATTGCCCTAGCAAGGCTGTATATTGTCCATGCTTGAAGATACCCAAAACCTGACCAGACATTGTCCTGGACAAACAGCCCCTATTGACCGTGATCTAACAGGGGATTGGACTAGGCAATCTCCAGAAGTACCTTCCCATTTTAGTGGTTCTGTGATAACTGGGAACATCCCAGTTAACACAGTTTGTTGAGAGATTAACTACAAAACTACAGGTTAGTTGCATTGTAACATTTACTGCATACAAGGTGGTGATGGGCATTTCAACTTCTTAATGAATCATGCATTCATGGTAAGCAGGCAAATAAGACCATCTGATTTACACACTGCATGTGTCAGAGCTGAGCTTGTTGAGCTTGCTTAGTGAAGTGGATATAAAATTCTACTTATAAAAGCAACTTAAAACAGCTTGAAGAAAAAAAAGAGTCAATTTTATTTCACTACCCACCTGTGAAATAAGAAACAATGTCCTTAAATACACTAGAGTGGCTTACTGATCGGTTGGAAAATAGAAATGTTATAGAGCCCAGCTCAGCACTGCATTTAATACTGTGCTTAAATGTAAATACATGTTCAAAGTGTGTGTTAATTCATTTTCACATAGCTCTGTGGTCCTAGATACATGTGCAACTGTACAATCAAATGCTTTTCTGAAAAGGTGCCACTGACCTTTTTGAAACATTGTATCATCCAAGATGCTGAATAATGCTATGATTTGCAAATCTGTTTGCAAACAGAACTGCCAGCAGCTCTCTGTTATGCTTAATGCCCGTAATTTAAAATAGTGGTTGCAATAAAGGTTTATGCTTTATTCCAGTATATTTTAAAATTTAGTTTTATTACTTTAAGATTCACAGTCAGTTTTAATTAAGACTCTTAACAAAACCACAAAACTCCATTTTGCATTCTGAATGGTTATTATTTCAGAAAGAAAAAAAAAAAAATAAATAGGATGGTAGTACGTCTCATTTTCCAGGATGTAACAGTGGTGTTACCTGCTAGGAACGGAAGATAACATAAGGCAATAAGAAAACAATATTGGAAGTACCACATGAAGAAAACTGTAATTTTTTTTAGCCTGGCTGTAATGAACATAGTCTGTGTAAGGAAAAAGAGGGGTTTTTTTCCCTTTGAGTGTTTCAACAGCAACTGAAAACTGATCATGTTTTTTCAACAACTAAAACACCCCAGAAAACAAACCCAAAACTCAGAATTGTTTGCTGGAACTTCATTTCATAAAACTGAAACATACACAAAAGCCGAGTTTTAGATTATTTTTTTGTTCGTTCTGTTCTGGTTTGGTTTTAGTCCCCACAGTTTTTCTGCAGAAGTACCAGGCAGAGACCCTTTTACGTGCAATTTGAACCCCATCTTTGTAGATAATTAGGTTCCTTTTAAAAATTCATGCTCAAAGCATGTATAGTTTAACAGAGACCAGGTGTTGGCACAGTTTTGATTCCAGCTGAGTTTTCTTACATAGATGCACACTGATTTGTGCAGGTGACCTGTGTGCAGTTCACACCTTCACCACAGCTGTTTGTCTAGCAACGGTTTTCTTCAGTGCCCTTGAGCAAAGCAATAGGACAGACCTGGGCTCTGTATTAATAACACAATTTTTCTTTACATAAAAAGCTTACATCGCGTAGCACACAACCTATAGTAACATCTCAGCAACACCACATGTAATCCCCTGTTCTGTTCTCTCTCCAGAAGGAGTGCTAATTACATACTAGATAATTAGACTATAAATATCCATCCAGTCGATGAGATTTAAACACCCTTGTGGATTTAATGTTAAGCTCTTTGTGTCTGAGACAGTCTTTTTTTTGTTGTTCTTTAGTTGTCTTGCACAGTAAGGTGCAGTTGATGCGTAAGGTCTTGGGAAATTTAGTAGCAGCACAGTGAGGATCTGAGTGAAGAAGATACATCTGTGTTTATCTGAACTAATACAACATCAGGAATTTTATCACATCTGCAGCAGAAGGCTGTCACCATATCTTCAGTCCCTCTGACTTTTTGTGTGACACCACCTATCTTCCATCTTAATTTAAATAGTGATCTTTCCTAGTGACATCAACAGGAACTATATCAAGCCCTTAAAGACAAGCTGTTTAAGTATCTTAAAACAATCTAAATCCAGAGGAACTTAAAATAATGGGTAGATGTTTTCAAATGTCTTTTAAAACTGGATTTCTCATTTAAAACTGATTTCACCTGTCACCTAAAAAACTTTCTAAAGTGGCATGTCTTTAAAGTGTGCTTATGTATTTTGCAAGCATGCAAAGTTCTGTTTGGAGTAAATCTTAGACTAAGCTTGATCGAAAAGAAACCTTCTGCAGGAACATAAAAACTCTGTGTATTCTGGGTAAACCTAATTGTGCTCCCACAATTATGTTGGTGAACAGAGGAAAACCATTGAGTTATGTATTGCCATTAAAATTATTCATTTAAATGGGTTGTTTCCATCGTGCACAGGTGGTAAACTTATCTCACATGTTTTTTGCATAAAAACCTGAAATAAGTGAACACTGGCAAACAGCATCTAATGGTGTTATTAAAATGATTGTAAACATGCCTGTTGTGGCAGATGTGTGCTTTCTTTCTGTTGATATACATTCAGATTGTTAGTCAAGATCAAACAAACGTAGGGTCTTAGAATGTCAAAAAAGTCTGCATTCTAACAGGTTCTGTTTGGAAAGAGATCTGTTTCCTCAAGGGCCAGGATAGCTATAAAATAACCAGACTGCCTGATCAGATCCAATGTCTACTCTTGTTTTCTTTGATTAGAGCTGTATTCCCCGTATTCTCTGCCATCTATGGTTTCAGCTGAACAAGAGATTATGTGTTGCATCATTCTGGTTTGAGGAAACATTTCAACAGATTAATAAATGTAGAGAAATATACAAAACTCAGAGCCAGGAAGCCATCAGCATTTTCTTCTCTCTAAAAACTCCATTTAACTATAATTGCCAGCTTTCCAGTGATTATTTACTCTGCTACACAAGGTAACACAGGCATGGCTGTTGTTATCCACCAGAGGATAGGATGAATTTAAACACATTTCCTCAGACTCAAATTCTTCAGCCTAAAACAAAAGTTGATGGACAGCTGGGAATGCAGCAGAACCATGTGCTTCCCTTCTGCTTGGAGCAGGAGCTGTGCTCCACAGCTACTTGTAGAGAAAAGCGTAGCTCTGTGGTTGCTAAATCCTCCTGCAAGCAAAAAGTCCTCTTGAGTCTCAAGTAAGGCTCATGAGGAAAGAAGCCAGAGGATTTACAACCATCTGTCTGCACCCTACCCTTGGGAAAAAGTCTGTGCAGTGGTTATATGTCCCAGAAGAGAGATTCCTTCTTAGTATTTTTTCAGGCAACGCCCTGTATGAGACAGGATTGGTTTTGCCATCCAGGATTTAAGCTTCTGTTTACTCCAAATAATGCTCAGAATCCTTAAATGTTTGCAGTGTCACTTGTACTAAATCCTAGCATTTAGTCTTTATAATTGCAAAATTAATTTAGCTCACATTAGTTAGCCAGGAAACATTACTATAGCCCAGTGCCTCTTTTATACTAGCTAACATTTCATTTTTATTCAAATGCAAAAGAAAGCTGAATCTTCACTTTGTGGAAGTGTCTGTGGCTCTACAGGCAATGATGGTGTTACGTCAACACATCAGCAGAGACAGCTGGTTTGCAGAGAGCTACAGTCATGTGTCTCGGAAGTTCAACACTTCTGATTTGGGCATGTACTGTATTTTAGATTTGGGGCCTGAATCTCTTGTCATCAGCATCAGTGGAACTCCAGCACAGCTTTGGAATTACGTAGGTGTAACACTGATGCATAAGACAACAAAATCCATTCCATACAGCACAATGCATCTTAAGAACTGGTAAAAGACATACGATGTTTCTTTCTTTTTAAAACACACAAAGTTCTTTACCTAAAAGTACATCAAAGTCTTACACTTCCTGACTTCTTTCTGTGCTGTTGAGCTGCCTGAATATAGGCTGCCTGTGGTGTTATTAGATTACTGTATTTGGACTTGAGACTTGATACATAAGCAACCAGTATCAGCACAACGTCTGTATCCAGCTCACTTAGCTAATGAAAGCACCCCCCATGTTCTCTCAACCAGACGAAACACAGAAGGTTACACAAGGAAAGCTTTCTTAGCTCAATGTGAACTTCAGTTTCTGAATTAAATCCTTTATTTGAGTACACCAACAGCGTAGATGCAGAATAATGCCAAGTTGATCTGAACGAGAAAGTGACTTTTTATAGTGATTACCTCTTCCTCACTTGCAAAAAACAAGTCCCGAATTAAAAATAACCACACACAAATTTAGAATGAAAACATTTATGGTTACTTGTGGCTTTTGTGTTCCTCTGTTTACAACCAAAATTGCAGTGGGGAAAAAAAAAAAAAAAAAAAAAGTGGTGCACTTCCATATTTAGTAAATTGTTCTGGCGGAGAGAGAGTTAATAAGTCTCTCCATACACCTTGGTGTTCAAATAGCCTTCCTGATTGATGATGCGCGGAGTAAACCTGCACCATGGGTCAGCGCCCGGCAGGGCCCTGCACACAAGACACATTGCAGAGTTTCTTGTGTAGGTGGAGCGTTCAGACAGTTCTTGTGTACTTTGGAGTGTTCAGACACACTGGATTTCTCCAGGTACGAGCTGAGGATTTATCATAATGGAGGTAAAGGAGGCAACTTAATATTAATGTCAGTCTTGTTTTTAATATCTTTTTTTTTTTTTAATGAAAGGCAACCTTTGTTTTAAATATTTGAAGCTCTTATAGTCACAATGCTAAGCCATTTAAAAATAATTTTCTGTATATTAACTTTCTCAGGCTACTGAAGCTTAATTTCATTTTGTGCATAGTGCAGTACAACTTTTTAAACAGAACATGTCAGACAGAGAACAACATAGCTAGAGGTACTCAGACTAACTGCTCTAGCCTTATTTAATTTAACAATGCTGCTTTTATTAAATGAATACTTTTGACTCTCAGTAGCTGGCAAATTCCACGATGACTATTTTCTAAGCAACAGTAGCGCTGGGTTACCTGGATAGGGAAGGCTGTTGGCAACAGTTGGACGATCAGGCATTTCTTGTTTGAGCAGGGCTATGACCTTCATCAGCACTGACCCAGTGCAAAATGTGGTGTCCCATCACCACTCTACCTGCCGCATAGTAGAGCTCTGCAGCCTGGAGGAAGCTTCAGACTGGAGTATTAGCACAGTCACCATCCCTATAGTATATTCTGAGAGCAGGAAAAAGGTATTCAACATAGCTAATATCCATCTGAAAGGTCTACCTGCAAGACTGTTGAGGTAGGGTTGTTGTTTTAACTGGGAAACTGGTGCATAGTTGAGCCTCTTTTCTGATGATGTTCTAGTTATGTCATTCACACTTGATTTCTGTTAGTCCTTTGTATCCTATGTGATTGACAGCCAAGTAGATAGCAGTATGAAGAGGGGTACAGGGTGTTCCCCTCTTCCACAGAACAGATCACAGCTCAGCAACTTCTTTCCTGAAAAACAGATTTCAAACATTTGGATAGGAAAGATTGCATCCAGTTTTCCACACTTAGAGTTGTAACCATAAGTCTGTTACAGCAAAAGACAGACTCCACCTTCTTGTGCCCAGCTCCACATTGCTCATAGTGTACTTGTGGCATTCATGCTCCTGTGTATGGTTCCATAGGTTAAGTAGCCGTACCTAATCTCTGAATCTCAGACAGCCTCAAACAGGGCACTGACAGTTGTCTACCTATATGTTCAGTTCAGATCAGAGATGATATTTTTAGAAATTCATATGAGAACAAGATTTTAAGACATCAATTTTGCTGTCAAAGACAGTGAAAGGAAGGCAAAACTATATTTAGAACAGTATCCACAGCAGAATTATGATCATATATGTTAAATTATAACTTCATTTGTCATGCTTCTGCATTTTTTTTAACTTTTTAGAAGCAGCTCTAGAAGTTTTGGGGTTTTTTTTTGTGTGTGTGGGGGGGGGTTGCGGTTGTTTTGTTGTTTGTTTGTTTGTTTGTTTTTTCTCATGATGCTAGGCAAGAAGGAACTGGCCTTCTCTAATGAAACCATGAAGAAATAATTAAAATTGCTGTGCATTTGTAACAAGGCAGCAAACATTAGTAATTTCTCTCAATTTGTTTTTCTTGGAAAAGGTACCAAAACACACAATTCTGTGAATAAAACCAATTGACTTTTCAGAGAGACAGCAGAAATTTGTACACAGTTTTATGTTTAAAAAATATAGAATATGTCACTTATTAGTCAAGGATTATCATAACAGGGAAAATTCAACATATACACTTCAAAGTAGATATTGCTCATAGGAGTGGTTCCATCTTACTGCTATATGATTTTATGTATGTATGTATTTATTTATTTATTTTAAGAGTCTAACCATAAAGAAAAAATAGTGTGTGAAGGAACTAGATTCAATATTAGGTGGTGTTGCTTTTGTGAAGTTTTTTTGGTTTGGGCTTCTGAGTTTGTTGTGGTTTTGTTGTTGTTCTTGTTGTGTTTATTTTTTTCTTTTTTATTATTATTTTTTTTTTAATCAAAGCAAATGCCTACTTGCTGTAGTCATTAGAATTGCTTTCTGTTTCTTTAACAAAGCACTTGTTCCCTACACAAGCCAAAAAAGTCTCTCAAAACGGCTCTGCAGGGACTCATTTAAAATTACTTCTATCAAGAATTTAGTTTTCCAGATTCCTGTTATTTTATTACTTTTAGCCTGGCCCAATAAACATTTATAGTGTGATCTTATCTTCCATATTATCTTTTTTTTTTAACTAGTGTTGTTTGAAATAGATTAACTTCTGCATAATTTGGAAAGGCAAAAAGCTCTGCAATAGTCTATTTGGCATAAAAACCTTCAGGCTTTAATAGGGTATGCTGAATACTAGTGTGCCAATATAGGTGAAGAATCAGTGGATAAACAAAATAGTATTTTCCATCATGGTCACTGATACTGAGAATTCTTCATACGTCCTGAAAATTTTTCATATGTTCGTACATCTTGAGGATAAGTCTGTTTGGTTTGTTATGGGGGTTTGTTTGTTTTGGGTATTCTTGTTTGGTTTATTGTTTGCTTTTGTTTTACTAGGTGTAGAAATCTGGGTTTCTCTAAAAATTTCTTCACTAGGGATTTTTTTTTCCCCGCTTTTCTTCTCCAAAATGGAACGCCATGAACTGGATTTTCATTACTGCTTTATTTGCATCACTGGAAGGCTGTTAGGAGGAATAATTGTTAGAACAATAAACATCTGCTTCAGAGGTGCCGTAATCAGTGCTTATGCAGTTATGGTTTTGCATTTTACAGCCAGAAGTTTAGGACCTGTCATAGGGAAATGTCACACCCTTTGCACGTAGGCTGCACCTTTCAAGTCATATCTCTGACTCAGGACTCAACACTGAGCTCTGTTATGGAGAGACCATTAAGGAAATGCTATAATACTTTTGTCTATGAACTTTTAAAGAAGAGAGAAGGTGATAGGCAATCTTCCCCTCCTGCACCCCTGCCCACTCATGTGTTTAAATGCAGAAACTTTTCTTGCACTACTAATACGATGGAACTAAGAATAATGCTTTAGTCTTTTTAGAGGGATGCATTTAAAATTTATCTAGTATAGCAAAATCTCATCACTGGACAACTTAAAGTCAGTTACCCAGTCTGATAATGACTTGTACTTTACAACTGGCATGTAATAAATGACAATCATGTTGTTGGAAAACTAGGATGTAAAATTACATTCCCAGTGAAGGTCATTTAAATAAGGAGTGACATGGCATATTATGGGGTACACTTTCAAAACTAAATCACAGGCATAAGGCACTTTCCTTTCTGATTGTTCAGATAAGTGAAAATTATTAGATAAAATGTTATTTTCATCCCCAGTTAGACAGACTTGCAGAAAAAGCATATGGTCTTACAAGCATTTGTAATCATGGTTCATAAATATTGGCATCAGAGTAACAGGAAAGCCTCGGTAAGATGTGAGGTCAGACTGAGCTGGGTGCCTGCAAACATCTGAAGGCACAGAGGGCTTGCTGTCAGACAGTGGTAAATAAATGAAAGGTCATTATGATCCTGTATAAAGTGGATGACTTTTATTTTTTTTAATCAGGGGGCTGAAGTAGGCAAGAACCTACTTAACCTTTAAGCCTTATGTCATCTTCTTCTTTTCTAAATGTTTCTACCTCTTCACCTTATATTAAGACCTCAGCTCTCTAACTAGCATTTGTCAGGAAGAAAAGTAAATAATTTTTTCATTTTTTAAAAAAAAAAGAGTTTCTTTACAGGCAGAAAAAAAAGATCTTTGCAGTTTACGAACTGTGTTTCTTTTCAGTAACATGGCATGTAGAGAAATTTAAATTATTTTAGAAAGTTATAAATCTAGGTACCCCTCTTAGCACTATGATAGAGTTTCCTATTTTTGGGAAGCCTCTTGTTGGGATGTTATGTGGTATATAGAATGGGAGCAGATGCAACACCCGCTCTAAATGTTATTATATCACATGCGTGGTGGATTGACACATTCTGGAAAAGGACACTTGTAAAAACACTGAAGATTTATCCATATGCAGTGCCTTTGCCCTACACACACCCCATGTATAATGTCCTGTAATTTCCTACAGATTTAATTCCCTCTCTCCTGCTCCCTCTAAAATTATGTGCAGAAACATCTAATAAGCTGTCTTTTTTATGATGTAATGTGTAACCAGGACGTATGGAAGATACAGACACAGCATTAAGAAGAATCTTCTGTGTTCATGCTTAGTATGTGGACTTAACTTTTCAGATGTAATGACCTCAGCTTCTTTCCTCAAGGCTTCCCCTTTTACAGGCCAAGAATTTGAGTCATATTTGCTGGGACTTAAATGCCAAACTAATCTAATTTAGTACTTTTAACTATAGCTTGAGTCATGCTCTGAATGCTCTGCCTTGCTTCATTTAATTAAAAAAACAACACAAGGCAAAAGTAATACAAAAGCAAGGCTTCCAAAGCTCTGTAGTCTGCTTGTTATCCAAGTGGGATTTGTTTACCAGCTTTATTCTTTATGTAGAGTACAGTTAAGCCTTTCTCCCTAACTTGTTTGTAATACTGTCACCTCATCCAAGTTAAAGGCTATGAACTCTCTATTTCTTCCAACCGGAAAAGGCAAACCTTAATAACATGCCACTGCTCCTGACACTCAACCACTTTTTCAACCAAATATTTTATTCATTTAAATAAGTCCTATAGTATTCTTAACATACCAGCATGGCAATACAAAGCCTGGGTAATGGTATGTGTGTTTGTGCAGAAGAATTAACAAAAAAATAGCAAGACATAGGGAAGTAGGCTAGTAGTTTAATTTTTAGGCTTTATTCTCCTCTGAGCAGTAAGTAAATAGGAACCTTGTTAGAAACTAACATGAACCTCCTTAGATAAGTGAGATTCTTATCCACTTAGTTCTTTTTTTCTGATCCTTTATTGTACTGGTCACTGTACCACTATCTGGCAGAGGGTAAAGAGAAATTTCCCATTGAAAATTTCTTGTATGATTGCAAACCAGGAAGCTTCATACACCTGTTTCTAAATATCAGTCCCTGGCCTATGTCACATACTGGACGTTGATTTAAAGCAGCATACTAAAATTTGACCCCATGTAAGCAACATGTGACCATAAAAAAGAAGAGTTGGCATTTGAATGTACACACTCTCTTATATGTAGATACATGCAACCTTGTAGTATCTGGGTTCTTTAAACTTTCAGACTTATGTTTTTGGTGACAATTTTGTGTAACCTTTTGAAATAATAATTCTAATAATGTGTAATTTATCTTTTTACCAATCTCATCAAATTATTTGAAGCCATTGTGAGCATTTTGTGCACAAACATTGGGATTTATCTGACCTAACTTTAAATGTTTGCAGTGTGGACAAGCACATGTTAATTAGTGCCAAGAGTCCTTTTGTAGACTCACAAAATAACCTAAACATGTCTAGAGAACAATATGTCTGACTTATTTAAAATAGTTTAGTTACCAAAAGAACACTCACACCTTACAAGTTTCTGCTTCTCCTTTTTGACCATAACAGTAGTCTAAAGAAGAAAATAAATTAGAAGAGGAATCTTAACCAATTATGTCTATAGTCTAGGTCAATCTCCCAACAGACCTTGTTGGCTGCAGAAATAATTGTACTGAAACTACAGATTCCTGAAAACTGGAGGTATATTTTAAAGGAAAAAGATTTCAAAAAAAGTGTAATTCCATATATTTGCACTTCCTGAATAGAGAATGTCACCACAGAGTGAGAACTGAGTTGCACCAGCAAGTGCCACCTCTGCCATAGGCCGTGCACATGCCATTGAGCTGAGCAGACAGAGGTCACTGGCCAAGCAGCTGTTCCCCATCTTTGGGGGAAAGGCACCAGGCCAGATACTTTTCTGCACACACTTTGAAGTAGCCTTACCACTGCTGTTGATACATACTATAATTTGATTAAAACAATTTGTTCTTGAAAAGGGAACAACAGCCAAATTATATGGACTTGAGGAAAAACAAGACAATGTCATTATTTCCCATTTGTTAGAATGAGTGACCTGGATGTCCTTATACTTCAGCAAAGCAATGATCTGGATCCACGCAACAACTTCATGACAAACTCAAATTCTGTTATAAGCAATATAACTACATGTCTAAAATGCCTCATCTTTGGTGAAAATATGGATCTGATGATAAATTTTGGCCTCAGTTTAGACTAGTCGTGACTGCTGAAGCTTTCTTTTCCCTACACAAAAGGAAATCTATAGTCTCGTAAAACTCAGGACAGATGACATTGTTTAATTTCCACTACCCACAGATGCTTCCTGAATTAAATAACAGGTCTGAAATCTATTTTCATCTTTGCACATCCCTGTCTGGCTCATTGGTAAATTCACTTTGACTCAGCTCCGAAAATCCATAAAATAGACAGAGATAAAAAGATTTCTTCTTTTTTAATGTTCAAATTATTGACTAGGGAAGCCACAAAGTGGAGACAGGTAAGTTAGAGGGCAGCCAGACACTCAATGTAATTGCATGTGAAATATTAGGAAATATTAGATAAACAGGGGATGGACTTTTGAAAGTCTAGTGTTGGTTCCACTGAGGTTTTTCTGGGCTCCAAATATGCATTCATGTACTGTTTAAGCTCCTCTACTGAGCCACAGGTGGCAGAAATAATCAGCATTATTGTTGAAGTATTTTCTGGACTTCTGAAAGCAAATAATACTGTAACTAGGTAGAAAAAGTGGAGAAATAGGCATGTGTTTCTAATGAACCTGACTAAATGGCTGTGCAGAAAAAAAAAAAAAAAAAAGTATTTGAGGACCATTCAAAATAAAAAGCCCAGAGCCTAAAATCTCTAGCACTGGATCTGCAGGTGCCTGTCTAATTGTCTTAGTAATGCTTAATTCATAAGCCCCCAGGACTGCTCTGCAGTTCTAGTGGCCATTCATATGCACTGACCAAAAATATGAGGGCTGGAAACCATTCTAAAAGCCAAAGTTTAAAAAAACACATCACTTTTTCCACCAGTCTGGCCAAATCTCTGCTCACCAAGAACCCTGAGAGTAAACATCAAAACCAGCTTTTCCAGACTCGTAAACAATTACAGCTCCTAACTAGACATTGCCCTCCCTTACTATATCACTGTGCCACTCTACTTTTCCAAAACTACTGTCAAGTGCCAATATGCTTTCTTTTTACTGCTGTTTTACTCTGTGATTGCAATATGCTGGTGTTGTTTGAGCTGTTACTATACGTAGATTGAAAGGAAAACCCTGACCTCTGAGTCAAATGACCATTCATCAATAATGTAAGTAGGCATTTGTCTGCTACTTTGTTTCTAAGTATTATTCCTCGGTTTTGTCCTTCCTGTATTCCTAAGATGTAATACAACTTTTATCTAGGGCAGTGGTTTCAAACTCATTTTCACCTGGGGCCAGATCAGCCTTGTGGTTGCCTCCAAAGGGCCAAATGTAATTGTAGGACTGTATAAATGTAACTACACCTCCATTGATGCAGTTCTATAATTACATTCAACCCTTTGAAGACAACCACGAGACTGATGTGGCCTCAGGTGAAAATGAGTTTGACACCCCTGCTCTAGAGGCAGGCAAGAGCCTTTACAAAGGCTGATAAAATTAAATCTCAATAATTCTTAACTATCCCCTAAATATTTGAGGGAAAAGTAATAAACATCTAACCATGTCTAACCCTTGGCAATAGAAACCTCTTAATCTAGAACAGTTTTTAAAGAATGCAAATGCTAGTAAAAGTTATCCCCTCTCTGGCTATCCAACTGTCACAAAACTATGCTAATACTTTTCCCTATTTTCAACTTTAAATGCAATTCCATGCCTGTTTTACAGCAAATATAAGCTAGAGGCTTGTGATTCCCTGTACATATTGCTGAATTCTGCTCACAAAAACAAAAAACCAAACAACAACAACAACAAACAACAAGCACTGTTCATATTGCAGATCATGTGTAGATACATTCTAGTTGTTAGTAAGCACAGTATCCCTAAAGGAAAAGCATAAACTATGCCATCATACCAATTCATCTTATAGATTTCCTGGCTGGGTATACTCAGTGTTTCTGTTTCTTTCCCACTTTGTATTCTTAAGACACTTCTCACCTTGAATTCACCTTTAGTCTCTGACCTAGAATTTCCAGTCATCATCTGTATTTTGCACCCTAGTAGGTGACGTTAAAATCTTTAAGAAAAATGCGTAGAACAATTGTGTTTTCAGTGTTAATCTGCTTTTAATGAAGTATTTGCTTTTAGCAGTCTGAAACAGTCTCCTCAGCTTGATGTCCTTTTAATCTAATGCATCTGGAAAAATGGTAAAAGCTTCATTCATTTGTTTTGTGAATGGTTAAAGCATACCTTGCTCATCTTCTGTTTATGTGCTTTGGAGCACACTTTATTCATTTCAATTCAGCATATTGGAAATTCTAAAGTTCAAAAATGGTTTTAACTTTGGATAGTAATATTACCTACCCCATTTGTAAAGTTTCGTCGCTTACTCCAAAAGTACCATTTCTGTCCACTTCCATGGGGCAGGATTTTTCTGGGGCATTCTCTGAAATGGACCTTGTTTTTAACCAAAGCTCTATGAATCGTTTCTATTTGTGGAAGATTTTTTATCAATGTTATGTTTTTGTTGCAATCCAATTAACTTCATTTTAGCTGCTATTAGCTTTTTGGATCTTACCTGCTTTTTTCTTGGCACAGCTCAACAAACTGCCATCAACTGTCACGGGATAGACTATTGGACATAGATGACTAGTGGTGTCACTAGTGGTGTTCCCCAGGGGTCAGTGCTGGGTCCAGTCCTATTTAACATCTTTATTGACAATTTGGATGAGGGGATTGAGACCATCATCAGCAAATTTGCTGATGACACCAAGTTGGGAGGGAGTGTCGACCTGCTGGAAGGCAGGAGGGCTCTGCAGAGGGATCTGGATAGACTGGAAAAATGGGCTGATTCCAATGGGATGAAGTTCAATAAGGCCAAAGGCCGGGTGCTGCACTTTGGTCACAACAACCCCCTGCAGCACTACAGGCTGGGCGCAGAGTGGCTGGAGAGCAGTCAGACAGAAAGGAACCTGGGGTACTAATTGACAGGAAGCTCAACATGAGCCAACAGTGTGCCCAGGTGGCCAAGAAGGCCAACGGTATCCTGTCCTGTATCAAAAACAGCGTGGTCAGCAGGACAAGGGAAGTGATCCTTCCCCTGTACTCTGCATTGGTGAGGCCACACCTGGAGTATTGTGTTCAGTTCTGGGCCCCTCAGTTCAGGAAAGACATTGAAGTGCTGGAGCGGGTCCAGAGAAGAGCAACACGACTGGTGAAGGGACTTGAACATAAGACGTATGGGGAGAGGCTGAGGGAGCTGGGGTTGTTTAGTCTAGAGAAGAGGAGGCTTAGAGGTGACCTCATCACTCTCTATAACTACCTGAAGGGAAGTTCTAGCCAGGTGGGGATTGGTCTCTTCTCCCAGGCAGTCAGCAATAGGACGAGGGGTCATGGGCTTAAACTCTGCCAGGGGAAATTTAGGCTGGATATTAGAAAGAAATTCTTTACAGAGAGAGTGGTCAGGCATTGGAATAGCCTGCCCAGGGAGGTGGTGGACTCGCCGTCCCTGGAGGTTTTTAAACTGAGATTGGACATGGCACTTAGTGCCATGATCTAGTAAATGGACTAGAGTTGCACCAAGGGTTGGACTCAATGATCTCTGAGGTCTTTTCCAACCCAGTAGATTCTGTGATTCTGTGATTCTGTGTGACTAATTTCATAAGAACAGAATCGTCTATAACTGGCTTAGCTGAGGGCTTACTTCTCCAGTTGTTCTGTATGCTGAAATTCCAAAACATTCATAGGAGTTTCTAAATAGCTAAAGATTCTTATGCTAAAATAACATGGGCAAAAATGACTTATTGAGCATGTGACTAGATATTTACAGGCTAAATCATAATGCCAAATGACTTCTGAGCTGGTGACACCCTTGATAATCAGGACTTGCCAATATATGACTAATGATCCAGTACACACTGTGCTTGTCTAATTTTTCAGCTGTATAGTGTTTTTCCACATTAGGGTTTATTTTCTGTATTTATTTTTTTTTTAATTTGAAGTTCTCTGGGCAAGCAGCTGTGCATAGCAGGATGCTGACTCCTTGGTTCTGCAGGAGTGATTTATAAAGGTATAATACAAAGGCACGTATCTCAAGACCCTTGCTCAATTTTTACCAAGTTGTTCTCAGACAGATTCTTATAGTCATTGCATACCATTAAAATATTTGGCTGAAAGCATATCCATGGACTGAATTTCATGTTACTCCATGCAAAACATATCCTTTGTTAACCCAAAGATATTTAAAAACTTATAAACATGAATAGTCCCATTGGTTGCTATTTTATCTCAGTGATTCCACTTAATTCCTGCTTTTAAATAGTGCACTTCTGTGAGCATGTTTTTATTTAAGTTAGATGCCTGCTTCAGTACCTTGCTGATGTATAGGCTAATCCTGTCCTTGTTATATGAACTGGGTAGTTTGTTTGATTTTTAATCCATAATAATACTATGACTGCCAACATATATGTTGGAGATTAATTACTAATTATAATTCCCCTTCTCCACTTAATAATCAAAACCATTAGTGTCATCACTTTGGGATCATTTTCAATGACAAGTTGTGCTATACTTGGATGTTTAACTATCAGTACAGTGGCAGTTAGTCCTAAGTGTTGTCATAGTTTTCAGAGTTGCATTTTCACACAACTCTAAAAATAAGTGTATTCCAAAGACAGAAAAAGTAAAAACTAAAATAATAGGCCATGAAATTAACATTTGAATTTGTTTTGCTTGTTTTTTTCAAAAAGAATAGAACTTCTTTTTCAATGACAAGCAAAAAGTAGTAAAATTGGGGAAATAAAATCAAAGTCTCTACAGATTTTCCCCTGTCCTGACAAGTAATGGGATGTATAAGTACTGTTTTCTTCCATTCCTAAAACCACTCCCATGGAATTTGGAAAAAATGTGTTTTCTCCCCCAGATTATATCTTTTTATAAAATTGAAGGACATAATTTAAGTTTCTGGCTTTAGTCTTCTTTAGAATAGTTTTTAACAATTTGGAATAGTCCTTTTCAAGCTGGCAAAACAGTAATAATAATTATTAAATATATATAGACATTTCACTGAAATGAAAGGCACTTTTCATCTTCCAAAACCTGTCTGTCAACAGAGAGGAAATATGCAAAAAATGTGAGAAAAACAAGCCATATGTTTTGCTTTTCATGCATCTGGCAAAAGTGTCATTTCTTTTGCCATGTTTCTCCTGTGATGAGAGTTTATTTCACAAAACTTACATCACACATTTCCTCTAGTTTCTTTCCTAGTCCTTCTATTCACATAAATCTGCTATTCCATAATGTCTTATTTTTAGTGTCCTGGTGCATTTTCTTTTATACTCAGGTAATCATCAAATCTTACTGGTCCATAATATTGCTAAAATAGCAAGGAAGTCTTTGATTCATTGGGAAATGTAACTAGATCCAAGGGCTGAAACTGTAAGAAAAACCGTATAATAGCTTAATAAGGTGGCTTAGTAGTGACTTAAATAACTTAAGTATAGATCTTCAGCACGCTGAGTCTTTTAGGATACTTCATGGAAAGATATGTACTGATTCAATCAAAAACTATGTGTATACTGCAAAGTCACTAGGTAAATTCTCTGGTTTATAATGTAAGAGTTTGAACTGGATAATGACAATGGTCTCTTCTGGTCTTGAAATCCAGTAAAACATGATTTCTACAGCAATCCTGCTGAAAAATTGTATCATACCTGATCATGTTTGGCTTACTTCTTCTTAGAGCCTTTTTCCTATCTGAAATGCAGGAATAACTTTTTCATTACCAGTTACAGTAGTAACTTATTTACTGCCTTATTTGCTTCTTTTAAGTTTTCACCCATCTTCCTCTAAATATTTCATTTTCTTTCATTTTAATAGTCATTCCTTTGCCGTGTGTTTGAGTGTAAAAATATGTTATTTTCTGTATCACCTTTGCCACAAAAACTTCTGAAGAAAAAGAGCTGGTTAAAATTATTCCCTTATTCTTTGGAAATCACTTTGAATATGACCAGTTAAGGCCATCTCTGTAAAATATATATAATGTATCTAATTTGCAGAGTGAGGTCCTTGGACAAAAATATTTCATTTCTTGAGGTCTGGATAACATTAAAGTATTATTTACTCCATTACAATTAGTTGTAAACTCTTAAGTCAAGAAACAATTCCAAACATTTTTATTTTTTTTTTTAGTCTTTATTACCTGAACAGGTTTTAAGAAACACCACTAACTGTAATATGTAGTCACAGTATTCAAAAACAAATTATCAACCCCAGTTATAGTAATTATATAGAACAACTCTACATGGCAATAAGAGTTACAGCAGTTTCTTGGATTCAGTAGCTGGATAAGTTTAGAACAAAGCTTTGATAAAGCTGGTCTGCTCTTTCAAACTCCTATTTTCCTGTACTATATAATCTGTTCATACCATATGCTTGCAAAACCTTCATAGTTTGGAAACTTTATATTGACTACCTCTGATTGAGTATGTTTGTAAATGTTTCTAAAACTGAAACTTATATTTAAATGCTAAAATTTTTACACTATGAAGCTTTCTTCCTTCAGAACAAAAGATTCTGGGCACTTTATCAAAAAATTAACTAAACCAACATTTTCAAAATGGCTATATCCCAAATAAACCATAAAAACTCCAGACAGTGGAACAAAAAGAAAAGAAAAAAATGCATAATGAAACAAACCATTTTTGTTGAGTAAAGTTGCACCACATGTGGAGGGTGAAATAGCTTAGGCAGCAATTCCTTTCTGTTTCTGGGTCCTCTGTGTATCCTCTGTCCATTTGTTCTACACACCAACAGCCTACAGATCTGGCATGAAAAATTGTCAGACCATTTGGTGCAGTCTTGAGGACTCAACTCAAATCCAAACCCCTTCTATTACACAGAATATCAACAAGCAGAAGCTGGTGTAATGCGTTCAATTCCCATAGACTCATTGATTTCAAAGGAGGTGTGCCAATTTATGCCAGAAGAATATGTGGCTAATCATTAATAATGAAATACAGTCACAAACTACAGAACATTATTCTGTAAATTTCCTGATTTCTGATAGAAGTCTAATATTAAAGTTACTTAAATGAAAGCTTTTAGAACATCTTGTTGGTATATCTTAAACTTCTATCCTTTGCATCCCAAACTTTCTTTGATAGTGTAGAGTTTGAGTACCTCGAATCCAAAAGAGTCCATCAGATACTCTCGATCACAGAATCAAAGTATCACAAAATAATTAATATTGGAAGGGACCTCTGGAGATCATCTAGTCCAACTCACCTGCAGAGTGGATCGCACAGGAATGTGTCCAGGTGGGTTTTGAATGTCTCCAGAGAAGGAGACTTCACAACAACTCCAGACAACCTGTTCCAGTGCTCTTGTACCTTCAAACTAATGAAGATTTTCCTCATATTCAGATTACTATGCTTCAGTCTGTGCCTGTTGCCCCTCATCCTAACGTTGGGCACCACTGAAAGGAGTCTGGTCCCATCCTCTTGACACCCACCCTTGAGGTATTTATAAACATTTATGAGATCCTCTCTCAGCTTCTCTTCTCCAGGCTGAACAGACTCAGTTCTCTCAATCTCTCCTCATAAGAAAGATGTTCTAGGCCCCTAATCATGTTCGTAGCTGAAGATGTCATATAAACTTTGTATATATAAATATAATATGAACTTTGTAGCCGATGACATAATGTAAACTAGTGATAATGAAACACTGAATTTATGGTTAAAAAAAGTATCCTAATAACTTATACTGAAGAAAATTATTTATTTGCTTACAAATCTTTTACAGGTAGAGTTAATTGAATACTAAAAGAGAAGGGAAAAAGACTTTACCTTTTTTGCATTAGGCACAACGAGACTGTCAATATTTAGCTAAACTTAGGTACCTTATTTGTAGACACATAGATTTTTATGAGGTGAATCCAAGACTTAGAGCAAAAGAGTGATATCCTCACAGTGATCCCAGATACTGGTCATTAAGTCATGGATAAATGAGTCTTCAAATTTACTTATGAAGCAGAAAATTATTTCAATCAATAGTCTCATTGTCCCAAGTATTCTCTGTTTCTCTGAATTGTAACTATACTTTTCATGGAACAGTTATTCTAATTGTTGAACTTATTCTCTTGACTTTAGCTTGTCTTGAATTTATTATTATTATTTATTATTATTATCATAACTAAAGACCTATACAATCAATCAAGAAAGCCCACAGGCCATAATCACAACTTGGACCACATACAATCATTTAAGATAGAGCAGTCATACTAAAATAGAACCATAGAGTCATTGAACTATTTTGGTTGGAAAAGACCTTTAAGATCATAGGGCTCAACCTTTAATCTAACACTGCCAGGATGTCATTTGCCTTCTTGGCCACAAGGACATGGTGCTGGCCCATGGTCATCCTGCTGTCCACCAGGACCACCAGGTCCCTTTCCCCTACACTACTCTCCAACAGGTCATTCCGCAACTTATACTGGAACCTGGTGTTGTTCTTGTCCAGATGCAAGACTCTACACCTGCCCTTGTTATATTTCATTAAATTTTTCCCCACCCAGCTCTCCAGCCTGTTCAGGTCTCTGGATGGCAGCACAGCCTTCTGGAGTGTCAGCCACTCCTCCCAGTTTGATGTCATCAGCAAACTTGCTGACAGTGCACTCTATTCCCTCATCCAAGCCATTAATGAATATATTGAATAGTACCGGTTCCAGTATCAACCCTTGAGGCACTCCACTAGACACAGGACTCCAACTAGACTCTGCCCCACTGACCACAGCTCTCTGACTTCTTTTCTTTGGCCAGTTCACAGTCCACCTCTCTACCCAATTGTCCAGACCACACTTCTTCAGTTTAGCTGCACAAACTTTTTCCTAATATCCAATCTAAATCTCTCCTGGTGCAACTTGAGGACATTTCCTCTCGTCCTATCACTTGCTACTCAGGAGAAGAGAACAACACTCTCCATGCTGCAACCTCCTTTCAGGTAGTCATAGAGAGCAACAAGGTCTCCCCTCAGCCTCCTTTTCTCCAGGCTAAACAGCCCCAGTTCCCTCAGCTGCTCCCCATGAGACTTATGCTCCAGACTTTTCACCAGCTTCTTTGTCCTTCTCTGAATTTGCTCCAGCACCTCAGTATTTTTTCTTGCAGTGAGGGACCCAAATCCAATTTCAAATACAAGAGCAGGTCTACTAGTTTGCTCTAATGATGTCTGGTATTGAATATTTTCTGAACTGTGTTAAGAAATATTGTTTGTTACTTCTCCCCCTTAAATGCAACAGAAAATAACCTGAAGGGTTACAAAGTGTACATTTGAGCCATTTGTTCACATCTGTGCCTTGTCCTGCAGAGTGTTTTGAGTACACACAACTGTCTAGGTTTGTTTTGATCATATTTATTTTGGAAAACCTATTTTCCACCATGGCAGTGTTACAGGAGAATCAAAACAATAATTCTATCCTGAGCTCTATGTTGTGAAAACCAGGTGGTTAAGAGCTTTTATAAAGTTGTGCTGCCATCAGATTGATCACATTAAACACTCACATGTCCTTGTTTTCCTTACTTTTATCTCAGTAAAAAGTTACATTTCTCATCAGTTTGTGAACAGCCTAAGTGAACAGATTTGTTTTTACCACTAGCATGCCATGTGGACTCTAAGCATTAAATAACAAAAAGGAGTGGTGTTTTCTGTAGCCCAGTGCATTTGTCACTCATGTATTCATAGCACCTTTAAGCAAATCGATATGATTTTTTTTCATCTCACAAAGATATTTACAGCTTCAAATTTTTGCAATATTTTCCAAATAGATCATACATATGTATTCAGTAATTGATAGGCATGGCATTTGGTGTCCTTTTCTTGGACAAGCAAATATGCAGAGATCTTAAAAATAAATTCAGGCCCCAGGAAAATAGCGTGAATGTGGAGGTACTTGGAAATATCTCTCTAAATGGGGTTTAGGTATTACATTTCTGAGATGCCATGCTGGAATGTTAGACAGGGAAACGGGTTTCATCATCCTCCTACAAGGGTGGGTACTGGCAATTGTAGGTATATTTTTGAGAAGTGGAAGTTTAGTCTCCTGGAGCATTCCCTAGGATTTCCTTTGCTGACCAGCTAAAACAGGACAAAAGGCAAACTTCTTACCTTGGGCGTACTACAAAAAAAACTAAATTACATGGTAAGTATGAACAAAATATATGAACAAAGTGGGGAGATTTCCTTTTTTGGGGGGTGGTAGTGGTTTTTAGGTGGTTTGTTTTGTTCTGTTTTTCTCTCAAGAAACTGAGCACCTTTGAGAAGGACAGAGGTAGAGAGCAGTTTTACATTAAAAGCTGGAGGGTTTTTGGAAAACAAACCTCCAGACAAAAAGTATGGTTTTCATCTTAGCGTGTCTGAATCCATTTTCATTAAACTGTTCTGGTAGTAGGTTTATCGATATTTAAAATATGTTTCAGCATTCTTTCTACTGTTAACACTTTAACTGTCTCAATGGTGGGCTCTCTTTCTTACCTTTTACAGTGACTCTAGTAGACAAATGTAACACACAAATAAAAAGTCTTTGAATTTAAATTGTGGAGCACAACGTGAATTGTTCTTACCAATTTCACAACTAAAACAGAAAAGTCTGCTGTTTTTTTCAGAAAAGCTGAGTATTGTTAAAAAAAATCATTTGTTTTTCTAGCCAAGAAATTACATAAATAGCTATTAGTTTAATGACAGGATTTTTTTGCTTTAATCAAGCTAAAAATGGTGTTCATATGATGTCTGTCATGAAATATTGTCTAACATTTTCCTTATAGCTTCATATTGGAAGAGGATTTTTTTAAATTGTGACTTTTGTCAAGCTGTTCTCTATTTTCAATAAACTAACAAAGGAGGAGCCAAATCTGCAACTACAAACCGGGTGTGTTAAATAGCACAATAAAATAGCAATAAATAGCAATAAATATTGCTAAGGGACAGAGATTTTTCCAAAACCTTCCTCAGTTCCAGAGCTGATTGATTACAAGAATTGGGAAGATAATGTTATCTTAGGTATTACGTTTTTCTCTCATTAAAATATATGTTGCATAGATCTTTATTATGCAATGATTTGGCTTTATTCCATGGAATGTAATTTATATTCACTTACTTAGCTTTCAGTGACTTTCTAGGAATAATTAGGAGAATGCATTTTAGAAATTGCTATCAAGTATTACTTCAAGTTGAATAGAAAGGTCTGGGTGTTGCTATTAATTATCAAGCTATAAATATTTTTGGCAGCTTTCCTTTTTTAAACAGAAAACTTCCCTAAATGCCTACTGTTGTGCCCCAAGCTGCCCAGCTCAAGCAGCCAGTGGCTTAGGATGCAATTTGATTGTGCAGCTTACTTTCAGGAGTATTGACATATCTTACACTTAGTACAAAAATATTACTAAATAACCTGGAAGCATAGACGTACTTAATACCACTACTGTTCTTCCTGTAAAACAAAACAAAACAAAACAAAACAAAAAAGCCAAAAACTCAGGAAGAGAGGTTGTGACCTGCAGTTTGGGTTTTTCCAGACTCTGAAACCTGAGTGAACTACAGCTCCTCCTGGGTTGGTGTGAGTTGCCTAAAGAATAAAAGTAATTCAGAGATATCCTGGATTTAGTGACTATAGTTGTCTCATCTGAAATAACTTCTCAGCCTGCCAGCTCTTGGTTATTAGGTTTCTTCTGTTGAGCTTCTCTGAGAAATCTGTCTTCCTGTGATGCATTTTGTAAGTTGGATAATTATAAGGTGCTGTTTCATACTGAGGCCCTTTAGCCAAATTTTGTAAGACAAAAAGCCTGTGTAGATGAAACAGCCTTTGCCATAGATTTTATTCAATCACTCTTTGAGGACTTTCCATCTTGCATTGAGTTCTGTAATCCTTCCTTGTAACCTGTCTTTCCTGCCTAAGATCAGTAAATAATATCACTGCTAAAGAAAGAATAACATTATTTTACATATATACTAATACAACTACTATTTTTTTTTATACTAATATAACTACTCTTTTTGTTTCTGTTCATGTGTTATGTTCTCTTAAGAAAAATGACTGGGTCAGATGAAGCTTCCCAGGTGGAAAAATTCTTCATTCTTTGATAATGATTTAGTTAATTTAGTGTAGACAAGATTTCAGAGACTGGAAGTTGGTCAACAAAGAGTAAAAATTCACAATAAAGTCCAGCACAACTGTGTGGGGGAACTTGCTGAGAGAAGCAGCAGACAGAGACAACCAGGCATCAGAAATGAGGAAAGAAGCATCCCCAGGGCCACAAAGAGCTGTGCCAATTTTGCTGCAACTCAAAGCTACTGAGCTGGCTAGAAGCTCAGCACATCCCTGCAGAGACACTGTCGAGAGTTGTATATAAACCATTTTCTATTGTGTTTGACTGAGTTATGATGAGTTGTATTTATGGAGTTGTCCTAATGTGTATTCTAATTAAATCTGGCTTACTTCAGGTCAAAAGTCTTTCAGACTCCTTCGGTGAGTTCACTGCAGAGGAAATGTCTACGTAGATCTGCCTCAAAGCATTATCCAACTCAAAGTACTTTCAAAATGTCAGAGGCATTTATTGTCATAGCTCTGACATAGCTTTGGTTCAAGAATAACAATAAGCTGTGTAGGCATGTATATATGTGTTATTTATGTATGTATCTGTGTGTGTAGGTATGAAGATGTCCAACACAACTTATGTGTACTCCCTTGGTTACAGACAGCTTAGCTATGACAGCAGAAATCTCAGTGCAGAGCAGTTTATTCTGCTTTTTTGATGGCAAAACAGGCTCACCTACTTAACTATGGTGTAAACGGAACCATACACATTTTTTTTCTATACACAAAGGCACTATACTTTCATTAGAAATGTTGTCTTTCACCATCCTGAGTTTTCACCCTAAGCAATACAAATCAGTTACACTTTTTTTTTTTTAATGGTTCTACGAGAGTACACCATGTGGAACAATACTCACAGAACTACTGAGATAACCCTGTGTAGCCATGCACAGAATTTGCAATACAGTTAAGCTTCATGATTCTAGTTCTTAACGATATTCTGTATTCATAACATCACAGTAGTGGGGGGTGGTAGTAGTGGATGATGGTTACATAAATGATTTATTTATCTGGTTTGAATTTTATTTTAACTATTTGCTCACAGTAAATCAAGCATTCTTAGCCAACCTCATTCAACATGGTTGGGCAAAGAGCCAGATTCCACCATGCTTATTCACCGAATAATACCTGACAGCCCAGTTAACCCCTTGTAAACAGTTGTACTAGTTGCCTAAAAGAGACTAGAAAGAGTAATTATGGTTCGTAGAATTCAACTCTATAAAAATAATAAATGGGACCTAGGAATAGGATTTTAAGAGACTGAGAGAAGTTAATTTTTGATCAAATCACCTAAATTCGCTTTGTACCAACCAAAATTAGTAGCTACACCTGAACACTGATTTGCCTTTTTCTAAAACAAGCATCTATGTCTCTGAAAGAGCATTTCTTGTTGTAAAGGAAGGGTAACTAGCTCCGACCTAAATACCAAACCTCAGATGGCTAAAATTTGAAGGGGTATATCCTACCCTAAGATATATATCTATGGGACCGATGCATTCATTGAAGAGCTGCAAGTAAAGAGGGCAACAACAGCTATAAGGGGAGTCCTTATATGTTGCAAAAGATTGATATATCTTCCCTGTTTGGTATTGTTATTTTTAGTCTATGAATGTATGTAACATATCAAAATACTGTACAGATATTTTGGATCAAATATTTTGAAGGAAAATGCCTACAATCCCTTCTATGCCCCTTCCTCTAAATTAGCATCTGTGACCCAGCTGCATAAGCAGTTTTTCTGGCCAGGATTAAAGACTCCTTCCCACTACCCCCATTGTTGTTTTTATGGAACATAGCCATTTAACATGGGCTGTACTTCTTTTTCAAGGGTTGGTTCCAAAGCCTTTGACAAATTTTGCATTTGCAATTGATTTGCTCCCTCCTGGGCTTGAGAATAAAATGCAATGGATAATATCTTAGGATCAGACTTTTCATGGTGAAATAATAAGGGCTGGATGAACTGACAGCTTTTCTCAATGTTCTATAATGCTCATTAAGCTAGACATTGTTTTGATTTTTTAGTGAAAAACTCATTTGCAAGGACTATAGTCAGAAGAAAAAGAATTGGATGAGATAGATAAGTATAGTCAGACTGTAGCACTATTATCCTGGAGCAGATGAAGAAACCTAACATCTCTCCCAGACAACACAAAAAATTCATTTTTATAATGGAAATAGAAGTCCTTTTCATTTAAACTCCAGCTGTTTTGTTGGACTCGTGCTCTAGCAAATATCACTTAAACTTTGTTCTTCCTTTTGGAAATGAAACTAAAGTTACATTCAATCTCAGTATTTCACAGTCTTTTGCAATGAAACAAACAATGAACTCTAACATCCCATGGACCAGTTGTGAAATGCAGACCCCATGGCACTTTTAGGAAAAATAGGTGAGTTAGTTCCAGTGTGGTTTTGACAGTTACATGCTCTCTGGTTTGAACTAACTCAATATTCAGCTGTAAAAAATATTTTTCACTTTCTTCAAACTGCTGTGCCTGCTTCTTCTTGCTGCTGAACAATCTCTGCCAATTCCAGACGAAGAGGGAAGAAATAAGACTAGCAAAACTTTCTGAACTCTGCATGCTGCTAAAAACAAAATTAATAACATTTCACTTCTTTTTAGTAAATCTGTACACTTTTTCTACAAGTTTATAATTAAAGTATAGGGACTTTAGTACAGGGATTGTATGTCTGGTGCTTATGGGTTAGGAACAAAACTTTGACTACAAACTAGCTTTTTTATCTCATTATCTACACCATTTCTTTATAAAGGTATGAGTCTCATGGAATGACTGGATCAGAACTGTTTATGTAGTTCAACAGACTCTCAGTGAGAAGAGACCAGTCAGGTTCTAACAGTGGCATAAGTGAATATTTCATTTTCTAATTCATCTGGTATCAGATATGATTCTATGTTTTGGAAGACCTACTCTAGACTTCTGGTTCTGCAGTTCTAACAAGTCGAGCTGAGTCCTTGCAAAAATAAAAATGACAGTCATAAAATATTATGCCTTTCCAAAAGAGAAAACCAAGCTGAAAGCAGTTTCTAATCAAAATTACTGAGATACAACTCAATGTAAACCCAGGGTGTTTCATTCACTACTGTACAGAATACGTAATTTTCCTTTCTGTTAAATTTATTTTAAAATGTAATGAAAGTACTATTAGTTTTCTTTGTATAACTCTCAGATTAATAGCAAAAAAAAAAAAAAAAAAAAAAGAAAAAGAAAAAAAAGGTGTTACTCTGGCAAAAATCCAACTGGCTGGAAAGAGTGTCTGGGATAAACTCTTTCAGGAAAAATTTGTGTCCTGCATCCTAGGTGAAGCGGTAAACTTTGCTGGAAGACCTCCTGCAGATATCCTTCTGTGTTCCTTTTACAGCCACAGACTCCAGAGAATTTGCTATTACATCATTGCAAGTCATATTTTATGTTTTAAATATTTATAATATTATTTTATGGAAGCTTAATCTTCAGTTAGGACACAGGGACATTTTTATATGCCTCCATTTTCACAATGTTGTGTACACAGAGTAGGCCTTCAGGGCAAGTTTTATTGTGCCAGTGTAACATATGTTCGCAATAGGTAAGTGACACATGAAAGGAAAGAAATGTGATTTAATGTTTCAATTTTATTGCTTGCAATTTAACATATGGCAGTGAAGAAGATACAATCAATAAAGCTACATGAATGTGAAAGAACACAATAAAAGATACCTCAGAAGGAAGGTCTGATTTAAAGATTTATTAAATCTAACTAGTCAAATAATTCAACAGAAAAATTGCATTTACGGGTTTGGACTCATTTGTTATTGGTGAGTTGCTAGTGTATGGTTAATGATTTTGTAAACTTCTTCCAAAAACCTTGTGTAGATTTTGTCCTTCATCCATTCCAATTGTACTTCTATAAAGAAATCATAACCCCAATCAGCAACGCATTACCATCGTTTTCCTGAAAAACTACAATGAACATCTGAAAGTCTTCATTTTGTTTTCTAAAACAAAGTATTTAAAAAAAAAATGTACAATATTTTTTCCAGAATACGTATTTCAGAGAGAAATTTCCATTTCAATGGAAAATATATATATTTTCTAAGAATTAATAAACATACATTAAAATTATTATATTTGAAACGTGTACAGTGTAAGAGTTCTACCAGTATATTAAATATTCCTAAAGCCAAAATAATTTCCTTTTCTCTCTTGGATTTAAAGTAAAAAATTTAGAAATGAAATTTGAACTCTGGGCAGATGAAGCTAATGACAAAATATTTTATAACCACTTCCATGCAGCCACTATAACAAAGGACTAATATTCCTCAAAGAAAGCTTACAGTATTTTTTGTTATAAGGCAACACAACTAGACAAAAATGATATTTAGATACCTTCATGGAGAATGGATGTCTGAACAGCACACCAGGTTGGATCAGGAGATCTGTAGTTTGTGTTCTGAGCTTAGCCCAGGTTTTGATGTGCAGTGCAACCTTGCATCGATGTGTAATCTTGCACAGACAGTGTAAGCTGACTTCTGTTTTCTCACAACTAAATATCCCATTCTGAGTTCTTTTACTCCCTTCTCTTTGGGCTGTCATTGTCCAGCTATAAAGCATAAACAATATTTCCAGGTCTCATATTCTTCTTTGTTTGATTTAAATTCATATAGTTCATAGAAGTAAATATATGATTTAGCTTCAGCTTCAGTTTGTTATTCTCTCAATATCTTTCTTTTAGAATATAGAACTTTGACAAAAATAAGTTATCAACACACGATGATATGAGAAAATTCTGCAAGAATTTCCTGACTAGCTTAGCAGTAGTGATTAATAATAGCTTGCTCTTTATAAGATGGGAGACCTGAAAATATACCATGGACACCCTTTGACAGAGGTTAAAATTGTTTAGGCAGAATTTGGTGTTTTGCTTGCTTTCCTGTTTGCAGGTTTGGTTTTGGTTCTGTTGAGGTTTTTCTTTGTTGTTGTTTTAGATTTTTGTTGATATATTCATAAAGACTAATTTCCAGCCAACTGGGAAATTCCAGTAGTTTTGTTTATTTCACATCACAACATCTAAAAAGATGTGCATCATTCTTGATAGGGCAAATTATGGGTAGACAGCCATCATGAAATCAGATTATGTCAGATCTGATTATTTAAATTCACGTCACCACCACAACTATTGTGTTCTGTAGACATAGCATATTTAAAATAGTGGATTCCATTTTTTAAAAAAAGAACAAAGCTTTTTTCAAAATAAAATATTAGCACTGAAGGATACTATTGAATGTATCAGGCAAAATTCTTTATTAGACATTGAATTAAAAATATAAATTTGTGAATGTTGTGGATAGAAACTGAATTATCAGCAGGCTACTAGGAGGTGGCCATTGGGAGTCTTAAGGCAAAATGGATTTTCTTCACGGCAGTCACAGGTGTCACGAGTTCTGTGATTTATCATATGCTTGGTTGTTTGGTTTTTTTTTAAACAAATCAGACTTTTGGCAATATGACATCTCAGAGGATGGATTGTGTGAAAATCTTACTTAGAAATGAAAATGTCATTCCAGGCTAGACAGTTCACAGAAGTCATGCGTTTAGGTGCAGAGAATTGGTGACCAAAGGGATAAAATTAGGAAAGCATCAGGAAATTATTCAGTGTCTGAAGTTCATTAGGTTTTATTGATTAGGACAAAAAGAAGAAAAATATTGAAGCAATCTTCTTGAAGTTACAGACATCTTAGGTTTTGATTCTGGATCCACTGTGTGCTTTCATTCAGCAACAGTGAGAAACATTCTGTCCATTTCAGAAACAGTTTACCAAGGCCAGCATTTACTGCATATTAATAGTGCACCATTACAGGAGTTGCATCTTCTTTAACATTCCACATGATTAATTTGGTTATAATATTTGCTTTTAGTGAATATAAATTGATTGTCACAGGGGACTGATAGGCCATGGTATATTTAAGATAATCTAAAATTTCATTATGCTTTGCTTTCCCTTTTGTTTTCAATCTTTACTTAGTGGAAGGAAAGAGATTTTCATATTAATTTTCTCCTTTATTTATTTTGTTAATCTTATTTTAGCATGCTTATATGAATGTTTGGTACCTACAGTACTTCTCATGGTTTTTGTCTTGGAGGACATCCTAGGTAGTTCAATGAGCATGTTATAGACATCCATCCCTGAACAGATAGTGACCTTGTGCAAGAGACAAGTGAGGTGCCAGCCAGATTTGTTTGCTTGTGGCCAGCCTCACAAATTGCCTTCCTGTCTAACATGGGGCTTTACTTCATGAATGTTCTTCATTAACATGTTCCCCAATTTCCATGCCCAGTCATCCAGAAAGTATCAGGTTTCAACCTCACAGTCATACAAGCATTAGACAAAATCATACCTAAATCACAATAGGGTCATGCCATATGTGGAACTTATATGAAAAATAAGCATTGAACTTGTATATACTATTCCAATGGACCTAGAGTTTCTTCATGAGCAGTATAACCTGAATCCATGCAGGTATATCACTGTGACCTCTGAGTGCCTGTAAATGTCTCTTCCATGATTGTATTGAACACATGGTACCTATTTGCTTTGTTGTCACATTTTATGGATCGTGAAGCTCCTTAGGATATGGCTTGTAATAAAAGTTGTATTTAAGAGATGGTTGTAATTTTATATGTATGTGTGTATATATATACACACACATGGGAAGAGAGAGAAAAGACATTTGTTAGACATCATCTGTGTACATTCATACAGTCTTTGTCATTATAGCACAAAGGATTATCAAAATGTTAGTAAAATCTGTGGGAGAATGGAAAAACTGTCAGGAATTTCCGTGAGGTTCCTTTTGCAACATATCACTTCCTTTCTGTCTTCTGGGTTGACACAAAGGCTGCTGCATTCATTCATCCTCTTCTATCTTCTAAATCTTGCTTCGTTTACTTTTGCCACAGTAGTGGGAGGTGAGATATGTTCAGCACCAAGAGACAGGCATTGTAGGCATATACACCTCCTATAAACTGATGCAGCTGGAGAAGTAGACCCATAAAACTGTACTGTGCGGGTGCCATATGGAAAAAGATTCCATAATCTGTGAAGCATTTGATCCATATTACAATTGTCAATATGTATCTTCTGCACTTACCACTAGACATGAAAATTCCTTATAATGTAACGTTATTTATTTATTTATTTATTTTTAAGTTCATCACTCATGTGCTTCAGGGACCCACAGAAGACAAGAGCAACACTTCAATCAAATATAAGTAATTTATATTTACTTGAACAAGTATCTAGTAGATTTATGTACAAATCTCATATGACAACTCTTCTGTCATGATGTATCTACATCATTCTCTGGCTAGTTAAATTCTACATCTGTTGGCTAAAAATAAGTCCACTGCACCATGGTAACTGCCTAGTATTGCAAAGAATGTTGGTTTTGAGATCTCAAAAGGCCAGCAGCAAAAATGCCAGGCCTTATTTACAGTGATACAATTAAAGCAATGTCATCTGCTTATTTAGCATCAGAAAAGAACCTTCTCTGTCTTTTTTATGATAAATAAGTCGGGAAGTCATCTTTCAGTTATGATAAATAAATTGGGAAGCCACCTTTTGATAGACTATTGTACTTAATGTATGTGTCTTTGAATAGTGCTTCCCAAAAAACTTTAAGTGTGAACTGAAAGGCTGACCTCCCTTCACATGCTGGTAACCTGGAAAAATCAAATGTAAATATTGACCTATTTCATTACAAGCATTGTACAGGGCTGGTCTTATAAGATATATGAAGGAAAATGGCTGAAAACCAAAGCCCTCAACAATTTGGTCACCAGCTCCAAAATGCTGACTGCCTGATAGTTGCTGTGAAAGTGTCCAGGCTGTCCAACCAAAATCCACCTCAGCTATTCACCACATGTGACCAAAGCCACAACTATGGGAAACAGCTTTACAGAAATTCTTTCAATACCCTCACTTTTCCACAGTCCTTGCCAGCCCTCTACACAGTAGGATCTCTGGAAACAAGCTCCAAACCCTCTTCTTCCCGACACATCCATGATGAACAGCTGCAACTCCTTAGGCACTGAGCTCAGCTGCCTTGAGCTGTGCCATTGAAATAATCCAAAAAGACAGCAAAAAATTGAAGTATGTTATTGAGTGTATGGTTAGTGGTCTTCGTGGATCAGATAGATGGGTGGTTTCCAATTCGTATTGCTGAGGCTGCTGGAAATCATGTGTGAAACACAAGTCTGATTCTTTTTGCACTGTTTTCACTCTGGAGTTATTACTGGATAAGGAGAAAGTGTAGAAGACCAAACAAGATAATAATGCTATCTTCTCTTCCTACTTGGTTAAATTCTTCATTGATATTATTACTAAACTTTTATTGACTTAAAGGGGAGTCAGACTTCATCCAAGAGACCAGTTTGTGGTCATGGTTATAACAGTTCTGTGCTACTTCATGATGCTTGAAGAAGTTCAAATGCAGAGAGTAGAAGAGACTCATTAACATTGCTTTCTGCCTAGGCTAATTGTCAGGTAGTGGAGAAACCAGGTATATTAACTGAGAGGACTACTTTATGAACATTTTTTGTAGTCCCCCCAAAACCTGAGTTAGCTCAAAGAAGACATACTATTGCGATGTTGGTATATCCTAAATCAGATTATGTTATGTTTTGACTTACTTGTAAAAGAGCTCTTGAATGTCAGTAATATAGCTGCCCTGCACTCAGCCCTGCACTTAACAGTGTGTCTGGGCAGGCTTAAGCCTGTGCGCTGTGTTTTATGAAACTCCAAGTTGGCTGTTTGCTTCCTGTGAGGCCTACAGCAATTTCTACCACCAACAATGCAAGGAAATAAAAGACAACTGTATGAAAAAAAAAAAAAAAAAAGAAATGATAAAAGATATTTGTAAAAAGCAGTGCCCCACAGTGTTCTATTCATGGCACAAAATCATCCATCTGGGAAACCTCTGCATGATTATTGCTTGAAAACATTCTTCTTATCTGATCAAATGTTTCTTAGGAATTTCTTCATAGACTGGGGTCATAAGACCGTTTCAGAGAGATGTGATGTTGCCTGGTGCTGAGAAGTGCAGTCCCAGTCCAAAAAAATTCTTGGCTCTAGGCGAGTGGGCAGCTTCTTTATTAACACGTGAATGGTATGTTAATTTCAGAAGTTAAGCAAGGGCTTAAGCAATTTTGTTTAGTAATGTTTTCATATTTCTATTAAGCAGGCAAGAGTTTTCAGTGTATTTCTACCGTTTATTTTATTCTTTTTTTTGTTTCTGGCAAGACCATGTAATTCTTGTGTAGTTCTGCTGTCCTCTTGAAAATCACATAGTATAAAAGATCAAACTGTATAAGGTTAATTTGTTCTTCAGTTGCTGAAATGTTTAGTCCCAAAAAAAACTTTCAAGTTATTCTGTAGCAGGTTCAGATGGGAATGGGCCAGCTGTCTCCCAGTGTAAGTCTGGAAGTCAAAAAAAAAAAATCTAGTGCTATTTCTTGAGGGTTTAGATACCACCACAACGTAACTTCTGAAGAAACTGACACTAGGAATTAAGAAGTTTTCATAAGAAAAATAGAAGAAGGACATTTGAGTCATTGCTATACACTAAGACATTTCTTGGTAAATTTGAGAAAATTTAGAGTTTCCAATTGGAAATTTTCAATGTTAGTTAACTAGGGAGAGAATTTTTGCTTTGTCTCCACTAGGCTATTAGCTTTTTATCTGCACCAGGCGTTAATAGTAACCAAACAGTGCAGTAATTTCTCCTCATCCCAAACCCAAAAATATTACAAAAGTAAGTTCAGGCAAAGAGGCTTTCTTCAGGATCAGCATGGCAGAAACAAAAACCTATGAGGTTCATCGTTGTGTAAATGCGCAGTGACATTTTTAAAATACACACCGACTTTTTAAGAATCCACAATCACAGACAATGTGAAAGAACCAGTTACATCTATCAGGGTACTGTGAACCAGCGTTTCAGTCTGGTAGAGAATGCTGGATTTAGTCACATGCTCATGTACTTCATTAAGAAACCAGTAATTCTGCTTGTTAAGCTGAAGGCAAGTAAAAATATATTTGCTGCATCTGGCTTACAAGATGAAAGCATGAGATTCATTATTAACTATGCATCTGTCTTCGATAGGAGACAGCAAGCAATAACTTGTTCTCACCATATATAACACCTTCCAGACGAGAAACTCACAGTGGTCTGCAAAATCCGAGTACCTTCATGACATTTCAAAGGATTATTTCTTTCCTATGTTATTTTGTCTGTTTTACAGCTGAAAAAAACAAATAAAATGCTAGTTACAATCAATCTTTTCAGACATTAGTTGCCTAAATAATTCATATTTGTCAATCTTAAAGTTTTATTCTAGCACTTGTCAGAATACTATCCAAGCTCCTCCCATGCCAACTCAAAATGTTTGGTGTATTTCAGCTAGACATCTATAATTAGTGCCTAAGCAAGTAGAAGTCAAGTCATCTGTGGGTGTTCCTCATTAAGCAATCAGGACACACTTTAAAGTACTTATATTTACATTCAGAAATCTGACAGAAGCACAAGTAAAAGAGGAAACTTATGGGAGTGTCTCAAAATGTCTAAGCTTTCAGCTGACGAGTTCATTCTCTCCTTTGAAAGGAAGGATGTAACAATGTGTGGTATTATAGAAGGAAACAAATGGAGCATTAGGAATGTTTGCAAGTGTTTTCAAATTAATAAGTTAAAATTTATGATCAAGTATGTATTTCATACTCTGTTTTGCTAGTGAACATGGTGAATAAAAATTAAACTAATTTCTGACATTATGTTTTACTATTAAAATAAATTATATTTATTAACACTTCTTCTAATATTTCTATGACAACTTGCTGTGTCAAATGAACATCATTACATGCAGGCACATTTTTGGCATATTTATAATGGAAGATCTTTCCTGATCAAAGAAACTAACAATTTATTACATTATGGAACAGGAGAGCTGACTACTGGAAGCAGACAATGGAATCCAAGATGCTGATGCAGATAATAATTCCTAACAGCTGCCTAACTTTTCCTAACCTAGCAAGACCTTGAAGTGAAAAAGTAAATTTTAAAGATTCAAGGGGGGAGTCTTGTACTGTAAATTGCTGTAGGTCGGTTCTGTAAATTTTTTATTGGAGAAATCCCATGAATATTTTCACAAATGGACATATGTTGGTGACATGGATAAAAATACAGTTACCTCTTGTTCTACTGTTTAATATCCATAGCTCAAGCTTGTTAATCCACCTGGGTTATCATATCAGTGTGTTGGTTTTTTTCAAGATGTGATACCTGGCACACACTTTTTAATACATTTCATGGAAGGATAGAAATGTTGATTGGAAAGAAACTCTAGATGCATCTAGTTCAGCTTCCTGCACAGAGTGGGACTATTGCCAACACTGACCTTCTGGTTAATACTTTTTCTTTTTTCTTAAACTTCAAGCTGAGCCTCCCAAGCTGCAATATCTGTTGCTTGCTCCATGCTTTGCTGTCTGCTGCTATCAAGAAGTGTTTGGCTCTGCTGCCATTGTAACTCCCATTCGCCTCGCATGATTTCCACTGTTGAGTCTATCACTTCAGCTGTAACACTGCTGAGTCTTTCCATTACTGTGTTTGGTACTATCACAGTATATTAAAATTTAAAAAAACCCTCTCCCATCAAATCATATAGTAACAAATATGCTTTAATATACTTACATATTAACGCACTTGCATGTACATACATACATAAAATTAATGTAGAGTTGTATAAAATGTCTTTGTGCAATACTGAAAGTATTTCCAATTTTAGACCAAAGTGATCAATTATTCTTGCTCATGGTTATGTCAAATGCATGAGTTTTCATTCATATATTTTTTTTTTTTAATACATATTAGAATTGGAAACTACATACAAACATAAACATGTGCATATAAACATACATATGCTCATTAGATATACATTCCTGGCATGCCAGGGCCTGAAATATTTTCTTCAGAAAGCAATTGCAGCATGGGATCTGTATATTTTTTTTCCTCTGACAAGGTTGCTTCCCCAGTCTGTGCAAACTTTTGGCTTCACAGAAACCCATAGAAACATGTGTAACTATTTGTGACTACAGTGGGAACCATTTTCTTCTGGACAAACAGATTTTTGACTAGAGATGGACATCAGCCATGCAGATCAGATCCAAATAAGGATTTGAGAAGATTGAAACTTCCACTTACTGTGTGTTGGATCCAGGATTTTAATTTAACCCATTACAAAGATAGGGACTGTTTATGAAATACATGTACTGATCCATCTGGATGCTATTTGCATCTGTGATTTAGTTAAGGGTCTCATTTACATTTTATATTTGAATTCAAGAAACTCTTTAAAACACTCAGCTAAGTACCATTGGGATGGAGAAATCACTCCACCAGAACAGTATAAAAAGCAGACAGCAGCAAAACCATAAAATGATTAAAATTGTCCATGCCATTACAGAGAGAATTTTTACAAAAATCAGAAAAAATAAATAACTTAGAACAAAAACTACTTATAAAACGTGATGCAGTACGTATTTTTAGGGTATGCTGAAGGAGTTTTGAAACGTTTGGATAGTAAAATATGTACTTTATTTCTAGAAATAAGACTAATACTTTCCTCCAAGTTTTCCTGTGGATGAATGCAAAACATAATCAATCTAACTTTTCAGTTACTCATGAGGACAGTAATGATCGTTTTTTTGTTGTTGTTCTGCACTAAAACAGACATCATCATGTGTTATAAAAAAACATTTTTGTCTGGAGTCCAGGGGCTATTTTATTAAATGCTGAAACAGGGAAAAATATATGGGGAGAATAATTTTAACATATACAAAGATTTATTCCACTAGAGAGGAAGAGGATGACAATACCTAGCTTTTCAACAGCAGAGCTTACTTTCCTTCATCATCATAAAGATTAATATTTTTATCCCCATTTTACAGAGGGAGTATCTGATGCCAAGAAAAACAATGTGTCTTAATTACATTACAAAAATTGACTCTAACCCTGAGATTAAATATAACCATATTGTATATATCATGTGATGATATTTTTAGCATTGTTCTTTAACCTTACTTATTCGAAGACATTGTCAGTAAAAAGTCAGTAAAAGCCACATTCACCATATAATTTACTGCTACAATAAAGGACAGTAGTCAATTCCTAGAAAAAAAATAGCATATTAAAGGATAATACTATAAATCCAGTGAGCCATACATTGAAAATGGCTCATGTTTTTCAAGAAGTGACCTCAAGATAGGATAATCACATGATATAATATGGTAGTACCCACTGGGACAGGCTTCTTAGGAAGGTGTCATGGCTCCAAGCCTGATTATGTTCAACAAGAGACTGGATAACACCCTCAGACACATGGTGTGATTGCAAGAATTTTCATAATGTTAATATAGAAACTGGAAATCTCCTGTAGAGATTTTTGTGGGGGTAGACAACTATTTAAAAGGAACAACAGTTATAATTTCAGTAGGACCATTTATAAAATTTGAGCATAAGATGGTAGATACTGTGCAATCTCAGAGCAAAATGGTGTTGTCTTCTCCAAAGATCCTGCAATCTTAATAGAAATTTTGCACAGATAGAAGGGTGTAAGGAAATACTGAAGAAACAGTAATTAGCATCATGACCAGTGGTAAAAATCTGCAACTTCAGAGAAGTGTCTTGAATACAGAACAGCATTTTTTTAACAGTTCATTATTATGAAGTTACTTAGTCTTGGGGAATATAAAATTAAAAAAAAAAAAAAATAAATAAATATAACATGAACCATACCTATTAATTAGCATGACTCAATTAACATTGACTTTATCTGTGATATTATACAGAGATAAATATGGAGAGATAGATATAATGTTTAATCAGTATGCACGTCAGTACATATTAATACTAAGATACTAATTTCTCAAATTTAGATATCCTATATTTTATCAAATTTGAGATAGGATAAAATCTCAAATATTGGCCAGAGCATTTTTGTAGAGGACACAATGAATTTTATAAAACTGGAAAAAAACAACGTTTCATCAAAAACCTTCAAATAGACAGAGTCAGCACCTGTAAATAAAAGAAAGAGATGTTTCATCTGAGTGTCCAAAAGAGTAAGATCATACAATTAAAACACATCAAATGGAACCTGATATTGATTTAAATATTGATAAAAATATAGACATGAATATATTTTTATAAGGTCTGGTCATGGATAATTTCAAGAGCAACTTGACTTTTAAAAAATAATCTTGTTGTTTTGCCAAGATCAATAAGTCCTTGAGTACCTATAGTATGAATGACACTTAGGATTAACCATAGCATCTAACTTCTATATGTTCTTACCTTACTTCATTTACCACACATTGAGCTCCCTAGCTGATGCTGGGTCTTGTCTCATACCTCATATGACACCAATTTTAATTTGTCTCATGCCCAAATGGACTGGTGCATTGTAGTAGAATTTCCTCTTACATAACTTAGAAGCAATTTAGTTCAATAAGTTTGTCTTTGTGTATTAGTCATATAGCAGAGCAATGAAATTGTCTAAATTTGCATCATATTTTATCCAATAAGCTTTTATGCAGGGAATGAACAGAGTCAGGAAATATGGTTATGAAAAACAGAGAGGAAAACTATAGACAAAATCAATGACCAAACTCTTTTCCCATTACAAACTGCACCCAATGGGTTAAAATCACAAGAGAGTGTGCAGAAAAGATGTTGCATCATTACCTGATTGAATTCCCACCAGAAATAATGTCAAGATGAAGACGAATGTGGGGAAGAATAAGTTAGAAAAAACAGAGATTAAATCATTTTCCCCCTTCAGGCATTTCATGAAGACAGTGAAGACGAAAGAGCAGTTACTGAACGAGATTTCTGCTAATAATAAAAGTTGTCTCTAGAATGGGACTGAGGTGGACTGAGTGCCTGTGTCTGTTCATTGGCTACAAAAGTTTAAATAGAAGACAAAGACAGCTGTCTTAGTCTGAGCTGAAGGCTGAATGGTTTGTAACATGAATCTGGACTGTGTTTTCTTATGGGTCTGTGGCATGAAGAGTAAGAAAAGCTATTCTACCTTTTGTGCAGTATCAGCACATTAGCAAGAAACATACATATGATATTCATTATTTTATTGTAGGAATTTTTACAAATAAAGTAAATTGTTTTGTATGGCATGTTGTATCCCCCAACGTTCTTGCTTATAATTGGTAGGACAGAGTCTGAGGAAGGTTTAGTATATCAGAAAATCTGAGGGCTCAAAGGCTTGAAGCAAAGCTCTGTAATAATTTTTGAAGAAACTTCTGCATTAATCTCAGTGTTCCTCTCCACCAAGTGCTTACTATACATCCTAGGGGATGTGTAACTGAGTGAAAGCAGAACTCCTACTCTCAGCTTGTAGAGCTGGTATAGCATTGCTGTAGTGACACAAATCCAGAGGGACCTTGGAGAAACTGAACATGAACATACATTTTAAGAAAAACTGAGTGGGATTAGGGTGTTTAACCACACCCACCCTCTGTATTTTAAGTCATCAAACTGAAAACACCCAACAAAAACAAAGAACAGGCCATGATATTCCAGTAGTTCCATAAAGATTTAAATTCCTTGAGTTTTATTTCAAGCTGACAAAGCAACAAACTCCTACTAGCTTGTGAGGTAAAGCAACAAAAATATGTCTCATGCAACAAGCAGATGTTTGGAAGTAATGCTTGCTTCTTCCATTATACCGAAAATGCAAGAATTCTAGGCACAAAAAGCTCCCTGTATTGTAGTTGACTGCATTTATGGAGTTGATCGGCAGTCTCAATATTATAAAAGCATTTGTGGTTGTTATGGCTCTTGACTTCACCACCTGCTGTGGGGTTTGGCGTTCTCATTCTGAGGCCCCATGACTCAAAGCACCTCAAATAAACCGAGGTGGTTTCATGGGGCTCCATGAAGACTGAATGTCTGACATTGATTTCCAGTTTTCTGGTGAGGATTTCATCACCTTTCTGTGCCACACAGGGTGCATCCACTCTGACTACGCTCACATCCAACCCACAGGTGACTGTTAAGAGTGAGCTGTGTGTATTGCAGGGTAAGGTGTGCACAAATGTTTCTCCTTTTTTGAGAGAGAAACATTACCTTAGGTTTACAATCACAGAATGGTTGGGGTTGGAAGGGACCTCTGGAGATCACCTAGTCCAACCCACCTGCTGAAGCAGGTTCACCAGAGCAGATCGCAGAAGAATGTGTCCAGGTGGGTTTGAATGTCTCCAGAGAAGGAGACTCTACAACCTCTCTGGGCAGCCTGGTCCAGGGCTCTGTCACTTTCCAAGTAAAGGAGGTTTTCCTCATTTTCAGATGGAAATTCCTGTGCTTCAGTCTGTGCCTGTTGCCCCTCATCCTATCATTGGGCACCACAGAAAAGAGCCTGGTCCCATCCTCTTGACATCCACCCTTGAGATATTTATGAGCATTGATGAGATCCCCTCTCAGACTTTCCTTCTCCAGGCTGAACAGCCCCAGCTCTCTCAGTCTCTCCTTATAAGAAAGATGCTCCAGAACCCTAATCATCTTCATAGCCTGACACTGGACTCCCTCCAGTAATTCCTTGTCCTTCTTAAACTGGGGAGCCCAGAACTGGACACAGGATTCCAGCTGTGGCCACATTATGGCAGAGTAGAGGAGTTGGAGAACGTCCTTTGACCTGCTGGTCACACTCTTCTTAATGCACCTCAGGTACCGTTGACCTTCTTGACCACAGGGTCACATTGTTGACTCATGGTCAACCTGTTGTCTACCAGAACTCCCAAGTCCTCCTCTGCAGTGCTGCATTCCAGCAGGATTCACCCTAACCTGTATTGGTGCATGGGGTTGCTCCTCCTCCCCAAGTGCAGGACCTCACATTTGCCCTTGTTAAACTTCACTAGGTTCTTCCCTGCTCTGTCTTCCAGCCTGGCACTCAGGCACTCAGTGAGGGTGCACTCAGTCTCTTCATTCAAGTCATTGATAAACAGGTTGAACAGGACTAGACCTAGTCCTGACCCTTGGGGAATACCACTAACTACAGGCCTCCAAGTAGACTTGCACCATTGATCACAACCCTCTGAGCTCTGCCATCCAGTCAGTTCATGATCCATCTCACTGTGCATTCATCCAGCTCGCACTCCCTGAGCTTCCCTGTGAGGATGTTGTGAGAGACGGTGTCAAAAGCCTTGCTGAAGTCAAAGTAAACAACATCCACTGCTCTTCCCTCGTCTACCCACCCAGTCATACCATCATAGAAAGCTATCAGGTTGATCAAACATGATTTGCCTTTGGTGAACCCATGCTGACTACTGCTGATAACCTTCTTTTCCTCCACATACTTTGAGATGACGTCCAGAATGAGCTGTTACATCACCTTTCCATGATGGAGGTGAAGCTGACTGGCTTGTAGTTTCCTGGATTTAGTTGTATAGCTCTCAGCATAGGCAGAGAGGGAAGGGGAAAACAAAAGATTATCTAAATCAGGGTTGCCACCAGCTATATGTGCATTGCCAGACCATGTCAGTAAGGATTACGCACTCTTAGCACAGTGGTTTATACAGCTGCTTGGACAAACGGTCGTCCCATCTATGGCTTTTGGGGGAGATGTGAAGAACTCCAGCAGGGAAAATAAACGTCTGCGGCATTCAGTGAGGAAGTGTGCCTCTTGGTTAAACTCTCCTGACCTGAGCTGAGCTTTGATTTAATCCTTGATCAGCTGGCTCTGATATTTTGCTTAGTAGACCGAGAAACTGATTTCTTTAGGATTCCTCTTCTGGGAGACCTCATCCCCAACTGAGATGAAAATAGTCTTTGAAATCTAGTTTTAAAAATCCAGAGTAACAGAGATTGCCCAACTTACTTGCAATGATGAAGCTCACAATAAAAATTGGGGTTTTTGTGCAGAGCTCCAATTGAAGATAATTGTCAGTGACTTCGCAGCCCCAAAAGTCATTTATCCAGGCAAATATATTCACTGGCACAAAGGCCAGGTAATAGATACTATATACTCTGCATCATCACATAGACATACATTATAGCTAATTTTAATATTCAGTTTGTGCTGAACAAAGAAAGAAGTTGATTAGGTAGTAGAATGAGGTGCAGTAAAAATACCAGTTCCTCTTGTGTTTCAACCAATAGCATGTTTCAGTAGGGAAAGGTGAAATAAGTCAATCAGCTGTTTAGTTTCTGATTCCTTCAGAAGACGGCAAATGCTCTGTGTGTTCATGGCTGAGATTCCAGAGACTTTTATATTCAAACAGTATCAACTTAAAGAACAAACAGACCAATAACCAGACATTGTAGTTTGTTTCCTTATTTTTATATTATCTTTTTTTCTTTGACAACTGCATAGCTACACTCAGAAAAATAGTAATTATATCCAGAACCAAAAGAGGTCCATCATAGCATGAAAATGTTGTGACATCATAGTCCTTGGTTAAGGAAATTATAATGATGGCAGAGGTTAAAGCCACAGTGTAAGACAGGCATGGGAAGCGAAGAGCCTTAGAGAAGAGTTTCTTGCTCAAAAAACCACAAAACTACTCCATTTTGTGGGAGAATTGTCAAAAGGTAAGTCACCTTGCTTTTACAATGCTTTTTTGCATAGGCATGTTTTTGCAAATGTTTTTCAATTGATGTATGTTTAAAACCACTCATGGGTGAGGTGGAAAAGAGGAAATAATGAGAAACAAATTCAGTGGAAAAACAAGTGTTGATGGTGTGACTAGGCAATGAAGTAAATTTATGAACTAATTTGATCATAGATATTAGCACCTCCTTTCCTTCCAGTGTGAGTCAGAGTGAACATAAACATCACAACTATGTGGAAAAATGTACCGCAGTGGGGAAAAAAAAAAATCCAAAAAGCCTGACTTTTTTAAAAAACAATTTTTTAAATTGAAATGGCTCTCCTGTTTCTTTTCAGACTAGGAGAAGAAATGAATGAGCAGTAAGCACAGTGTGTGACGCACCGATAAATTTCTAAGTCAAATGCTACTAATATATTAGGATTATTTTTTTCCGTTAAAGTATCAGTGAGCCAGGATCCACTGTGTTATGAACTATATTATGATCAGAGAGCAGTTCTTGACTCACGTTTTATTAACTTTTTTACATTTTTGGGCTGATGTGGAAAAATGTCGCTTTCTACTAAACTTGAAGCAGCCTAACATTTCCACTGTCAAATTCACGTCTTGTCTTTTTTGGTCTTTCCTGTAGAAAGACACACCAAAAAGAGAAGACATCTTTGTGATGGTGGTAGGATAGTAATACACAACATTTATCATGAGATTGTCTAAGAGAGTCATTTGTCAGACATTTAACCTCCAGAACTGATACAAAGTGATTGTGTCTTCAGTGGTGGATAGGATTTTATTTTTTTTTTTTAATAAATAAATCAAATTTGACAAGTTTCAAACATCCATGAACTTTGATCGTTTCACTGAGTTCCTCAGCCAAATTCTGGGCTTTTTTTGTTTCAACTATGTGTTCATTCCTTTGTGTGATGTAACAATCTTGTTTTTTGTAAATTCATTGGAACTAGTAGATAACTAGCTTGAATTCCAAAGCAGAGTCAAAATTTACTTTATACCCATAACTAATGCCAAATCTGAACTCTATCTAATAGAAATATTGGGTAACCTCATGTTAATCTCTTCTTGATGCAAGGTAGGACGAGTTATAATAGCTGAGGTCAGATCACTGTCCCTCATGTATATATTCTCCTCCCACAGAGTTTTATTGGATAAGGGATTATACTGTGTAGGAATCCCACTTCTAGTTCAGGTTGGCCTGGTACAATGAAGTTAAAAAACATTAAACACACTCTGTCACTTAAGAATCCTTGAATAATGGCTGCAGGAATTCAGCATGGCTTAATTATTAAATTAGTAAGCACTTATTCTCCAGATAGTGTCATCTATACATATATTCTGAGATTTTCTTGATCAATTAATTTTTAAAATATAAAAGGTAGATTGGTATAGGGGTAGCAGAATATTAAAGAAAAAATTTTGTTGTTATCTTAACTTATACAAGAACTTCCCCCAAAAAGTGTTCTTAGAAAGAGAACAAGCAGACCCAGCTATGACTAGATTTTTCTTCATAAGAGCAGAAAATAGTATGAAGTAAATATTGGTTTTATTATACAGATGTGCTATAACAAAGAAAAATGCATGCAATATTACATTTTATCCACTATAAAATGAAAAAAAAAAAAAGTTACAATAAAAAAGCATAATCCTTAGCCTGCATTGTATAAACCTAAAGAAATAGTAATCAACCTTGATGCGTGACTAAGGCACGCATCTGTCTGTGTGATTTATGACAGAACACAACCAGAGAATAAACTGCTCTATTTTAAAAAAAACTATCCTCCCCTTAAGAGGATATTTTTCTCTGCAATGAAGCATAGCATTTTTTGTTTTCATATTTTCTTTTCCATTAAACTTTCTAAGAGTTATTATGCATCTACAAGACCTGGTTTCTTAGCAGTCATTATAGAAATCCTCATTAGTCTCATCAGTACAAAGGCTGGGGGTGCTTCCTGATGCAGATAGTTTAATGTGTTTTATTTCTAAAGAAGCAACAGTCTTTTTCTTAAAATGGTAGTTATAATTCTGAACTAAATGTGAAAGAGATTATTTGTTTTACTTCTATTCAAAAGATTAGTGTATGTAAATAGAGTAAGTTGTTTTTTTTTTTAATGTTCCTTCATCTTGAAGAAGACATTTCTAAGAGCTAAAAAGAGTAGCAGCTTCATATCTATTTGATAAAAATTCCAATAAATGTAACAGCTATATTAAAGACAACATGGAGGGTATCAGTACTGAAGTTTGATGGAGACCATCTATTTATCTAATGTAAACTGCTGAATTATCACCAGCCGATTAACTTTCTTTAATATAGATATGGGCTGTATTCAAAGCAGTAAGCTTTTAGGTAAGATTCTGAATTGGTTTTGTTCAGTGCATTTGGTTATGACTACAGTATTACTTGAGTTAGAACAGAAGGGCTTAAACCATTTCCACTGAATTCAACGACAAGATTTCCACTATCTTCAAGTACACATTACTAAGTAACTTAAGTCTCGATGTTTTCTGACAGCCTCAAGTCTTCTTATTGACTTAATTTGAGAAGAAGGTCATGGATGTGAGTGGAAACATCTTTTATTTATTACCAGCTAGCATCTCTGCAGTGCAGGGAATAACATTGCATGGTAGCAGAATATTTTACTGAATTAAAAGAAACACAGTGAAGAACTTAAAATAGTTGATCTTTTCCTCACTGTTGTTTGTTTACAGCTGTAATGATTTGCTTTCAAAGTTATATCTCATGAAGTCAGCCTGTGTTACTAGTTCTGCCTGGACCTGCCAAACTGGCTGGTGGGGTCTATTATGCAAGAGACTCCCATGTAATATTTCTGGATCCCTGCCTCAGGGAGGAAGCAAACTGTGCTTATGTATTTGTCACACTTAATGACCTTTTCAGAAGGAAACCACATGTCCTGTGACATCTATCGGAAGGAAAGATGACTTAATAAAAAAGGGAAGGTCTTGCATCAGTGAGAAAAGAGTAGTCAATTAGTTATTCTAAAGTCATGCCAAAGTTATGTGACGACGTTTATGCAATAGTGTATTTAGATGAGCCTAGAGGAAGGTTAACAAGAGTAGAAGGCATGGGAGATGGATTAATTCACTGCCTCTGCTATAAGTCGAAAAGCCCACAACATCATGTTGCAGTGATCTATTACACAGTTATATCTGCTTCAGCATCTCATTCATCCTGGAACCTTTATCCCAGAATGATCAGAAATGTCATAAGCAGTTTTGCATATGGAAGAAATTTAGCTGCTTCACTTAAAGGAATTTTATTTGGAAGATATTAACCAAAAGAGATCAAAACAAAATATTTATGACAATAAATGTTTTGTCTATGTGGCAGCATAAAATAAATATTAAAATGCCTGAGCAAAGGTAATCAAAGATAAGAGTTTAGAAACTGCTCTCTATTCTGCTAAAATCTGTAACATGAACTAGCAGAAAGTTTCTACTTTTTCGTCTCACTCCAAATTCTAGCATCTGCCAATGTACTGAAATAGAATGAATTTTATACCAGAATGGCAAGACAACTCTATTATTCGTGACTATTTCTCTCCCAAATATCACAAACATTAATCCCCCATCTTACAAACAGCAGAAATTGATGTATACCTACATAGTAAACATGTAGGCAAAGACAGTAGTACTTGGTTGACAGGAAGCAGAGGCGAAGAGTTTAAAAATATTTATCAGACACAGAATGTCAGATTCCACGAGGTACTAAATTGCTCAAGTGTAAGGCTGGGTTTCTGCTAATGCTAGAATATCAAGTATCTTGGAGACCTCTGCTCAAGGGTAAAAGCCTATTCCAAAGCCTATTACTGTCAATTTAGACTCTCTGCTGATACAAGAAACTTTCAAATGTATCTCACCTCCATAGCAATCTTCCTTCAGACAGTTCAGGGCATGAAACTCTTTATGACTCCATTGACTTTGAAGCAGAGTTGGGAAACACACAGGATTTTTCTTACATCAGTCTGATGAGGACAGAATATAAGTCCTGTTGGACCCATATATGGTATCTTGCTCGTGTTCCTCTGGACCTCAAAGGTAGTCATCAGCTACCTTAAAAGTTTCTTAGAAGACCACCCATAAGGTTTACTCCTCCACTTTTACAAAGTTGGTTTTCATTGGAAATAATGTGTTTGTCCTTATATGTACCAGCCAGGAAAAGCTTTCGTTAATAAGGCTGGTTCTGAAAATGATTGTGTCCATTTTCACCAGTAATTTCAAAGACAGAGGAATGTTTCTACATCTCTTTCTCAGCTGATGGTATTCCAAAATTTTATGCACATACACAATAGTATGCGTAATATAGATTCTGAGACAGTTTATGACAACTGGAGACCACAAAACCTGACTGACAAGAATTAAATGTACTGTATCTAAACAGAAGCACAGACTTTGCCTGTCTAGGAGTCTAATTCTGAAAAGTCACATTTTCAGAAATGCATCTTTGGAGATGACTAGGGGAGTAAAAATTATATTTACAAAAACATGCCATTTCTCCATTAAATTTCTGTCCAATGCTATCACTCATCATACAATTATTATGTCTGGGATAAAGTTTATCTCTGTGCAGAACACAAAAATATGTTTTACATATCTTTTCAATCCTGCTGCAGCTTATCTCAAGGCTTTGTGACAAACAGTTCTAGCACTGGGTCAAACATCACATTCTGTGATTCTGTGATCGCCTCTTAGGACTACTTTCTTATGCAAATATTAATGTTTAATGTGAATGGGGAATATCTTTATGAAAATTAATTCACTCACATAGTGAGCTTTGTGTACTCAATGAGATATGGTGATAGGGCTCTGAAGTTTGGCATAATTTTCAGGCGAGCTTGTCCAAACCTTTTCTTAGAGTGAGAAAAAAAAGATCTTCAAAACTGTGTTTGATTTTAAAAGTAATAAAAAAGAGGTGACTCAGAGAGAGCTCAGAGATCTTAGGTGAAGGAAATTAAAATAGTAATAATTTGAAATCTCCCTCTTTTCCACTTTAGCTTTCAGATCAAGTTCTTTTTACCAGTCAGTACTGAGATTCGTGTTACCGGGAGAAACCTCCTTCTCAATTGCTTCTCTGTGTTTGCTCTCTGCTTTTCTCAGGAGTGTCTGTCAATGCCACAAACTCAGTCTTCCCTCTGATGTTTCCTCCATTGACCCAGGGAGCCTCTCCCAGCTGGTGGCACAAATATGGGCACGCTCATTTGCTCCCAAGGAAATACAATCGCTCATCTCAAGTTCGGTAGTTCAGACAACTGGAGTTCATGGAATTACCTCTTAGCTATCACTAAGACCTTTCTATCATATATTGTATATAACATATAAAAAACAAAGAGGGAAAAAAAAAAAGTTTAAATATAGAAGCATAAAGAATTGTTTCATTTGAATATATTTCAAGTTTGTGTAATCTCCTTAATCAAAATAGCTACCCAAACTAACACTTCATGTGCAGAGAATTCCAAAGACAAAACTAACATAGTAAAGCACATGCAAAATACCTGCTTAGCTTAGAATTGCTATATGTCTACAAAAGCTCATAGTTCAACATTTTATTTCCAACTTGGACTTCCAAGTGAATAAAAGGTTATCGTATCCACAAAAGATCTCTCTCCACTTTCTGTCTTCCTTTTGTGCTGTAAGAAATTATAAAATGATTAGATTATGCTATTATATTTTTTGCTGGTTTTATCGTAGTATATTTAACAGGGTGGTCTACTTTCAATCCTTTTGCAGTTGTTAGGTAACAGGGAAGTAGGGTTGGACTCAGCTGCCCATATTTGATTATCAGAGCCAGCTGGAAAGGGGTCAAATGCTGCCTATAAAGGACTGAGAAACCTCATCCATAAAAAACAGCAGGAGGTAGTTTGGCTTCTGTGATTGGCCCTGAGGTAGTTGGAGCATATGAGAAAAAGCAGTGAGGATCTTACAAATTGTTTCGTAAAGATTAGTTTTCCTTTCTGCATGCAGGTATGTATATGTGGGTGGGTTGGTTGGTTTTCACATCACTGTATTTGGACCATAAAATATTTGTTTGAGGACAACAACTAAAAGACATACAAGACTGTTGTCAGTTCATCCTTGCCTAGAGAGGTGACCTAGTAAAGATGTTTAAAATCAGTGGTCCTTCTATATATTACTAAGAGGTTTGTATTAGGCTTCATATGCATAAGAAAGAAATGCATGCACCTGCAACAGGAATTTCAGAAGGGATTAATAAGGTTGGGCGCTTAAACTTTTGATGCCCCTCTTGAGAATCTTAAAAAAGCCTGACTTTTTTTTTTTTTTCTTTTTTCTTTAGCATATTTTATGTGATGCTAGAAAGCTTAAAAAGCAGAAAGAACCTCTTGATGCTAAATCATTCATTTATGCTTTTGTGGCTAAGAGATAAATTCTGGATCTCTTCCACATCTGAAGTCAAAAAGCTTAGTCTCTTTAATATACAATTTTAGTTGTAAACTTTAGTATGGAGAATGCTTTTCTGTCCAGAAAATAAAATTTTAAAATACAGCTGTTACCATATCTCCAGAAAATGTTGACAGAACTTTAACAGAAACATCACAACACTAATTCTACTATAATTAAGAATATGCTCTCTTCGACTGTTGTATGTTAAAGTCAATACTTTAGTTATGTGCATACATACTACAGGAAATAGCGACACTTTGGATTTGAGGTCTTTTAAAACAGTTCTTTCTTTTTGCCATTTTTTTAGGAAAAATACATTGCCCAGAGAGGGCTTGATTAGCAGGATGTTCATAGAGCTAATGTAGTGATTAGTAAAGCCCTAGGAGAATTGGATTGCTGCACCTGTTTAATATTCTTAAGACACTCTCAGTTGTCTTTCAAAATAATTGATTAGGAGCAGATTAAGAAAAGATAAAATTAAATAATCCATAGAGGTATCTCTTCCTAATTCTGTCTTGGTTTACATTTTAAATGGTCTGTGTTAACCTCTACAGATCTTGGTCTGTTAGATTTGATGGGTTCACATCAAGTTTGGGTCTTGCTATGACAGTTCATTGGAATGTGTTCCACTTCTTTCAGTGGGCTTTGTCCAGTTTTTAACAGAAGACAAAGTAAAGTCTGAAATTTGTCTTTAGCCTGAAAAGAAGAATACCAGTAGGAAGAAAAAAAAAAAAAAAAATGTACCATCCCCTGGAGAGCAAATCAGCAGCTATTGTATGGTTTAAAAAAAATAATGTTCCCTTTAGCAGATAAGGTAATTTATTTCATTTTAAATCATTGACAGCCTAGGTTACAGAAGATCGACTCTCGTATTTTGAGATATTAATACTTCTTTTATCTAATTGCTTTAATTGTGCCTGTTGGCTTCTGTTTGACAGCTGATGTGGGCAAGTTCATAACACTGGTTTCTTCCACTGGATGAGGTTTTTTCTGACAGCTATTTAAAACTAGAGGCTAGACTGTCTTTCAGCAAACTTCTTGTGACACATTTATACAGGAAAAGTATCCTGTAATCTCATTTGCTTCTTCCTTATTTCAAAAATGTATTTAACATCATTCCTCCTGTGTCAATCACATTTAGGAAGCCAGAGAACTTCAGTGAAACTGTAAACCATGATCCAAATATAGATTTTTTTTTTTTAAACTATACTCACATACAACAAGCAAGACCTTGCATAATTTTATGTGAGATTGTTACTAACTTATTTGCCAAGGAATGTTAAGCATTGTGCAAGCACATACTAAAACACAAGATGTATCCTCCAAATCTGTAGGGTCTCATAGCATCTGCCATCAGAAATACAACAGTATTAACCGACACAATCCATGTGTTCCAAAAAGAAATCTTTAATTTGAGTTGTTCAGTGAAATGAACCAACTGTAGACCAAACTGGACGTAGGTCGATTTGGAATTGATCTTTCATTGATAAACTCCGTACAGAGAGTTTTCAAAAGGATTTTTCTCTGTTCATCCGTAGCCCTTTTGTTCTTTAGCACCTCTTGATCCAGGGTGTAATCAAGGTCCCAAGGCAGGAAACTGCAGCCCACGGAGTTTGTCTTCATGTGGCAGATGTCGGGCAGTGCTAAGTTTGTCATAATGCCAGAGGAAATGCTGTGCCAGTGCCTGGAAGGTCCATTTACATGAACAAAGTTCTTGTTAATGAGTTGTAGAAAGTCTTAAACATTTTTTCACTTAGCTTGTTTCTTGAACCTTCTCAGAGAAGAAAAGAAAAAAAAAAAAAGAAGAAAAAAAAAAAGAAAAAAAAAAAGAAATAATAGACTGGATGGAGAAAGGGGCTTTGATATGGCCTGAAGGAAGGTGAATTATCTGAGTTTTCCCAGTGCAGGGAGTGAGGCTCTTTTACAGCTGAAGATTCAAGTTAGGTGCTCTGAGCTGCTCCAGTATGAAGTTGGCTTTCTGATCAACTTTTCTTGACTAGAGTTATTTTTTATGGATGTCCACGTATGCGTCTGAGTAGACCCGTGAGTAGTAGTTCCGCCTGGTTCCTAGGCATGGGCAACCTAGCATCTGTGTTACAGCATTCTGGGTCATGTAAAAGTAATTTCCCTGACATGGACTCTTGCTTGCAGCTTTTTTGTCTCATGATTATTTATGCAATGTTCCACACCTGTGCAGTGTGTTATTTGTACAGCACTGCAAAACCGCATGCTCTCCAAATAAGCATTCCCTCTCCCTCCCCTTTTCCTAAGCAAGATTGACTAAGTGGGCCAAAGCAAAACCATGCTGTAATGTTTCAAAAAGTGAAACTAATTTTGTTCAACGTCTTATGTCTAGTCTTGCCTTTATAAGGAGATGTAACTTCATTCCAATAAAAACTGACACATTTGGAGGATTGGGTGATTTTTATTTTTTTTTTTCCTATTAATGAGACAATCCTAACAAACTGCAGTTGCAAACCAAGATGAATTCATTTCATTACAGCAAAAAGGCTGATATTTTATACAAGAGCAACACGGCTGTGTTTCGTCTCAAGCCCCCTGCCATGCACTTTCCCAAATCGTATTGAATTTAGAATGTTCCCTGTTATATAGTCAAGGCTTTGGATGCTATAAAGCAATGATATTGTAATTGATTATGTTCTTATTTACTTTTTAAGTCTTGTAGGTAAGTTGTTGTTTTTTGGTTTTTGTTTTTTTCCCCTGTAAATTAGTTACATTTTTCAAATACAAATTTTTTTCCCTTTAGGAGTATCAAAAGAAACATCAATCAAACCAGATAATTTTTCTTTGACAATTAAACACTTGCAGCTGTGTGAGGTAAGTTCATTTTTCCTTTCCTTTCCTTTCCTTTCCTTTCCTTTCCTTTCCTTTCCTTTCCTTTCCTTTCCTTTCCTTTCCTTTCCTTTCCTTTCCTTTCCTTTCCTTTCCTTTCCTTTCCTTTCCTTTCCTTTCCTTTCCTTTCCTTTCCTTTCCTTTCCTTCTGTTCTTCCATGTTTGATTCATGTTAACGAGGAATTGTGTGCAAAATTACTATGTTCCTTAAAGATCCTAACCAGTACTCTGACATTTATGTAAAGGATTATAATGCTAGTTTTTATTAGTTTTCTATCAAAAGCTCAGTTCGTATAGCCACAGTTGATTTGATGAATACAGATACTGTGCTTATAATAAGACACAGGTGCAGTCCATCCTGTGCTCTACAGTTCTGGTCCTTGGCATGTGTCCTGACAATGTCACACCTGCTTACTGAGGTGAGACCTGGCTGATTAGGACACTGTTTGTGTGTTTTGCTTTTATTTGGGAGAATTCAGTGAACGGGCATGCCAGGGTCCCTCCCTCCAGGGAAGCTGGGAATTGAGACCATGGTATTTCTGCCTCAGGGTCAGATGTATCCAGAGTATGAACGTGTGATAGGACTGTAGGTACACTACAGCTCTGAACTGCAAATGTCTTCATATCTGATAGTACTTTTGTTCTGGAGGAAGCAACAGTTACAAGAGTTCACTTTTGCAAGTTAAGTTCTTGGCTGGATGTTTGCACATCTGAAATATTTTCAGGTGTAAAACCTCAGATACTGCATCTATGATTGATTTGAGAAGCACAGATTTCAAAGGTGAAAACTTCAGATGGGAAAGAAGAACTGTAAGGCTTCTTAACATTCTTAAAAAATCTGTATATACCTGGAGATTCATTACTGATATCCCTGTATTTTTCAATGTTACCTTTTTTATAGGAATTGTGGCTGACTATGGGGTTATTTTATTTCTGTGAACCCTGGAGTAATTATCATCATTATTCATATAGATTCTTCTCACAGAGCTATACTTTGAGTACTCATTTAATTTAGATAATCTGAATTATTTTCTGGAGCAGCCTCTTTTACCTAATTGCAGTGCACTCATTGTGCAGATGAAACAATGCTGAATCATGTTAATAATTGTTAGGAGTCACATCCCTCCAGTATTCACTTTGGTGAAAAGACTAAAGCACTTCACACCTATTCTTGGATACATTTGTTTCTCATCTGCTGTGTCAGCTGCTGCATATGGAGCAAGGTGCAATGAGGTCTTCTCCTACCCCTGTCCTTTCTCCCTGGAGTTACATTCACAATGAGAGGAAAAGGAGGGGAGACTTCTCCCTCCCTTGCATGACCAAGAGAGAGTTATGATAATTCAGCCCTGAGTGTTTAAGCCATGGTCCAGTGCTGCCGAATCTAACTGTGCTTGGCATCATTTGAAGGAGCTTGCTCAAGTGTGAAAGACACTGACATGGCTATGATTAAAAAGTATTGAAAAATTATAGACCACACTGCAAGAGGCCCTTATTCAGGTGGATGAGGTCAATACAGGTTAATGCACAAGGAACACTTTTGTAGTTGATGCTTGTGGACGTCAAGCAAAGACATATCAAGAGTTGTTTCATTGCGGGTAGCCTCTCTTTTGCCTTACTGGCCAGACTACAATTGACAGAACAAATTTTGCAGTCATAAAAGCTGATCTTGTTGTTCATAGAAGGGATTATGCATTGGCAGGAGACCTTCTCTGTACCTGCTTCTCTCTGTCCTGTGCCTTTGATATAAACTTTTGATTCCAGGCTAGCTGAGAACCTGAGCAATAACAGAGGAAGAAAAACAGAGAATGGGATATGTGATGTAACCCAATAGAAAACATAGATGACTGAACTTTGAGAGATATGATAAATTTTAAGAAGGTTCCTGCTGTCTTGGGCAACTGCTTCCATATCTTAATTGTAACTATTAAAAAAATGGAAAATAAAAGTTTTGCTTTGGGTTCATTTAAAAGTAAAAGAAGCATGTTAGCAAGTGGCAAAATTCCAAGTTAACTGCACACATTAGGATGGGATGAATGTCATTTCCAGCACTCTAGAACTATGATTGACCCCATGTATAAATATTTTTTGATACTCAATAATATTTCAGTCCGATTTTCATGGCTGTATCCCAGACTACAGATGAAAGCTAAGTATCTGTTTTCTTTTTTTGGCAAACAATGATGTCCTGATTTTTCCAATCTAAATTGCCCTCCAGGGCACTAATAAAACAAGTCATGGCTCACAAAGTAAATTTCCTGTGTACTAATTGAAAACGGTTTCAAATTTATTAGGGTTTCAATCATCTTCCAAGATCTAATCCTTGTGTTCACAGTAGTCAATATGACTGTTAATATATTTACCTGAAAGGTGAAACAAGTATTAAAAATAGGTTTCAGGTATTTTAAAATGGGGGGGAGGGTGGAGATAAAAATAAAAACAGAAAACCACACATTTCATGTAGATGAATGTGGTTTAAAACAACATCTGAAACTGAACACTCACTCTCATGAAATATTTGGTTTTATTTTACTGCCAAAACGTTTCCTATATGTGCTCCCAGACTCTGGCTTTAACACACAATCTACTAGAATTTGCTGGTAGGCCTTGCTCTAAGATGGTAGAAAAGTCAGGAAAGGGACAACATTGGTTTCTTCTTTTTGCTAAGTTTGTCCTATATAAACTGTAGGAGACAGAGAGAGAAAGGCTTTTGAAATCTTCCAACTTTCTCTCCCTTCAAGCCACACCACAAAGAAGTGTAAGCACTGTGAAAAACCATCCCCTGATAACCCACAGAGCACCCGCCTTCTGCTCTGTGCTTCCTCTCTCAAAATATTGTACTGGGAGGGAGGGTACTTGTCAGATTTTCTGGCACCACATTTCATAGCAGAGTTCCTCTAGCAAGAGAACCACAACCTCTTGTGCAGCCTAAATTAATAATATGACAAAAGCATTTGGCCTCCATGCAGACGAAGGTTGGCTGGAAAACTGGAACTCTGGTTTCTGAAAGATTTCAGAGTTTGGGGATTTGTTTTATTTTCTTCATCATACTAAATCAAATTGTGTAAAGGAAAACAGCATAGGAAAAAAAAAAACAACAACTATGTCCTTATTTTACTACTAATAATGATATATTAATGGTCTAAAATAGCTCAATAGTTCTGAAGTTCACCTATGATTAAACAACAAAAGAAAACAAAACTTTTTTTCTCTCATGTTTCCAATAAAACCTAGGAAAATATCTGCCTCTTTTCATTGTATTTATTGCAACTGTTTAGGTTTGTGCAAATACTTAAATACTGAGAAAGAGCCCGACTGGTTTGATTGGGATAAAAGAAGGTAATTTCTGTGGAGGATCATTCTATATCTTTGGGGATGTGGGGGACTGTAGTTAAATATCATCTTTTTTTTTATCTTCATGGTGATCCCTCAAGAGGGGCATGGGGCCAAGCCCTGTTTGTGAAGTGTCTCCAAGGATGGCACTCTCTTTGTGGAGAGTTGCAGTCTTTCTGATTGCCATTCCACACTTATATAAATTATCTTCACTGGGCCACAACACATAGGCATTAATTCTCTGTGCTCATGCTTTGCCTCAGTAAAAGTAAAGTACAGTCAAGGCAACTGTATTCCTTTGGCATATTTTGTGGTGGAGCTACCTCAGAAAACTTTCAAATAAAAATGTTCTTGAAAATTGTGTGTTTTCATTAGGAAAAAGCAAAACAAAACAAAAACAAAAATTGTTCTGATTAATCATAATTTTGGGATAGAAAAGAGACTTTGCTGGTTAAGTCTTAACCAGCTGTAATGCATATGGTCTTCGGTCTGTGTATGTGCCCTGAAAGCTGCAGTTTAACAAGAAGAGTCCACACGAGATGGATTCCAGCCCTGGTTGTTGTTTGTATGTGCTGCCGTACCTACAGTACCTTTCATTCACCTTGCCTTTCCAATTCCAACACAAGAAGCAACACTCAAAGTCTGCAATCCCTATTTTATTTAGCTCCAATTCCAAACACTGTGTTTTGGGCTTCTCTCTGCTTGCAGAGGTATGTTCTCATCTAATATACCTAAGGGGACTAAATTAATATCTGTTAGCTATTTTATCCAGCCACAGTTTTTCTGTCAAGACTCATGTTCATGGCAAAGACAGCAGAAGACCAGATGAGCAACAGTTGCAATGCTATAAACTAATTCCCAGATGTAGAAAAGACTAGTTGTAATGGCTGTATCGTACATGTGGAAATTAAGTTTAAACATACTGCAGTCCCCATACACTTGTGAGCCAATTAAAATGGCAGTCTTGACAGCATTGTAGTTCATATTGTGGTTTTCCTTCTATTATCTTGTATGCATATCTTTTTTGTATGTTCTTGCTAATTTATGAAAGGAAAAAAAAATAATATAGATATTTCACCATTCTGCTGTGTTTAGTACAATATTACACTTAATTTCAAGAACTTTAAGAGATACCCACTGAACTCCAGTCATTCTAATTTCTTTCAAACTATTCTAAGCACAAGCTGCACCTTTTCAGTCTTACAAACTAGTATTGTCCTATAAAGCCGAAGTAGATAATTTATCATTTTACAAATGTTAGAATATAAAATCCATATTTTATGCAGATAAATCTCTTTTCTTGGCAAGACTGTACTCCAGGAAGATGTAGTACAGAATTACGATGTGATTATGAAATCCATCAATAGTCAGATAATGCCTAATGGGAAAAATCTTGACAGGCATTCTGTAGATTCTTCCAGATATGAGCCTGGTTTTGAGGTTATACCAAAAATATTTTTTATTCTAACGGGCAGTTTATACAGAAATGACAACAGGTCTGATTTTCAGTTTTATTTCACATTGGTATGGGAGAATAAAAGAGCTTTTAAGTTAACATAAATTATGTCCACTTTTGTACCGTGTACAGTGATTGAAGAGTGTAAAGATGTTTGTTGGTTGGGTTTTTTCTATTTAAAAAATCCAGATGATTAAACCTGAGTCCTCTAATTCAAGTTATTCTACATTCATTAGAGAAAGTAGCATTTTCAGGTCTCCCTTTCACATGTTCAGTTTCCTCATTATTTTTCCTACTACAAAGCTGGGGAGGGGAAAAAACATTATTTTAGAGAGTACTGAGGTTGTGAGAGAAAACGGTCACAGAGTCACTGTCCTGCAAACAACCATGGTTTGATGAGCAGTGATGTTGTGTTCCATGACAGGCAAATATCTTCTAGTGAAGATTAGCTTTATAAACAAGCTTGTATTTTCTTTGTGTCTAGAAGGGACAAAAAGCTATAGTCCTAGTTGCTCAACCTGAAGTTTATTGAAAATTCTGGTAAATTATTGTTTTTCTTACACTGAAGGGTCAATGCGTTCTATTTCTAAGATTTCTTCCATTTCTGTCACAAATTTTGATGCTTTATATTCTGGTTCCAAAGTACTATCAAGTTTCTGCCAGCTCTCACACAGTGTGCATCTGAAGTATCTTCCATTTAGAGGCTTTGATAAGACAGCATACATGGGTCTAAATGAAAACAAAACAAAACAAAACAAAAACCACTGTAAAGAAAAAATCCCTATATTTGTGTAATGTGGAGGATAATTTAGTCTGGTTAGTGAGCAGCAAACTCTTGAGAAAACATTTCCTAGATTTAGCAGACTGAGGCTCAACTGCCTGTGTTCAAATAAAGTTAAAGGCTGTGATTATATGTAGATGGAAAATTAAGTCATTGATTTTCCTCTCCCCTTCCATATCTCATCTTCGCCTCACTTTACTGTTTTTCAAATGTGTTTTTGCAAAATCAACCACATCCAAAAGGAAATATATAAACTTTTTTATCAAGAATGTGATTGTTCAACTGCTTCTGAAGTAGTGTGATCCTGAGGGGAATAGCTTAGGGGTCCTTTATTTCTGCTGCCTTTCCTTCCATTATTGCTTTTCTCCTTCTCCCAGCTGAGCTTTGCTACTTTCTGCTCTTCTCTTTGTTTAGGTCACATGTCTGGGCTGCAATTTTGGGCTTCATTTATGTTTGTTTGTTTGGTTTGTTGGTTTGTTTCTTTGACAGGATTTAAGAACCAGAAGGAGAGAAATGCTAGTAAGAGATGACTGTAATGTTCCAGATCACTATCTTGTGTCCCATCATAGCTATTATTTGTGCCTGTTAGAAAGCAATTATAAGCACTTAAGTATCCTCCTACTTCCTGATAGAAGTTCATCTGCCACGTTTTTTTCCTTTGCTGGAGGTCCTATCTGAAACCTAAATTTACAGGAACATTGATTAAATCTTCTTTTTGATGGCTCCTTGAAATGGGATGGGAAAATTACAATGACATTGTGCATTCTTAATAGCAGATGAGTTTGGTTTCATGGGCTTGGTCTCTAGTACCTTTTATAATTACTTAATTCAATTAGTTTACTTAATATTATGAGATTCACTGAAGGAGAACCCCTACTTAGGTAAATAAAGAATAGCATTTATCCCCAGATATCATAGAAAAATAGCTAGATACCACTTCAAAGATTGTAGCACTTGGAAGCAACACTTAAGAATATTAAAAATTGCTCTGAGGTCACTAGTGCATTTCTGTTCCTCCAATACTTCTATTTGTTTCAGTGGGGGTCCAAATATTTTGGAATCTGAGTTGCATACTAATGCTGATTAGAGAACTCTTAAGAAAATAAGCTATACCTTATCCTATTACTTCAGAGCTCTCACAAAACATTTCCCCTAAGAAAAAACCACTCATCAACCCATCAAAATTTCAGAATAGCATTGCATATTTTAATTACATATTAGGCACAGGCAAAAGTGGATGAAAAAAATCAAAGGAAGAAGTATGTGTTGCACTTTATAACTTAAACTTCTATAAAGTTTCTCAGAACTGCTAGATTTATCTCCCTATTGTGTTTCCTTTTGTCTCTGCATTCCTATGCTAGGAATTAGGCCTGAGAAGGAAAGCTATACTTTAGGCTAGCCAGGGGCCGAGTACCAATCAGTCTATCTGAACATTCCTCTTCTGTTAAAGGCAAACCTCACTCTAATAGAAAATCTCAGCTATGTCCCAGGACAATGCTACTTCAAAGGTCAACATGTCATTCATGTCTGAACTACAGGGACATAGTAAAACTGACATTTAAAACCACAAGCCACAATGTTTCCTTGGGTTTTTTTTAACATGTAACCATAAGTGGCTGTGAAGAGTCACACAGTCAGAAATAAATAGTGAAGTCAACGAAGAGAGAGGCGTACAAAAGGACAGAAAAAGCAAGGAAAATTATGCAAAGAAAAAATGTTTCTAGAATGCCAAAAGAACATTAGTTACTATTCTGTTCTCAATATATGGTAGCTTGATTCAAGGGGGAAATATAGATTTTTAGGAATGTCAGCATGAAGATAAACATCACACTAGTAGGTCAAGAGGTTGGGGAAGAGGATATGTTCACCACATTTTCTGGCTTTCTGCCCTAGCTATGAAGCTGAGCATAGTTGTATGACAAGTTATATGTGGTTATGATAATCACATTTAGAGATGTATTAGCTATTTTGTTATTAAAAAAGTACATCTGTATCTCTCCTGGAGGAAATGCAGATTTGCTTCTGAGCCAGCTGACACAGCAAAATGAAAATCTGGACTGTCCGTTACTCAGCTGCACAGAAATCCCTTTCTCACTGTCTTCTATTTTGAGTCAGTATAGTTTGAACTCAGTGCCTTTTTTTTTTCCCTTTTTCATGCTTTTAGTAAAATTTCTTAGTCTTACATGTTTAATAATATAATAAGAAGTAATGACAAGTTTTCATGGTACTCAGACAGAGCTTATTTATGCTGTAGATCGCTATACACTTTATCCTACCGTGTAGAATATATGTTCCATAAAATGTATCACTTAACTATGAAGAGGGATCTGCTTTGAATTCAGTGCCATCAAATTTAGGGAGGATTCAGAGATACTTGTTCATCCCAGAAAAGGTCCCTGTAATTTGATATCGGTGTGAGCTTTTTTAAAATGGAATGTACCTGCATTTATTGGTTTGATTCTGCCTTTTCTGTTCTTCAGTTTGAAGTATGCTTGTATAAGGTATTCTTTGTGCACCCATCTCTACATACAGCCTTCCTTGGAAATTAAAAAAAACACACACAAAAAAACCCTCCACTTCTCATAATGAAAGTCATATAGAACAGGCAACCTGTGATTGTTTCTGTTATCCACATTTAGAAGTTACATGGGCATCGAATCTTTCCTTCATCTCTCCTGCCTATTCTCTCATTAAGAATTGTCTTTACAATTATGAACTGGGAAGTGAACTGCCTATAATTATGCACAATGATCAAGAAACAAAGTCTATTTTTGCAGAGGTCTCTGTATCTTGTTCGAATATAGATGCTAAGTAACAATTTAGGAATGCTGCACAAAAAAAATGAATGCACATTCTCAAGTCTGCTGTCAGTGAGGTACTGGCAGTCATTGATTTCCCTTTACCTTTCTTGTCTTCTGAAGAGGAGTAGACAATTAAGCAATCTTAGCTTTTTCTTAAAGCCTATCTTCCCAGTTGGAGCAGTGTGAAAGGAAGCTGTGAGGAATTGAAAAATCATGAAAAATAAGGCAAGGAAAGAGATGTAAAGATTGATTTCTGTTCTTTTAGTGAGTGTTAGCAATTAGGTAAACTGATTTGCACTGAAGTCATCAGTCACAATTGGAAGCTAATTTGAAAATGGATTAGCTTAGGAAGTAGTAATTTCTGCTCCATGGGTTTCAGCAGCAAGTGTCTCAGTTCTGTAACAGAGCTCATAAACTGGCTGAGATCAATGCCTACCTAATGTGCCATTACACACTGGGCATTCTCCAGTGACAGCTCGCACAGCTGCGGCTGCAGGGAGTTTCTCTGCCGTTTCCTCTGCTCCATACTCACTTTCCACAGGTGTGTTAGCTGATTATTTTGCCTAAGGGAATAAACAGTTTAGGAGAATTAGAACAGGTGAAACTGTTTTCCCCTCTCAGGAGAATGAGCTTTTCAGATCTGAGATCAGTGGCAGCAAGTGGGAAGGATTAATCAGCTCACCCTTATCAGAGGAAAGGAATGAATCTGCTCTGTGCATGCAGGAGCTTACAACAGCACAGTGGAGATTAATACAGGAGCTCCTGACATTTCCAGTGACAGAAGAACCTAATTCTGGTCAGATTTTGGGACTGTGCATGCATATAGCAGAAAGACCTTTTCTCCTGCCTTGTCCCCAGGTTTTACCTTTTCCCAAGAAGACCCCAGTACCATTCCATCATCTTCTTTGGACAGCTTTGCCTCTTGAAAATTAAGACTACAGCCATATTACTCTATCTGTCCTTCTTGGGTCCCCATCTTCTTTCCCAGACCATTCAGACAAAAGTCCCACTGAGTTCTCCAGCTAATCTGCTGCAGGTCCCTGCAGCCAGCACAGGTTACTGAGGCTGGAGTCCTGCAACATCACACAGCCAGCCAAGCAGCTAATGGGTGGCAATCACCTGACTGAAGTTATTCAGGCATTTATCACCAATTACCTCTGGATATAGAGATATTTGTGTCGCAGCTCAAGTGAGAGACTGAATGTGCTATTTGCCACCAATCCAGTGATAGTGACCAGTGACGGCTTGTAGGGACTCGGGTGCATGGTTCAAGTAAGCTTTGTTGGGGCAAGATTGAAAGGCAGAATTGAGGTTCTTCTGTTGTAAAACATCTTAAAGGAGTTTGCATGCTATCAGGGGTAAAAATTCTGCAGTTCAAGATCAGGCTGAATTAATAATCCTGAAGGAATATCATCATCTTGTAGTGAAAATTTTTAACATTTTGAAGAATTTTCTGTTCTAAGCTTAGTCAAAAGCTTTGGGCTAATATGTTTAGAATTTCGTATTTGAAGTTCAGCTGAATAAATTAAACATCTTTTTTGTGATAATTCTGTAATGCTTCCTTGAAATAAACTTTTACTTCTTGAAGTGTTTAGGGGATGGGGACTAGCTGGAGAAAACTAAACTTTGAAACAGAAATTGTTCTTGAGAAAAAGAAGGGAATCTTTCATTTAAAAATGTGAAAATGTCAAAAGTCACCAAACTTAAAATGAAAGTTTATAAAAATCACTTATTTACTGACAAAGGCTTTAAACAAATTGATATTTCTAAACTGTAAAAATAAACTATGATCATCACTGAGTTACTGCAATGCAAATATAAATTTGAAAACAAAAATTAGATGAATAATTGAAGCAGATAAAAGATTCAATTTCACTCCCTACTCCTGGGGCATTTTACAGTGGAAGAGTGAGACAGAATGCCAATACAAAGTATTGAGATTTCTAAAATTGAAGCTCTGTCTACCTAGATATTAGTGGTTGTATGAATGACACAGCCTTGCATACAGCAATGAATCACATACAAACTTCAGACCCCTAGATGCAGTTGTTAACATTTCTTTTTCCAAAACAATAATAAGAAAGATACAATAGAAATCTTATAATCAAATTTAAAGAACTCTTCAAGCAGAGTCCTTAGAAGCAGGGAACAGTTTTGTTGTCAGACATTAAGCTCTTAGGAAACTATCTGATAACAGTCTTTTTTAAGGGGGATCAGACAACTATATAGCATGGCTCGAGTCTGTTGACAGATGCCAAATAAATTTTTAAGGGTGAAATATAGTCTCAGAAGTGACTTAGATACCTGTTACAATTTTACTGGATATTAAGATAAAAACAAACAAACAAACAAAACAAAAAACAAACAACAAAAAAAAAAAAAACAAAAACAGAATTAATACAATCTCTCAAATATCAGAGCCATAAAAAGGTGAGACTCATGTGTTCTTCTTTCCCTGTCCTGCTTTCCTTGGAAAGGAAACACATCTGTCTGGAATGGTAGGAGTCACATTGTGCTCTGCTGTGTCTTTTTTTATTGCCAGCTGAGGAACTAGAGTGCCAGTATACCATATATTTGGTGCAGTCTACATATACGCTTAGAAACTGTCTCTTGTGCTATCCTAAGTTCTAGTTCCCTACAGCAGTACCAACTTCAATGACACAAAAGCAATATTTTGATGGAATTTCAGAGCAAATATTCCTGAAAATATGCAGTTCTATTTCATTAGCTTTAAGATAATGTCCATTTTCAGAAACAGCTCTTCCATGAGACTCCTTTTGAAAACTCAGAAAAAATGAGTATTATAGTATTATCTTGACTGTGCTTTCCTTCAAATTTACCACTAAAACAACGTGAGCAAAATACTAAACACAATAATGAAGGAAAAATGGAAATTAAAAAAATAACGGACAAAAACTTGAACTAAATTTTAGGTGAGGTTTGAATACTTTCAAATACTTTTACTGACAGGACAAGAGGTAACGCTTTTAAAATGAAAGAGGGTAGGTTTAGATCAGATATCAGGAAAAAATTCTTCACCATGAGGGTGGTGAGGCACTGGCATAAGCTGACCAGAGGAGCTGTGGATGCCCCATCCCTGGAAGTGTTCAAGGTCAGGCTGAATGGGTCTTTGAGCAACCTGAAGGTGTTCCTGCCCATGGCAGGGGGTTGGAACTGGGTGATCTTGATGATCCCTTTCAACCCAAACCATTCTATGACAAATCCTGTCATTTGTTCAGAAGGTCACATGTGATCAAGTACTTTGCTGACATCTTGCAGAATGGAACCATCAGCGACATTTGAATGAGAACATTTGTGTCCCATGTAACTAACTGAAGCTTTATCACTTTCTACAGTCAAGCAGTGTGTTCATGGCCTTTCTCAACTCTTCTTCTAGGCAGGAAGGCTTTGGGATACTGGATCTTTAACTAGCCACAACTTACAAAACCTTTAACTTAAAAAAAAGTGCTGTCAGATGTACTCAAGACAGATCCACAAACCAGGATGTAGAACTAAATACTCCTCAATCAGTTTTGCAGAACAGAAATGAGGGCACCCAGTTTGTGTAAGCTGACATAGCTCTATTGAGGTTTATAGAGGTGCATTACAGCACCAAAATGTCATTTGTGGTTTCCTTTGCACTTCTGGTTTTGTGAACTTATCAGAGGTGGAAAAAAATAAGAATTAGTCTAGGATCTGGCCAACTCTAAGTAATGTACTAGATGTGGTATATGATGAAGTTTCGAAACGAATGAAGGAGTTCAAGCCAGCCTGAGTGTTTCCTTCCTCAAAGGTTCGTAAAGAACATGTTCAAGTCGTTCTGTAAATCAGGTTGTCACTTTTGTCATTTTAACTCTAAATAAGTACCACCTTATTTCATGAAGACAGGTCATTGAATTAAGCTTCTACTGGCCTGAGATATTATGAGAAGATTGAGAATATATCATGTCACTGCTGTTCCTGATTTGTGATACCCTCCCACTAGCTAACCTCCCTAAATATATAAGTCTGTTTCCTAAAATATTCTATAGTCAAAGTCTCGATATTATTTTTCTGGTGGGGTTTTTTATTCACTGTGCCTCATCACTTCAAAGACAGAAAATAGCATGGCTGTTTGCATTAAAAAAAAAAAAAAAGCTTCATAAACACATGGAAATATTTAAAATGAAATACTGTTTCAGATAGCTGGAGAAACACCAAGTTCTTGTTATGTATGCTTTTTGGTTTCTGTGCATGAACACAAATATAAAGCAAATCAATATCTAAGCATTTGTATATGAGTTATTCTCTGAGCTCCTTTAGAGACCATTTGAAACCCACTATGTGTATTAAATTATGAACCATAACTTACTTCCCCTTATCTAATCCAACATCCACAACTAACTTTTCAACCATTTAAGACAACTTGGATGAAAAAAGTGTGTCTTATTCACATAAAAAAAATAACAGTGGAGAAAATAATTCCCTAACACTCAAAGCCAGCAGAATATGTAGCTTATATTGGTAAGTATGACTCAATATTTTGGATCCTACTGGATCTCAGATCTTATAGGGTCAAGAGAAATGCATATTGGTTAGCAGACATCTTTTAAGCAGTTACAAATTTTCTCTGCCTTAGTGGGAGAATAGTCCATTAGATTTCAGAAGGCAAATGACAGAGACATTTCACTCACACTAATTGCCCTAAATTCTTTTTTTTGCCATCCCCTTGGATATTTCCATTACATGAAGGAAAACCAAAATGGTTTGGGCTGTTCATGTGCTCCCTGTAGCTTCTTTTACATCTAGAGAATCCACAGGTATGTTTTTTTATTCTTGATTGGTTTTTCTCTTGTAACATCATAAAGTTTGCTTGCAGATTTGGCTTGTAGTCATTGAAGTCACCTTGGATAACCACACTCTTTTCTTTGTAAATAGTGACTCACCATGATTAATTATCTTCCTGGCAGATAGCATTGACAGTAGACTGAGAGTGATGAGAAAGCAAGATGTTAAATAACCACTCACTGGATTTGTAAGGGACTTCCAGGAATCTAGAACACAGTCTCTTTCCAATAGGCTTAACCAGGAATCAGTTAAAAGGTTTACATACCAAGATTTGATACTAGTTGGACGTCCAATCTATAGCTACTAACCAAATCCACATCCCATCATGTATCAAAAGAATAAATGCACCACTCCCACTACTCAGTCTAAGCATACATGATAGAGTCTGATGAACTCCAAATTGTTTTTACAGTGGTTTTCACATGAATAAACTCTGGAATCTATTCCCAGTTTAGCTCTTCTAACTTGAAAAAATGGAACAAAAAATCCAGTGTATTTCTGCCCAGATTATATTTTTTCGTTCGGTCTAATGAGCAAGATATCTGGCATGCATCCTCAGGCATGCAGTAGCTCTGTTTAATACAATTCTGTAAGACTGGAAGACGAAAGTGTGTTATCATCTTTTCTTAGTGCCTAAGGAAGAGGTTTGATACCCATCAAAGACAGAATTCATATCCCACAGTCCAGTGGCTTTGTTTGGAACAATGTACCAACTGCATTTAACATGTAGCCTGTCCCATTAACCCTGGATCTGTTCAGGTCCTCTGCTGACAAAATGCAAGATAAGCAAATTTTCAAAGCAAGGCAGGCCCATAATGGTGCATTGCAAACTGCCTTCAGGCTCCCTCTCCTGGAGATTTATGCATCCACGTGCTTAGGAACCTCCTGTGTTTTCTGCACATGTACAGCCATAGGTTATTCAGACCTTTACAGTGCACGCTTTCCTTGTGTACCCTGCATGCTATATCATGATGCATGTAATTACACAGGTCTTTTAAAAGGTAAATTTGATATTTTTAATATGCCCTTTGAATTCAATCCTTCAGGTGATTTTCCAGTTATTGGCTGTTTGTTCATTATTTTGGGTCCCTGTTTTAAAAATTATGACTGCTATGCACTTGCATTTCAATATTTCATTTAATAGTGGGGGGTTTTCCCTTGTTCTATTAAACACACTCTAGAATATTACTTTGTTTCCCCACATGCAGGTGTTATGTGGGTTATTTATATTTTAAAGGTATATTTATAGTATGGTCACTGCAATTTCATAATCTCCTTCCCCTCCAAATGAAAAAAATACATTTTTATTAATCATGAATGGTTTAAATTTGTCTCTTTAATGCATCTCCCAGGAACTTGAAACACCTGCTGCGTTAGCCTATACCTTAGAAGAATGGAGAGGCTATATATTAGATTTAGGCTTGTGGATTAAAACAAAGTTTTTCTTTATAGGAGTTCCACCTGGGAATGGCTGTTCTAAAATTCTATAAAAGCAATGAGAAAATTTGTTTCCAGCCCTACGTACCTTAGAAAATAAAAGAAATTAACATGAAAATGTAACTTAAGCAATGTTGACAAAAAATGAAGTGCCATGGGAGAATCACAAATTTTGCCCTGCCAACAACATTTTGAGACCTGCTGTTTTCCCTGTAGGTGTCCACATGGCTTTGATTTTCTCCTGATTATAAAAAAAACACTAACATTGGCAAATGCAGTGAAGAAAGAGTGCTGACCCCACTGTGTGAACTAGCACTTGATGCTGTCTGCCTTGGTAGACTCTCAGTTTGACTATAAAGATGTATTCATTTGGTTTTAATTTGAGGAAGTTTTATTTTTCAATAAAATCAAAATGAAATTCCCTTTGTTCAGATTAGTAAATTGTGACAGTTGAGTTTTACATAGATTTGCTGACAGTTAACTGTGGCTCTGTCATTGTTTTGGTTTGGGCTGGGCTTTTTTTTCCTTAATACATAAATAAATATATATATGTAACTTTGTTAAGAAAATGCAAACAAAAAGTAAAGAAAAATGGAGAAAATCTCTAGTACAATAAATCAACACTTTGTAATTTTCTCTGTAGCTTGTGTACAATGGGAGAATCAAATTTAAGGTCACACTCAGGGCTGTAGGCAGCTAGTTGCACGAGACGAGGTGACAGATTTAGTCTTAGAAAACTTTGGCCTCCTGGTATTGTGGCTGCAGTTGCTATTTGGTTAAGTTGTGGTGTTGGCAGTGAGAACAGATTTATGCACATAAAGCTGCCATTCTATTAGGGCTTTTATAACACAAAGTACACTTCTCAAGTTGTACCTTGGTCTGAAAAAGAGCTGAAAGAAAGAAGCAATTGAGTACCAAGAGAATGGTACCAGATGCTGGCCTTTTGACATCAACCAGTGGGCCATGGCTGAGCACTTCCTCAGCAAGCCCTGCTTTCAGACACTTCAGCTACCTTAAGAAACCCTCATAATAAAAAACACCACCAAAACTGAAGTTTCATGAGCTCCATGTGGGGGGGAAAAAAAAAAAAAAAAAGAAAAGAAAAACTTAACTAAACAAGAAGGTGATAAAACAACATAAAGCATGCTGCCGTATTCAGTTCCCAAGTTAGACGTAGGTTTTCAAAGGACTTTTTCTTACCTTTCTAACACCAGTAAAATCAGTAATTAGGCTTAATGGCAGGGCAGTGGGGAGACTGTAGAGGGGCTGTGACAACCAGAACATCCTCTACATGAAGAACTTGGGGTGGGATTCAGAAAATCTGCATTCATATCCCTGCATCTGGTGCTCCTTTTCTGTGCATCCTGAAAGAAATATATTAAGCTGTTCATGTTTTCATTCTCCCTCTGTAAAATGGCAACAGCAATTTTTAACTTCTTCTGCCCTTTTATCTGTACTTTCTGTTAGGATTGTAGGGTCTTTGGGGCTGAGTGTGTTTTTTACATCTTCAAGTTCCATGAGGGCGAGGTGAAAAATCTGCTAATAAACACAGAGATACACATTAGGAATTGACTCCTGTAGTTCCAATTAACTCCTCTGCACTTTTACAGTACTTTTTAGCCCAAAATCTCCAAGCAGTTTACAAACAATGCACAATGCCGTGTTCAATCTCACAATACTCTTATGAGTTCATTAAATATTATTGCGGTTTTGTAGATGGGAAAAACAGGAGGACATCGAAAGTCTGTGGCAGAAAATCATCAGGCCATGGATTTTTCAGAGTGTCTGTCCTCTGTCCTAACAAATAGACCATCCCTTCTCACTCACCCTCTGCCAAAATATTTGCAAAGTAATTGTATGGGGAGAGAGTAGAGACATGTCAAACTGTGAGTGATGCTCCCTCTCTAATGAAAACCACAGGCACATATTGCTGAATTATTGCAACACCAACATGTGAATAATATGAGTGATGAAATATATGGAAATCAGTTTCAATGGTAAGTTTCAGTGATAGAAGTAGAGCACACCCTTCTGTGGTTTGGATACAGAGAGAAAGGTAGTGTTCATTAATGTAGTATAAGGCCTCTTAATGAGCTATGACAACTTTAGTCTTAGACTTAGTAGGGTAGAATAAAGTGGAAATGGGCAGCTGAAGGGCAGAAAGAGAGTGAAGGTTGGGGCACCTGATTTATCCCTGTTGGATGTGTTGTTATCACTACCTGCTCATCAGATGACAGACAAAATTTTCTGTTGACACCTACCCCGTGACAGACTTAGTACTTTCTTTTCCTCAGAAAATAAATTTCTTTTCAGATATGAATCAGATTAGACCATTATATTTCTTTATATTCTTTACTACATGTTCTTCTTTATATTACATATATCTACATCTTTGTTATACATTCTGCATTATGTTACATAACGTTACTTCAGGGACAGAAATTATGTCATGCTGAAAGCTGAAATCTTGAGACCCGGGTTAAGTTCCCACTTCTGCCATAGGCATCTTATGTCACTTAATTAAACCCTCTCAGGTTTTGTTCTTTTCTGCTTTGCATATTACCTAATTCTTTAGAAAATGCTCTAACTAGTCCAAGCTGAAAAATATTTCCTTCTGCTGAAAAGACTATCCCAGGACAACTCAAAGTATGTGTGTGTGCATCTATCCACACATCCAAGCAATTAGTACAAATGAACAGGCACATATGTCTATATGTGTGTTCAAGTTTATAAACCTATAAATAAGGACCACTTTCTCCATCATGGAAATGCAGTCACCTCTCAGACAAAGAATGGTAGAAGTTTTCTGCTGTGTTTCTCAAGGATCTCTTGGAAGAGAAAGTGAAGAATAGCTTCTCCAGTTGGGACCTCTTGGAGAACTTAAGCAAGCATAACATAATTACGTAAACTGGAAGTAAGCCAGGACACTGGGGTTAACACCCCTGCTCAAGTGAAAGGAGTCAGGGGACCATTCACAGCTATAAAAGTGGTCAAGAGCTGTGGTTTTAGGTTACATACAAAGTACAGGTAACTCAAGGACATTGCTAAATGCATTACATTGAGTGCAAGCTTTAGCCTAGCGTATTTTTAGTGTTTATGAATACATGAAGCAAGCTTTTCCAGTTGCTGCTATTTGTGATACAAAGAGGTGAAGAGGTTAAAGACAGAATAAAAAAATCTATTCAGTTCAAATCAATATTCAGTTCTGATCTGAATGAAACCATAGGGTAATTTCCCTACTATCTATAGAAAGATCAGACTCGTTTTCAATTTTATTGTACACATTTAGGTGCTTAGCAAAAAAATGTGAGTCTTTCTGTATGAACTTGCTCTTATAGAGAGATCCCTACATGACAAATATGTTTTTGGTTTTGTTTTCTATGACTGTGTTCTGCTTGAGTGTTTTCTAAACACAAAACCTTGCTGGGGAAGAACATGTTATTTTAAAAGGGATGTAGCTGTACAGGAAAACTTCTAAGCACTTAAAAGTTTGTAGAAATGTTTGGGAAGGAGATTAGTTGTGTTGTTGAGCATTTTCATTGGCTTTCTGGTTTGCTCTGCTGAACTATGGATGTTTGGGGTTCAGAAAGCCTGTGCCCCAAATGAAGTATGTACACAGGCTTGACTTGTTAGACACCCTTAGATCACACCTAATATACGTTGCAGAAAATTAATTTAGAGCAGTATTGGCATACATTTTGATGTTATAGTATTGCTTCAGGAAAGACAGCACTCTGTTTCCACACCTCAGTGCCTTCAGTCACTGTCTTTTGTGACATGTTTTGGATGAAGGGATTTTTCATCTGTCCTGTTAAATTTGAGACACCTTCTGACCAGCAATGCAGAAACAGAAGGATGCAATCCATGGCTGTCCATACACAGAAATCAGAACACTCAGCTGGGAAGAGGTGTCCTATTTCTGTGGGAAAGTCTGCTCTTCATGGCCTACATTATTCTTTTTTTTTTTTCAACATAGTGTATAATGTGAAAATAATTTATCTAAAGTGTGTAATTATGTTTAATGCAATAGGTAGCTTTTACTTGATAATATAGTGCTTCTTAAACTGACAGGAGTGATTTTACACTAAAGGGACTGCAAAGCCTTTATAGACTCCATTCCAGTGGCAATAGCTCACTTTAGAGCTATGGCTACAAACTGAAGGGGCAGTAAGACCTTACAGTGGGACAGCTGTTTCCTCAGAGAAAGTCAGATCATGAGTTGCATGTACAACTGTCAACAGGGGTGTGCAGATCCGGAAATACTGGTAGAGAACAAGAGATACCAGGCACTTTCAGAGAGGAGACGAGTGTCTGTGCATAACAATGAGTCTTAGGAAAACATTGGTGAGAGATGATTGTCTTCCACTGATAGGAACTGTGATGCATTTTGCTACCTTTCCTGTCCTTCCCAATCAGATGTGCTTAGCTAGGCAGCAGTCTGGTGTATACACCATGGAAACTTCTGCAGCAGCCTGTGTACAGCTGTTCTCAGCAGACACATGTGTTTCTGCCTGTACTTTCTGTCTTGCCAACACTGGCATTGTTTTTTTTCTTTTTGAAGGTAGTTGAGATTTTTGGCAGTCCCGCTCGGATGTTCTGCAAATACAGAGTGAGTGGAGCCCACCCAGCAAGATCAAATGAAATAATCTGTGTTCCTCACTGACTTCCCGGTCATTCTCTGACGTTGAGGAAGAAGTGGAAGGTGACAGGTGAATCATTTAGGAAATGTTTCCACATTAGCATGCTTATTTTACTGTTTTCTAGCTTAGCCTGTAAAGTTTGGGCATGGCATGTGGTGTTCAGTGAGGTCCTGCCTTTCCCCCAGTGATACTGCTGGATCGCTGAGGAAAACAGAGGTCAGGAGACTGTCCACAAGGTCATCCAGTGACTCAATGCCCCAATTCAAACTCAGTCCCAGCATCTGCTTGACTCTGGATTTTTTGTTCTAACCATGAGACCCACTTGAAATTAATTGGTGGGGAATTCAACACTGGTTGGATTAAGTATGTTCCTTTATGTTTGTAACAATAGTATGTCAGTGTTTTCATGATGAATAGAGGAAATCTGGTACACAGCATCAATCCTTATAGAAGAATTCAATCCTTACAGCTTTAGAAACTCAAACAACCACACATACACAAACAAATGAGAGACAGTCTTGGGACTATTCATTGATTCAGTCAAAGACAAGTTTTCTTTGTTAATAGCTCCTGTGCTTCTGAGGCATTTTCTGCTGTGACCAAGGTCACCATAACACGGCAGAAATCACACTGTGGTACAAACAACACTGTCAGTTCTGGTTTGTATCTTTCTTTCTCTTTTCTAAATCTTGCTTTTTAACTTTTGCTTTTTTGAAAAATAAAGTTTCCACTGAAGATAGGTCTGAATCTCTTGTTAAATTCCTAAAAATGTGAATATTCAATGGTTGAGAACATGATGCTCCTTCCCAAAAAATACTCTCTAAGGGACACAAAATAGTCACCTTGATTTTAAGGTTTGTTTTTTTTTTCATATTCCCTTAAGGCAATATATAGTTCTGTTAAACATTTTTCTGTTATTCCATCAACAAGCTGATATCATCCAGAACAAATTGCTAAAGAAAAAGAGCTAAAGGGGGAACATGGTTTTATGAATGGAGTTTCTTGAAGCCTGCCTTTTAAGCCACTAGACCCTTAAAGAAACTAGGACTTCCAATCTTATCAAAACAGTGCATTAAATTGTTGGATTTTTTTTTGTTTTCTTTTGTAAATGTTTTCAAATACTTAGTGTCATAGTTGGATGTACAAAGAAGAGAGTTTTGAGGGGTAGGATGTTCCTGAGAAGATGGAGTAACTCGAGATCATGGGGCATTTTTGGATAAGCCAAATCTCATAAAAGAGAATTGCACAGGTTTGTCCCATTATATTGGGGAAAGAGTAGCTTAAATTCAGTATATTTATTTCTTTTGTAGGATAGGTAGGTAATCTTATGCTTTGTCTGTTGCTGTCAGATACTACATTCTCCTTCCATCTTGGATGGAGTCAGGAAGCTGAGCTCTGTTCTACATTAATATCAGGGTGTAAAATTATCCTTCCCCACCCACCCCCCACCCCCAAATGAGAAATGTCATTTCTTTCTATTCTTTCTTGCAATGCTACTTCTGCCTGCCTTCCTCCACAGCTTTTGAATACTGTGGGCATTTAAAATTCTACCAAAGCAAAACAGTAGACAGCACAGATAGCTATGAGGAGAAGGTTAGAGAGATATCACCTATGACAGATGTCAGTCACATTGCCTGACACTATTTTGAAAAAGAGACTAGGTTACTGTAATGATAAGCATGTCAAGAGCCTAGGCAGACTATAGCAGAGTTTCTAGGCCTTTGTAACTTTAACAAATACATTGTTTTATCATCTCCTTTCCATTTTATTTTTCTCTGCAACCAGGCCCTAAAAACCATTAACGTCCTCTTGCTTTTTAATGAGATTAAACTTGGAGGTATGTGACTAAGTTTTGAAAAGTTCAAAACATCTAAACATTGTGTATTCTTAAATGATCAAAATACACAGATTTATTTTTAGAGAAGTATTTTTAAACAGTTTCTCATTCAACTCTTTACTAGCTGTTTTTAAATGCTTGGGAATGAAATAGTCTGCTTGCAACTAAGTGGCAGCACTTGTCCTAGAAATGAAATTCACATTGCTAAAGTGTTTATGGAATACATGGAATGAGAGCATATAAATCACAGCCTCTCTATGTAAAGTTCAAAACCAGTAATTTCAAACATTGTACGCATTACAATAAGTTGTGCTGAAAAATAATGTACCATTTCATGAGGGCCGTTGGGATGACACTGACAAAACTTTTACCTTGTGTAGCAAAAAGGTCTAGCTTTATGTGCACCTAAATAAAGAATACACTTGATTAAACTTCACTCGTGAGCCTCTTTTAAAAACTTCAAAGGTATCATTTATAACATCACATTGGTGGTCTGGAAAACACACTTACGAATAGCCTTAATCGGGAAATACAACATTATATTTACAGAAATCAATAGAACTATATTTCGACAAAAAATGACTCAGAGTGGAACAATTGTTTTGTGTTCCTACTTTGGCAAAACTGTCAATTAGTTCTGATCTTTTAAAGAATTTGCTTTCATAGAAGAAAATGCAAGTAGTCAGATGAGATTATAATGATGTTTTTTCTACTGAATACCTAAATGAATTTACTAACTTTTACCACTTCCAGAGATGGTGTAGAAAGGCTGGCTTTGTAAATGCAGCTCTTAGCAGCCATAACAAGATGGAAAGAAATTACAACTTTGAGGAACCCCAAAATCCAATGTATAGAAAATGGAAATTATTTCCATGAATTTCAAATTTAAGATTCTAAAAGAATGAACTCTTTCGTTAAATATATCTTGCTATGGTATTTTTTAAAATAGTATAATAAGTTCATGCTTTCAAACCAGCAGGTTCCTTTTTTTTTTTTTTTTGAGGGGGGGGCTTGTTTTGTTTTGTTTCTCCTCTTACGTTCCATCATTTTGTAAAAACAGACCACAATTTGAAGTCAAGAATACCTGAAGTCAAGAATACCTGAAGTCAGCTTCCACATGCTGTTCCCAATTGCTGTTAGATAACTGTGTTCAACAGGAGAGTATTTGGCTTCTCACTGTATAGTACATAAATCTTATGCAATTGCTTTTTCAATTTTTCTCTTCCCTTTGAACTCTTGAATGGAGGGAAAGAATTTCTTAAAGAGTTCAGTAGGAATGTCCCATTATGAAACATCAATCATCAAATGCCCATTGTACATGGGAAGTGAGGTGACTGTAATAAAACTGACATAACTAAGCAAGCAGCATCTGACCTTTAGGAGCCAGAGCTTATGATCAGAAGACCCAGTCTTCCAAACCTTTAGGAGTTAAGAGTTATCATCTCCCACAAAAAATACCTCAGTAAATGAAGTGCTACATATGAATGTATGTGATAAAAGAGGTGGAATAAATTCTTCCCTGACCCTTAGTAGGGGAGTGTTGACAGAACAGAGGTAGAGAGTGACTTTTGAAAGGAAGGAAAAAAGGAATGTATCTTTGGGTCTAGATGGGAGCAGCTGCTCCCTTTATCTTGCATCAGTGTTAAAGTAGTTGCTGTTCCTACCATGTCAGCCAAGTCACAACACAGCATGCAATGCTGCCTGCAGTTGTTGCAAAGAAAAAGTGCAATGGGTACCGTCAAAATGTTGTATCCACAATGTGAACATAAATCTTCCTTGTGCTTTGTCAACCTGTTTGCTTTTGTCTACGCTTTGTTTTCCACGTAACATGCTGTCACTACCATATTATTCTTTCCAAGCTTGCCAGTCCTTCAAACATTTCCAGGACTGGTTAGAGGAGAAACAGCTACTGTGAGTTCTGACTCAGCATCAGACTATTGAATTAATGCCTTTTTAGTGTTGTTTTTTCTTTTTTTTTTTTTTTTTTTTAATTTAGTGTAAACCAAAACATTCAGTGTTTTAAATCTTAGCAGAAAGCCTCCAATCATCCCTTGAAGGGAGCACTCTTCCCATTCAGGTGCCTGATACTTTTGCAAAAATGTGTGACCATAAATCAGAATATGCACTTTCTGTGCACATACTTTGCCAAAACCAGAAAAATTACAGAATTATGTCAGTCCCTTCCTAAAGCTTTTGTGTAAATTCATTATATTGACCAAAAGAAAATTACAGGAATTTAGAATGTAAAGCCTCCAGAATCCTGGAAAAAGTTCTTTCCTCCCATTACAGAGGCCGTGCTTAACTAATCCTTTGGCCAAAGATGTAACTTTTCTAACAATACATCACAAAAATGTACAATAGAGTTGAACTGCATAGGGACTATTCACTGAAAAGTAAAAATTCCAAAGAATTCTAGCACAGACTCCTCCCAAATCCCCCTCCCAAAACCTAGCCTGTTTTCAATGTGCGTTTGACATTTATTGCTTCCTCTAGGTTTTTCTATTAGAAATACTTCAGTGATTTAGGATGACTTGACTACTGGCTTCTGGGGGTTAACTGTGGACATAGGTGTCAAGTGATATTCCCTGATTACTCTTTGATTCATAAAAGAGTATGGAGATATCAGAGTGGAAGAAAGTACCCAGTATTGATAACAGTTAAATCTTTATATTCATTTATCCTGCTGTTTGTACCTGAGACATCAGTGATGTGAGAAATACATACAAAGCAAGAAAAAATGAAGGTCGCCCTCTTTGTGTCTTTACCTCCATCACCCTGACTCCATGCTTACATGTCATCCATTCCTGAGGTACTACAGTATCTGATGATTTACATAACCGATTCAGAGAGCAGTTTGTGGTGGACAGTTACTATGGTCTCTGTTTTGCAAACAGGAAACCCAAGCTTCAGAGCAGGTCATTCAAGTAAGCCACAAACAGAACGACGCATTAAATTCTTCCTTGGTCCATCAGTAAAGTCCTGCTTGGGAGAGAACTTCTGGAGGTGCTTATCTAGTGCTCTTTCTCCTCTTTTGCCCAATACACTTTTTTTTTTTTTTCCCCTAAGCACAATGTTATATTAAGATTCCTTCTCTTGGCCCAGCTTGCTAGTGTTTCTGTTTAGGGGCAGAAATCTAGGCTTCAGAATTCAGTGTATTTATATTTCACAAACAATTTTTAAATAAAACAAAAAGAGGATTTAACCATATGCCATCTCCCAGTTCACATTTCCAGGGAATATTGTTCCAAGAGTTCTTTGAACTTGAAGCAAACTCGCATTCTGTACTCTGCAGATGTTACAGTAAACTATAACCCATCATTGCTTCTCTGGAGTACTGTGTACTGTGGCTTTAATTCAGCAAAGTACAGCATGTCAAATGCCAGGTTGTTATGACAGCAATAAACTTGTGATTCCCTTGAAGCAGATGTTTTAATTTGTTAGGTGTTTTGGGGGGAAAAAATCTGCTTGCATTTAAATAGATGTACAGATTGAGAAAGGAATTTGCTTGAAAACATCTTTTCCACCTGTATGAGAACTTTATCAGAGGCTTACGACACATGTGTGAAGTGGTGTGAGAAATCATCGCAAAGATGACCAAATTACAGAAATCTCCTTCACACCTGAAATATGACCTTTCGCAAGTCACTTCAGTGGAGGAGCCAGATCTGGATCATGGAAGAACCATGTTTAATATGTCTGATATTGCAAAAAGAACACTGAAAACAGAAGTCCGCTAAGGGATCTTCCTCCCAGGGTGGATTTCCAGGGCGTTGATGGTCCTTGCTGCTGTGAATTAACATTATACTCTCCAGATCTTTCACGCCTTAGTGTGCTGTTGCTTTTACTCTTGTTTGTAATGACCAATGAGCACTACAATTTTAAAACAAGTGCTAAAAGTAAAAACCTTTGATGGTTTTCAAAGACAGGGAAGAATTATGTACCTGTCTGAACTGCAGGTAAAGAATGTTACAGCTGTGGGAGCACTATTACAAATAATTAATTGATCTCACTTCGCAGTGAAATACTTGTAGAACGTCACTCTGTCCTGAAAAGATGGCAGGGTTGCCCCCAGGCATAAGTTTGATTCAAAAGTTCATAACTTGCTGGATCCATGTGAAGGGTAAAAATTTAGGGGACAGCCTTCTCAATAAACAAAGCACACACAGATATGCACTCAAAAGATTGGTCTAGGATTCCTCTTGTGCTGGGATAACATACTTCAGACATTATCATCATTATGTCATAGGTGTTGGCAGGTTTTTTTCTCTTGTTCTTCATGAGGGCTTGTGAAGGAAGGAGGAATAGATGCTGCTTAAATTTCAGACTTTTCACCTTTCTAAATTCTGATAATCCCAAAACAAGTAAGAAAATATAAGCTTAAAACCAGCCATGGAAGTTTCTAGAGTTTCCTTTAAAGAAAAAAAGACCAAAAACCAAACTCAGTTTTGTTTAATAAGTCTTCTGTCTCTGATAATGAGATAACTGCAGTCCAGCTAAGATCAAAACTATTCAGCAGAAGCGGCTGTGCAGAGTGAAAGCCCCACAAACTAAGCTAATTCATCCCAGTGTAGACTGATCTCAGAACCAGTCACTCAGTGGTATTGTAGTGGCAATGTGGATCCATCAGCAGTAGAAGCACGAGCATTTTTCCACATTATTTTGAATGGTTCGTGTGTTGGTATGTCTGCCTACCAGATACCCTTAATAACCAAATAAGGGACCAAGTTAGGTGGTTATACAGCAATTTTTTTATTATTAATATTGTAGCTTATGAAAAATTCTTGCATGTTTCTTTCATCTCAAAACTTATGAGCACTCATATCTGAAAGTGGTGGATATATCTTGCAATAGCAGGCAAGAAGTCAGAATGGCAGAAGCCTTTGAAAATAAACCTACATGTTTCTGTTTTTGAAGTATGTTTAGAAGAAAGAATTTGGGTCAACTGTAGCACTAACATTAGCTTAATGGGAATTTACTTTGGAAATTTCATTTTCATGGCACAGTATGGCTAATAATATGCTTCCAAACACAACAAACTGAATAAAACATGGACTGTAAGCAGAAGGGACTCTCTCACTCTTGCTTTCTTCCCCCTGCCATGCACATATGTCTGTGGTCAGTTTGAGGATTTTAAAACTTTACTAAATAAATGGCCTCCATGATCCGTACATCATTGCTGAGTTGCTGGTAGCGTGTTTATAATTAAACATCATGACATCTGACCTTTAGTCCATGGCCACAGCATAATTGCTTTCACTATACCTCATTTATGAATGCAAATCAGGCCAATTTAACTCAGCTTTGTGTTTACTCTGCACATTTTTAAAAGAGTCTTCTTGCCACAGCACGTCTTTCTCCTAGACTCCCGCACTTTGTGGTAATTGCAGAGCATGCTGTCATGCTGGAATTGCAGGTATGGGTGGTTTGAGTGGCGATAGAGGTTGAGTAGTCTGGAGATGCCTTGGATCTGTCAGCAGCCAAAAGTGATGAGATAATTTGAATGGGACAACTTTGCCTTTGAATCGCTGGCAGTACCCCAGAACAAGTTTTAATAAAAAGAATATACCTTGACAATAAAAGTAATGCATCTTCACTGAAGTTATTTATGCTAGCTGAGAATCTAACTCCCAGCTTGTTATATGAGTGAGGTGACTGCAGGTTTTAGAAGGCTCTGCCCCCAAAACTTGTCTACAGAAAGCCATTCTTCACTGTGCCTTTGAACCCCCACCATGCCTTGAGGTAAACTCCTCCCAAGTGCCAGTGGATTAAATCACCCTTGTATGGAGGTACACAGGGAGAAGCAAGGAGAATTTCAACTGGTCATTATCAATCACACAGCACAAACAATTTGGAAGAGTAATCAGTCTCTCTGTCCTTAACACAAAGAAGTTTACAACACCAGAGGAGTTTATTATTATTGCTGGTCTAAGATCATCAAAGTCATTTTGTTTCATCTTGAACAGTAGTCAGAGAGGTTAAGGTGAGGTTAAACTGCCTAAACAAAATGGAAGCAATTACACAGTGGGATTGTGGAGGACTGTTTGCTTTAACCCTCACAGACAAAAAAGGTACTATATGAAAAAAAGTTCCCTGAGTCTTTACACTCATGAAATGCATCTGTCTGTTTAAGTTCATGCCAGACTTCTCCACCTAAATCTTTTGGGGAGTGTCACCATTTTAAACATTACCAGTTTCTTCACAGTTCCAAACACAGCCCCCATTCAGTGTCTGATCTTTGTGGTGTTGTCATCACTCTTTTCAAGCCGCTTTGCAGGACAGGGCTTACACTGTGCTGGAGATGTGCTTGTAAATTTATGCTTTAGTTTTTTCTGCTTAGTGACTTGGCAGGAAAAGACCAGGCTATGTGGAAGAGCAGTGCGATGCAGATTTGGCCCACTCCAAGCTTTGAATTGCAAGATGGGGAATTGAATCTTCTACTCCATTCAAGGTCATATCACAGCTGAATTGTCAAACTTGGCCTTCCAGTGACCTACATCATGTGATGAGATGAGACTTGCCCTTTACTGGTTTTATTTTTTTTCTATTCCTTGAAAATGGAAGGTAGTAGCGTAAACAGCTTTTACTTATAGTGTGAGCACTGCTGTAGTATGGGTCCAAACAGAGTCTTTATTGAATTCCCTTCAGGTTCCTTGCTGTCAAGCAGAAAAACACATCAAAGAGTCCTAGAAAGGTGGTGTGTTTAAAGAAAGAATAGGAAAAAAGTTCTAATTCTATAAGCAAGCACTGACACAGTGTTTATTGAAACTTCTCCGTCTGAAAGGGGACTAGGGCTTCCATAGATAATGCAAATGAAGAATTTCATGCTTAATTTTATTATTATATAAGATGCCTGAAAAATCATTTCTCCGTATCCTGAAGGATCGTTACTGAAATCGCTCCTGTATAGATGTGAACCTTTGCAAAGTTAATGGTGAAATATTTCTGTAATCCTCTGTCACACCTCCAAACAAGGGGTGACTCCTTCAAAGAGTTCTGTGTGTCCTGTGAAGTGTTTACCTTGTTTGAGCTTGTTGCAAAGCTTAAGTACAAAATAAGCAGGGAATAGGACAGGAAGAGAACACTGCATTTACAATTTGTGAAAGAACTTGCAATTATGTGGCATATATTCTGTTAGGGAAAATGAAAATAATAATTAAAAAAAACAAACAAAAAAAAAAAAAAAAAAAAAAGCCCCACACTTTTTTATGCATAGAAAGCAACAAAACTAACTTGTCAATGGAGCCAAAATGTTCAAATACAGAAAAAGACTTAATGGATTTCCAGTAATAGAAGTGGGTTTGCGCAGGGATGAATCAGGCTATTCTCAAAACATTACTGTAAATGGTAAAGACTAAATAATATTCTTGCACAAATATCTGTACATCTCTGATAATTAACCACAGCCAGGGCATGAAGGAACATATTTCGATCTGTCATACTACAAATTTAAAACAGTGGAAATCTGTCAGATTCAATGGGACTATTCTTCTTTCAAAACTCTAAAGTTGCAGTGTGCTATTAGAACACAGCTTATCATTGATGAGGAGCTGCTTTGAAAAAGTTGAAGCTATATATGGAAATACAGGTAAAGCCATGTAAAGAGGCACTGAGATTCTGCATGTGTCAAGGGCAAGATTGGCACCTGTCATGGCTCATATGTTAAAAGAAAAGAGTCTATTTTTTTCTGATTTGTCTGAGAGAAGATAGTATGAACACTTGGTGGAAATGTGTTTCCTGTTACAATTCAGGAGCACTTGAATCTGAATAGTTAATACTAAAATGCCAGCTGACCATGTAACAACAGCGTATTATGCCACTTGCTTAATTAAATAAATTTCCTTTCCCTCTCCCAAATGAATGGACTACTGGACTATGGCATGATTTATGTATTCGCTAATACTGACTCTTTAGACACAAGCAGGACATAAATGTGATAGTGCAGGCACTATTTTGTCAGCAATCAGACAACCAGATATGAGAACAGAAATGGCATCAAAGGGCAACAAAGATGATTAAGGGAGTGGAGCACCTCCCTTATGAAGAAAGGCTGAGGGAGCTGGATCTCTTTAGCTTGGAGAAGAGGAGGCTGAGGGGTGACCTTATTAATGTTTATAAATATGTAAAGGGTGAGTGCCACGAGGATGGAGCCAGGCTCTTCTAGGTGGCAAACAATGATAGGACGAGGGGTAATGGGATCAAGCTGGAACACAAGAGGTTTCACTTAAATTTGAGAAAAAAACTTCTTCTCAGTGAGGGTGACAGACACTGGAACAGGCTGCCCAGGGAGGTTGTGGAGTCTCCTTCACTGGAGACATTCAAAACCTGCCTGGACATGTTCCTGTGTGACCTCACCTAGGCGTTCCTGTTCCAACAGGGCTATTGGACTAGATGATCTTTTGAGGTCCCTTCCAATCCCTGACATTCTGTGATTCTGTGTGATTCGGTGATCTCTGAGAACTGCACACGGGTTTTGTAGTCAGGTCTCTCAAAGAAGAAATTTCCCAAACTTTCACTGAAGATATCTGTTGGATGTCTGATGTTGATAAACTAGATTACTCTCAGTAAACACTGAGATTGAGTGTTACTGCTTTTCCTGCTGTGTACATGCTGGACATCCATCTCCTGTAAGCAGGAGATCAGAGTGGGATGTTGCAGATGGGAGAAGATAAAGTATTTTTTGATTCTAGCACCAAGAGGGAGGACTTATTTAGTAAAGAAAATAGAAGAAAGATCACTGTGTTGTTTGAGCCTTTTTTTCTGATACATATTAGCTTGTGCAGAGAGAAGAGATGAGACTTTTGGACTGCTCCCCAATAATTCATTGGGATTTCATTCTTTCCCCTTAAATGGGCAGAGAGGATAAGATTGATAGATATTTTCAGGGCACTGCTTTGAATTAACTGTTTCAGTAGCGGGCACTATAAACAACCAGTCTGGGTTACGCCTTCTGATCTCACCCTCCATTTAAACTCTCTGAAGCCAGCCGATCCTTTTCTTTTTCTTCTTTTTTTATTTCATTTCACAGACCAATTCCAAAGGATTCTTAAACTATAAAAATGAAATTGTTCCCTATAAAATATAATTGGAGCTGCATTGTACTTCAAGTGACAACCAGATGCTGGGAAGAAAACCCAAACTGTTTGTCCAATTATACAAGTTTCTTAGTACTCTCACTGCACAAATTCTTGTCCAAAGGAGATTTGGTTCTGCTAAGAAGTGGCTGGTAGTTTTTATTCACTCTCAAAAGCCTTTTTGATAGCTTTTCTCCTCCTGTATCTACATGTTTTCTCAATATACTGACACTAAACATGTGTGTGTTCTTGTAGGCTGGAAAGCATATTTGTAAGCGCAATAGGTATTAGAGCAGGCTATATAAAAAGCATAGCAGCAATTACAGTGGTTGTATTCCCACCATCCCTTTAAAAGCACAAGTCACCTCACCAAGCCAATGGATTTCCATCAGTGTCCAATAAATACAAATTAAAGAAAATCAAGCCACTTAAGCTTGCAAATCTGGATCTTTTTACTGAGTAAAAAACTATGTGTTTTGTGCTAAATAGATATTCTAGGTTTATTTTATTTTCTGTAGAGAATTACAGTACCTGGGTTTGAGTGACTTCCTGATCCACCCAAACTTTGCTAGAAACAGTGATACCGTTTTGTCTAATTTAGTTATATAAGCTGAAAACAGTGTAAGTAAATTTGTTTGCTTCCAGATGATTGCAACAAGCTGAGTAAAATAGTTGCCTTATCATTGTTAGCAACACTGAGCTGGTGTCAGAAATTTTTTACAAATTTGGAGTTTTTATATTCGGTTCCAGCACTGACAACTGGTCTCGCAGGATGCAGTTGAAAGGGGGATTTTTGTACTTCACATTGTCTAATTTTACAGGGATCTCCAAGTTCTTTCGATTGGGTTGTTGTATTAATTAGTACCTTGAGCAAGGTTAGTCAAACAAGGCTAAGCTAAAGTTCTGGGGAAACACTGTGTTGAGAGGAAACTTTGGATAGACTTGGGATTAGGTTCTTGCTGTCTTGCAGACAATATCTTTGTTTCCAAAAGTCTGGACCATACAATAGTTGTTCTATTTATTTAATTTATTTTATTTTTCTATTTAATTCTGATTTTCAGAAACATGTTAATTACAGTACTTGTGAATTATGGCTTTTTGAGTGTCAACAATAGAACTGTTGACAAAACTTACGTAAGAAAGAATATTTCTTAGTTTTGAACCTGAATACGTCCTTCAGTTTCTCGCAGGAAAGCACTGCACAAATGGTTAGGCTCCTCCAGCAATTTGCATTACCTAAGGTCAAAAATATCATATAGAAATTTAACCTGGAATACACCAGTTTGTATTACAGTTAGAGAAGATCAAAGACAAAGCTGTTTCTGTGTTTAATATTTCTTGCAACTCTGTACTAGCAATAGTTTCAGAGTGCTTTATAGGCGCAGTCAGAGGTGGAGAACTGAACAATAATTCAACTTCAAGGTGATGAATACATGAATGGTTGGAGTCCAAAAGTAAGTGTCGTAGCCTGTGCCTATGCAATAGGATGTGTGTGCCTTTTGCAACAGTTGCTTCTTAAATACAGAAGTGTACTTTGCCATGATCAATGGGCAAGTTCATAATCCTTTAGAGAGCTGAGGATTCCCTCCATCACATTAACTGATAGTTCACATATCTCTCTTGTGTCTCTTGAAGCAATTCAGAGATGACTACTATTTGTTTTCAATCCCTGCAGGCCTGAAGTAAAAACTTTTACCAGGAGAGGAGGAAATGTTAAGAGTGGAATGTAAAAGGAACCTTTGGATTTTTACCTTGGGCTGCTTTTGAATGAACTTTAACAACCAGGGCTGGAAAAGTACAACCATCCAGCTAACAATGAAGAAAAATCAGAACCATTTGTTTTCTGGTGACTAAGGTGCCTTGGTATCAGCTGTCAGAATTAACATTCTAACAGGAAGAATAGTTATTAAAAAAAAAAAAAGGAGAAAAACAAACAAACAAAGAAAAGGAAATTGCTTTGAATGGGCAATGGTGTATGTGACATTCCTTTGCAAGTGGCTACATCATCTGCAGGACAAAGTATAAACAACCAAAAGCAAAATCAGGAAAATATTTGCAATGTTTTTAGCAGGACTTCTTGAGTATTTTTTTTCATTCCTTGGTTCTTAATCTTTTGAACAGAGCAACTTATAACTAACAGTGCAGTCAAATCTAAGGATACCAGCTACTGGCACTGGAAATACATTGTGTCTCCATACATATATACCCTTTGATGCCTGGTCTATCTTCCTATCTGTCAATCCAAAATTGTATAGATATCGGAGTTATAACACATTAAACAATGTGATGTACTGCTCATGCCCATGCATAATTATTGTGTTTCTCCCTGAGGATATACCCTTTTTAAAACTCCCTCTTTTTGGGGTTGGACTGTGATTCTAAAAAAACAAAATCAGAGGACTCAGAGTATTCAAAACAGAATATATATATAGATATTTTTAGGTAGACAGAATCAACATCTGCATCTCAACTGAGCTGGAATGGTGAAAGTTAGATGTGAAAAAGGATTTTGTATGGCCAGATTTACTGATCGTTTTGTTTACATACTTAAAAATCTGTGAATGGTGGTTATTCTTTGTCTTTTCTAGTTGTAAGTGCTGCTGATATCTTCAGTTTTCAGCCATAAACAAATATTTGCATTGATAACTGTGGGCCTAAAAAAGTGCGAGTTACTCACTAATGGTTCAGGAGCAGGCACTGGATCTTATTGTGTGAAACATCCGAGACTCTGAGGACTCTGGGTCCCAGTGTTCAGTGAAAGCAATTGGAACATAATATTTTACTTAAATGGGCTTTGGATGAGGCCTGTCTTACTCCCTGAAATGCAAAGTACAAATAGAATTAATAACCTTTTTATTTTCCACCATCCCCAAGAAGTGCCTATAATCTGACTGTTCCTTGTCTTAAAGTCAGTCTTCAAATTTATGATAGCATCCATGCCAGAGAACTTTGCACATAGACAGGTTTCTCTCTTGTCAATAACAGTTTGCATCATGGTGGGAAATTTGACTGCAGTACTCAACACTCAAACGTAAATGCCAGAATCACAGTTCAAAGTCATAATTTTACAAATACATGTACTTTTTCTTCAGATATCAGGGAAATTATCTATTTCATTTGGATAGAGCTTTGGGAAGCAACTTTTCCAAATGGTTCATATTTAAATTCAAGTCTGTTCTTTCATTTGCAAATATTGTGCCAGGGGCAAGTGAAGTAGAGTAGCTGCCCTTGTACTTTGCTACCCAAAGACTGGTCCATCACAGTGCTCTGCAGAGAGTTCATGTTTCCATTCATACTTAACAAAAGTGTTTCTGTAGCACCTGATCCAGCCATGGGCATACCACTGTCCCACTTATAAAATAGCTGTTCCTTCTCTACTTTACATTATGCACCATGTACCATGGACTGATTTGCAACCCTTCACATAGGTCATCCTGAAAGAAATAGCTTCTGAAAGCCACATACTTGTCCTTTCTATCCCTTAAACTCATAGTATAGCTCAAACATGGAACAAAAAAGCGTAATATGTCATCAAGATGGTTGTGAATGCCATGAATTATAACAATATCTCAGTATGAATCTATCCGGGATCCATTTTTCCCCCCAGACATTCATGAATGGATCAGATAGAAACTCTTTCAATGTTTGCCAAGTGAATATAAATATGAACAGCTGGAGCCAGAGAGGGAATCTTTCCTTTTTTTCTTTTTTTTTTTTTCTGTTATATATCAACATTTAATTGGTTTGTTATTTGGTTTGAGCTTTTCGTTTTGCTTCATTGTAGAGGTATGAATTTAACAAACAGAGTTCTCTAGTATGAATAAAATATCTGGTGAAAACATAAACTAATGATTAAAAGACAGTGTTAGTGTTCAGGTTATTTAGGTCTCATTTCAAGCTCTCTCACCTTTGGAAAATGTCTTCATTCAGTTCTAAGCATATGTCCATCACTAGTCTTTCTCTCACCTTTGCTTATAGTGTTTTGGAAATTCTCTTTTTCCCTATTTTTGTTCCATTTTGTTTCAGTTTGGTCTTTTCTGTTCATGCTCAGTTCAAGTCTTTGAAAACAAACAGGTATAGGAAAAATCAAAGGCTCTTCACCATTTCCCATAACCTATGGTTTAAGAGACAAAATTACCAGATAATATGTATTTTTTAATGAAATATATTTTTACTCAGGAAAAAAAAAAGTATAATCTGAAACCTGTTGCTACTGGATTTTGAGAAAGCCAAATAATAGAAATGAAAATGGGTTGAAAAAAAATCCCATGGAGGAGATCCCCACCAGCTGCACAGTCAGAAGATCTAATTACACAATGCTGGGAGGATGTCTCCCTTCATTCTTTCAATTTTTCTTATATTATTTCCATAAATGTCCACTGATGTCTTCCACAGATAGGAACTGGGCTCTTGATCTGAACAACTATGGCAGTTTTAAAGGTTCTGAGTGCAGAAAGGTTAGAGTAAAAAATGGTGAGGAAGAAATTCCATCTTCGTTAAATACCTATGTTTAAAATAGGAAGGAATCTTGCAAGAAAAGTAAAACAAAGTGAAGAAAAGTTACAAGGCTTCACCAAAAATATTCCAGTTGTTTTGTCACATAGAAGGAGTAATACCGGGACAAGGATTTAGACTTATTCCTGCCAATAAATTTCTTGTAAAGAGACCAAACTGAAACACAGATGTCCCATCTCATCAAATGTATATCATGACTGGCCTTAAGCCATCCTGGAGTATTACTCATAACTGATTGGGCATTTCAGAAATCCCTGTCTCTCAATTGGAAGAAGCAGCTTTAGGAACAAGAATGTGTGTGACCGGGAGCTGCCCTTTAAATGCTACTTTTTGTTTTTTTCCTTACAGAGTACATATGCAGGGCCAGCCATAGCTTGAACCTAATGGCAGAGTTCAGTTAAAACCTGCAGAGCCCTTATGAAGTCGTACACAGACTGTGGAGTTTAATTTCACTTTATCAATGTTAGCAAGAAAATATATTGTTTGGTTTTCCCTGTCTATGCTGAAGAGTATTTGAGAGAGCTTGTTCTCACTCCCACTCTCTGGATAGGCTGAGCCTGCATTAATACAGCTGACTCAGTGGCACCTATGACTTCAAATGTCTTACAAGAGGTTGTACAGGAGCAGAAAATCTTTTTTTCTTTTTTTTATGTAGTAACATGATTATCTGGGTGAACTTTTGTAGCACAAATAGTGCTTTTGTGGGGATGGAAAATGCCCCAGTAGGTTTCTCTAATCCTTCTTGAGAGAGACATCCTGGGGCAATCAACTCATTTATACATTCTCTACATTTTTTTTCCCCTTTTTTGTTGAAGAAAAGGGCTGGTTTGCTGCCAAGACCTGTTTAAGTGGTAACCTACGCAATTCATTCTAAAAACACTCATTTATCATTCCCAAATTAATCTTGTAACAGGATAGCTGCTCTTATTTTCATTGTCATTTTGCCCTTTGGATAAGAGATGACAAACACATAGATATCCAACCCAAAGATTCTAGAAAGCATATATAAAAAAGGGAAAATAGGAATGGCATTTCTATAATTATAAGCAGAAACAAGTAGCCATACATCTTCATTTCTCACATATCACATCTATTAATAATAGAATGAAATGTAATTTGTGCTCAATATTGTTCAGAGTCTTGTGCCAGAAGCATAATTGTTTTCAATCAGATTGGTAGTTGGGAGGAAAAGGCTTTTTTTAAACCTGCAGTAAACACTCACAATTTATGCAAAATTATTAAAATATGATATATTCCATTTTTTCTGGCACACAGAATGCATTTTGACATGAAAATTTATATAAACAATGAACAGTTTGGTATGAAACTACCGTGCAGAATTTTAAAACCATACACACACACTCTTTTGTGAATGTAAAGAATAGTATCTTGGCACTGGCAAGAACAGATTTTACAATGAAAAAGTTATAGATGTAACTTCTTTATTGTAAGCATGCAGCCTTTTTCAAGCTATGTCTTGTAAAAGCATTGCAGACAAATTTAAATGAAGGGTTGAGGTTTCTGTGGCAGGTTTGGACCCTCGATTCTTCCTTTTTTGGGGGGTGGGTGTACAATTTTATGGGTTCTGCTCACACACTTAGAGGCTTTTCTCTCAAAGGACTTTCTTGTAGAGGAACACACTGCAAAACGTGTGATTTCTGACACCTCTCCTGTTCCCAGCAGCACAGGCCTAAATTTATGTTCTCTGTCCTGCATCCCACTCTGCAGGGACATGAAGAAAATATCTTTTTTTTCTTTCATTTCCCCACACACCTCCTTTCCCTCCATGCACTGACATCTCTTCAAACTGACTTTCCTTCTCTATAGATATTGCATATCTCTCTGAGTATTTTGGAAAGATGGTCCATCTCTTTGTACAGTTGGAAGGGCTAGAAATTACCATTTTTCAAGCACACTTGAAAGTAGGAAAGATTTCCAAAAGTCACTAAACAGTGAGTCTTTCCATTGACAGTACTGAGCTCTAAACCGAGACCTTGATATTCACTCTTCTTTTTTATTTTTTTTAATTCGTTTTTTACTAAGCTGCGAGTTACTATTCTTTGAGTAGGTTATGTAAACAAATTTAAGCTTGTAGATTTTTTATTATTTTTTTCTTAAGTAAAAATTTGCTTTGTTTATCTGTCACTGGCTGCTCACTGGTTTGTCTGCGATGGGTCGCTGAGGTCAGTAGTACTCTTTCTGCTCCATGAATGGAATGACTCAAGTGTTTGAAAGAGACTAATGAGTCTAATAGCCAACAAAGGATGAATTTGCTTATGTATAAACATCCTTGTTTGTGTGCCAGTTAGGACATTTTTGCACAGTACCTCTATTCTTCAAGCATAGGTGTATGCAAATTGAAATGAAGCTGGGGGGGAAATGGCAACTGGAGCTCATATCTCAGAAACAGAGACTTGGGAGCAGCCCAACTCCCTGGCGAGAGAGATGGCGTGGTACAGCAGGCGCCTCCGGTCCCCCTGTCTGTACCCTGAGTTTCCCACAAAAGAAAATTGCTGCAGGTCTCATCCAGCCTGCATGTTCCAACAAGTCCCTAGTTGGGATGTTGGGAGCGGTAGGACTTCAGGGCACAGCACCACACAGGCCCACAGGTCGCACTATAATGAGCTGAAGATGATCAGAGAGATGTAATGGACAACTCCAATTCCTGAAAACAGCTTGAGCGTATTTTTGGTGTGTGATAGAAAAAGAAAAAATAAACCTAAAAGCAAAAACCTTTCGGAAGTATCCCCCATCCCCCTACAGCTGGAAATGTTGTAAAACGTGTTCCTATCATAAGGGTCTGCTTTTCAGCTTTTTTTTCTTCTTTTTTTTTTCTTCTTTCACCAGAAAGTGACCTCAAAAAACCTTCAAATTTAAAAATATCATCAATATTGAGATGCTTCTGTGGAACATTTTAGCTTAAATAGGTCAGAATATACAGATTATATTCTCTTTGAGTGAAATTGTTCAAATTATCTGTAAAAGCAACCTTCTTCCAAAATTATTTTTCAGCTTGAAAGATTAAAATGATCATTTTCCAGTCTCTTGTGTGTGTTGTTTTTTTGTTTTTTTTTTTTCCTGTCTCTGTATAGTTTCAATTATTTGTTTAGATTTGTTTGTTTTCTCAAGCATCTGATTTTTTTTTGGTAAGTCTATCCATGAAAATGCTACACACAAAAGAAAAAAAAGAGAAAATATCTTACATTAGACCAGAGACTATATTTGTGGGGGGATAGTTAAGCTCCTGTATTTGCTGTGTGTATGAAGCAGTAGCACCAAATCAAAAATCAGACATTTTCCATTGAAAACATTATTACATTCAGTCTTTTTTCTTCAGTGCATTCTTCTATGTCTTTATCTTCAGTCTTGACTACAGCATAATAATTTATCCTAAGTCACTTCCTTGGTAAACCATGAAACAGAAGCTGGAGCTCCATAGCTCAGATCTTAAAACCTTCCAGGGCTCTGAGGGACAGACGAAGCTTTTAAGAAGCAGAAGCAGAGCAGAAGCCGAAGCAGAAGCAACAGTGCAGTATCTGCCCAGAGATCATTACTGATCTCAGACCCACTTCATGCCTTCATGTAAGGACAGTGCTGCTGAATGCTGCCTTCTTGCACAGACAAACTGATACCCACTAGTACTAAGTCAAATCTGTCTGAAACCAAACATCTATTTGGAGTGCAGTGGGAGCATTTTCAGAGATAGGCAAGAGTGTCAGCAGCTGGGACTAACTTCTCCCACAGCCTGATGGGATGACCTCTGCCTGCCTTCATAACACATCCAAAAAATCCAGCTCAACACGATGGAGCCCAGAGCTCCAGTCCGGGTCAAACACTTAAAGTAGTTATTGCCATAGCATGTCTTTTCTCTCCGCAATAGTGGTGATTCCAGGCTTCCACCCACAGCCTGCTTTAATGACAGTATTATGGAGGACAGTGACGCCCACAGTTTGGTACTAAGTCTGTTGTCAGCTCTCAAAGTTTCTTACAGAGTTTAGCTCAGCTATTTAGGGCTGATGAGATCATGCTGTTTAATAGACCAGAGACCGCATACGGATGATTTACCAGCACTTTGGGGAACCACAGTTTCAAAATCGTTGAGCAAAGCTAATCCTGGGACTTGATTCTGGCAGGTAAGATCGGTCACTGGAATTGCTGCTGTCTAAGAAGTGCAAAAAGCCTTAACTAAAGCAATATTTTCTGGATTTACTTCTGTAACACTCTTATGACTTCACTAATGCCTGCAGTAATGTAAAAGGGAATGAGAGAAGAAACAGAGCCGTGATTACTACAGAACTCAGCTCTGGCATCAGTACTTTCAGAAAACTACACTTTCTTCTTGTTTGGTACCTGCTTTCAGTTTATCTAAAGCTGCCTCTTTCCTCTAAGCTTATGCTGCATCTTGTGTGTGAATCGTGCTGTGAATTGCCCACAAGAAGTGATCTGTCCCTTCTGGGTGAGTGGGTATTGGTGGCATTATATAAATAAAGAGCTATAGGAGCTATTATGGTATAGGTGACTTCTCCCAGCTTGCAGAGGGTGATCAGTCACGCTGGGTATTGAGAGGACAGGATCTGTCTATCCTAATTTTGCCTTGTTAGCTGCCAGTGAGCCCCCTGCATGTTTCTGCAGGAGGATCAGGCAGGTACCTGTGCTCCAGCGCGGTTCCTTGCCGAGGCATCAGGGCTGGACACATACAAAGCCACACAGCTGCTGTATTTGCCTAACACTGTGTGGTGCAAATCCCAGCCAGGGCTCAGATTTGTGGCTGGGATCAGAGCCTGAAAAGAGAAGAATTCAGGATTTGGCCTGGATCTATCTGTGTATTTACATAATGACAGAAAAAGCAAATTCCTTACAAGCAAATATGAGTCAAAACAAAAACAGTGTGAAGGTCAGCTGAGCACAGCAGTGAGATGATGTTATCCCAGCCACACATTGAACTCTTGAGCTGCCAGACCGGCCAGAAAGATTCTCAGCCAAAAGTCATGAGAAGGTGCCAGCTGGGAAACCACCCACCGACACCCCAGCTGGCTTCTCAAAACAACTGGAGCCTCAGTGTTTGACACTCAGCTCCAGGCACAGCTGCAGGGCATAGCCCAGCCACAGAGCAACACCAAAGGCTTCTCATCTGGTTTTCCAACAGAAATACTGTATATGGGCAACACTGCCATAAATCCTAATTTATAAGGATTTTCTTTTTTCCTGAGAGGAACAGTGATGTATTTAAGGCAAAACATTTTTTTTTTAATTTTTTTTTTTTTCCCATAACCTAGCTGGCATAACATTAATCCAGCAAGTCAAACTCTGTTCTCTGTTTTAGGGATTTTTTTTTTTTCCTAAATATATTGGTTAGCATCTTGCTTTCAGCCAAGATACTATAAACAATTCACAGGCACAGATCCAATCCAGAGTTAATTAAGGTTGATCTAAGCTTATGTGCAGCCCTCAACTCCTAGTGCTGAGGATAAAAGTACAGAGGACTTTGTTAAGGATGTACTGTTGGAAATACATATCCCCCTTTATTGGTTTGAAATTAACTTAAATTCATTATAACCTCATGTCTACATATGCTCTTCCATTAAGTAATAACAATTTCTGTGCAACTCTTCTTGGAAAAGTTTTGAAACTCTCTGGAGGCATTCACCGTAAATGTGTATTTCATTTTTAGAGATGTAGTAATGCATTTGCTATAGTCATTTTGAGAAGTTACATTGCATTGTCATCACTTTCCTTGTAGGAAGGCTCCAGCTTTGACCAGTCCTGTTGAGTAGCACACTGTACAGGATCAATACCTGGAAAAGTTTCTAGGCAACAAGAACAAGACAGGGCAGGAATTCCTGTCCACATTCTGCAGATAGATAACACACATCTGGGATAAATCTAGAATTAAAATCTAAAATCCAGGCAGTAGGGCTGTCTGTCTGTGAGGTCCTCATCTATTCCGAGGCAAACCCTGCATTTGCACCAGCCACCTACCCCTCCATTTCCAGATGAAAGAGAACCAAACCCAACGGGTGGAGGAGAATTTAGCAAACAGCAACTGGACATCTGTTGTGAATAATTTGCAATGTGCATGCTACATATTTACTATTCAGTTTAGAGAAAGCCAAAGAAATTCAAATCTGGACTTCTAATAATAGTTTTGTTTGTTTAATGTCATACAGAACACGTAAGGTGGCCAGCGGCTCCAGTATGCACCAGCTTTGCCTCTAACCTAGGTTGTCTTTAGTAAATATAGACTCTTATTGCAGACAATATAGCACTTCAAAGTCCAAGGTAAAAATTTTGAGTTGTTTTACTTCCTCGCACTTGCAGAAAGCATTACTCAGAGGCATTACCCTTTGCATTACTGCCTAACAGGTCTTAAACCCTGTGTGTCTTTACAATCTTCAAACTGTTCTGGACCTAGAATATGTTTGTTCCTAAAGGGCTATACACAGAGTACCTGTATCCTCTACTCAGGGGAGTAGTGTTGTCTGTGAGGGCAGAATCTGACATGGAAAGGCCCTGTGCCCCATCCTTTGACAGGACTTTCATGTGCAAGATCCCACAAAAGAGCTCTTTCATGGTACATACAACTATGGACCAGGTGTTTTACCCTGATCATAGCTATCACCCGATTCTGTTTATGAGCCTACTTGCCTCAGGATAAATACTAATTACCTTGCTATAATACAAAATTAATTGTGTTGCCTGAATGTGGACCTCTCATAAAAATGGGAAATGGAAAATTGTAGATCCAGCCTGCCTCACTGCTTATGAACTTAGCAGGAAGCCTCTCCAAAGACAGTGAAATTGGTCTATTATTCTTTTATGCCGATATGCTAAATTATGTCACCAGATATTATGCTTTTTTTTTTTTTCTCTTCACTTTGAGTGTGAATTATGCCAGTTTGGTAGTCTTCAGTACAAAGGTTTCTGCTTACACTGTAGCACTGGTAGTTCCTCACAGAGAACCTCCATTACATGTAAAAGTAACTACCTACTCTTTTTTTACTATTGAAGTTACGAGCAAAAGTGGAGATTTTGCACTATGTCCTTGACGGCTTGGTAAGCATCACCAGACTTATTCCAGTGGGCCACTGAAGAATCTCTAGACCAAAGTAGAGTTTCCATTTGCTACTGCTAGAACATGACTTTGAACTGTGAATGCAGAAGCAGAAGGCTTTTCATTTATATTGGTCTGAGCCATTCACCAGTCTTCAATTAGTTTTACTGTCAGGATGGAAAAACACTATAGTGAAGTATAAAGAAAATGTCAGCATTTATTGGCTGCCTGATTTTGTTGTTGGAATGGGAGTTGATCAAACCTGTAAGTGGTATGAACACTTTTGCTCATAGTTATTAGACAGACAAAACTCTTGGTGAACTTTTTGTTCTGCTTAGAAAAGCACTCAAGGCTAAAGGCTACTATTTTGTGCTCCTCTGAAGAGGCAAATTTTTTTTTCTTTAACTTCTGAAGGAACTGAAGTATTTTCCTCTTCCATGGGAAAAAAAAAAAAAAATGCACGCCACCACTTTATTTGCAAAATTTCTTAAGGAGTTAAGAACTTATAAACATTTAATTCAGGTTATATTTATAGGGGAAAAAAAAGTCAACTCCTTGGACATGGATGACTGCAGATAGAAAGAGGGCTTCTGTTACTATTATATCTGCTGTAGATAAATGAAAAATTACCAGTTGAAACATGACATGATGAACAGTCTTGTGAAGTCTCAAATTTGAAAATTGGAGAAAACTGCATTTTTTTTTTATCAGACTTTTTCCATCCCAATCTTTCAAGGAAGATCTGCTGCCTTGAAAATTAATTTCTGGTTCCGTGTTTCCTTCTAAATGACTTACTGTTTATTAGCCCTCCCTTCACTATAATCTGTAAGGACAGCTCTATATACATTTTAATTCTTCTGGTGTTCTAATTGGATGTGTCTCCAGTGTAGTACTGTAAGTATCTCATTTAGTGTCGGTGGTTTAACATCCTCTAGAGCAAAGTGAACCAATGACTTAATTAACTTCCACTTGGGCAGTTATCTACACTGGGAACCTGCAGGAAGTATTATTCTACTTGAGGGTGACAAATGAACGTACATGAGGTACCACACGCCACCCAGTGGGAGATCTGACAAGAAACATAATTTATTTCATTAGTGGTGCCAAAATGGGCTTTCAAGCTGAAAACCTAAATATGTAGCAGTGTCTTAGTAGAGGAGGAAGCAGTATGGGCTTTGTCTGAAATAATTGATTGTGCACAGTTCATAACATATATTTCCATGGGAAAGTTTAAGTTTAATGTCACTCTTCATCCATCATATTGTAGTTTGTTAGGTGTTAGTCTAAGTGGTGTATAGAATAAACAGCCATAAATACTTTTGGATCTGGTAAAAAATTTATCAATTACATTATGAAAATAGGTGTAAAAGAAAACAACTATCCTTGAGTTAGAATTAATTTTGGTGTTTTAGAACATGTTTATAATTGTTCTGAGTATTATAGGTACTGAAACATGGCTGCAGTCTCAAAGATTGTTGGCTTTCTTCAGATTTTTTGTAATTTATAGAGCAAAAGTTAGTGGCAGCCTCTAATTACCCACAGAACCAAAGTTTTTTGAGTGAAAACTGGAGATCAAAGGCCATGAATAACAGCCTTAAAGGCATCTCCCCTTACACAGGCTACTCTTAGCCCCTCTGCTGTCCTTTGGTATAAATTAAGCACCTCAGGATGAATAAAACATGAAGCACAGAAGGTTTAGATTTCACAGAAGATGAATGGTTGGATTATTGATGGGAAAAGGAGCATGGGAAAGTATAAACCATGTAGATCTAAAAATTTTAAACTCTGTAAGCAATCACCTTTCCTTTAGTAATTTTTTAAAAATTTCTTTTTCATTGTTTTGTCCAAATCCTTTCTGTTGATAAGGCAGCTGCGTTGTTCTATGTCACTGAGGTGCTCTTTTAAGCAAGCTCAGAAGCCTTTCACAGTTCATTCTGTTGATTTTAGTGGGCATACGACCAGGCCATAAAACCACAAGAGCAATCACTGGTTGTTAAAAACCATGCAAGCACTTACATTCAATTATAATGAAAAAGGTGCATACCTCTTGTGTCTCATGAAACTCAGACTTGAAGGCTGTTTACTTCCTCATATATATAGCATGAATCCAGTTCCTTCCTGAGGTAAAATTCATTGCCTTTCACTAGTGTTACACATGCTGAATTTAATTCATTTCATATCCCGTCACAGTATAGACATATGCAACTGCAGGAATTAGGCAAGTGGGATCAAAGCCTTTTCTGCTGTAGATGCTTGCTCATAGAAAAAGATTTTGCAAGATGAATGGGTACATGAGGCAAAAGCTATGTATTTTTGAACAAAATTTTGTATTTTTTTTCTATGAAGAATGTTTTATTTGAAGGAAAAAAAAAGAACAAAAAGACAAATTAGTTACTGTTCTGGGAAATGGCAAAATGAAATGTTTCTCTATGAGCTGTGAAAACAGCTAACTCTTCATCTCGGCCATATTTTATTAGAAATCAAAATCTTAACTTGTTGAAATTCGAACATTTGAAATATGATTGGTTTTCTGTTTACCTGCATTCAAAGCAATCACACCAGTCTCTTTCTATTGGCAGTCAAACTCCCAAATCATCTTCCCTTGCAAAACGGAGAGATGTACTATTATAATAATATCTCATTAAATCCTATGGCCCAGCTATCAGGCCAGCCATACAAACATAGGAAAAGGGGCTTACATACTCCTTCTGCTTGATTAACATGAGGGCTTTGAATGAAGGTCATCTGCTTTCCAGGAAGTTGAGTCAGGCTTTGTCTCTTCTTTTAAAGCTGTTCCACTTTTTAGAATTCAATTAAAAATTCATTGGAGTGGGCACAGGAACCCAGGTGTCTCACATCCCTTGGGACTGGTCTAACCACTGTCTTATAGAGTCATTTTCATGCTCTCTCACTGTTTCAATAAATATTAAAGTATTTTATGCAAAGGGAAAGCCGTCTGTGTGAGAAATGGAGAAAAAATACATTTAAAGAATACTGTAGATTGTGATGATTACAGCAGCCTCAGGGGAGATGGGACTCCTGCCTTTAATGCTTGCTCTGAATCATGAAAAAAGAGTTTTGAATCTCTCCCTCTTCATGTGGGATTGTGCTTATTTTTGGAAACCAGATAAAAACTAAAAATTTAAATAAAATGTTTAACTGGAAAGCCCTCACACTATCTCTCTGAATGGGTTTCCTGATCCTAAGTGCAGAAATAATATAATCTAGACACTTGTAATGGCAAGGTTGGGGGTGTGGGTTTTTTTTGTTGAAGGCATGTTGAAATTTGAAATTAAAGTTTTATTCAGTTAATTTATGCAAAAAGACTCAGAGTGACCTAAACTCTATTTTTTATATTTATCTGTTTTATTTATAAATAAATAAATAATCAACTGAAGAAATAAAGAAAAAACATTTCTAGGTTTTTGTAATTTTTTTCCCTCAGGCCCATTAAATTGAAGAAAGAGCTGTGAGTCAAAGATTTCTTTTTACTAGATTGCAGCCAAAATATTGAATACTTCTTTTTTTCTCCTGTGAAGTACAACAGGAAAAAGTACAATTTTTCAAGCAGTTTTAATCTTATCTCTGAATAGGTGTAGTTATGCTTGAATTGTCAGGTTTCAGGAAAACTTTGAGCTCCCAAAGCTGATCCAAAGACCTCTGAGTAGGTGACAGTCTTTCTGTTGACTTAAACTGTCTATAGAGGGGATGCTATCAGAGCTAAAACCTACTGATTGAGAACCTGTGTCTGTGTAATCTAGTATATTAAGACAGAGGTTTACAGGAAGGAGACATACTTCAAAGTTATAGAAATATAATTAATTATGCTTTTGAAGTAAGGATATTTTTATTTATTGTGTGAGTTCTTTCTTTTTTTTCCTGCTACATTACGGACATAACATATTGACATTGAGGACATTGTAGAGGCTAATGAATTCCAATCAATACAAGCACAATGAGCCAGGCGATCTGCACACTCAGAAACCCTCAGCGGTCAAATGGTTCTAGCAAACAAAGGCATTTTATAATATATCGACACATTCTTTACATTACAGTGTGGAATAAAAGGGGCAGTTATTTTAGGCAATCATGAAAAAATAAATCTCAAGGAGCAAATATTCTCACTTACAACCGTTTTTTTGACAATAAGACTGTTTCAAAAGGAAAGGGAGTTCACAGGTCATTCTTATTAAGTGCTTGACTGATTTATTTTAACACGGCTCTCCCTTCTGTGGGAGCTGGGAGAAGTGAAATGTATTTTTTCTCCAGAAAGGCCTGCTAATGTTGTGCTGGGCTGCTGGATGGAGAGGGTGAGCAGTGCTATCCCATCACATTAGTTGCAGCGTGCTTCCACCAATGCAGCCAAACTGCTCCAGGAGGGAAAATTCTCCAGCTTGAATCCTTCCCTGCCTCTCCCTGACCTCCAGACTCTGCCAAATGCCCCTTTAGGAACACTTAGGTGGTCATTGTGCTTGTCCTTGCAAGCTGGATAAACTGTTTGCTCTATCCACTGCCCTTTCCTACAATATTTATTTAAGGAACAGCGCAATTCTGCCTCTGGAAGCTGGCATTTTTTTATCTGCCTTAAAGCATTTCTGATGTCTAGCAAAGCCAGACTGTACTGAATATTAAAAACATAATATGGGATACAACTCCTCACCCATATCATAAACTATGTCTTTTGGGACTCCAGCTTTGCTTTTAATTACATCATTACCCTAATTATCTTATTAACATCTACTGGTGTAGGCAGCCTTTTATGAAATAATAAAATAGAGGCTTTTTTCTTTGCCCCTGTAGCAGGCTCCTGATTAAATGTTCGGAAACTATTACACTAATCATAACCATTTCACTGTTTTCTTCCGCTTTCCCCATCTGTTTGCCCATATCCACTTGTCTCTTGCTGTATCCTCAGATTGTAAGCTCTCTCAGGCAGGGCTTTGCACCGTGTTTGTTCCTAATTGGGTTGTGCGGGTGGTGGAACAGTTATAATGATCGATTTGTTTTCCAGATTATCAATAACATAATTGCATTATATTAAGCTGTAACATTTTTGCCAATGCACTTTCCTACCTTATAATCTTGGAGTACTGTGTAGCATTTCCAAGACAACTGGGACCAGAAATTTATTTAACAGATTGATAAATAGCAACTGAAGCAGTTTGGCTACAAAAAAGGCAAATGTTTCTTCATTTAGTGATATATATTAATGACCTCAATGCACTTTATCCAAGTGAGATATGAAACACTGAAAAGAGAATTTGATTAATTGTTGTCACCCCTATTCATACCTCTCTTTTCTCGCTATTAGTTTAGGCCCTTCATTTGCTCATGTAATCCATGCAGGACTTCTACACTTGTTGTTTATTGCTGCTTTGCAATGTGACAATTTTACTAATATTACTTAGGAGGAAATTCTAGATCAGAATAGCTGGTCACACTTTTTTTAATATTTCCTTTTATTTAAAGCAAGAAGAAATATGAATTGAAGCCCACGTTCATCAAAGAGATCATTGGTTTGAGAACACTGGATGTTGGTTTCAGTAGTAATGGAGTACAAGCTGAAAATACGATACAGCTGTGCTGATCTCTTTGCGATTATTTTGAGAAGCTGGCTATCTGCCCCATCTGACAGTCTGTGAACATGGCAAATAATTTAACATTCATGCCGCTCCTGTTTTGGCATAATATATATGAATCATGTGGTCACCACTTTCCAAATTGGTAGTAGATCAGAAAAGAGTTAATGACTAAAGTTTTGGTCATGACTTGTTCCATTGTTCCATAATAAATCCATTGTAAAATGAAATATCAAGGCATAAAGGACATTTTGTGCTGTGACCCATAAGTCATGTAGAACTTCTTTTTTAGTACATCTCAAGGAGTTGATTTCTAACTTTGGAAATTTCCTGGACAGTTGATCAACGCAGTATCCCTGAATGTCCGGCATGGCACAAATATTAATGGATTCTTTTAGACTCCATAGGCTCCTACATCACTGAATAATCAACCATTTACTATTGCTTCTAATGAGTTGCAAAAGAATATGCTAAGCCATATTCCATCTATGCTTCAAAAGTCTATAGAAAGTTTGCAATTAGTCTTCAGTCACAAAATACCCACTTATTTGCCTGGAGGTTTCTTTGTTTGTTCCTTTGGTTGGTTGGTTGGTTGGTTGGTGTTTTTAGTGTAGCTGAAATATGTGAGAAGGGAAGCCCTCATTAAGTTATGTGGTGAAAGGATGATTTTCATCCTGAACATTGCTCCAGCAAAGATCCCACCTGGGATCATTTCTAGGTGTGAGTCTTGATTACACTTACGCCATTTGTGTTAAGCAAGTTTGAGTGTGAAAATCCTCCTGGGGAGCAACACTCTTGATCTTATATCCACCTGGTCACTGTGCTTATCTGCATGTCATTTCAGAGTAAAGCTGATAACCTAATTAGATGACATGCTGGGCAATTCTCAACACAGCAGTGAGCCATATCACTTCACCAGTGCTTCCTCTGTGATTCATCATTATCTCTGAGCATGTGTGTGACCCCAGTGGCTGACTTGAGAGGACCTTCTCTCTATCAGCATCACAAATTGGCCCTGTTAAAGAATCATGAGTCCTTCTCATCTGAATTTTAGCCCTTTTTATGGCTGAGCCAGCACAAGTTAAAAGCAGGGGTTTGTGTGGAGACAGAGCTAAAGTTAGACTTAATGTCAAGTAAACGGGAAGTTATCAGGTCAGGAAAAACACAAAAGGGCAGTGAATGCTGATCCAACTATGGCAGACGTGGCCTATACATCTGTGCTTTCCAAGCAGATATTTCATATACAGACTGAGTTGTGTGGTCCTTTTGCTTGTATTTGAGAATCCTGTTAAGCTGTATATATGATCACATTTACAAACAGAGGGAGAAAGAGGTTGCCTCTATATGCATTAATATAACATCCAATTTACTTCCTTATGTGTCCTGGTAAGCAGCAATCACAATCTTGGTTCTTGACTGTGTAGAGAACAAGGAGGGAGGAAATAGCATCACCAACCTTCCTAGACCTCATGGAAGAGCCACATTAAAGCTACCAAGCTTGGGAAGAAATGTTCACCAGCTGTCTCAAGGGCATTGCAGGAATTCAAGCAGTCTCATCATTACCAAAAAAATCACCTGCTTATTTCATCAAAGAAGGTCTCTAGCTTGCTCGCTGTTGGTGCAGAACACATGCATGCACCTGCCATACATTTGGCATCAAAGGCATTGCAGAGCTTATGTTCCAAAGCAAACATGGAACTGATAGCAAAACACAGCAATCAAAAGCAGACAGTGCTTCAACTTGATGTAATGTAAGAAACATGAATTTGTAACAAATGTGCTGATTTTATTTTCGTCTTCTGGTGCTATACATGAACATTCTTTTGATGATAATTTAAGCAAACAAGAAGTCTGTCAAAGCTTCTATAGTTTGAACAACAGGAGCTGGATAACACTTTTTGGCTTATGGTGGTGTGTGTTTGTTTGTTTGTTTGTTTCTGTTACTGGTGGCAACTGGAAATGCTCATGTTACCCAAAGTGAGAGGAAAAATTGTCAGCATTGCAGCAGTACCCACTGCCCCCTCCCCAAAGGAAAACACTCCCCTTATTCATCTGTGAAAACTCATATACCTGCATGCTTGATTTGAGATTTGCAAAGTCAGTTCCTTAGAATTAATAATATTGCTGGGAATTGCATGAGAGGCTGAAAATCTTTTACTCAGACTTTATCCATCTAATACCCTATCTGTTTTAGCCACCTAATCTATCTCTCTCTAACTAGACATTTACCTGTCATAACTAGGATAAAACAATCTCCTTGGTAGAAGCACAGTCATACAGTAGACATTATAAAGATTTGAACATAAATGGGAACAGACTAAAATTTAAGGGGTCACCTTAACTTCCCACTCCAGTAAAAGCTACAGCTGACTGGAAGGTTAATAAAAGACGGTAGTGATTTACAGCTTAGTAATTGAACAATTCTTCGAAGTTGTTTTTACATGAAGATTTTTTTTTTAATTCATTGGTTAACTCTGTTAACATTTCCATTCCAAAATGTCATACTAGTGTGAAAATAGCAAAGAAAAAGCCACAATGATGCAAAGTTTATCTCCATGGAAAAATGGGATTCCCAGCTGAAATGGGTGAGAAATCAATAAAAATACTGAAGTAACAAAAGACCATGGTCAGAGCTATGGGTCTTGGAGTACATACTCTATCACAAATGCTATTCAATTACTGTAGGGGCTTTTTGTCTCTGGATAGTAATAAGATGACTAAGGTGTTATCCTATAGATGAAATGCAATGGACTTCATCTTTGATATACTGCTTGGTAAATCATTATCATGTATGGATACACATATACACACACTTTAAACTGTAAACTGATCAACTGCAAATACCCTTTTGAAACTCTGGTTATATTGTAGAAGAATGGGGAGAATTTGTTATTAATGATCTAAAGAATCAAAGGTAAGAGATCATCAGCAATTTTTCACAGCAGGAGCTCCAGCTATGTGAAATGCACAAACTACTATCTGAGTAATTGCTTTTGCTGTGTTTATAACACAGATAATCTTTAGATGATGATGGAAGCAGCATACTAGCATATTTTAGATTCTGGACTACAATTTTTTTGTTGTTGTTTAGAAGATAAGACATAGACTGATATGAGAGACTGACAGCAAGGCCTGTAAGTAACATAAGAATCCAGTGCAACTATCTGGGGGAGTTGTTTCTTTATAAAGTTAGTGGCTTGAAGATTTACTCTCAGACACAAGAGCCCACCCAATCTACATTACCTGTGAACAGCAATACCCATCAGTGTGATCCAAAGAAGCAGAAGTGGATTCAACTGGCACCAAGCAGCTTATCCTGGAGATATTAATGCTACAGGAAGACAAACAGGAAAACAAATTACAAAAGGAGCTGGAAAGGCAAGTCAGAGTAGCATTTTTCAAAGCAGCAGAGGCACTAAGTATTTGTAATATTAACAAAGATATAGGAAAATTATTTAAATAAATGTTTTAGAATAAATATTAAATGGTTAATCTGCGTGACACCTAAATATTTGTTGGTTTTGTGGGGTTTTTTTGGGTTGTTTTTTTGGGGGGTTTTATTGTGTTTTGTTTTGTTTTAATTTTCATGTTGCTCCGGTTCCTCTATTGCTAATGTTTTAGCCATGAAATTGAGTCTGTTCATCTACATTTTGCACTTTTCTTTAAACTCACTCTCAGATGAAGAAGACATGAGAAATAAGAATATTACCCCAGCTCTTTTATAACTTTGTGACTGCTGTATTCCTTCAAAATTGCCCAGAGTCCTGATATTTGAGTAAACTGTGCATCATTTAGCTTCTGATTTTTCTAATTGAGCAGTGCTATTTATATGACACCACATAAATTTAGCACCACTTCAACAGACATGTGAAAAAGCTTATTAAAAATATAGAATCCCATGTCTTCTTTTCACAGCCAAGCATCAAAAAAATTAAGAATCATCATTAGCATAATACAGAATTTCAAATATTTATAACTTCCTTTTTACTTATATTTTATTCATTAGTTTTAAATGCTCTAAAGTGACCAGCAGCCTCTGACATGTTGCCCCAGAAATCTTCATGCCTCCCCATTGGGACCATCAGTCCCATTTATTTTTGGTTATGCCGTACCCACAGGTTACACTGTGTCAATTTTCTGCAACTCTTACCCAAGTGACACTTCCTTAGGGGAAGTGACCTTTTCAATTGTCTCTCCTGGATTCATAAAGACATTACTCTTTCTTTAAAGTAAGTGTCAGTTTGGAGAGACAGTTTCATCCAAGGTATGCCACTGCTGACCATCTATTCTCACAACATATTCTCACTTCATTTCCATAAAATGGTGACTTCTTTTGGTGGTACCAGGTCAAATAAGGCTGTTTTGTTGTTGGTGGTGGTGGTGTTTTTTTTTTCCTAATTGTGTCTTTATTTTTAGTGTTGGGTCTGACGTCATATTAATATTTTCTGTTCTCTGTGGAATGAACGGTACCCCATGTCAGATTCATTGGTAGCACTCCGCAGGTCAGTCATGCTTAGCATCATTAAAAGTGTGACTCCACAGGTGTTTTACTAGTGGCTGGTTGTTTCATTCATTTTTTTTTTTTTTTTTTTTTTTCATTTTGGCACCATTTTGTTGATTATATATAACATTGGGTATAATATAAATTAATAGTTGCATTCTAAACCTGTACTAAAACTGCTTAAAATAACACTCAATAATCTGTGGTAGAATTTACTATGTAATAGGTTTCTATTAGAGGTAGAGCTGATTTAGAAAAAAAAATATAATAATAATAAAAGAATGTATTACATATGGCTACATGTTTAGCTGCAGTATTTTCTGCTAAAGTCATCTCTAGCAAGTCATCATTATATTGAAACACAAGTGTATTTGTCTTTGCCAATTTCAACAATATCATCTATGTCTGCTTTCCTTCAAGGTACTGATTTTCCTTTATCAATCATTAGCATGACTTTATCACTCTTTCACTTAGTTTTGACTCATGTAGTAATCCCTGCCAATGTTTTTATTTCACTATTTCACTTTGGGTTGTTATAAAATATTTTTGCCCTTCGTCTAAGGTGCTTTTGGACCATAAAATGACTTTTATATATCCTTTTGAATATATATTCCTGTAACACCTTAGAAATTGCCGGTTGTTTCCTTTAAATAAAATGCTGTCTAGGACTGAATAGTCTCTCTTTAAAAGCTCTTGGAAAATTCAGATCCTACTGTCTCATACTGGTAACTTTGGTGATTTTCAACAGTGTGATCTCAGATATAGCTCTGGCAATCTCAGTACACATCTAAACTGAGACCTGATGAGCTTGTTCATGTGTTGACAACTCCATAATCTAGCAATAGACATTGTTTCACTGCATGTTTGCCCAAACTGTATTACTGCAGTTATTAAATTTTTGCCACTCTTTTTTACCGGTTTGAAAGTGTAGTTTTGTAACTGAAAAAATAATCATTTCCAGGTTCTCAAACACTGGAGCAGTTTGCCAGATCCCCTTCTGATAGCAGTAAATAATGTCTCACCAATTTCATTTTAAAAGGGTAGAAAAAGAGTTAGAAAGAAGGATGTGAAGCCTCTTATTTCCATTGCATGAGGTCAATGCCTCCTTTTGAGTAGGCTGAAACTCATTTTTAGTTAGTGGTTAGTGTGGTTAGTGTGATACATGAACCACTGCTGATCATTTTCAATCACACTACTGTAAGTAGAATCTGCCAGAGCCTTTCTTAGAACTTTCACAGAAAAAAAAATAGTTTTCTGCTTTCTGGCATAGTAGCTGTGTATTACTGGGTTTTTTAATGAACCCATCAGTTTCAAAACCTGTTTAAGCTTCTCTATGATGACCATTAGATTTTTTTGCACAGTTTAACTTAGGCAGCAAGATTAGTCACAAATGTCGCTGTATGATTTAGCACTGAGAGGAACTTGAGGAACTTTTTGTTGCATTAGACATTTTAGTGGTGACTTCAGCTTTATTATAATCTGCACATGTCCCTAGTTGTGTTAAAGTCTTCATCAGATACATTATGTATATTATACAGAACCTGCATTATGGTTATTTAGATTTGGGTCACAATCTGTTTCTTTTCAAAATTCCAACAATGCAGAGCTGTTGGTCATGGCAGTCTCATGTTTTATTTTGTTTTTCTAAAGCAAAATATTACTTGGGCAGGTCTTAGTATTGTCTATAGTGTAGATACACAACTTGTGTTTTATAAACTAGCTACATACAGCCTAAAGATATATATCAATTAGTGCCTGGTCCCTTTGTATGTTTTCTCTTTTCCTGGATGAACTGGAAAAACTGTGTGAGGCAGAAGGATTTCCCAGGTGATGCACTGGTCCAGGTCTCTACCTTCCTCAAGAGTCTCTTAGGTCATCCTGACATGCAATTTAATGTGTGTATAATGAATGTAATTATTATTTTAGAAGGGTTCTGTAAATGCATTTCTCTCAGGAAGGTCAGTTTTAATGAGGGTGCACTGAGCTTTGGTTCTGAAGTTGCATAATAAATCTGATATTCTGGGGACGAGTGCACAGCGTATCTGGAGAGTGAGTGTAGCTCACTGAGGCCTCTCATCGCCCATCTTTTAGCTGCTAGTGCTACATCAGCTCAATGGTGGCAGAATCACATATTCAGATGTACCCAAGAAGACAGCAGGGGAAGCAGGCACAGAGAAGAATGAATGACACTTTCATGAAAAACGTACTTTGCTTGGCACTATTCTTACAAGGGTCCTAGGGGAGTCACTCTTTTCACCGTAAACTTGATTTTTACTACCCCAAGACAATGCTGGAAGGAAAAATTTAGCCAAGACATAGGCAATCAAAGTATATGAACCCAGATATCACTGATTATTATTCTGCCAAAGTTGAAAAAAGTTGTTTATCTTCTATGTTTAGAACGAAAAATCCTCCCTCACCTTTAAAGGTTTTGTGTTCTTGCACAGATATATATCTTCAAATGACTTGTGAGTCTCACTGTGTAGAGTGGGAACATTTTATGTGAAGTCAAATTAAGAGCACCTCCTTCCTAAGCTTGCCTACTATTTCAGCTAATTTCTTCAACTATAGCTCATAGATATTCCAGATTTCTTTGGCTTCATTACTGCATGTGGTTCCTTTACACTCACAGTTTGGAGTATACATGAGTACAATACACAGATTATTCATGGCAGCCTCAGAAGTTCTGTGGTGGCTGGGAGCAGGCCTCTACCTCTACCCTCAAAAAGTAGAAGTGATTGGATGGGTTTTTTCATGTATTGATAGCACTATTCATCACAACTTTGATTATTTTCTGATGATCTCAATCTTCTTTTCAGATATCTCAGTTCCTTATCAAGGCTATTGCTCTTGCATGTGGCAGGTGTATTATTTCTCCTGAGCATAAATAGAATCAGCCTTCTAATCCCACTGTTTTTATGTCCATATCTGAGAGTCATCTCCACAAACAAATGGACAGAGTATCCATTTGTTTTTCAAAAACTGTAAGACAGCCTTTACTCAAGCAATCAAATTTCCATGATATACATTATTAATGACTATCATTCATTGCATTAAGGTGATACACAGAAATGCTACCTGACAGTAGTATTCCATCTTGCCACATCTCCATAAAATCATTAAATGCTTCAAACAGCTTTTGGTCTGCATTTAAAAAGCTGTCACAGAGAGATAGTAACATATAGATTTTAAACACAGATAAGTAAAGGTTGAAATTAATCCAAAACTCTGTAAGCCTTCTCCAACAAAAATAGTGATTTAATTTCTATCATTACTAAAAGAACTTTCTTTGTTGTGAAACTCAGCTCAGGTTCCAAAGGGTGGAGGTAGAAGACAGAGATATTTCTTCATTGTTGATCTTTTCAACCATCTGCCTCCCCGGCCCTGGAGGCTATTCACCTGTGGTCAGCAAAAACACAGAGCAGAAATACAGAACTGTAGAAAAAGAAAATCTAGATATGATTTTATTTTCTCCTGAAGTGACTCTTTGTGTTCCAGAGACATTGGAGACATCTCTTTACTTTTGAAAATTAGGTGAAACTGTGTGTGTGAAATGTTCTTCATACAAACAAATTCAGTGAAGCTAAGCTACTTTTCGAAGGGGAATTTGTTACTCACTGAAGAACGTCATCCTTTTAAATACATAGAAAGAAGCAGCATAGATAGAGCAGTGCATACAGCAAAACTTGTCCCATTCACTAAGCTGCGTTGTGGATGCATCTGGTAAAACAGCATAAGATATTCTCTGTGCTCAGACAGGTTTTGTTTCTCCTTTGACAATCAGAGTTATGACAGATTTTTTTGTAATGTGAAATGTTGTCCCAGAAAAAAAGTACTAGAAAATTCTTTAAACGGTAAAGGCCATCTGTCTTGGCCAGATTCCTTAGCTGACCGACAGATCTGCAACCCATATTATTGGCTGTTCTGAGTTGAAGTTTCTGTTACTTATTTACCAGCATTATAACATTAACCTGTCCTGTTCCAGACACTGCTGATATTCTGGTTTACACATGCATAATGAAGACTTCCTTCTGATTGAGCTGTGTCCTAACATAAATTTAATGTCAATTGCTGAAATGAAATTACAGCATTTCCACTAACTCCCAACTGCCGTGAAGGAGGCAAAACCCTGCTGTTCTTTCTAACACAATTTTCTTGGTTCCTGAAGACAGATTTTATCTGATACTCTCTGTGGTAGTAAAAATTCAAAGTCGGAAGTGGATCACAGCCAACTCTTCCACTTGTGCACAAGATAAGTATGCCATTAACCATGTCTCTTAAAGTTATTTATCTCATGCAAGCAAATGAGTTCAAAGCCCTCCATTTACTGTTATGTGATTGTAGATATCTGCTATCAGGTCTTTGCTGGCTAAAGCTGGGCACTTGACAGGGACAGAAGTGGAGTTTGCAGTCCAATATGGCCCATGAATACAGGTTGTTTGTAAAATAATATATGGCAGTTAATAAAAACATATGCCCTCTTTCTCTTTTTTACTCTCACACTCCAAGTGTATATGAAGCACAATATTATCATCAGCCCTCTCCTTTAAAGTTATGTATTCTGACATTGTGCTTTCCTCAGTAAATTTGAGACCTCTCAGAGACATAAGATGGTCTAATATACATAATACTGAGATTGGACTGAATTCAAAACATTTTATAAGAAACTTCCTTCATCTCTATATCTCTGTTTCTGTCATAATTTGACTCTTTCAGACATTTTTCTCTTAGAGAATGTAAAAGATATACTATAAATATCAGCTCGAACATTAATGTTGTTACTAATCATAACATTCTCCGGGAAGAGCTTCAATTTCTTTTCCCAACACATAAGTAGCCTCTGAACTTCACTAGGTTTAGGGGATTTTTATCACTGCTTCTCTCCATTCTTTTCCTTCCCACCTCTGCTGAGATTTCCAACTAGAATATGCCAGGCAAATTCTGTGATGTGCTGCAGTGAGTAAGTCTTCAGCAGTGAACAGAGCTACAGTGCAGTGGAGGGACAAGAAGTGTACCACATGGGTGCTTTTTGCATTGGTGATAGAGTTATGAGCTCACAGATTTTTTTCATGCACTAACGATAGGCTGAGCATTCACACAGTCAGATGATGCATAACATCTCCCAGTTAGACAGTATCGTATCTCAGCCCTACATCCTGAGCCTCAAAACACACAGCCTAATGAGTAGTGTTAATATGCTTAATATTTCAGAAAAAGAAATGCATCTAACTACCCAAGTGCTAAGCTACCTTTTCTCCCTGCCCCCATATATTATATACATCCAGAGCCATTTCTAGGCAGAGAGTGTTAGTGCCTGATGCTCAAAGAAGCTATCTGCACCCCACTTAAAGTGAACAAATACTCCTGATGGACTTAAAGGTAACTCTATGCCCTAAATCCTTCGTGTCTTGCTTCTACCTCAAACTAGCTTTGACTAGGACTCTGTTGTTCTAGCTTACAGGTATGCAAACAAAAATATTCCATAGAAGACAGCAAAAGTCCATAGAGGAAAATGTTCCCTGTATTGAAAAGAAGAGCCTTCCTTATTTCTCTGATTGTATGCAGAGATCAAATAGCACAGAATTCTAAATAGTTTAATTCACCATCTTTAAACCTACAAATAATTATTTTGAAGAGGTTTTCAGAAGTAGTGGCTAACTTTACTTGCTTCCAAATATAACATCCTATGAAAAACATTTTTCAGGACACCCATTATTTGAAATTCAATCTCTTTTAATTTGGTTCAGATGGAGAAACTCAGAATTAATACATGCTTATGAAGATGATGGTACATACGCACAAGAGCAGATGTGTCAAAGGGAGCTATGTAACACATTTTTCAACTGCCAGCAAGAATATGTTAATGACATGGTTGTGTGCAACTAAACGGTTTTAACTTAGCTGCTCAGTGATTTTGCCTGTAATGTGCTCAGTACAACCATGATAATGTGCAAGCAAGAAAAAGACTTGGAATAACAATAATAACAGCAATATCAACAATAATAATATCACTTTAGGTCTCTTATTCTAAATGTTAGAAAAATGTAAGTATTAACTACAGTCACGCACACACAAAAAAACTTCTAGAATGTTTTACCATACAAATCAGTGCAAGATAAAATTAAAAGGTCAAATGCACCAGGATGAAATAGCATGCACAGAAAGCTTGCAAACTATTTCCCGGTCTCCAGACTTGAAAATGGCAGAGAAGAACATGTGGCAATTACAAAACCATTTTTATTGCTTTAAAACAACACAGTTTAATTGGTTTGATATAAACACTGAAGCATATCTCAACTATGAGCAAAGCAGTGTACTCAATCATGTTACTTTTAATGGAAATAGCCTTGAAAATAGGTTGTGCAAAGAACATTTGTCATAACTGCTGGCCTAGCAAGTCATGCAAGCACAACTAGATAAATAAGGTTATGTGTCCTGCCACTTGTAACTTAATCTTGCAGTATATTTAATTAGAAGGGTCTTAATTTTGATCTGAACATCTCCATCTTAACAAGAATGAGACTTGCATTTGGCTGGAGCCCAGATCAATTTCATGCAATAACAACAGTGACCATCTCAAACTCACCCTTTCCAGTAATTGAACTACAGAGTATGTTAAAAAAGAAAAATAAAAACAAACAAACAAAAACAAACAAACAAACAAACAAACCGAACAAACATAAACAAACAAGTTAACAGCCTTTATCAAACTGTACTTAGAAATCTTTGTTTCAGGAGTCTTGAAAACATGATCAGTGAAGAAACGCAGCTTTTGAAGCAGGGGCTGTTGCATTTACAAAATGTTGGAAGAGATTAGTGAAGTAGGTTTTGAATTTTCCATGCTGTTTCCATAGGAGATGTGCTGAAAGCCATAAAGATATGCTTCTTTCTCCAACTAATTTATTTCACATATACAATAATTTGCGGTCAATAAACCTAGGATGGATTTCCATGGTAAGGCATTGGTGTGGCAAAGAGAATGGATAACTTTATCCATAATGTGGTTGCGGTATTTTTATAATCAGTTTTGTAATGTGGTATCACTGGAGAGTATCATCAACCAGTGTTCAATATTAAACAAAGTTTTCCAAAGCAACACATGCTATACACTAATTCATGTCATCAGAGATCCATCTTATGGTGTAAGAGACTCATCTTGTGTGCACATGGCCTTGAAGGAGATGATACTACAGTGAAATTTACTTTTACAGTTCCATAGCTGGGCATTCCAGATGGAACATTTTACTATAGCAGGACGTTTTACCAAGAGGAAAATAACTCCTTCACTAGCCAGAGTTGTCTCAATTTAGGAAAACAACACTGGAAGGGTGGGAACTTCTCTTTAATGAGAAATAATGACTTTACAATACCAATTGCAGTAGAGAATGTTCACAAAATGTTAGTTTATTTCTTCCACCTGTTGGTTTGTATGTTTAGCATCTTATAAATAGCTATATATATTTAATTCAAGAAAGTAAGTTCCTTAGAAATAACTCTTAAAGAAGGAAACAAGTTTAAATCTTGTCATTTAAGCAATCCAGAGTTTGGTATTTTTTAAAAGTAATTTACATCTCAAATCTCTGTTTAATGGTCTGCTTAAAAACAAAACTTAGAGATTCTAGAAATCTTGATCCTGCATCTGGCTTAAGCTTAGGGATAGTCTGCTGTTTTTTCAAGTGTTTTCAGCTGTCAGGAAGAGAAGGTTCAAGGCTACACAGCATCTGATAACCTGTTCCCCTAGATTCCTATTTTTCCTGGAGGTCCTTTCTTGAAGTACGAAGTGCGCTAAGAACAAAAATTGGCTCTCCCTAATTCTGGATTTCGCTGGCTGTCCTACTCATAACAAAATTTCAACACACATGGGCGTAGATCCAGGAAAGCATGTGCATAATTTGAAACCTATGAATAACTCTAGTTAAAGCTGCCAAAGATGGTAGGATGAACAGAGAAACCACTGAATTTAAGAGCAAAAATACAGGATGAAACTGTATCCTCAAACATAAGACTGCAAATTTTAGAAGGGTATCCACTCAGCACTTGTCAGGAAAGATATTGCATTGCAGATTATTCTCATAAATCATTATGGTATCTGAAATTCATTGAACAATTTACAGAAATATATTTGTATTTGATTTTCCTTCTCTCGAGCTTCTGCTTCTTGTGACTTTTAACTCCTGTAGGAGACTGGGCTGAATTCTATATGTAACATTTTTCTACTTCAGCAAAATTGTTCGATTTGCAAAAGCAAGCATTGGATAGAGAGTGGAAATATTTTTAAAGGTCAAACCATAAAATTATAAACTCCAGAGGGAATTATCTCTAAGGAGTTATATCAAGTGCACCACTCCCTTATATGAAAACTTAATTGATGTCACTTGGTTGAAATTATTATCTCTTGAGCTGAAAGTTGATATGACGTTATGTAAGATACCAGAGTAAAATGAATTTTTCGGATCAGATTTTAAACCCAGCCTGTAGTATCACAATTGGTCATTGTAAAAATGATTATTATGTCACAAACAGAGGATTATGATGTCAGGTGGAGAATAAGTGCAGAAGCAGAAAAATTCTTAAGAAACAACAGTGATTTTGTTTTAAAGCACTGTCTTCAGAAAGAAGGAATGAGAGAAAAGAAGTACAGGGAAATACACTGCACAGAAGAATGCTTGTTTTCAAATAAGATATTTCATAAAGTTTTCCATAAGGTGACAGCTGCTTTTTCAAGCACCACATTCTGTTTTCCGTTACATCAGCGTGAATCCAGAGGAATTGCATTTGAATTGTTGTTGCTTGGGATTGACATCAGGGTAACTGAGAGTAAAATTTGGCTTTAATACATTTTCTCAGAAATAGAACCCATTTATTTCCCTCAAAATAGAGAAGGGGGAATTACCACACATCATATGAAGTCATGTATCATTCAACACTTCAGAAGAAAAATGGAGAGCAAGATTTGTTTGAAGTCTGGTGTGCTGCTTTTTCCTCTTCTTCTCCTTCCAATTTTCACAATTTATTGTGAAACCCCCCTTTGCTGAAGCACAATACAGACCTTTTGGGCACTAGGGAGCTCTCCTAACAGTTGGTTTTGCCATCATAATAAACCTTTTAAGGACAGTAATTCTAGGCTTCGGCACACTGTTCCCTGTCGTTAGCAACATCACGAAAGGAGTTTCAAGGCTATTTTAACAGCAACTAAAGGGGGTTGTAGAACAAAATTGGCATTGGGAAACTTACGTATGAGGGGGAAAATAGGCAAAGGCTGGGCTTGTGTGCATCAGCTTTTGCAGTTTCATGTAAAGTCACCTTCCTGAAGTCACCATGTTTTCCATAACTCTGTCCCATGATGAGGGGGGGAGGAGGAGTGTGAGGTTTCAGCTGCTAAAAGCAAATGACAAGTAGCTTCAGAATCAAAGTAATCACACACCAACCTGCTGTCTTCATTTGTATTCAACAGATGCCTCGTTTTTTCCCCCTCACTGCCTAGTCTGTGCTGATCAGTATAAACAATGGAACATATTCTTGTTCTGTTTCATTTGAAGGTAGAGACAAAAAAAAAAACAAAAACCAAAAAACAAAACAAAACAAAACAAAAAAGCAAACAAACCAAACCCACACAAAACAAAACAAAACAAAAAAACCCAACCTTCTTAGACATGTATTTATATGTATTTATAGTTTATAAGATTGTTATGCAAAGCCTTAAGAAATACTCTGGAATTCGGCTGAGAGATTCGTGAAACCAGTACATGACGCATATAAGCTTTAAACAGAAAGAATAAACAACAAAAAAAGAAAACCTGAGGAATTAATCTGTGAGATATTGTGAAATTCCAGGGGAAATGAAGATGGCTAATTATGCTAATTTTGTTATACTAGGCATATACAACATGTATTGTCTCTGTGTATATATACATAGATAAACAGTGTGCTTGTATGAGTCCAGGCTTTTTCCATGACTATTTTGGTATGAATATGCTTTAATTACATTATTTTGCATGTACAGAATACCTGGCTTATTGGTGTATGATTTTTCTTCCTTCCTAGCCTGATCATAAGTCAAAAAGTGTTGCTTAGTAGCCAATTCTAGTCCAGAACTAAGAATTTCTGTTGTAGTGGGAATTATTTATGGGCACTACCAGCATCTTTGTATTTTCTTCTCCTCTGGTACAGAGAACAGGGCACACTCTGAGAAAGCAGAAAGATGTTATACGGTGTCAGCAGACCTGCATTATCACATGATCTCCAACAGGGTGTCAGGCTGCCATGGTGCAGCACTACTCCCCACATCTGGCCATATGTTTCCTTTACTACTTCTACCACCTTTCCAACTGTTGCTAGTCCTCAGTCACCTGGTGAGCCGCTCCAGGGATCTCTGAGTGATGAAACTGCATCTTCATACCCTGCTTGGAGAGAAGAAAAAAGGGGGAAGATGGACTGCAACTGTTCAGACTTAGGTTTGACTGTACTTTCACCAAGCCCAAGTGCTGGTGAAAAAAAACAAATTATAGAGTCAGGGATGCATGTTTTATTACCTGAAGCTCTCCATAGTCATTCTGTCTGTAAGCATATACAAATGTCAAAATAGCAAAGTATTAAAGTATTTCTGGAATGCCTCAGAAACAGCAAACAAGCTGAGTTTTCAGTTATTTTCCTAGAGAATTGCTCGAATGGTATATGTAAGTACATGTGTTCAACCTACTTTTGAATTTCCACAGACAAGATTTATGTGACTGACTTGTTCAGCTCCATCTTAACTTTGTTTTGGATTTCAGCCCTTCAGGAGACAGAAGGAATCTTTCTTTCCTTTGTCTATATTTACCTTCCTAAAATATAATGAACTCTGATGTCAGAGAAACAAATAGGAAAATAATGCAGTGGAAAGCTTTTCTGAAATGGTTACAAATTCAGTCCAGAGGAGGGATAAAGTTCCCCTCCCCTGCTGAAATCCCTATTCACTAGGGATTCAGAGAGGGAAAGACAGAGTTAGTTAATGCTTTCTTAGAGCTTGTTTTTCTTTGAATTCCCCCCCCGCTTCTGTTCTAGCACACACTTCTACATGTTGCTGACTCTAAAAGCATTCACAGAGGTCAAATTATTGTAGGTTCAACCAAGTTTTCCGAAACTATCACAGCTTAACTACCATTCCCAGTTTCCACAGACTATCTGAGTAGTGATTAAATAGCTATCAGTTTTGGCCTCAGAAGCCTCTAACTGACTCTTTAGCCTCTACATTTTGTGTGATATTGTTTGATCTTCCAAAGACGACTTGTACCCACACACTCTGTTCGACAGAATCAGACTTGTAATTTCTTGATAAAAAAAACATCCTCATTAAAAAGTTTTCAAGTCTAGAAAGTCAAACAGGGCAGTTGTATGAAGATGACAGCCAGTGGTTACGGTTTTGTTGGTCTTATATCTTTGTCATATACTAATGAACCACTTGGAACAAGAAGAAGAAAAAAAAGCAGAGAGAGAAGAAAGGTCCAGAAAAGAACAATGATCATAGCAGATGTTGCATAAGCTGTCAGTTTGTGGTTTGTGCATATGACTCCGCTGCAATTCACCTGGACTATTTTAAAGCCTGTGATGAATGGGTGGCACACAAGATAGTGTCGTGTCTTTCAAGTCTTTGACAGCTGGCAGCAAAGGTTACTAAGCAAAATTACAAAAGGCTAAAAGGTTCGCCATGATAGATCCCAGATACAATAGAACTAGGGATTTTTTGTATACGGAGTGATAAGAAGGGACTTTGAGGGCTGACAGGAATGACTTGCTTACTATGACAAATGAAGAGGCAAGGATGAGACAATTGCCATAGAACATGAGAAACGCAGTATCAATTTCTTGTCATTTTAACATCTTAGTGTGTGGCCCTGATCAAATCCCTTCGCGTCAGACCTTGAAAGGTATACAGAGGTCTAAAGATGCAAATCTCAACATAAGAGGACTTTCAAAGACAAGTAGAAAATCCTGAAAACCATATTTTGATATTAATCTATGTCTTATTTTTCTGAGTCACAGCAATTCCTTGGGTTTGGTGCAGGAAAATATTTTGTTTTGTCAGTTGTTCCAATGTTGAAAAAATTAGGATGATGAAAGCAAAAATGGGATTCAAATGCCAAAATAACTGAGTCTGTAACACATTTCCATGTAATACACCTTGCAAACTGGCTCTTATCTATCTTCTCAGAGATCCACCAACCATTAAATCTATTGGGTTAGAGGAGTAAGTCATTCTGCAGCTGGTCATTTGGGAGGAGGCCTTCCGGCTTGATTAGATTTCCCTCAGCAAAGTTTAACATGTCAGGCCTGGAATAGGATTTAAGGAGCCAAAATTTTCATGGCTGCTATTGCTTTGTTTTCCCCTTTATAATGATTTTTCTTAAATTGGCTTTTCTCTGAAGAATTAGAACATCAACTATTTCTTTGCATTTCCCTCATCTCACATAAAAAAAACATATGTCCGTGCCAGCATTTCCTCAATGAAGGCCCAACAGCCAATAAACATAAGCAACCAGAGCAATGGAACTCTCTGTACTCGAAAGTTAATAGAATTGGAATTTTGTTCGATTTGGATGAGTATCCCAGCACTAATCCATTGGAAACAGAAGCTACTGACCAATAATAGGAGTTGGGGAAAACAAGCTTTTCTGTAATTTTTATTAATGTCAGATACCTGGCACTGAGCTATTAAAGTGACTTTCTTACCATGGGTCTGGGTGTCACAGTTGCCATACAGTTGCACATGAGATGAAAATCAAGCAGCAGAGACTGAGAGAATAGAAAAGTTTTATTTAGTTTTGAAGAGCAATTTAAAAATGCTGCTGTTCAGACAGGCATATAACCTGTCTACAGAACAGGATGCAAAGAATATTTTTGAAGAATTTGATGAGGTGTTTAATAGACCTGAAAGCATTGTGAATAAAACACATCATACTGATACAGATCCCATTATGCTGCCAAAAGTACAAGCATCACATATAGTACAGTCTCATTAGTCCTGAGAAACAAAGGAAAAGTTGATTGTGACAAGATGGTAAGATACAGTGTTATTGAGAGAACACAGATACTAACTGGAATGGTTAGCAACCTGATCACATACAGTAATAAGAAATGTTACAGATTTGTGTAGATTCAGGAGATTCAAATGAGGCTACCAAATACAACACAGCCCAAGGGAGTGCCAAGGAAAGACAAGTCTAGACTTTCAACAGCAAGAATATTTCCAAATCTAGATGCAAGGCTGTGATTTTGCCAACTCCAACTTGATAAAATGTTAAACTCTACACCTTCAACTCCCTTTTTGCTGATGCATTTTTAAGTAACTTTGCTCTGTGATTACTTCAGAATTTTAAAAGTGCTAATCCACAGAATTTTAAATCCTTTAAAATCCAAGTAGAAGCAGCTCTTTATAACCTCTTCAACTAATGTGATAATCATCAACATCACAAAAATAATATCCAATATCCAGTTCAGCAGGTCTGGGTATCAGAATATTTCTTGACATTATAGGCCTGTTACAGGTTTCTTTCTTTTTTTTATTTTGTAGTTCTTCCATAAGGAAGAGGGAAGAACAACTGTCGGAGTTAAGCTGTTTGTCAGATAGATTCCTGGTTTAGATTACTGTCTAATATACACGAAGGACTTGAACCTAGAGGCAGAAATTCATGACATGTTGCCTTCAGAAGTGTGGCAAACATCCGAAATTCCTCTACATTGCTGCTTTTCCCCAATGCCAGTTCACAATTCTTTCTACTCCATTAGGTGGTGCATTTACTGCATCTGCATGGAAAACAACCCTTATCATATCCACACGAGGATTATATTTAAACATTCTTTTTCACCATATTTCTAGCATATCCCCACAAACAGTTTGCAGCGTCCCCAATAAGAGAGTGGCAGTCCATCACATAAAAGCAAAATATGGCAGCTAACGTCCGAATCATCTTAAACGGGATTTTTCTTGTGAAGTCAATGTGTTGTGAAACTACACCCTGGGTCTCTCACATACCACGTAACAAATGCATTTACAATTGCACTCTACAATGAGCCTCCTTTTGGGCTAATAATGATACAGTTATTCTAAATCTTGTTACAATTATGTGCACAACTGGAGTAATATCAAAGACACCTTTTACAGAACTGTAAATATGCAGCTTATCGAGCAACTCACCTGCTTTGGGAGAAGATAGCAGGGAGTGTATCCGAGTTAAGATTTCACACTTCCTACAGGAGTATCTTCTCTAGGGAGGTTTGTAGCAATTGGACACAGTCTGGAAGGTTGCTTTTTTTTTCCTGATTTTAACCAGAAATTGTACACTTAATCCAAGAAATCTTGCCCTCAGAAATTACTGGATTAGTACTGTATATCAAAAATGGATTCTGGTAATTCCTACTTAGTTCTGAGAAGAACCTGATCACATCAGTATAAACAAGTAATGACTCATCTAAAACACAGGAAACGATTCTGGAAACATAAGTACACTTTTAAAGCACACTAAAGACTTTCGTAGAGCAGTTAAGTTTTCAAGAGCTTCTAAGCTTAAAAATCACAGCAATAGCAAGAAGTTTTAAAGTAATCATGAGTTAAGTAATACTATTTCTGAGTAATGAGAAGCACAAAATTATGCCAACTTGTAAGTGACTGAAAGAGTAATTCTGCATGAATGGTCAACAGTGAAAGCCCAGACACATGCATGTATAACTTTTTATAGGGTCTGTCAATGTGAACTTGTTTCATGTATTGAAAGGTGGTAGAAAAAACTCCAAATCGTAATGCCACACAGCATGAGATCAGAAACATGTGCCTATCTGGGTTTTGAGACATAAAACACTATATAGAGTGTCATATAAATGCCATTATAGAAAATAAAAATAAAATCTGCAACAAATATGGGAAATGATGCAGAACTGTTACGCCTTTTGAACTTGCTGAGCAATGATGGAATAATTAATTAAGCTAATAACTGTGGTTTACTTTAGGGGAGAAGGGCATTGTTTGAAGAACTGAGGAAACTTTGGGTTTTATTTTTCTCTCTCTCTAAACTCAGCAGCTAGATTGCTTTCAATAGACCAAAGAAAAAAGGTGAATAGATTGTCGTTTGAAAGTGAGTTGTTGCCCACCCTAAATTCCCAGAGTTGACGTTTCTGGCACTTGCCATAGGAGCCTTGGCCAAATTATTCCTTCCAAGCAGAGCCCAGTTTTGCCTTGGCAGAAGCAACATATGGCAATGGGTGTCTTTGAGATACAAAGCCTCTTCAAGCATCACTGAAGTGCTGCCATTGCCCCTCTCCTTACAAGGGGGTGTAGCATATGCTATCCTGACTAGCTGATTAGCACTGCTTAGAGATAAATAGCAGGAGGACTAGCCGCAGGATCGGTTTTTACCGTTCTCTGTGTCTTTGGACTGGTATATCCCACAGAGGAAGGCAAAATGTCAGTGGCCTCTCACATGAAGTATGTTAAAACTATCTCTCATCTCTCCTGAAATGATACCATATTTTATGTCTCAAAATGTAATCTTGGAGAAGTTAATACTCATTGTATCTAATCCACATGCTTTCAGGGCAAAATATGTATTAACTGGGGACCATGATTTGTTTATTTGGTTGCTATAAAATAGTCTGGAGCACTGCACATTAGTTCTAAGTGAGAATAGCAGAATTTTAGCCTTGTACTCTTTTCCTTATAAAAAAAATAAAATTAAAAAAAAAAAAAAGTAGTTGTGCCTTCTTTGTGCAGCTAGAAGTAAATTGAGTGTAACAACATTATTGTAAAATGATGTGCTTTATAAAGTCCTGAATGTGGTGCATCTTTTGTGCTTTGTTTCTAATTGTTTGCTCAATACAAAAGGATAATTCATTAGGCCGATTCTCCAAATAATCTCAAAGTGACAGGAATTCCTTTGCAGAGTGAATGTCTGTAGCAAGTAATCCATAGAAAACAGACAGGCGTCTCTTGTCATTTTGGAGCTCTAATCCACTGCCTGGAGCATGAAAATGCTCAGGGTAACAAGTGTGGGAATGACCAAAATCAACATTATTTTTGGATTTTATTTTCTTTACAATCCTGCTGATCAATAGAATCGCTGAATCTGGCAGATACAATGCCACAGGATTAATGAATTAAACTCAAGAAGCAGAAGAATTTGTTAAAGAGGAGAGGGGGAAAGCCCCTTCTTTTCCACTGGTGTGTGAATATTAAGCAATGAAAGCAGCAATGACAGAATTTTTAGCCTTTGCTTTACGAAGACTTGTTCTGCATGAGTCTTTACATTTTAATTAGAACTATACTGACACCCGCATTTTCAACTGTGAACTTCAGTTTCAAAGTTAAGACTATTTCCTAGATGATGGGTTAGTAGCTAGGTTTGAAAACAGAAGAGATGCTGAGTTCTGTAGAATTTGGAGTGTAGTGTGGTCATCGTTGGTGGGACAAGACAACTGTTTTTTAACCTGCGGCAAATAATGGTAAAAGGAAGGAAGCGATCTCACTGAAATGCCATAGACTCTGTCATCATAAAACACTCACAGACTCTTTTTTCCAGAAAAGTATAGAACAAAATAAAGAGGAGTCATCACACTTCTTTGATGATGCAAATGTTTTGTAAAGGTCGATCGCCAGTGTTTCTGTCAATATTGCATTAGGGATGTAATACAGGGTACATATCTGTGCAAGACATTACATTCCAAAATGCACATTAAATTCATATTCAGCACAGCATGGAAAATTTGATAAACCGTCTCTCACTAGAAGGGAGTTGTTCAAATGTGTGGGAGGGGAAAACTCAAGTTTGCCTAAATGTTTATATGTACAGCTCCTTAACATTTAGAAGACCTCTGGGGATTTCGTGTGCCCTTTTGTTTAAACAAACAAAAATAATTTTCTAGTTTCGTTGCAAAAAAACGTAAGATTATAATAATGACACAGTCCTGGAAATTGGAAGGTTTGGAACGTTTTTAGCTTATACGAACACTTCAGAGAACACTGCAGTGTAATTTATAAGCCCCTCTAGACCTGTACATGTCTTGAACTGATTGTTGAAGTGGGCTTTACTAGGAATTTCTTTTGCTGAACTGGAGCAGTGCAGAAGGTGGGGAGGGAGGGAGGGTTAGAGTAACCTTCCCTAACAAGGCTTTAAAAGCTTCAGTGGTAAAGTTATGCTGATGGAAGACTTTGTTACTTGTTTTTAACCGGGAGCAACCCGAAGAGGATTACGTTATGGGCAGGAGCTGTTATTTCTGTGGGTAGCAACACTGTGGGTTGTGTTTTGCTGTTGTTGTGTTTAAAGGGGGACGTACAGCTTTTAATTAGATCCGTAAAATGAATTATTAATAATAATAATAATAAAAAAGACGCAAACCCCACAACCTGGACGATGACATAAAATAGCTTGTGAAATGCGTAGCTCCCTGCCTCTAATCTCTGCCACGATGTGTTTCTTTATTTCCTTTCTTTTTTTTTTTTTTTTCTTTCCCCCCCCCCTCCCCGTATGTGTGCTGTGACAGCCGGGGGAGGGGAGGGGATGGAGGGGGGGGTCGAGCTTCCCTGCGCTCCCATTGTCAGCCGCTCTCGGGAGCGCGGGGAGAAGCGCTGTCCCCCGCTCCTCCATGTGCGCCGGGAGCGCGGTGCCGCCGCCGCGCCCGCCCCTGCCGCCCGGGACCCCGCCCGCCGCTCGGGGAGCGGGGCGCCCGCCAGCCCCGGCCCGGCCCCGGCCCCGGCCCCTGCCCCCGGCCCGCGCCGCCGCCGCCCGCATCATGCCGCCCCCCCGCCCGCACGCCACTCGCGCCCGGGGGCTGCCTTCTTTTCCGGCCCGCGGCGTGTGCGTGAGAGGGGCTTGAAGTTACCCCGGCGGCGGCGAGGCGGGGGGGCCGGGGCTGCTGGCGGCGGCGGGGCGCGGCGAGGCGCGGCGGGGCGCGGAGCCCACCCCCATCACCTGTTACCTCCGCTCCCCAGGTTGCCTGAAGTTCCCCGGCGGCGCCCGGCAGGACGGGGAGCGCCGCGGCTCCGGCTCGCAGGGACCCTACAGTGGCTGCTGCAGCATGGGCTGGCTCAGGGGGATTGCCTTGCTTTCCTTGGGAGTATTACTAGCAGGAAGAGTGAACTGCCAGCATGTGAAGAATAATGTGCCAAGGCTCAAATTATCCTATAAAGGTAAGTCTGTTCTTCTCTTATTCTCGGTTTTCCTCCTTTTTGCCCTGTCGCTGCCTCACCTCCCCACATTCCTCCCTGGTTTTCCTTATCTTCCAAAGGGGAAACTGGCATTTGGAGAGATTTCTGAAAAAAATAATACTTAAAAAACCACTCCGTGCTACGGTGGGTACCACACAGTTTAAACACAGACAAAGAAGAGTTAGTTGCATTTGCAGACAAGGACTCCGGATCGTGCTGTTCCGTGGGAGAGTATTTTTCAGTCTCGTGTTATTTCATCGGACTTTACTCTTTAAAACGATGAGACGTGTTTGGCCACCCAGCTAATCTCTCCCGTGCTGGGCACGTAGTGCAGCCACAAAACCAGGTCTGTTTCCAACAGCAAGGAATAGATGAAAATTTATATTTTCCCTTATTTTAGGCATGAAGTGGTTAATTTTCGAGTCATGAATATTCAGTTTGTACAAATCTGACAATCAGATGCCTAACATAAGCAGTAGATGGTGGGTTTGCCAAGAAACTATAAACTGAAAGGAACAGATCAGTCCAGAAAAGGAGGAAAGGACTGTTATGCACGAGAAAATACTGCCTATGGATGCTTAATGCAGTGCAATTTATTTGATCTGAGGTTGTTTTCGGTGTAGTCAGATGTATTTCATTAGAGATCACAGGGAAGGTGTAACTGAAGAAAGAGAGCTGTGAGGTTACGTTTACGTTTAGAATTGTGTAATGCCACTCACACTGCAATTGTCAGTAATTAACTTTGGTATAATATGTACTGCCAGGATTGAAGGAGGACTCTGAAGTAGGCAGTCTTTTCTTTATCAGTATAGTTCCTCTCTAAGTACATTTTCAGAAGAATTCACTGAATCTGGAGAATGTGCAACTGGGAAAGAAGTTTAAAACATAAGATCTGTAGAGCGTTATTTTTAAAAGGGAGATCTATACATTTATGTGTATGTACATGTGTCTCTGAAGAGCTGACTTCTCTGAATCCTCAGATTATTGAAGGTTGAAAGAACAGCAGCTACAGTTCTGAAAGAAGGGAGGAAAAGTAACACACTGCTTCTACAGTAGAAAAAAGAAAACATGTGTGTGCATGCCTGGTCATAGATGTCAATCTCAGTTCATAGTATAGTGTCAGTATACATCTTGGCAGTAGGAATATGTTTTCCGATTTATTTCATCTTTCTTGTGATGCAAATGAGAGGGGGTAAAGTCCTCTCTGACACAAGGCAGACATTTTCACACTCTAGATAAAAAAAAAAAAGAAATTAAACACCTGCAAAACTTGGATGCACTGTATGAAATATATGCATGTGCACAGTTTTACTAAAGAACACATATGCATATTCGTGTGTGTTTAAACTTGAAAAGAGATATATGAAAAGAACAGTTTAAGGGGTTCAGAAGCTATTCATTTGGTTTTCATAAGAAAAGCCATTTATATTTAACACAAAGTCGATTATTTTGAATACTGGAGTCTGAAGAAAGCTTCTACCATAACTACATGTCATGTCAAAAAACTCATTAAAAACCTCTTAATTGCTTCCAAATTTTGACAATCACACTGGAACTCAGATTAGTATAGAAACATAAGTGCTATAAAAATATCCTGTAAAGGGGTTTAACAGCTAATTAATTATTGTTTATTATTTTTCACCCTTTTAAAGTTTATTTATGGCTCAAGTCTGCTACCTCCGCTTATACTGACTAAATTTACAGAAACTAATTTCAAAGGGTGGCCAAATCTGACTGATAGTGGTTTTCTTTTTTTCTTCTTTTGGTTTTCTTTTTCCACTCCACTGGTACTGTATCTATATACAGTTTAGCAACATTTTGCCACTGTGCTGATTAGTTGTTTTCTTGCTGGCAGAAAAAGGCCTCATTTTCACTTCTTAAATATATCAGACATAAAAATTTAATATGTAGTCAGTCCTATATGAGCAAAGCAGGAAACTGAAAGGAACATTTAAACTGTTATTATAATTAGTGGATGGCTGAAAAAGAAAATGAGTTCAAATGCTGAGCAACCCTGTTTCCTATCTAGCAAAGAAAGTAAATGCACAGTTAATTCAAAGCAAGGTAAAGTCTGAAGACTTACAGGGATTCACACTCTGGCCTTTGATTCCCGTATTTGACTTAAAACATGTGTAGTCCTAAAAAGTCAGATTGGATCTACTCACGTGCTTGATGTTAAGTACCAGTGTAAATGCTTGGCCAGGTCAAGAGGAGCGTGTTGCCTGTGCTGCTGCATTGATCCCTAAGTATGGGGATATCATTACTAGTCAGGGAAAACTAAGCCTTATCAGCTAGTGCTTTTCCAGACAAATTTTGCTTCCAGCACAGTATTCTATGCACAGATCAGCGTTAACACCTTGCGTAGGAACAGCCTTAAGAACTGTAGGTATTGAAAGTATGTCTTTTAGGCACAGACTGAATACCTTACATGTTAATATGTATCTCTCAGGGTATACCTCACTGCTAAATGACTGTGATACTATGTGATTCATCTCTATCAAAACTGCCAGCAATTAGAAAAAAGAAGATACCCATTTACTTAACCGTTCTGCCTTTCCACAAAGAGTTGTTGGTTGAGTAAAATAAACTTATGATACTGAACAAAGAAAAAAAGCACAAGGTAAAAACAATGACTCAAGTGACTTCTCTTTTCAGTGCCTGTCATTGTGCTCTTTTAACATGCATGCTTGTTTTTTGCCTAAACAAATACCTGGGAGCTAATTGTCAGTGCTTTATTTCAAAAGAAAAGCAAGGATGTATTTTGACTTCTTGTTTTCCTCGACTAATTAGATGTCAAACACGGTTAGAAAACTCAGGCACTTGCTTTAAAAGTTTGCAAAATCAGTCAGGAAGGGTTAAATCCCTGCCAACCTTGATTTCCTATGGTCACTTGTTTTCAAAGGTCCAGCATTAGCTCTGCCATTTCACAGGTTGCTGGACAGAAGTTTTGTTGAACTCCCATTCTTGCTTCCTCTTAACTTCTTGTCACTCAGTCTTGCAGAAGATTAGAAGCATCCTACGGGGCACGTTATGGGTAGGAAGAGGAAGAGAAAGTGTATAAATGCACATATTAGGGCCACATCTGTGGTCTGAAAAGTTTCCTTCTGTTTATTGTAAAACAGAGTTCTGGTTATTTGGTTTATATCACCTTGATTTTGGTGGCATATTAGAGGAAGGAAATTTGAGGAGAGCACTAGGGAAATCCTTGTCCAGCTGAAATCTGTGGTGAAAGTCCTTTTCAGAAGCATCAGGGTTTTGCTCTCTACATTTTAAAGTTTCCAAGCATTTTCATCCTAGTGCAAGGATTGCAAAGCTTTTGCACAGATGATATTTATCTCCCTATTTCAAAGGTAATTAATATGATTAAAGGCCTGATCCAAAGTTCATTGATGTCAGTAAGTTTTGGCTCATAGCCTAAATGTGGTAAAGCCAGCTATAAAACTGAAAGCTCAGTTGAGCCCTTCAGCCTCTGAGCTCCTCTTTTTGTGTCCTTCAGAGACATTGTGTCCTCATCATAAAGTAACAAGAAATGTCATTGTTGATACATTAAAAGTAAATGCATATTTCCTTAAAGAATGTAGGGTGTTTGGGGTTTTTTTGTTTGGTTTGTGTGTTTTGTGTTGTTTTTAATCTCACTGGCTTCAATTTCATTGTCAGTTCTAAGTCTCTATTGTGTCACTAGGTCACAGATTCTGTTCAGGAAAATTCTATTGAGCATAGGGTTCTCAGAAAGATGGTGACCAAGTTGAGTGTGCAAAGTTTAAAACAATAAATATAGTCTTCACTCCAGATGAATTTCTTGTATTGTTTATTGTTTCCTATTTTCTTTTGCTGTCCTCTGTATGGGGAGGTAACAGCACAAACAGAGATGGAACCAGCTACAGTAACCTTTAAATATAAACATGTAAGCTCAAACAGAGAGTTTCCATTAACGATTCCTTGATTTACAGATTTTTCCTAAGGCAACCCCAATTTTTGTCTCCACAAGAGTAAACCTTGTGAACCCAACTTTCCCAAACCCATCTGTTGCATTCTGTTTTTCTGTTGAAAACTACTAAGTGCTGTATGTTTTTTAAGAGTACATGTGTGGTTCTTTGTTATTGTTGCTCGATTGGATACATATTACTTGAGACTAAGGAACTGGAAAAACATTGCACACAGATTTAGCTCTATTATGCCCTGGCTACAATTCAAGCCATATTAAAAGTAAGTGTTTTGTTTAAAGTTGCAGTGATAGTGAAAACTACTCCATCCTTGATGTGCAGCTGATTTACAATTTTATAGGACAGATTTTTATATGGTGGAAATGTTGGCCCTAGTGAAAGCAATGGCAGAACTTCTTTCTGTTTCAATCAGTCCAACACACTGTGACAAGGGAGGAATGAGACTGCACTGAATTACCTGTATGTACGCTAGTGTAAATACGATACCTGGTTTGTAGTTTGTTGACCCAATCTGGTTGTAGTTGATGACCTGCCAGTGGCTTTGATTGTGGTTTCTCCTTTCCATCAAACTCTGTAACTCACAATCGAATACCTCCACAAATGTTGGAAAAGCAGGACAAAGTGGGAGAAGGAAATGGGGAGAGAAATATTGGTAAGAGAGCCTGTCTCTCTAGAGTTGGGAGCAGTATTACAGTTTGTGTCGGATTTCAAGGTACGTGCTAAAAACCACTTTTGCATAAACTGTGTTGTAAGAGCACTGTCTGAGGGAAAAACCTTTGTAATGAGCCTGAAAAAGAGAGAAGGCCAGATCAGACTTAGGAAGAAGACCATGAAGGAAGGCAAAACAGTAATACTTTCAGTCTAGACATGGTCTTGTAACACTTTTCACTTCTACCATTCCTGAAGGCATTTCTGCATGGCTGTAGCGCTCTCAGACCTCACTGTGCAGTCAGTGCAGGATGCTCGGAGGCAGCAAATGCATCAGATGCACCCACAGCCTCTTCAGCTTTTTTTTTTTGGCCCAAAGTGATGAGTAGTTCAGGTAAGCTCTGTCTGTTGGTCTTCCTAATGTTGGCTGAATGAGGTCTTCAAGAGATCTGAGACCTGTCAGGGGAGCCGGTAGGACTACCCAGCCTGCCTCTGACGTGCCCCATGTGCTGACAGGAGGGGGAAGCCGATGAAGAAGTGCCTAAGCTCAGATCTTGCCTATATAGGGAAATTTTCAGCGAGCTAATTAGGGCATGAGACAGGCAGAGTAATTGGAACAAGGAGGGTGAAAACCTAGCCCAACATTTTCATTTTATGTTTCCAACTTTCCCATTTAATTCCAGTGGAAAAAGTGGTTTCTGAATTACAGACACTCCCTTTTCTGAGAGGCTGGAGTTCTCTATAATTATTTGTGCTGTATGTTTGCAAATCACTAAATTATTCGTGGAAGGTGCCATATTGACAGCAATGGAAACTCTGCTCTTTTGCTGTGGACAAGGTGTGCAGCACTTACCCCTGCTGTTTGTTACAGCGTCTTTAAAACTCTGACCTAGCAAGGAATTTAAACATCTGTGGTACCACTGAGTTCAATGAACCTACTGCTATGTGAAGTCTGCCTTCAAATTTACTTCTTTGCTTGAAGTTTTTTGATTAGGACTGAAGTGCCTATCTGTTTGCTTAGGGTTGATTCAGGTGTGTATTTATTCCATATGATGCAGAAAACAGTATTTAAAATAAGAAACCCAGTCTTTGCAGGTTGCTACAATATAAATGGGTTATTTATGATAATCTCTCTTGTGTGTGCATCTGTATGTATAGAAAGCATTTACATGAATTTCCACCTGAGAAGAAACCACTAAGTGATTTGTATTTTTAACACTTTATTTTTGCTTGGAAGTGTTTTTCAGCTTGTATTTAATGAATTGCAATACTCTGATCCTTTTAATATGGTTTTGGTTTGCCTAATCACTGATTCTGCATATGGCCTTTAATGCCCACAGCTGCTATTAGAAAGACATCCTTTTTTTTTATTTATTTATTTACTTCCTCTGGCCCACAGGCTTTTTCTCTCCTGTTCATACCTGCAACTTTGCAATGGAAGCACAAGCAATACAAAGTTGCTCCAATATTTTTAACATTTGCTACATCAACTGGAGCCTGGCTTGACCCTAGTTCAGTCTATAGCAAAATCAGATCACCTGGGGCAGTGCCTGAGTGACTGAGAAGAAAACAAATCCTTCTAAGTGGTGTCAACAGTTGTGACATTTTCCAGTTGTTTGAAAGCTAAAAAGGGCAAAATTGTCTTCAGGCTCCCACACACTTATTTTTAAGCAAATATGTGTGGTGGACCCTGGCAGCTCTATGTCAAAATATTAAATGGCAGTTCTGTAGCTTGTCCTGGTACTCTTGTTAATTAAGTTTACATGTGAAAGTTGCTGCTGGTGTTGTGCTGGTGCTGGTGGGAGATTCAGCAAATTCCTTCCCTTGCAGGATTAAAGTTCCCTTCAGGAATGTCTGCAAGTTCACGGTCCTCCCACATACAGCCTTCGTATAGGTTAGCTGCTCTCTTCCAGTAACAGCTGTGGATGGTGAGAATAACTGCAGGGATAGTACATTTACTTAACTTTTCCTATTTTTTCCCAAGTGGTATAGTGCCCCAATGTACAAGAAAGAAAAGGATGGCCACAGCTGTTGAGAGCATCAGAAATCTTAAGAGTGCTGTAACCTTTCTCCTGCACGACAGGAGGTTGTCTGTGGTGTCTTTCTCTTTCTTTTTGACTGACATCGTCAGCCACATTAGGCTTTTTTCACTGTCAATGGAAGGAGAGGTACCTCCAGAGAGCTAATCTCGGGTTAGGCAGGCTGAATGAGACTTTAAGGGTGCTCATCGCTTTTCAGTGACTGTAAAAGGAATTAAGCTCCTTGTTCATTCATTTAGTTTCTTTCTTTCTGGGAAGGTATCAAAAGAAGGTACTAATTAAATGCTATGGAAGAACCTAGGCTGTACTGTGACCTCAAAGCACACTAATTTAAGAAACAGTCTCTGTCTAAATGAGTATTTAAAGTTGTGTAAGAATTCAACTGATTAAACTTACTTATGCCCTCGGTATCTGTGATCTTGAGTGTGCCTGCGACTCTATCTAAATTCACATTAAGCTTTCAGTCAAAGCAAGAAATACACAGGACCAATACATTCTTCATATTCTGAAAACAGTTGCCTAATTTACATCTCACATTTCCCAAGTCTCATCCCTAATCCAGTGGCACATGCTGGAAGTGACTGTCTGGGGCTGAAGCTTTACTAATTTAATAGCTTAATCATTCAGAGCTTTCAATAAGCTGTCCCCGACCAGCTCTGTTACTTTCTGAATGTTTCTACACTTTAAAAGAAAAATGTATTCAAGACTCAATTTCATACAGCACAGTTTGCGAATAAAAATATATATGCATATGCACAACTCAGAGGACAGGTGCCTCGATCCTGATTCTACCCTTTTTCAGGTGAACTATTTTATTAGTGAGAGCAGAATGAAACCTAATTTAGGTTAATTTCTAAAAATTCTAAATAGACTTGCAGTGTGGGGGATTCTTTTCTGTCTTTGAGGATTACAGATTCCCCTTGAGCTAGACAAATCTACAGCAATCCCTGAAATTTGTGAGCGCTGGTCTATTTTGTGTCACATCTAGTTTTCATCCTTCTCTGTCAGATAGCCAAACGCAGTAAAGTCAAAAGTTTTTGCCATTCTTCTAATGTTTTAAAGTTGTTTGACATTTGTTGGGCCGCCTGCTTATCTCTCCAGATGGATGTTGCAGAAACTTTAGAAGTGAGCAGTCAAATAAAATTCTCATCTCTTATAAATATTTTTGTGCAAAGTTGGATCTTGTGGGGAACAATCTGAGGAATGAAGTATCTATTTGCTTTCATCTAACTTGTGGAAGGAGGAAAAAGAAAGCTTTCCTTTACTCTCCACTCTAATGAAGTAAAGCTCATGTTGGTTCTGACGGCCCCTCTTGGCTCCTTTTGAAATTCCAGCCTTGAGTGAGAAAAGGACACAAAAAGCTCTGTGGGATAATTTAAAGGATTTAGAGCTGCCTTTCAAGGGGGAGGGGTTGGTGGCCTTTTCTAGAGGCAACAGAGGATAAATGCAGCTCACAAGCATCCGAAAGAACTGTAGAGAGTGCAGCGCACAGCTTTCACCACCAGCTGACACTGGAATGGCAATAGTTATCCTTTGCTAGACACAGATCCCACTCTTGACCAAGGCATGGGGTGAGGTCTCTTAAGATGAAGTTCAGATTTCGGGGTGTTAACATTACTTTCACTTCCTTCATGGGTTTCCCAGTGCAACTTAACTACTTTGGTATGAATGTGTAGTCTGAAATGGTTTTGACTCCTGATGAAGCTGTTTTTCTCAAGATAAAAGGGTCATATCCATGATGACGAGTGTTGCTCTGTAAGATCTGTAGGCCAGCTTGGTCTCATCTCTATCACTCCAGCTCCTGTACAAGGTCCCCATTCTGCTAAGCCCCTGTGGTAACTGCCAGTTCCTATCTAGTAATAGAAGGGACAGCAGAAACAATGTCTGGGGATCTGGGAAAAGAAATTTTATCTTCCAGATTGCTTTTTATTTTTTTTTTTCCTCATATTTCCTACTACAGCAGAAGAATGGCTATATCAGAACTTCTCACTCCAATGCAGACAACAATATAAATGCATCCCTGAGCTACCTGCAAGTTGCATAGTCAGGAAATTGCTGTGTTTCTGAATTGCTATTCTTCCAAGATGTGTCAGAGTTCAACTACCAAGACCAAGTGAATATTCAGAGGTACAGGAGGGTATTATAACATTTTCAAAGAACTCTTGTTGGCACTTGTCTGAAATGTCCTAAACCTCAGCCAAGCAGTATTTGCAAGATGTTGGCTGTGTGGTTATCAGCATGGTAACTCTCCCTCCATATTGCTGTTCTAAATATGTATCCTCAGTTGTCTGTACTTTAGCCAACAAAACTGATTTCCAACAAATAGGCAAGCAAGATTTCATCTCAAAAGAAAAGATTTAGGAATTTGTTAAATTTGAAGGAAAATTCATCATAGCTCTTTTTAAAGGTGTGCTATGAAATAAAGTAATAATAATATTATATGCTGAAAATTTTGTTTTTCTCTGCACCTTGGAGTACTGAGATCCACATCAACATAAATTTCTAATTCTACTTTTTCTGATATTTTTTCCCATCTGTGATGGAACTGTAAGCTACTGGTTATTCTACTTTGTTTTCTGGCATCCATTTACAGTTTTGTGTCTTTCATCATTCTTTTAATACCCACTGGAACTCACACGCTTTACTGGACAACAGTCACGCAAATTAGGAAAGTTTTGTTATCCTCTACTGAAAATGGAGGTTGGAGGTTAACAGAAACCCAGCACCACAGCTGATGATACACAGGAGGTTTGTACTGTAATGGGCATCAAAAAAAGTACCATAAATGCGAAATCCTATTAATTCTTTGGGTCTTCTGTGTCAGCTTCCTCACCTGTAAAGTGGTATTAAGTGATCTCATGAGGAATTCTTCGAGGTCAGAGACTTGCCATGCTTATTCAGCGCTGTATCCTACTCAGAATAATCCCATTAATGTGTATATTCAAAGTTCAGACAGAACTTATGCTTTATCAACATACAAAGGCCTTACAGGTACTTTAAAGTGTTTATAATAATTGTATTCACAGCTGTGTATGTCGGTGACATGAAACACATGCCTGTTATCCAGAAAGTCTACCTAATTTAATTCAATTTGGATATGCCAGACAGTTCTATAAGAGAACCCTTCACCATGTTTTTTGGAGTATCTGCTTCTATTTCAAACTAAATATACTGTGAAGGTGATTACAGATGACTCTGGAGGAGAGGAGCCTTTGTGTTTAGTCTTTGCAATATTGTCTACCAAAGGTATGTGGGTGCTTGCAAGATCCTGGCGTATTTCTTGGAGTTTAAGCTAGGCTTCTTTTTTTTTTTTTTTTTTTTTTTTAATATATATATATTTTTTTTTTCTCTTGTGCTTATCAGCACAAACTAAAAACCTCACTTTGGGCACTTCCATTTCCACTCAGTCTGGACATACCTAACCAGGCCAGCAGTGTTTAATACTCCTCTGGCCCTACAATTGCACATGTTTTCCTTCCGTCCCAACAGATTCTGGACACAAAACTATTTATTCCTGCACACAGCCCTTTTTCTGACTTTCCATACCCAAAATGCTTCCCAGCCTTCTCCAGGATGAGGGCAGCCTTTCCTAGACACTTGGGGAAATATTCAGTAATCAGTTCAGTCACTTATAATTGCCTATCATTTGTGACACACTCACTGGAAAACTGTTGCTTGACAGCCCTAGTTCAAACCTAATAATGAGGATTAACTGCTATAATAAATTCAGAAGTGGCATTCTGCATCTCTGTAAGATTCACAACCTCATTCCTAAAATAAGTTGGAAAGCACCTGTTCCTTTCATCAGTCTGGCCTATATGAAAATAAAATTGGTTGTTCATATATTCCACATGCCTTAAATGCAGCATTTAAATATTATCTTCAGTGAGTTAACTCAAGGAATTTTTGTTATTTGCGTTTGTACTTCCTCATGCCACTTACATGATGTAATGGTTGTTTTGTGTAACATTCTTTTGCCATAATAAAGTACTGGTTTTCATGTCATTAATTAAGAAATACAAAGCAAATACAAGATTTTGTATGATTTTGGTGTACCTTTGAACTTCAGAAACAAGCTTATACTTTGACTTGTTAGGCTACAGTGACTTACTTGACCATGTGCTACATAGCTTTCTTACAGTTTTGCTGGTGCTAGAAGAGCTACGTCCAATTCTCGAGGTTGGCAAACACACCAACAAAGACCAAAGTAAAAGGTTCCATTTACTGGAGTAAACAAACTTTTTCATTTGTCCTCAAAGGGAACGATATCAAGTCTCGTGTATTATTATTCTATATTAGAAATTTTAAGCTATCATCAATTATTCTGGTGTAAATCAAGTGTAACTTCTTTAAATGACTGTGACTGCAGTGATGCGTATTTACACCACTGATATTGCTAATTGACATTGCACCAAAGTGGCTGAGGACAAGATCAAGCAATACCACTTCTAGTTTTTGAACACAGTTTCTGTAGATGAGACCATAAACAGCCTTTTTAAGGATATTTCTCGTAACTACCACTCTCTTAAAAGCTTATTCTGTCTGCATGTAAGAATATGACAAAAGTTGAATTTTGTTTCACTGTAGGTTCACCTCCATTACTATGCATTGAAACTATTTTACCCTATGCCAGACATATGGAAGTGATCAATGTATGCAAATTACATGAGAAGAAGTGAAATCCAGCTTTTTAGACAAGGAAATGTGTGCTTGTTTCTGGTTATAAGACACTGAAACCACACCAGAAAAGGAGACTTTAAGTCTTAAGATAGGTTCTCCTTTAAAATAATAACTCGCAAGAGGGTAGAATAGCAATGATTTTTTTTGATAATTGCCACAAAAGCACAATATTGTCCTGGGCTGAACCGCTCGTCCAGGTCTCTTGGACACCAGGGTTTAAGAGGCAATTGCTTGCTTGCAGGGCCAGACCCTGAACCTGTTCTTTGGAGAGGTGAACTGTTCTGGGACCCACTTATGAGTGAGCACATACTATGGCCAAGTGCTCAGTAGTACAAGTCAAGTTTCTTCAAAGATGGGGCTTAACAGGCTGGGCCAGCTTCAGTGTCTACTATTCATTTTCCTCCCCTGATGTCCTGGTGTGTCCATGGTGCAGTGATCTGAACATAGTCTAAACATCTTTTTTATTTTTTGAGGAACTGAATTATTTTGTTGGCTTCTGAGTAATCAAGGAAGGAAAAAGAAAGAGCTTAAGTCAGCTCTACCTTTCAAATAGTTTGTAAAAATACTATCCCCTAGCTAGTCTCTAAGAAATCAATACTTATTTTGTGACCAAAATGCATTCACTGTACTCCTAAAATTTTCCATTCTAAGAAAGTTGGATTTTGTGGTTTTTGTTTGTTTGTTTGTTTGTTTGTTTTGTTTGTTTGGTTTTTTATTTTTTTGTTTTGGTTTGGTTGTGGGTTTTTTTTGTTTTTTTTTTTTTCATATTCAGTATTGCAGACTAAGAAACTGATCTAGAGTCTGGCAGAGCTTTATTCTAAGGCATTGTCATATCTTTCATACTGAGATGAAAAATGAACAGATCGTTGAGTTTCATAAGTGTGTGGAGAAGCTGTCAAAGATCCTATTTGCATGTGAATGGTCAGCTAAGGTAGGAAGGGAAATATGTAAATAATTCTCTAGCTAGCTCCTGGCAAAGATCTTTGCATTTCAAAGTGCTGTGAAAAGCAGCACCATAAAACTTTAACCTGTTCACAGGTATGGAAACTCCTATGCCTTAAATAGATCTGGAAACTCCTATGCCTTAAATAGATCTGCTGCAATAACGACCACTTGGAGAAAAAATAATCTTAAAAAGCAATATTGGGTCTCTCACTATGATACGTTTGCCAATTCTTCTAATATTACAAAAAAAAGATAGGCTAAAAAGCTACCTTCCCCTCTTGGGGAAAAAAAAAGGAAAAAAGAAAAGTAAAAAACAAGTACAAGATCTAAGCAGTAAGCAGATGTAGACCTTCATTGAAAGTCTGGCACACAAGTGTGGTAAGAGTGGAAGAAATGTAAAGGATTTGAGCATTATTCTGAATTATGTCAGTATCTGACCCACAAGGCACCCAAAATAATCATTACTTTAATCTTCCTTACAAACTGCTCAGTATTTCACTATTCTGTGTGCTGTTGTACTTCAGTACATATTCAACTAGGTAGAATGGGTGAATGTTTTAGTTTAAAACTAAATGTATTCCTCAAAAGGTACAGTACTCCATGTATCCAAAAAGGAGAAAAAGTGAAAGCAAACAGTAGAAAAATGAGGAACACAGAGTAAAATAAAAGTCTTAATAGGCTCTGAGCCAGACAATTTTCTACATGTTTTATTGTACCTCGTGTCTGCTTAGATAGAATTGGCATGTGTATATATGGAGAGAGAAAGATTTAGTAAGCCATTTATGTCTGAAACTGTTCCAAAAACTGTGATTAGGCAAGCACAAGGACTAGAAAATGTTTCCAAAGTAAAGTTCACCTCCAAAGGTGGTGTGGATTATGTACTTACACCTTAATTGTAAGATATCGTGGGACTGTTGCTGTAGTTTACCAATACAATTTTCCCCAATATTGTTTAGTAGTTTCCATCTACTTATCTCGAAATACTATAACGTATTTCATTCAAACTCCATAATTCAGTAAATAGCTTGTGTCATCCCAGAATCATTTACAGCACACATTTTCTTTTTCAAAAAGCTTCTGCACACTAATTTGATCTGGTTATTTTGTACTGAAAAGAACTCACAAAGTTAAATGCAATTTCATTCACTGAATTTATAAAGGGTAATTATTCAAAGGCTCTGGGATTTGCTCAATCACACTAATACTCCTGTAATGAAATGCGGTTTGTCTCAGTATTTGCCAGGAGATTAAAAAAAAAAAAAAAAAAAAGACTGATCTTACAAACTCCTACTCACATGAGTAGTCCCATTGATTTCAATGTTCATGGCACCTCTGGTGTAAAGTTCCCTTTGGGAGGTTATACATGGTCTTCTTCACTTAAGAAATAAGAAAGCAACAAACCCAATAAATTGTTAGTATCACTTGAAATTGTTGAGCTTTTCAGATAATTGGAAGAAATGAGGAAAAACCTGTCAAAAATATTCTGTTCCCAAATGAAAGTTGTCATTTGATGCCACTCTTTCTTGATACTGCTTATCCCATGGCTCCGCTGTGCTCTAAAATACCACAAGAAGAGCATTCATTGCCTTGCTGTGCTTCATTGTAACCTCATGTTAGGTAGGATGCAATCTCAACTGAAGTCAGTAGGAAAGACTATCTCAGTCTGGTGGATCTTCAAGTCCTTCTAGGGATGCATATAAAAGTGAAATTTGATCAGATATTTTTGAATGCACAAGCAAGTTTAAACTGAGTTTTTGAGCTAAGGAATGTCATATCTTATCCAAGCCCTCTCCCTTTTTCCCTGTTAATAGGTCTTTCCATTAAAACCTTCTGTGTAGAAGTCCATGTGTGTAAATGTAACATAGAGCACATATTAGACACAAATCAACCTTGAAGCATTTCCACTGATTCAAGCACAGCAACTTTAGATAAGTAGTACTGAGATGCTGGAGTAGGGTTTCCATAATGCAGTTGTTCGGCTTTAATAACCACTCCCATATCTATCAAAAAGGCCACAGGATTGTGGAAACTTTTATCCCTTGTGGGAGTATTACTCACTGTGGCTGTGGCTCCAGGCACTTTGAGTGAAGGTTGCTACTGTCTGCTTCTCACATGAGCTCATTTGAGAGGGCCCGGGAGATCTCCCCATAGCAGGAGACTCCAGACCTGCTTTCCTGCGACTCTAAATAGCTGGTAACACTAGCAGGACAGTGAGGAATCCCTGCTCCTTTTCAAACATCAGGCTTATACAGGGAGACAGCAAGCACAGGGCCATGTGCTCCCTCACCCCAGACATCTTGTCAATGGGCTCTCAGTGGTCTTTGCGGAACAGCAAGAGGAATCTCAAATTGCAGCCACTCAGATGTAGCAAAAACATCTATTATCCTAAAATTTATTGTTGCCTATGTCACATGTTACGAAAATGAAGAAAGTCTCAAATGCAGTAGAGGGTGATGGGGCAATAAAATTTTTCACATTTTATGGTAGGTATACATTTAAAGAAGGAAGCAAAAAGAATGTTTTCTATTAAAAATAGGAGCGGAAACCATTTATGGCGTAAAATTCAATAGGAAACACATTTGCACTACTTCTGATTTCTGATGCAGCTGGCTATGAAGTCCTTCAGCACACTGTAAGGGGCATCAATTTAATTAATTAGAGCTGTTACTTAAGGTATGTTAGTGATCAGAGAACAACTCACAGAGTTACTCATAAGTAAGCAGGTTTATGATGTCTTGGAACAGAGACATCCTAACACTTCCCTAGTTCTGGCCAAGGGTAATGTTAAAAGGTAGAAATTGTATTATACATTGACATATATACAGAAGATTTGTATATCAAGAAGGCCATTTACTGCAAGAAGTCCTATGAGCCTGTTTGAGTGATAACTGAAGGACACACAGGTATCAAGTAGCCAGCCAATGGCAGGGTAAATATAACACAAGAAACTCCCTCCTGGCTTTGTCCTGCCAAGACCAGGAGCTCTCTCCCACCTGACTACCTTTCAGGGGGGATTTCTGGGTCTTGCTGAGCTTATCCCTCTCTGAAGCTGATCTGAGTGAAGAAACTTCCCAAACTCTGGATTCTGAAAATGTCCTCAGGTGCATGCATGCATTTACCTACATAATACCTACAAATATGACGCTATTTACACACCCAGACTTGGACCAGATCCATAAACAGCGTAATATTATGCCACACCCTGCTGCAGGTTATTTTTAGCTGTTCTTCAATGTAAATGTCCAATTCAAAATTAAGTTTCAAAATAATGAATGATGCATTTTGTGTTTCATTTGGTATAAATGTTTGCGTTGCATAGTAAATGATTTAGGCATGAAAGGTCTTGCATTCCTAAATCTGTTACAGAACGTGGGTGGGAGGTGGATCTTTTCTCCTTTGCTTGTACCAGGAAACGAAGTATGAATGAATATTTGTCATGATGTTTCATTAAGACAGTGTTAATATTAATTGAAGATACACGTGCGCATTGTGGGAGAATGACAGCTTGCTGACAGTAAAAATTTCTGAAAACAAAGACACTGGCTTTTAGTACTGGTACGGGGTGAATAGTGCTGGTATTAAAACTACCTAAACACAAGCCTTCTGCAGTAGTCAGCTAACCAGGCTATATAGGGAGGGGATCAAATTCTAGTTTAAAACAAAACAACAGAAAAAAAAAAAAACAAACCAAAATGCAAACAAAAACAAACAAACCAAACAAAAACCCCCACAACAACACCAACAACAAACTTATAACCAGCCCAAACCAACACAAAAAACCCGCCCTGTCACAGTTTTTTTCATCTGTGGTGAAAGGGCTACCTTGTCCTGTTCTGATGTTCTTTCCTTATTCATCCATGGCTGGTCACCAGTAGTAACTGCAGTAGACTGGCTTTTGGTCTGGCTGGACATTGCTGTTCTTGTGTACCCATGTCCAAGATCACCCTGGAGATTTCTCCCTCAGTGTCAGGATTCACACTCGGTCCTCCCCATGGGGACAATACGATCCCCATATATACTTGCTGAGTAACAAAAGTAATAACAAGAAGAAATAGAGGGTTGGGTTTTTTAGTGGTGTCCCTGTGTCTTAAACTAGAAATCAAAAATAAATTTATCCTTACATGAACAAAAACCAAAACAACCTCCAAACAAACCAACCAACCAAAACCCTCAAAAGACACACAAAAACAAAAAAACAAACAAACCGCAAAACCCACAAACAAACAGAAACCAAACAACAGCAATAACAACAAAACACACACGAAAAAAACCCAGAACAAAACAAAACCCCAACAACAACAAAAACCCTCAACAGAGCTATTTCTAATGAAAACATTACTCATACTAGTAACATGGCCCTGACTTTACATTTATTGGCATAAAGGCAAACTTGTAAAGATGTGTGGATGCTTGCCATATGCAAATCCATCCAGCCATAAATCAGCGTACAGACTGGAGACTGCACAGCTGAAGTGACTGTGATGGTAAATGAAACCTTTCACCACCAGGTCAAATGTAGTTCAGCATATGTGGTAAATGAAAAAGCACTATCATGCAGGAATTGAGCTGTGGTGTGTGTGAAATGAGTGACTGACCAGTTCACACTGTTCACCACCACAATTGGCACCTCAGATTTGAGCTGGCAGAGAAGACAGAGCTGAGCCATAATGGCAAAGCACTGAAGCAACCTGGCTGATGACCATTCTCTAAGTCATGCATAAACAGAGAATTTGCCTTATGGGATGGTCTGGTAGTGTATGACAAGGATTAGCCAGGCGTTTTCCATCAAAATGAATTGTCAATGAAAAAGGAAGTTTCCATTTAATAAAAATTTTCCACCAGTTCTATCCAAATGGAAACATTACTTTGGACCGTGCTGATCTAAGGCACATAATATTGTATGAATCTGACATTAACCTCTGTATATTCAGGATAACAGCAAGGTTTATAAGAGCTGTATGTGGTTTCGCTGCTTTCTTCCCCATTTTTTTCCTGCACAGGACCATAACTCCTGTTAAAATCTTAGAGAGTAGCTCAGAAAGCAGCATAAAACTTATATGATAGCAGAACTGCATAAAACATATAGTCCAGTCTCAAATGGGCTCTCTCAGGGATGAGGCATGTTTACCCCTTGTATAAGATGTAATTTAGTGTCAGAAGATGCCATGTAAGACAGGACACATTCAGAAGCATTTCCAGGCTTCTTGATATGGGGACAGAAAGCTGAACACTGAAACCAGAAGAGAACAGACATAGATAAAATGTTCAAAAGCAAAAGTTATACATCCCTGGATTTTGTTTTTTTCCTAAGTTGTCACTCTGTGAAAAGTTCAGCATTTTGACTGTATTAATTTGAAAACAGATGTTGGAATATTGTAATTTCCCTTGAGACAAAAAAAAATTCCTTGCTTTTCTCAGCTTTACTTATTCCTGCTATGAAACTATGTTGTCCCAGAAAAAACACTGTTTCATAAAGCTCCTATGTGAGTTGTGAAGCTCCAAACCATCTTAACATATACAGCTATGTGTTAAATGTCAAAACATAGCCCTCAACGTTTATTGCAGCAAAAAAAGCACTAAAAATGATGTCTGATTCTTTAATATAATTAAATACTTTATTTTTAAATAGTTTTGTTATTGGTTATAGTTTGCTTAACAGAACTTCTGCTCGACTTTTAAAGACTACAGATTTTAAGACATTGATAGGTTGAGACGTGTTTACTTTCATATTTCAAGGATGTTAGTAACGTCAGGGAGATTGGTCTGGTGGTTAAAACTCCAAACTGATAGACGGTCTTCAATTGAAGGATCTTATACAAACTTTCTATGTGGCGTCAGATAATATCCTTGTGCCTCAGCTTCCAATCTGTAATTACTTTTTGTACACATCTGTTTTATTTTCCATTGGCATTGCATATTTTTTGGAGGCAAGGACTATGTTTTTGCGCAATGAAATTCATCTGGACTTTTCAGAACAAGTAGTACAACAGATAAATAACACAACTATTTAGTTCAAGGCTCAAACAAACATCTGAGTACCAAGAAAAAAGCCTTACTCTTGCTTTCTGGTAAGAAAACCATGAAGAAAAAATATATTTAAAAAAAAAAAAAAAAACAAAACCTTTGAACAATTCCTTATCAGTATATCCAGTATATCACAAACCCAAGAAATGTAGTCACTTGAAAGATATCTTTCTGACTGTGTTACTTTTGCAACTGAGAAGTGACTTCGTTAGAATCTGTTCCTTTAGGGGGAGGAAAAGAAGGCATTGTTAGTTAAAAATATCACTTTTATAATGTTCTCTTGATCTTATAGATTCTTTAAGTGGTTATTCCATTACCTATAAAATTCAAAAGCTGACAATTTTTGGTTTCAAAATTTCTCCCTTACATGTCACCTTCATGTTATGTAATTCTCTAGATATAAAGGCTGCCAAATTATTCAAGTTTGTTACATATATTCATTTCAATATGAACATATGTTTGTCTCACATTGCTGTTGAGGAGAAGCAGTTTCATTTCGTTTTGATTGGTGCTGAAACTCTTTGTGCACTCTCCTTTTTTCTTTAAAAAAAAAAAAAAAATCTGTGGTTTCAGGTGTAGTTTGTTATATTAGTCGACTGGAACACTACAGATTATCAGGGGACTTCCAGGTGTCACACAAGAAGAATGACTGTTTTCCAAAACAAGCTGTGCAGTCCCCTAGACTCTGGCATAGATGAATATATGAGTGTTACTAGGCACAGAAAGCATTTCTGAAAAGTTAATCCCATGTTGTGTTTGAATGTTAAGGAAACCATCCACTAATTCTGAAGGGTTTAACCTTTCTTCAGGAGGTAAGTCTGGAACAATGGTCCTTATTTACAAAAGGTTTCCTTTATTTTCCATGAGGAATAGAAAACCAGAATTTCTCCCTTGTTGGAGTTGCTCCTTCCTTGATGTAAGTACGTATTGCCATTGTTAATTCATTCAAATACAGATTATTACAGTAATAATAAGTGACAAGCTATGTGTTATTTTGAAATAACACACATTATGGTTCACATCATGGCTTCAGAGGCCCAAGCAATGTATTATTTCACACTGACAAATGCTCCAAAGTGTTTGTGCTTATGAATAATATATTCTCCATGTAACTCAACTTTCAAGTGTGCATTGTGCAACAGAATTGGGATGTGGGCATCACCACAGTTATCCTGAAGCTCTGTCACCTTCCTCTTGGATTACTGCTCTCCCTTCTGTGGCACTTGTTCAAAGCTTTTGGAAAGACATCAGTAGACTTTGATTAGTCCTTTAAACCGGTTGTGCCTGCTTGCTGCTGCCTTGGTCCATAAGAGATTCTGGATGTAATTCAAGTCCTTGATATTGCTTTATGGAGATGCAGTCTGAAGACTTTTAAATTCAATTAGAGTCTTCCTATTTATTTCAGTGGCCCACAAACAAGGCCACAGTCTTTGGTTATAGCTGATGTTACAACACTAGTTATCTTTTCGAGCTTAGCCCCAACAGCTGTTACACAAACTATTCTGGGCCTTAAGTGAACTGTGTTGTGTCTTCTGTTAGGTTGCTTGGGGTGCTGCAACTCTTCTGGGGCAGATAAATGTATGTATGGCCCAGGCATGCCCACTGGAGCCAATTCCATTAGACTGGTAGTGAATTTGTTCTCACATAAGAAATATCCAGGACTGTGTTTCGTTGGAAATCCAGAAAAAATGTGAATCAAATCATTAGCACATCTTTTCCAGTTCCAGTGAAATTTACCTCCTACATAACATTTCCAATATAGAATGTATTTCGAGAGGAAAATCTCACATGGATTAATGTTTATTGGTTGCCAAGGCAATAGTTTGGAGACCTCTCTGCCACAAAATAGATAATATTATAAGCAGAAGCAGATTAGTTTGAGGAGAAAATTTCTCATCTTCAGGGAAAACAATGTTCTGATTGTTTGTTATACCTTTTAGAAATTATATTAATTTTACTTTTGTCATTTTTCCATTCATTGCCATACTTTTGTACTGTTATTTTTATGACAGGAGAAACTAAATCTCCGCATGAAGATTCAGTACAACTGTACAATGCAAAACAGTATTTCTGTGTGGAAAACCTGACAGTCCTTTTAAGAAGCCACCCCTAAGGGAGACAGAGAATGAGACACGATAGGTTAAGTGATCATGCCAAGAATACAGCCACATCAGTCCTGAGTTTTCCAAGTTTTGAATGGGGAAAAACAACAACAACAACAACGAAAAAATAAAACAAACAAAAAATATATTTTTGAAGAGTAAAAATAAGGAGCTTTAGCAGATGCAATTGAGACTGACAACTAAGAAAAAACAATTGAAATATAAAGAAGGAAAATAAACACTGAGAATTCCTGTATTTATTTCTTTTTTCAGTAAATAATGTCTTTAATTTAGCTTTTGTAATCACAAGAGGGTATCAGTTTATTGGGCTGTTCCAAACCAAACATGACAGTGGATCTAAGCAAATAAAAGGCATTTAAAACATTCTCTCTGAATCATTTCTAGCCTAGCAACAGATTACAAGGGCATTTCAGACAGTAATGGGAGTTGAATCCTGCACAGTTCTGCCCCAGAGTACATCTGTGCCAGCTCTTCGTCCTGTTTTTATTCTCCCTACCACCATCAGGATCCAACCCATGTTATGGAAGAAGGCAAAAAGTTACCATGTTCCTTTAGAGCTGAACATGCCCAATTACTTGCCAGTTTGTTGCTAGGTTTTGTTTTCTGCCATCTTACCGCTGCAGCTCGTTTTACAGTTCTTTTAAGCAAAACCAGGACAAAGTGATAATGAATTTTTAGATTCTTTGATTGACTGATTTCAAATTATATTCAGTTTTATCTACATCCTTTGATATTTCTAAAGCAGCTCTGAACCTCGATTTTTCAAAGGTAGCTAATCAGCAGAAGTGTTGGATGTTAACACCTTTGAAAGTATTATCTTTTAAGAGAGACGACTCAAATGAAAATAGTATTACTCACTCATCCTTTAAAAGTTATGTGTTCTTCTCATCTCTGCCCCACACTATGCATTTTTTAAATCACATCCATAGTTCATAGATCACCTTTAATCAGATGTCAAGGTAGACTCTGTACTTGCTGGTGTATATATGCATGTGTATTTTCTAATATATGGTATTATAATGTAAGATAAAAATGTTGCAAGTACATTGTTATAATGTTTCCTGGATACTAGAGAGAGATAGAAGCAAATCAGAAAAAAAACAAAAACAAAAACAAAAACAAAAACAAAAACAAAAACAAAAACAAAAACAAAAAACAACCTTGAAGAATCTTTTGCCAAAAATCCGAGCCAAACTCTTCAGGCTTGGAAACATATTACCCAATCTTTTTTCTTATGTAGTAGTTTCTTTTACTTAGCATAGTGTTTTTTGCTGTCCTGAAAAGGTAGACCATGCCAGTTTTCTGATATTTTTCATTCCACTGGATCAGAGGGCTGCTCATCTCTCTTTCCAGGAGATTCTGTGTGCATCTCAAGTACGAATTTTCTCTCTTTCATTCTTGGCTATTTACCTGAGAGAGTTTCAGGTGAGATCATCTTGGTGTCTTTATCAGAGAGATCTGGCAAGATACTGATGCTGTCTGATATTTTCCAAGGATGGTGCACAGTACCTTGACAGAGTCTTAAGACTGATGAGAGCAAGCTGATTTTGATATCTAATTGTCAGGGAACTCAGATATGGGATGCTTTTTAGCTCAAGGACAGAAGGTTTTGCAAAGCTTATTCACTGCTGTTGTTTCTTAATTGTTCATGAAAGTGGTCACCTACTCCTCAAGTTGTAATTACATCATACAAGCAGAAGTTTGTTTCCTCCTGCTACTGATGACTCCAGTGAATTTGACACATTTTTCCTTAGCATGTGGTGACTATTTCTCATTACGTGGTCGGTTTGGCTCAAGGTCATATTTGGTCTATCAGGAGACAGCGGTCCTGTGGCACCAGGCACGTACTGAAGTTGAAAGTGTTTGCACTGCATAACCCAAATGTCACCTATTTAATCATGCTACTTCTCTTAGAGGAGCTTTCCAGCATGGATGACTATTATAGATTCGTGGCTATTTTCTCATTTGCTGGACAAACAAGATGAGAATGAAGGTCACGGGGATTCCAGGCAGGGCTGCCAAAAGAAACCTGCATGTTACAGTGGTCTGTGAAAGCAGTTTGATAAAGGATCCACTCCAGCCACTGTTAAGATCACGAATATGCAGCAAACAGTGTGTTTTTCTTGTGTGAGTGCTAGATAATGACCCTCAATGTTAGTCTGTCATGCTCGGTAGAAAACATATACAGGTATGTAACAACATTCAGTAAGCCAAGGCCTACTATTCTCTGTGATCACAGAGCTCCCAAGAAATGTATGGCATTATGCCAGCTCCATTTGGTGCATCCACAAAATGTGCTCAAAGATCAACTCTCAGCTTGCTAAGATGGCTAATGCAGTTGTCAGTTTGCTTTCACCATACCAATTGATCAAGAATAAGGAGCTCTGCCTACTTTAGGGCTCAGGTATGCAGAAAATAGTCTGTCTATAAACAGGCATCCTAGGCCCAGAGTTTTGGAAATCATTCCAGTCATACAGACAGTATCTGTTGGTGGGGTCTAATGAAGTAAGTGTTGACTAATTGTCAGGGCTAGCAATATCTACGGACTGACACTGATCTTCCCATTCTTGTGGGGCATGAAGAAAATGCAGCAAGAAGCAGAATAGGGAACTGGAGCTCTGTAATAAGAAACATAGGTCTAAAATATAGTTTCTCCAAATAGGTCTTTAATTAAAAATAAGTAGAAAAGGTTAGTGTAAGCCTTGGGAACGTGGCCTCATGCTTTAAAAATCTATAATAAAGTGAATCCAGATACTGATATGCATTTCCTCTCTGTATCTTTATCAAAAGCACATATAAAGGGAGTGTATGGGTTCGACGATGTGATTTTTCCATGGAGTTCAAAGCAGCAGCCTCACAGAAGTGGAGTACAAGACTTCAGACCAGTTTCCACTATGAGGAGTTTAGTCCCAGACCATGATTTACATCTTCAAAACCAAACTGAACTTCTCCATGCTTCAAATGCTAAATGGAGCTAGTGCTACCAAATCATCTTTGAATCATGTATGGAGGCTGAAGGATGAAAAGTATTAATACTATTAGTAATGGATAGTAACCATGGACATTAAAGGGGATTTATTGTCAATAACTTCAGACAGTTATAATTCTCTTGAGGCAATTACACTGATATTAGACTTCTGTTTACCACATAGTGTTGTGGCCTGGGGGAACATTAAGTTACAGAAAGATGAGAGCATTGTGAGGCAAAATAATTTGCAGTATGTGAAAAATAAACCTCTCCACCACATTTGATAATATGTCTGTGACCGAAATGCTGATTAGGTCACATTAAAAAAATGAAGTGTTATCACTGAAGGGTTGGACTGAGAAATCCTAAGAAGTTATGCTTCTCTACTGAAAATCAGAGAATTGCAGTCACTTTACCAGGAAAAAGTGTTTGTAATTTTGCTTCTGAAAAGAGATGGAATTTAGGTTTACCCTGCACAGCAGTTCTTGGCCACTCAGTTACATGAATACATATTGCACTTTTTTCTTAAATATATTGATTTTTAACAGTAGTAGCCTATTGTTCCTAAAGGCTAAGGATATAAAACCAAGATCATGAGAGGAGAGAGAACATTCTTTTATTAAAACTGAAAGAGCTGGAAAATGTAGTCAAGGCTTTGGCCATACACACACTCCTTCAGATCTGCAATAAGGAAGAGAGAATATTAAGAAAGAAAAATAAAAAGTTTTTGGTGTTTTTTGTTTGTTTGTTTTGTTTGTTTGTTTAACAAAACTGTACGTTTTGGAAAATTATTAGAACCTCTGGCTTATGGTTGAACACTGAAAAGGGCACCTTTGCGTATCTTGTACATTGACTTGGATTTCTGTTTTGAATTCATGTTGCAGTTTGTACTGAGAGTAAAAAGTCTAATAACTAGAAAATAAACCAAAATAATCAGTTAGGAACCTTAACAATATGAACCTCTTCTACTGAGTGTGCCTCTTTAAAGGCATTTCTGTTCATCATTCTTTATAATTCAGTGTGATATTGTATTCCATCACCAGCAGCTTAATTTATTTCTTTCACCATCTGTTCTTTTTTTTTTTCTTCAATGCCAAAAAATCAATAGCACTCAATGAGCAAAACAAAGCTATTCTGTAATTCAACTGAACTGTTTTTATGTTGTTGTTGCTATTCAGAATATATTGTCCTATTTTTTCCACTGGTTTTGTTTCACTAACCAACCCTTTTGTTTTCTAAACCTGTAAAATTTGAAACAGTAAATACCGTGTGTGAGCTGTTAGTGCCAGCACTTTTGTAGCTGTCACTTTATGTGATGTATATCAGCCCAGTTGGTTTTCAATTATAGGCCATAGCTAAAGCCTAATAATAATAAGTGTAGGTGCCCTTGCCACAGCCCTATCCAGCTCATCCCTCGTGCAGAGCAGGCTGAGCTGCTTGCACAAACACAGACCAGTAGTCAAAGCACTTTTTGTGCCAAGCCATATTAATCTTGTGATATCTCGAAATGTCCTTGTGTGTTCCCTGAACCACTAAAATAATTACGTAAGTTTTGTGAGCTCCTGAAATGACAACTGTGCTCTCATTAACACCTTCTGTCCCTGTGGAGATATAAATATATATGAGTCTTCATAATAAAAAGTTTTAGATCAGAGCATTTTGCTGAATACAGGACCAAATGAAAACCAAAATCAATAATGCAGAAACTCGCTTGGGGGCTCTGAAATAGAGGAATGTTAAGGACCACAAGCACTTGCTCATCAAGGCGATGTCCATCACAGAATGGCTGGGGTTGGAAGGGGCCTCTGGAGATCATCTAGTCCAACCCACTTGCTAAAGCAGTTTCACCAGAGCAGATCGCACAGGAATGTGTCCAGGTGGGTTTTGAATGTCTCCAGAGGAGACTCCACAATCTTTCTAGGCAGCCTGTTTCAGTGCTTTATCACTCTCAAGGTAAATAAGTTTTCCCTCATATTCAGATGGAACCTCCTGTGTTTCAGTCTGTGCCCATTGCCGCTCATCCTATCGTTGGGCACCACTGAAAAGACTCTGGTCTCATCCTCTTGACACTCACCCTTGAGATATTGATGAGATCCCCTCTCAGCCTTCTCTTCTCCAGGCTGAACAGCCCCAGCTCTCTCAGTGTCTCCTCATAAGACAGGGGCTCTAGGCCCCTAATCATCTTCGTAGTCTGCTACTGGACTCCCTCCAGTAATTCCTTGTCCTTCTTAAACTGGGGAACCCAGAACTGGACACAGTACTCCAGATGTGGCCACACCATGACAGAGTAGAGGGGGAGGAGAACAACCTCCCTCCACATGCTGGTCACACTCTTCTTAATGCACCTCAGGATACCGTTGACCTTCTTGGCCACAGGGTCACATTGTTGACTCATGGTCAACCTGTTGTCTACCAGAACTCCCAAGTTCTCCTCTGCAGTGCTGCATTCCAGCAGGTTTCCCCCTAACCTGTAGTGGTGCATGGGGTTGCTCCTCCTCCCCACGTGTAGGACCCTACACTTGCCCTTGTTGAACTTCATCAGTTTCTTTTCTGCCCAGTCCTCCAGCCTGTCCAGGTCTTACTGAATGGCAGCACAGCCTTCTGGTGTGTCAGCCCTTCCTCCCAGTTTGGTATCATCAGCAAACTTGCTGAGAGTGCACTCAGTCTCTTCATCCAGGTCATTGATGAACAGGTTGAACAGGACTGGACCTAATACTGACCCTTGGGGAACCCCGCTAACTACAGGCCTTGAGCCAGGCTTTGCACCATTGATCACATCCATCTGTGACAGGCTTACATAGAGCGCTCCGTGCCACATACTGACAAGAAATTATGGTTAATGAGAGAGTTTAGTAACTTCACACCGGAGCTTCAAAACTGTGATGACTCTTCAATCTAAATAGGAATAAGCTGAACACAGATAATCTAGCCATCGAAGTGCCGTGTCCCACAAAGCACTGTAGTATTTAAGCTGGGTTTGACATTACATTTTAATATTGAATGTTCTATAATATTTACCTTGTTTCTTCTATGTAACATGGTATATTTCTTATCATGGTGTCATTAACTCCATATTTACAGCTGACTGGTTCTAAATAACATGCAGTTGATAGGGTATATGATCAGCCAAAAAAATGCCATGGCAAAACTCTCATAGTTCTTAGCAGATTAGATTCATGCTCTTCTGTATAAGAAAGAAAGGATAATAAAACATATTTTACTATGGAAAATATAGATAGCTGTATAGAATTCCTTTCCACTTGCACTTATAATTTAATACAATTCTTTCCTTCTACTAAATACTGTTACTATAATGCCAAGAATTATGTTGGATTTCAGGTTCATATCCCAACTGTGCAATTCAGGATATGCTTCAGACCTGTTTATTCAAATAATTTTATTCAGACTGTGGCTAAAATAAACAGAGAAGCAATTTGAAGAAACTTGATGCAGGTTTTTCTGAAAGTCTAGTAGACATAATGATTAATATTTCCAGGAAGGTTGATGATTAGACAAAATAATGGTATAAGAAGAGCTTTCAGAAAAAAGAAAAACAAAAAAAGATGGAAAAGAGCTCTTACTGAAAATTACTGGTAACGTAAACCACCTGCAAAAATACAGTATTTGCAATAGAAGCCCTTAAAGTTAAAACAGAAGTGAAATAATACAATTATTAAATTAAGGATAACTGAGAGATAAAATAATGTGATTGATAAGTGACAACAGTGTGCCTGTTTTTCCTCTCTAATTTCAAACAGAGCACGGGATTCATTAAGGATTCATTCAAATGGATGTGATGAAAGACAAAAAACTAGCAGGAAAACTATATCATGGCTTTACACAGTTATCATCATAAGATGTAGCTCTTTGTCAGCTACCAATTCATCAGCACTGAGAGTACTTGCCTTCCGCACCTAACAACATCCTCATGCCAACAGTGCTGTTTTCTCTTGAAGTCTCATTTATCTTCCTACACAGGTCATTGAAGTTTGAACCTACTTGCTTGAAGCTGTGTCTGTGGTTGCCACTTTCTCTGTATCCACCCCCACAGTGTTCTTGTGCTCCTGAGATCTCTTTATTTCAACAACAATAGCAGCAAAAGTACTAGAGATTTTGCTGACAGAAAACTGAGGAATGATTTTGTTTTAGTTTCCTCAGAGTTTCTAATTCTAAAAAGTTGCAATAGTTTTCCTTGAACTACAAGATCTCACTTTTAGTGGGACTTGATAAATCTTGTCTGCTCTCAGGTACATAACACACAGTACACACACACTGCTGTTATCTTCAACGCTTTTACTTAATTTGCTAACTCAGTGAGCTAACTCAGTTTTAGGTGCCTATTTGCCATGACAGAAACCCCTAATTTATTATTGTGCTTGTGCCTTCCTACTTGAAGAAGTTTGCTGTGGAGACTGCTGTGGAAGTGGTGGGATATACCAAAGAAAAAGCTTTGAATGTCCATGTAAAAACTACCTTAGCTGTTAAAAAGAGAATGTAAGCAGCTGGATGGGAAACTGGGTATGAGAAATGTCCATGTGATCCTGAGCCTTCAGCTTTCTCCTGGTACATGGTGACAGTGGAAAGGTGTGTCACTTGTAGAATCACAGAGTAATTTAGGTTGGAAGGGACTTCAGAATGTCATCTAGTTTAACATCCAACCCCTGCCCCATGCAGGGCTGACTAAATCATGTTGCTCTGGCTCTGTTCAGGCAATGTTCAGGCTTCAAGTTGGAAATTCTACTGGCTGTCTGGGCTTCTGTGCCAGTGTTTGACCACCTTCATGCTGGAGAAGTTTGTCATGATTTCTAATCAAAATTTGCTGTTTCCTCTTGTCCTGACACTTGGCACTTCAGGAAGAGTCTACATCAGCCTTTTTTATAGCCTTTCGAAGTCAGCAATAAGATGCTACCTTAGCAGTCAACCAGTGTATTTAGGGATCAGCACTGCAATATACTCAAGTAGAAAATGACAATAAAGATTATAAGAGATAATCTAGTACAGAAAGTATGAGTTCAGTTTCTGACTGGGGTAGAATGATTATATATGTTCTGTATTGGTGTACTGACTCCTGGATGACATAAAAACTAAATTCCTTTCCTTAAAAGTAAACAGCACTTAATTTTAATATAATTTCAAATTATTATTTTTAATCAAAATGTAACTGGATATAATGTAATATTTGAGGTATTTGAACTTATTTCTAGTCCTCCTGTGTTTCAATACCACTGAGTGTGTATTTTGATTCCATGCTTTTTTCTACTATTGTGCTACTACAATTATTTGGCATGTGATTGTTCCAAATTATTGGCTACATATATATGAAATTCAATTATTTTGGCAACTGCTGGGACTGCTGCTGGCTTCTGGGTAACATCACCTCTTCCCACACCCAAATTCGATGGAGTGAACCTAATATTCCCTCAGTTCCTTCATGCTATCATAGCTCATTTTGACTTCTCTGTGTACAGTATGACTTTAGATACCAATACATGTATAGCAAGGGGGACAATAAAGCTATTCTAGCTAGTATATTTTGTATGGAGGAGCTTAATTCTTACAGTTTTCTCTTGTAATGCATTGGATAGTCAGGTAAAATTAAAATAAATCTTATTAATGGTAAAGACAGGTTTGTTTCTCACTCTGGCTCAGAATTGTGGAAATCTTGAAGTAAGACAGCTGGTGTAGACAGACACTCCAGTAAGTCAAGAAAATGAGAAAGAACATCTGTAGGAGAAAGAAGAATATTTGATTTCAACGAGGCAGACATAGCAGTGTCATCTTCTCTTCTTAGCCAAATGACTTTAAGAATAGTTCAAGAACATTACTATATGTTGTGCACTTTAGAAAAGTATGTGGGAGTAATTCAGAGGAATCTGAACAGGCAACTAAGTGTTCTGCTCTCCTCCACATGAATGCTCATTAATTACAGGTTACTAGAATAGGTAAAAATGCATAGCAAAGTCTAGCTTCTGTGGCACATATCTTTAAATGTGGTGGAGAGGCATTCAGGTGTGCCTATTAGAACTCTAAAAATATTACATACTCAAAGCATTCCAAGATTTCTTGGCCTTAGGAGACGACAGTTGACACACATCATGTAAAGTCAGGCTTTATTTCCTTCTCCCTTCATTTGATATCCGTTGTTCCTGAAACCAGCTGAAAATGCTCATCTTTCCACAGTACAGTTTTCTTTTGGTAAAAGAACTTTTACTCTCTAGTAATTTGCTTTTTATACCATGTATTCATTGAAATTTCCTTTTTAGTAGGTAAAATGATAACTTGAAGAACTATGAGGATTCCTAGTTTCTGCTGTGATCCTAGTGATGTTGTTAGCCCATGCCCAATTATGTTTTCCAAAAGTAGTCACAGATTTTGATTTTGGTTACGTCATCTACTACACATCATTTTTTCTACACCCATGGAGTTTAGTCCCCATGATTACACAGGGAAAGCAAACAGCACAATTTATTATTTTTTAAAAATGAATTTGTTACAACGACTTCTTGCGAGCTTCTCCAGATTGTTGATACAAATCAAGTAAATGCAATAATGATGAAGTACACCTTGGCTATATCTACCCCAGATAAAATAGCTGAGTTATGAGGCTGGGGTTATAAGAGCTCAGACTTTGAGAAGCAGATGCTTCTCTCAAAAAATTTCAGGGCAACTGTATGGGAACTAATCATCTTTTTTGCTTAGCACTATACCTTATCAGATGATGAAGGCTTTTAAAAAGTCTCCTTGCAGCCAGTTTTCCATTGCAAGGGCATTGTTTGCTCATCATCAGAACTGGCATCCATGGAGAACAATGGCAGGAGCGTTTATTAACCTTGAATAAATCTGTTTCTTCAAAACAACTCTTTCTATCTGTTACTATGAGACATATTTCTTCCTTACTGCTACAGAGTCTATCTGGAGTATGAACTGTCAAAAGAATTGAAGACTCGTTGAGCCTGCTCTTCCCTGTATTACCTCTGTGTGTGGGAGTCAGGAGAGGGTGAGATCACTCAGTGCACAGCACAGCCCCAACAAAGACTCCTGGCTTACAGGGTCTGAACTCACATCTGTGGGTCTAAAATACACACCAGAGGGAAACTGCCAGAAACAGCCCCTTTTCATCCATTCTTTTACTAAGTAATTCTTCTTTTGCTATCTCTAAGGTAACTGGAATCTTCATGCTTTTTATCGTTCAGCACATCAAATGTATCAGATAATAGTTAAGCTAGAACAATAGGAGATGAGATGCTGTGTCAGCATGTGGGCTGCAAATAGAACAAAAGACATCTTCTTAAATTCAGTATGTTCTGAAAATACAAAGTTAGTGGCAATGTTCAGCCATGCAGCAACAGGCCATAAAAGGAAAATGAGTTACTCTTAACACTGCAGTTCTTTTGTCTTTCTGTATCAACATTCTCTTGTTTCTTAAATAGCCATAATATATTACAAAGTTAGCACAGCATTTTTTTTCATTCTGAACTCAGTAAGTACCTTCACTGCTTCTTCCAGACTATTCTTCTGCAAAATAGACTATGAAACCACTAGTTGTGTTTGTTAAGTCTCGCTGTACTCTTTTGTGGCTGTGGTTTATATGCTGTCCAGCAGCTACAGTGTCATTTGGAGAATGCTGAAGTCAAAAAGACCAAAATTTGTTCAGTGTGCTGAGACTGTTATTTCATGACTATTAAGGTGGTGTTTACCTTTGCCCCCTTTATCTGGTATTTACCACATTGTCTTACGAAAATTTTTCACAGGGACCTTTAATGTGGTAATGGAATAAAAGCAAACAGCAGTAATAACAATAGGATGTTTTCTTTCTACCTGAAGACTAAATATAGATGAAAGAAATAGAGGACTATTTTGTAGAAAATATCAGTCCAGAGCAACTATTGCCTGCTGGTGTTTGCATGATTTGTAAATGTTATTACTTAAAAAGTGATTGTGTTGAGAATATACGAGAAGACAACAAAGGACAACATGGTTAGTACATTAATGTCTATATAGCTTTACTGCAATGTATATACACTGTTTGCTAATATGGCTGAAGTTGCATTTGAATTCCTCTGTCTGACAGATCTGATATGCAAAGACTACAATACATTTGAGAAATCAGTCCTCACTCTTTCAGTGAAAGCTGCGGATCCTCATTTGCCCAGTAATGCTGAAGCAGTAGTACTTACACTCCATTTTATCCCTTAACTGCCCTACAGGGATCAGAAGGTGCCATATCTCCTGTTGCCCATTTGGTTGCTTTCAGCTGTTGCTTACAGTATGGAAAATCTTACCCTCAGGAATATCTCAGGAAAAATCAGCTTTAAGAGAGATAAGTGAGTTTGCTTGTTTGTTTGTTTTTAATAGCAGGAGGAACATACCTGTAATGCCTTGTTACTTTTTGTTATGTTCTAATTTATGAAACCTGAATCAGTACACTTAATTCATAGGGAAAAAATGTTATTGGAAAACACTAATTGAACCTCTTGCTCAAATCAAAACTATATTCAGAATAAGGTTAGGGTTTTTGTGTCTGATTCAGTCAAGTTTTGAAGATATCCAGGGATGAAGACTCCATAGCCTCTCTAGTTATTGTTCTAGTCAAGTCTCATTTCTTTATATGACATTCAGTATTTCCCTGTTGTAACTTGTGTGTGTCACCTCTTCTTGTTTCACTGTGCACCTGTGGCAACTGGTTCCCTCTTTTCTATAATCCCCCAACAGATAATTGAAGACAACAATAAGATCACCCCTTAGCCATCTCTTTTTTTCAACAGATATTACTCGCTCAGACCCAGTAAGTTCCAGTGTTGTGGTGCTGTGTCAGCTTAAAATGGCACTCGCATTGGGGTTCCCTACTGTTCAGGTCAAAACATCTTCAGGATTTTTCACTTCATGTCATGGAGATATTCTACAATTAGGATAGTATAAAGAAGCTTTAAAACATTTATTTCCATTTTGAAATACTTCTGCACTGCTCAAATAAATGGCTGAGAATGAGACTCAGGTGCTATTGTTCATTAGCCTGTGGTTAGATCTTTGCATGATGGGTAAAACACAGTATAATTAGTATTATGAGCTGTGAAAATAATAATGTTTACTAAATTGGTGTCTAATACACCTGGACAATAAATTATGCTTATTTTCTCTCACACAAAATGCTCATCTTCATATTTACACTCCATGGGCAGTGGCAGTTCAGATAAACATTTCAATGAATCAAACTCTGAAGGGGAAGGATTGGATACAATTAGAGTATTAACATCAGGTAGTAATTGCTGGCATAGTTAAATGTTGGTTTATTTAAATACAGCCACCAAATTATAATGGGCTCTAATGCATGGGAATGAACTGCACTCCTGTTATGTTCAGTGAATACTTAGCTATATCCTTTATGTAAACATCCTACTCACAGTAATCCAGTAAGGACCTAAGGTAGAGTCTGTTTATTTTAAGAGGTAAACCACTCAGGTTTATACAGGAATTAGGATGTGCATGCAGATACCGAGGTTTCCAATTTGAGAAAACTACAGGTTGTCCATTTCACTTTTACTCCACAGTAAAATGTGGGGTATGTTCACCTAATTATGAAACAATCTATATTCCTGATTTACATAAATATTTTAGTGTGTAGTTATATGTGTTGATTTCAGTAGGACACGAGTGTGTGCTGAGTTTTAAGACTAGAAAAAGGCATACACTTCTTCATAGTAAATACTTTATCATGTGAACACTAATTAAATGTGCCTGGTACTTCCCGTGATAAATCAATTATTTTAGTTTCTTGTGACCTGTAATAGTTTGGACTAAAAGTCTACATGCTGAGCATCCTGCTTCTTTCTATTCGGAATTTTTTGGCCAACACAGCCACTTTTAGATGTGAATCTGTGGCAAAAAGCCTGGACCACTACTACTGGGTCTGAAATCCAGGGAGGAAGCCTTGTTCTCCTCACACAACCGGAGGATCCAGCAGCCTGCTTCATATTGGAACTGCAGCAGTCCCATGTAACCTTTGATTGCACAATTTTTGTCTGTTGTTTCTAAGGGACTTCTGCTTCTCTTGATGCACAGGATGGGGCAGGGTAAAGCAGCAAAGTGAGATGAGAGGTGCTTGTCTTATTTAATACCTCTACTTCTTTTATTGAAAACCCTAGTATCTGTGTGATGAGTAAGGCAGGGGACAAAAAGGTTAAGGTACTTGATTCCTCTCCTGGATATCTAAACGATTATCTTGCTGCTATGTCATTCTTATGTGCTGTGTGCTAGATGGTGACTGACCTGGGAGTTCGTAATTTTTCTGGCTGTCTACCTTCCCTGTGGATCCATGGGCATATTTGTGCACTTGGAAGAGTGCAGGGTTGTGGTCTGAAGTCATGTATCTCATCATTCTAAGTATTCTTAAAGATAAGGATTGTTGAATCAAATCCAATGTCTAATATTTTAGAGTACTTTTGTTTTCTTTGTTCCTGTGAATTCCATAAACTAGGAATCTTAATGGCTTTTCTTCCATTGAATCATGTTTCTGACACAGATTTTTGCCACAGGAAAGACAAAAAGCAATTTAATAATTGTCTCTTCCAGACAAGCATTTGAATTCTATGTAGGCATTAGAGCAAATACTAAAAAAGCTCAAAAAGAAATATGCATTTGATGTTCCATCCACTGTACACACTGGACAAAGTAAGGATAACATACAAAAATATAAATATTAATGTAAGCAATTGCAATCAATGAATATCTACAATTAAAATGCTGCAATCCAGTTTAATGTTAATATTTCTTTTGCAGGATAAAATAGGATTTGATTCATTTAATTTAGGTTCTTAAATTTAGGCAGACTTGATGTGTATATGGAGATCCTGAGGGGTACCTCGCAATTTCCACTGGCCTCTGTAACACTTACTTTAGGTACATAACACTTATTTTAGGTAAACTGCTTAGGTAAACTAAAACTTAGACCTATATCAGTTATCCAAGTTAGTTGTAGTGCATACTATCCGTTATTTTAGCATTATTTTAAACCAGAGTTCTCAAATAGCATGGGAGACAGTAGGACATGCATGTAACACGCATGAACACGCATATAACATGCATTTTCCCAAAAAACACTATCCACTCACATGAGTTAGGGTAAGACAAATTAGAAAACTCCCTCTTTTTTTTTAATTTTCTCTACAGAGATCATTGCAAAGCTTGTCGGACTGAATATTTAATCACAAGATAAAAAATTTATTTGGAGCACAGTGCGTAAGACCATTACCTAGTGACATCCATTGGGACCCTGTGTTTAAGCTAAAAGTGCATACTTTCTAAAAAATATTTCTGAGGTTATAAGGGTAAATGTTTTGGAGGAAGTTCGTGAAAACACAGGTCCTATAGGAACCATACCCTTAATCCATTGGCTTGATTCAGTTTTCAGCACAATCAGGAAAATCCCACTGCCTTTGCTTGGCTTTGGATTAGACCTCAAGGGTCATGAACTGGTTGAACTAAACAGTGGAGCAGATGCAAGCTTCCTCAACTTGCAGACCTTTCTACCAGATTTTTGTTCAAACTTGTTAACATCTGAATCTCAGGAGTGCTTTCTGGTGTATACATCTGCAAAAACCAACATATATAGCAAATGTGTAAATTATTGTCTTAAATCTCAAAGCTTATACTTCTAAAAAGGGCAACAGTAATTTTCCTTTTAGGGAACTGGGTGCTACGTTCACATATACCTCCAGGCTTGAAAACCACTGGTTTTGTGGGGTGTTTATGCGCTCCTCATTCAGCTGTTGTCCTACAGTTTAATTAAGCAATATGCCACTTAAACTGCAGTCAGCCACTATGGTCAGGGTATTTTTCCTCTGACCACCGTGGAGAGTTGGCTGTTCTAATTTCATTTGTTCAAATTAATGCGTTAACTCCCTCTGAGGAGGTAAGTAGTGTGTCACAGCTTGAGGCAGGACCTCTGCACACGAATCCTTTTAGTTCGTAGCAGGGTTCAGGCATGCAAATGTTGACATTTTTAAATTGTTTCCCCAGTAGGTCAAATTAGTATTACTGGCTACAAAAAGAAAACACATCTACCCTGATGCCTTTCACAATTAGGCTAGTAGAAATAAACCCAAATGTTTGCCATTATATTAGAAGCCATGTTAGCTGCTGCTGGAATTACATTTGTTCCAGGGACAAATAAAACAAAGCAAAATACTTTATCTTGAATATTTATTCAATAGTAAAGGGAATAGAAATAATGACAATATTTTTTGAAAACTTTGGAAAAGTATATTTGGAAGAAGTAGTGCGTTGGTTGCAGACTGATTGGTAATGTTCGATGGAGGCTCAGGATTCACTCATTTCGAGACTGTGAGATACCCATTCTTAAAGATTTTCCAATATATATGTGTCAATAGGAAAAAACTTCATTATCTGGACAAGAAGTCATTTTTCCAGCTATTTTAGAAGTTAGTATGTAGTCTGCAACCAAATGTCATTATGATGTTTTGTAATTTCGTTGTTGAATATTACTTAGTCTTCAAACATTATAATAATGTAGAAACTTTATTGGGTTTTTTGTTTATTTCAGATTTAATCAACATCCTGCTAGGTGAAAATGAGTCTCAAAGACACACTTTGTACACTTCCCTTTAAGACTTTAAGTTATATCCACTTCTTCTGTAAATTAATTTGGGTTTACTAAAAGCAGTAGAGCAACAGAGTTTTACCAATTCCTATCAGCTGAAATCTGACTCTTTAGAACTTACTTGGAACCACACAGTGTTGCTTTAATTTGGAAACACTGAATCAGTGTCCTGTTCAATTTCAGGTGAATTACAACTTTAAAATATTACTTTTTTATTTTTTTGGCAAATCTCTGGAGTACACCATTAACCACAATGTGTTAGTGTGTGACCATCAAGGAAAAATGTGAGTTCTCCTTTAACTTTCAGCAGGGGTTTTGTGTGAATGTTCCTCATCTGTCAACAGTGACTCATGGTATCTTGGATCAATGTGGGCATTTGGAAGCCTGTGTGGCTGTTGACATACATACACACTTGAATATTGCACCCAAAGGAGTATTTTTTTGGGGGGAAATTAGCAGAGTTACCAGTGGACCTGCAGAGAATGAATAATATCATTGGGTCTGGAAGAGTAAGTGGAAAGTGCCCTTCCTTTTCCCCCAAAACATTCCAATTTTTAATGTGTCCTTTACATAAACCAAACTTACACTGAGGCTACAGAACCTGTGTAAGCAATTCATTAAACTCATTGTACAGGCATGGCAATTTGGTGCCAATGGAGGATGTTTCCTGAATTCAGGTGAAAAATGATCCTGTTCTAAATCACTCAAAGTGCAAAGACATGTGGAGTGTGAAACGAGCTAAATTAAAATTCCAGTATGTTTTGCAGAAATTGTTGCATTTTCATAATTCTCGTTTTGCATAATAAAGAAGGCAATTCCTGTTTTCCATTTCAGTGTGTCTGGGCCATTTCATTAATACCTTCAGCCTACAGGTTATCCTCTAAAGCCTTCTGTTCTGGCGGGGATCTGTGGTAAATTATATGAATGTGATCTCTGATCTCTGTCTTGGTAAGAAAAGTGCAGGTTTTGTGGCTTGAGCAAAAAATGATATCCTGATTCTCATTGATATTCCACTGGAGCCTCAGAAACATAAAACTTTCATTATTTCACTTCCCTGATGCAAAATTCCACTGAACTTTATTCCTGATGCTAACACTGAAGATAATGATGCTATTGTGTTGATGCAATGAATACACTGCCATTTATTTAGATTGACAAGACACCTAGGATCGGTCCTGTGGACTGGATCTCCTTTGTGTTACTACAAAGAGGGAGGAAAATAATTTTTAAAAAATTAACTGGGAGCAGGTTAATTTGAAGCATGGTGGGCAGTTACACCAGCTTTCACCCCCTCCCAGTTACGTTCTTTGAGCAAAATATGACTTGCTTTTGTTACTTTTGGAATAGTATTTTTACTTTTTTGGTTGGAATTTGTATGCATTTCCATGCATTTTACTGACATTTCCTGCAGAAGGTGAGAGGAGATGTAGCTGGTCATGCTGCAGTTTGGCCATTTCAGCTGAGATTATCCACCAGGAACCCAGTACAGGCTGGTTCGGGTAGGGCTGGCTGAGTGTTCTTGGAGTCAAAACATCCTAAAGTTACTTTGAATCCCCTTCTGAGGCTCCTCTAAATAGAGTCTGATGCACCGGGTGATTTGGTGTTCAAACAAATGCGACTGTATTTACATTGACATGTCTTCAGGAAAATGAACTTGTGCTCTGAGGTCAAGCATCACAAGGTTGTATTCAAACCTTGCCATGCATTAAGCCCAGCCAGACAGCAGGTGCTACCTGAGTGCTGATAATCCACTCACTTTCCCTCTTCCATCTCCACTGGAAATTGCTGATGGGTCTTTCTGGTGTTGACTTAAAAGCTGAACAGGTTCACTTAAAATGTAGACCGTTACTTCAAAACAAAAAATATTTAGAAGGAACTGGAGGTTGAAATGCTATTGCAGAAGGTGGATTCAATCAGCGTGAAATGATGCTGTTTGCAAATACTTCCACTCATCCAGGGAGTCCCCAAAGGTTTTGAGGAGGAGAGATGGGGAGGAGGAGGATGGGTCAGGGAGGCCCCATTGGCAGTATGGTCTGGTTGAGAAGGGAGTAGCAGCAGATATTTTGATCAATTACATTTCATGTCTTGCAGCTTGACTATTCTTCTGAAGAATAAGTCATGGCTTCACTTTTATGCACACACGACTAGGAGGGAAATATGCTGTCTCCACCACAGTCGACACAAACATGTAATATGGGGTTTCCATAATAGGGATTCTCCATTGTAGTAGAAGATAATAGGCTTAGGTCAATCAGATAGTGGTAGTTCCCCAGAATACCCTCTAAGTCTCTTGCATTTTGAATTTCAGGAACTTGGTGAGCTAGAGGCTGCCTCTCTAAATTTAATAGCCTTTTAAGGATTTCTTTTTCTTGATGTTATCGCTCTGCCCTTTGAAACTATAAACAATTTTACCATTTACAACAGCCTGAGTCAAGAATTTCCACAGCTTAACTGTGTGTTGCGTGAAGTGGATTAAGACCTTTTTAGGGAGATTTTAAAACTAACACTATACAATATAATTTATTGGTGTTATCAGAATTAGAGTTCAAAGTTGGATTGCAAATAATGAAATTTTAGGTAGAAATGCTTTCCCCCAGCCTTTTTGAAGTATGCCCAGGATCCAGAAAATGAATGTAAAAATTGTATTTAGGGTTTATATTCCCTTTTGAATCTCGTGTGTAATTAGGAATTTCTTGTTCCTCATTTGAGTGTGTAATAATTACATTGAAAGTAGGACTAGTTTGGTTTGTGTTACCTGAAAGAAATTTAAAACTTTGGTTGATAGAGCATAATTAAGCATGAGATAATTCACTAGGAGTTGAAAAAATGGTATTGGGGCCTTTGCTGGTATTTGGTTATTAATTATGTTTACGACATTTGGCTGCAAGTGAAGAACCGGAAATTCCTTTTTGATGTACAAAACCTAGCATAACAAATTGTAGGTATAACTGGAAATATTTGATAAATAATAGTAACTAATTTGAAGTAATATTGAATCTAATGGATACTAAATATACTCCACACATTGCGGAACCACAGCAATCAGATGCTTTTATCCATGGTGTAACTCCATTAATTTTCATTAGGGTAAATTAAGAACAAAATTGGGCATCAACACTTACTCTGTTTTGACACTGAATTCTGTGCAGGAGGGGTCAGTGGTTAAGAGAAATCCCTCCTTTATTTTGCTGTGATTAAAGCATGTTAGAGAGCTGTGTGTATCTGTATATGAGCTACACAGACTTTAACTGCAGACAGTGTTTTCAGCCCCTTGCTGAAATTCATCTAGACCCTCACCTGTTGATTAGAAGAATCAAGAGCTATCAGAAGAGAGAAGGATGTAACATGAATTTTATTCATCTGTTCTACTAATATGAAAAGACAATTACTCAAAGTGCTGCATATTTGATCAAAATGAAGGGTGGAGCCCTCTCTGCAAAACCAAAATTTAACAGAAGGAGTGTTGATAGCTGTGTCTGAAATTGAAAATACAAGGTCACTGATTTGTACCCATATAAGAAAAGCTGGACACCGTCCATCTAAACCAGCTGCTATATAAAATATAATGATTTACCTACAAGCAGAACCAAATAGACCAAAGTCTATTTGAATCTTATTAATCACACAACTTTGAAGAGCTGTTAGACAGATAGACACAAGAATTTCAAACATGATTTTCAAGCATAAAAAAGACCTTTTTTTGAAGCAGGTCAAATGCATTTTCTGTCATAAATCTGTCCCTGAAGTTCTGAAAACTCAAGCACTAATTATTCTACTTTGCAATTTAACACATGTAACTAAATTTCCAGGGAAGCTTCCTAACCCTATTGTACATATCAACTCACTCACCTTAGTAAATAATTTGTGCGGTTTTATATTTTCAGCTCAGTAATAAAAATAAAAATTAAAAAACCCACTTGTTTAATTTCAGACCAAATCTACTGCTGCTGGATTTTCTCTACATCACAGTATTTTAGTCTGGAGAGACACACTCTCTTGCAGCTTCTTATGCCACTGAAAGAGTTCACACCCCCATTCACTGCAGGTTACCCTCATTCTCACACTGTCTGAAATTTGACATCAAAATCCTTCACGGACCTGCCCCATAAGTCTCACTAGGAGTCAATGGTAACTTGGTTGTCAAATACCAAAGTCACACTTCAAAGTAGAACCACTGGGCTCTCTGAAAATTTCCCCTGATATCCCTAACAAACTTAGCACCTCATATTTATTAATTCTTTCAAATGAGCTCACTTGTTTTTGAAGTACATTGTTTTGGTACCTGAAACCAAGATTTCTTTTAGAGTTACAAAAAACTTTAGTACTCTTTACCCTGAAAAAGGTATACACTTGTATGAGGAAGGATTTCTTTTTTAATCACAGCTGCAACTCCAGTGCACGTATTCACAATGTTGTTTCTTTTGATTCCTACTTTTCCATGATATGTGTATCATAAAGACATTGCCTAGATTTGTGGCTTTCAGGTTCAGTTGTTAGGAATTTAGAATAAAGGAAAGGACAGTGTTTTTAAAAGATGAATGAGAAAAAAAAAATGAACTGACCTTCTCACTAGGCCAGCTTTTCAGAAAGGAATTTTCTAAAACATCATGGTATTTTAAGTAGTTTGGTGCTTAATAGTGCCGAAACATCTTGACAGGTTTTGACATCACCCAGACATTTTTATTTTAATCTGATTTTTTTTTTTTTTTTATCAGAAATAATGGTCCTTTGGCAAAGGAACTGACTTTAAAAATAATTGAATAAACCTAAAATTTCCCAGATTGTACTTGTGCAAAAAACAGAATATAGATATTTTGTCTTTGCATTGAGTATATCTGACTTTCTTTCATTATCCTGATTATGACAAAGTATAGTCATACCACATGAGCTAACTTCAAAGTAGCTTGCCTGCTTAGCCTAATGTAACACCCTAATCATTTGAACGTGCAGCTTCATCAAAGCACAATTAGATGAGGAGCAGAATCAATTAATCTTTGCTGGCCTCTTAGCCAGTGTTGTCAGGCACAAGTACTTGAGCAAGTTTCAGGACAGCTCAGGTGTGTCTATACCGCAGCATGATCAACATTTTGAGCAAGCAGGTGTGCCCATAGAGCAACAGTTCCTCTCCGGCTTTGCTTTTGTTCTGTGAGAAAAAGTTCATGAATTGGAAATCTGTATCTTGATTTTTTGGGGAACAGCCAGCGAGTAAAAACTGTGCTTCACGCTATGCTTGGATCCAATGTGGATAGGCCAAGCAGAGGATAGGATGTGACAGTCTTCCCATCTTATCCCCGCTTAGCCAAATGAAATACATTTGTGCCCTGGGAAAACAACTATCTGTGCTGTTAGTCATTGAAAAGGTGTTCAATGCTCTGTGATATGATTTTTAATGAGCCAGTGGTGGTGCTGTTTATAGATAAGGTAACCCTTGAAGTGACAACTACCCACAATTTCACTTTCTTGATAACCAGTACTGGTTCTGCTCGCTGAAGACCAAATTACCAGCAGTATCATATAAATGGTTGAGAACTGATCAACTGCTAACTGGATCTGATAACTGAGTTACTTAATGAATGGGATTTAGCTGGCTGTTTACCTGTGCTAGCTCAGAGGATGGTGCAATTTAGGGTCACTCAGTACCACATTGGGCTAACCAAGCTCATTGAGGATATATTACCCACAGTAGAGAGATGAGTTAATATGTCTACTGTGTTTGTACTATTTGAGTTAGCATGTTTAAAAGCCATTCTCACTAGCTCAGTATTGTGCAGTATTATTTTGCTACATTTTATAAAACCTTGAGAGTTAGAGATGTTGCCATTAATAGCTGGGGCTCATTGGTGTAACGCATAATTTCCATTATTTTTCCTGTGCATTCCTTAAACCAGTACAAATGGGTGCCAGCAAATCACAGAATCACAGAATGGCTGGGGTTGGAAGTGACCTCTGGAGATCATCCAGTCCAACCCACCTGCTAAAGCAGGTTCACCAGAGCAGATCACACAGGAATGTGTCCAGGTGGGTTTTGAATGTCTCCAGAGAAGGACACTCCACAACCTCTCTGGGCAGCCTGGTCCAGGGCTCTGGCACCCTCAAAGTAAAGAAGTTTCTTTTCATATTCAGATGGAACCTCCTGTGCTTCAATCTGCAAAGATGTTACCCACTCAAATCTTAAACCAGGTAATTTTTCCTTAGACAGGTAACTGATTAGTAAAATCAGATCCTGATCTCTTTTCACCATTATGTATTTCTGCCTGATCCATCACACTAAAAAAAAGTTATAGGTAATATCTATTACCTGTGATTTTGTAACAATGTTGTGCTTAAATACCTGTGAAGTTCATGGTTAAATATGTGCCATAACCTTTCTCGCAAAGCCTACTTCATAACATGGGATGTTACAATAATTTTACAAATAGATGAAATCAAGGTTTACAAGTCTTTGTTTAGCTCAGAAGTTAGTATTTCTCATGTTTTATAAGAAAACAGCTGAGCAATAGGGATAATCTTGAATCACTTTCACAGACAAAAAGGACAAATAATGCAAATAATTAAGGGAAAACAGGTTGGCTTTAGAAATCTGAATGTTTTACATCTTTGAAATATCATGTGGCCCTTTCAATTATTCAAATCAAGAACACTTTAAGGGCTGTCATGCACCTAAATAGCGTTGACATTAATGAGCTAAAATCTTCTCTCAGATTTACAGTATAAAAAACATATGCATCAGTATTTTGAAGTCAAAGGAGTCCATGCTTATGCCGGTGTAACTGAAACAAAACATTGATGCAGCATTCTTCCTTCCAAGTATCTGGTTTTAATCAAACTATACTCATGGCCTTCAGGTTTTCTTCGCTGCAGTGGAAGGGAGGCAGGAGTGTTTCATTTAAAATGCTTGGTTTACATCACGTGTGCACTAAAACCTGTATATCTTGTCCTAGCTACTTCTAATTGATAAATTGTAATGAAAACAAAGTTCAGGGACCTTGTGATCTACATGTTCTCTCAGAAACAAAAGGTTTACAGCAAAAAAAAATGACTGTTTTTTTTCTCCTTCCAGTAGAGTTCAGTAAAACCAAGTGATTGGCAACTGTTATGATAAGGTAGATGAAGAGGATGAAAGCTAGAACTGATGGAACAGCTGTGAGAGGCTCTGTTCCAATTGTATTTTGATTACTGATAAGATAACCCTCCCTTTTCTCCCAGTGATTTATCTCATTCAAATTACAATAACACTGAATTGCCATCAACAACAAATGCTGTGTAGTTTCAAGTTTATCTGGCTTATAATGTAGCAAAAAAACAAAGGTGCTGATTACAAAAGTTTTCTCATTACATTTCTAAAAATGGATAAACCACTTATTGCACTATGTGAACTCATACACTTTGTAGACCTGTTTTTTGTTTCATTTCAGATAAAAATGATCATTTTCAGACATTCCGAAGAACCGTAATTCTAAAATTATGTGAAAGCATAAGTTTCTGAGGTTTTTTTTAAATAATTTTATGTGTCTTTTAGTTTCTGCTCCTAGTATGAAATCAAATGTTAATTGACAAAAATAGTTTGTAAATGTTGGAACAGTTTGCATATTACTATAAGACTGATAGCTTGACCAATAAATGTAAAGCATGTAGCAAAACAAATGTTGCCACAGGTTTTTTTTTGTTTCTTCTCAGATGAAAGATTAAACAATAAATTAGGTGTCTTTTGTTTTATTTCATTACTTTGTGAAAGTTTGAATTATACTGTAGACTGTTAGCAAGATTCTTATTTTTATTTAGAGTGGGTGGCTGAACAATCCTCCTCGCTAAGGGCTAAATCCTGAGGTGTCCGTGATGTCTGAGGTATAGATGAAAGAAAATAATTGAGGTATGAAGTAGTCAAATCCTGGGGGTGGGTGGGGGTAGGGGAAAAAAAGAAAAAAAAGTTACCCTTTAGGCCATTGGCCATGTTACTAAACATTATATTTGGGATGGGGTCGAGCTCACCTTATTTCCCATACTCAACAGGCACCCATCTGAGTTCATTCCTGTCGACTTTTATAATACATGGAAATGTCCCACTGAAATGTCCCTCTGTGTGCATGGCACCTGGTGTCTCTTTCAGATGGGGAACAGTCTCACAACAAATCTGATGCCTTTTCCCTGCTTATGGCCCTGGTTTTGCCCAGTGAGCGCTGCTGACTAATGCCTAGCAGGAATCTGTCTTGATTTCCTGCCAGTCCCTGCCTTTTACTTCATCATCTACACTCAGAGCAATAAAATGGGGAAGTTACAGGAGAGGCTGAAAGTTAAAATAGCCAATTCTTTCCTTGCACGCTAGAATAAGTATCTTAGAATGCAGTAAATAGTCACTCAAAGAGTAATGACTAGCTCATACCCAGGATTATTTAGACAGATATACGTGTTGATATGCAAAACAGACAGAATATGCATCTGTGTAAGCAACAAATGCATGTGCAAACATGCTGCCACCTGATACTCCATAGCCAAAGTAAAAGCCTGGCGAGAGAAGAAGGAAATGTTCTAGCATGACATTGTGGGAGGCATTGCTCACAATTCAGCAAAATCCCTGTTTGATGGCATAATACGCATTGACTCATCTTTTATCTACTTCTGGGAGATATGCAGTGAGATCTTATCATTGCTGGCAAAGGAATGAAGGTCGAGAATTTTGTGAAACCAGCAACCCACTCATTTGATTCACAAACATGTTATGACGAGCAGAGCTGCCTGTATAATCCAGTCACTGTGTGGAGTCACCAGTAGTAGGACAGGGCCAGATCCAAATCCTAGTGAGGAAACTGAGGGAGACCTTTCCTCTGATTTTTCTAGAAATTGTTATGAACCTTTGATCCTTATCAACAAAACTAATCTTAGCTGGCATGTTATTGTGAAGTCTATAGCAGGAACGCAGGCCGAAGCTCACAAATTTTCTAACTTTTTGCATAGACAAACTCCCTTTCACTAAAAAGATAGTTTGGCTGGCAGTAGAAAAGTAAAAAACAAGATGGTTTTCTTTTGTTATGTTCTCCTCTTGACAAACTCTGCTGAAGGAACACAGACATAAAACAAGGTTTACAGTAGAATACCAACCATGGATTAAATAAACCTCAGGATATGCCTGACTGTATTCAGCTTAGCTATAGCTGTGGTTTTCTGGCTTATTCTTTAATGAAAAAAGTGTCATAAAAATAAACCAAATCTACATTCCTTGTGCATACGTATCTCATGGATTTTACTGCAGGAATTTGGCCCTCTGTGTATACATACCATTAAGTTGTGATTCCATTAGGAAATTAAATAACCATGTATTAAAAGAAGGGCAAGAGTTGGGGACTGGTTTTCTTCTGTAAATTTGCCAGCTTGGTCTGGCAAAGTGAATGTTCGGACACAAGTCAGACTGGATCAACAAAATCATCAGTCATTAGAAGAAAGACGGTGCAAAGTTCACAGAAAGGCACATTGAAAAAGGTCAAATACTTCAAGCTTGGACACTGGCAGAGAAAGAAGAGGAAGATGGAGCAAGCAAGCCAGGACTAGTGAATTAAAGGCAGTTGAAATTAAGTGGTTAGTAGGAGAATCTAGCCCACAAACCTTGAGAAACATCAACCTCCAGTTGTTTTCAGTGATAATCACATGTGAAAATTCATTATAATATGACGATTTTGAAGATACGGTGCTTTTCAAACCGTTATTTTTGGTCACTTGCAACACTCTTAATAAATGTGGGAAACAAACACCAATAACTAAAGCAATGAAGGCTTTATTACTATCAAAATATCACCACCCAATCTAAATCTGCCTCATACAGCATTTTATAGACAATTCTGCAGTCATAATGTGCAGCGATTAGCTTTATGCGATTCATTTGTTCAAAACAACAGGTATGACTGCAGCTGAGGATGTGTCAAAAGGAAATAAGAAAATGCGTTCTGAGCAATTACTGAAGAAATGGTACTTGGCTGCAAGAACTGGTGGGGTAATGCTACCATCTTTGCAATAAAAATAACTGAACAAAGTGTAGAAGATGTAAAAAAATGACTTAAAGTACAGGCAACCACTATCTGTTTGCATAGGTCATGGACATGCCAAACTTTAATAAGAACAACAAGTGGAAAATAATTAGGGTATGCATAGTAGACAATATTAATTTAATTGACGTATTGAAGGCATTAATCATTTTCCTCTTGTCATTGCAATGTAATCTTTGTTGTAAATCTTGGTTCGTTTTAGCACTGATCAACCATGTACCTTGCCAGCATGACTTATTGGCAGTTAACAGGCTTGATGGATGTCAGTGCCCTTCTGGGACTCTGCCCTATCATTGCTATTTCTGTCATTCTCTCATCAATAGTCACTGGCTGGATACTGAAAAGACACTGGGTGGTAAATGCTTTGAAACTAATGAATTTGAGGAAGTAGAATACTTAATTTGTATTGATTGTGCAAATGCCATTGCTTTGCTCTTCAGCAGCCCTTTCCAGAATGTCATAGGAAGCTATATTCATCACTGGAGGAATACATGCAAGTTAGAATAAACACCAGAGAAACTGATATTATTTAGGTTTTCACCTCTTAGTTTTGATGTAACTCAATCCTAACTAAATTAGTAGTGAATGAGAATGATCAGCACCCAAATGATATTTTTCTCCTCAATCTATATTCTCAACCTGATTCCTGATAGGGAGAAACTTGATTTTATGTGATTTGAAATACACTGCTTGGAATATGCTCAGGACTAGTTTTTTGGGTAACAGACCCTGGAAATCTGGTCATCTCCTGCAAAAGTCAATAATGGGACAATACGACAAATATAGGATTAAAACACAGGAGAAATGCCCTAATCTTAGAGAAGGCAGTGGGACTGATCTTTTAGTTTGACTTAAAAACTCATGTTCACACACACAAAAATCCCCACCAGGATTACCTTTAACACTGTTGTATATTCTAAAGAGTCACAGAAAATTAAAAGAAAAAAAAAATATTTTTCTGCACAGCTACACCAGGTCCGTTTAAGTTATACTGAGGAGACATATGAACAGTGAAGATGATGGTGTAATTTACTCTTGGCCGTAATAAGCCTTCACTCCAATGTTATGATCTGGCATTTTCATTAATATTAGAAAGAAAAGAAAACATCAGTCACCATCCATAGAGGTGAATAGAACTTTGTGTTAGCAAAATCATATCAGGCTTGTTTTAAACCAAGTACCTGTGGGCCTAACTGATCTTATTTCCAATTATATCAGTTTTACATTTGTATACCATTGACTTCAGCAGACACTTGTCTTTACACCGCAGCCACAAAGGACAGAATCATACCTATGTGAGTTCAAACGAAGAAAGACAAAAAAGTTACAAAGGTTTTTGACAGCTATATTATAAGAAAAATTATCAGATACAGATGACAGCAAAGCATTTCTAGCCAGGAGAGTTCTAAGACAAGTTAAGCAATCAATCATCTACATCACTCACTATTCAGCGAGTCGACATTCAACATCTGAATCAGTCATTACAATGTAAAGAGAATTAGTAAAGTCTCTAACAAAATGCAAATAAGTGAACTGGAGGACAATACAGTCAAATTCTAGAACTTGGCAGCAAGCCAGAAGAATTATTTTGACAAGACTGCTTGGGGTGATTTGATTTCTTTGTTATATTAGAAAAAAAAAAAAAAAAGAAAAAAAAAGAGAGAGAGAGTGCACTTGTCTGGAGCAGCACAAGTTTTAAAAAGTATACTGTAATACAAATTTATAGTTATATTTAACCAGAAACAAACGAACAAACAGAATAAGGAACAAAATATATTGCATATTCTGACACTTTTCTACACCACTAATAAAATAACTCTTATTGGTGCTAGTCAGAGTTTTTCCAAATAGGTGCAAAGAACACTGGAGGAAAGCTAGTCTGAAAGGTATGCAACTCTTAATGTTTGTATTCCTTGAATATGTTGCCTACTAATTCTTGCCATTGTAGAATATCGGCCTGCTTCAATATCCACCTGGTATGAATGAATGTGAAAAATAGTATTAATACCTGTGGGACTGGTAAACTGCAGGTGCTTAAATTCTGTAAAATCATGAGTACCACTGTCATGTAGGTCCAAAAACGCCCCACCTAACATCTTCCCTGTTCTGGTTAAAATAAAAAAAAAAGTGGGGGTGGGAGGGGGAAAGGAAAATTAGTTTAAAAAGAAAATCAAGTATAAGCTTCTGTTTTAAAAGCAGTTTCATCTTCATTTTTAAGAGTATTCAGGATGCGATTTTACACTCACTCATTGATTGGAGTAATGGTGAAAAATGAAAGTGATCTTACTGAAAACTAAAAAGTCACAGGTAGCTGCACTGTTAGGCAAATCCTAGATGTATAGGCATTTGACAGCTGTTTTGAGAAGAGGGACATATGTCTTTAGCTTGCAAATATGACAGAGCTAGCACAGACATTAGATTCCTGGAGGTCTGGCTGTGTCTCTAACCATCATCCTTTAGATCCTGCTGTATCTGCTCCCTTCCTCATCTGTCCTCATGGGCGCTGGGTGAGGAGCTGCGCTGGCATCGATGGGACTGCTTCCTCTCCTGAAACTGCCTCTTTGCCTCCGTACATCACAAGGTCGGGACTTGAACCACATAGGATTTGTCATCACAAGCAACGTTTCTTATCGATGACTTGCTAGTGCAGACATGCCTTGAAATGATAGAGATGGTTTGGCTTTGGTCTCAGTATAAATGCAGGTAGACAGGAATAAAGAAAGAGTGTTTTCACAAAAGTTTATACTAACATGGTCTGTATTATCTTACAGAAAAAGAAATATTTGTATGTGGTTTCAGGAAAATGCATGTGTCTTTGTTAATGTTTGTGAATAGCAAAGAAGATTCCGTGAATCCTTGTACTTAAAAAAATCCTGTCCTTGGCAAGTGTAAAGGCTCTGTGAGGAGTATGAGAACTAGAAAATTATTCTGGAGGTTAAAGAGAAGCAAAATTACCTTCTCTAGTTTTATTCTTGTGATGGGCAAACCTACAATTTAAAGCAAAGGAACAGCATACTGCCTGTGTCTGTAAGCTGAGAGGATAAAAATACATGTAACAATAGATTGTACATGTTATTTTATCTCATCAACTAGTCATTCTTATCCCCTTTCTCATAACTTACAGATCTACATGAAATAGTTTTGTGCACTGGAAGTAGGAGATTTTGTATTTAGATGTGTTTTTTGTCAGCCAGTCATCCTTGGGTTTATCCTTGTAAATCTCATTGATTGAACAAAATTGAACTTTGTCCAGCAGTTGATGAGTTACATGGATAGAATTTTACTGCCTAAAACCTCATACAGGATTTTAATTGATTTCAGTGATGTTTTGACCTTTGTTTGTGCAGAGTTGAATCTCACAAGTAGTTTGGGTTTGAGTACTTGAAATAAAAACAACCAGGGGCCCACGTACATAACTCTTTCACTGGTTTCTATTCCATAAATATGAATTCCTAAAATGAAATCCTTACAAGTTAAAATATAAGTCTGTATTTTATTTGACCATATTAACAAGGGAAGTATTACATTTATCTTACAGAAATGTTGGAATCCAACAATATAATCAATTTCAATGGACTAGCTAATAGCTCCAGTTACCATACTTTCCTCTTGGATGAAGAACGGAGTCGGCTGTATGTTGGAGCAAAGGATCACATATTTTCTTTCAACCTGGTTAACATCAAGGAATATCAAAAGGTACTTTCATTCCTGTTTTGTACAATGTAAATACATATTTTTAATGTTGCAGACTTGTTATTACTCAGACTATATTGGGCACTGTATGAATTATGTAGTGAGTTTTTGGATGTCAGGAATACTAGTACAACAAAAACATTTGCTGACTTTATAAAGAGAAATTTATAATGAGCCTATAACCTATGATTGTATAATCTACAATACTTCTTTTCAGGCTATAAAAAAGTAAATAAGTGAATAATCAGCTATTTCCCAGACAAGACATACTTCCATGCTTACTGCTAAAAAACCCCCAAGCAGCTATTGTGACAGTTTTCACAAAAAGGCCTTATTACTCTGTATTAATTAGTTCGCAGATAGAAAGAACCTGTTTGGGAGTCCAACTGTTGATTTCTCTCCTTTTAGCCAGCACTTGTAGGCACTCTGCCTCTGCTGCTTTCAAACTAAAATAGATGCAGTATTAATAAAAGGAACAAATTAATAAAAGCTTGCCATTCTTGATGGAGAGTAAAAGTCAATGGCACAATTAAAAGCTGACAAACAGTTCGATGATGCTCTTTGGTTGGAGTCTAAATAAATAATTTCATTTTTCATTTGTTATAATAAGACAAGGTAAACAATAGGTTGGATGTTTTTTTTGTTATATTTAAGTATTTTGATGGCAAATTTTAAAATCCAGGGAGCACCCTTTTATGAGAAATATATTGCTTCAATACCCAGGGATTTTTTTTTCTTGGTGTTCCTGACCTTTTGCCCGTTTGACTATTAGCTTCCTAAGATGATAGCAATAAATACCTTATGTTTTCAGTTCAGAGGGAAGACAGGCTATTCATTTGTATTCTCTAAGGAAAAAGGATAAAAGAAAAACTGGGTATTTTCTTTTCTATTCTCTTTAGAGCAGCTATAAAGGAAACTAGCTATTTATTTGAATTCTCTGAGGGACTGATAGCTTAATGTGCAAAACATCTGGAATAATTAAAGGAAAGAAGGTGTTTCCATTGCAGAAAACAGCTCTGTAGAATGGGAGGAATTGTATCTTACATATGTATGTATTCAGATATCTTTAGGTTACTATTTGAAATTACATACATGTATTACTATATTAAATAAAGAATTGCTGTTGGTAACATGGAACAGAATGTTGGCAACAGACTTAAAGAATGGGCTTACAATTTAGACTTTGGGTTTAAGAATAGGCAAAAGGCTTAAAGAATATGGAGATCTGCTTATTAAAGATAGGAGGGTCACAGAAGAAACTTCAATCAAAGTTACAGTACAGCCAGTGCTGCACTTGAGCTCAAACTTCCCCAGTTGTTTCTACCATCTAAAGAATAACTAAGGTTTCTGTTTAAATGCTCATTACAAGATATTATTCCAAACGAACACAATTCACAAAGCCAGATTTTCTAGACTATTAAAAGCAGCTCAACTTAGCTGACTTTTAAACCCAATTAAAGGAAAATATTGTGCTGTGAGAATAAATAAAGAGAATACCTAGCCATTCATTTTATGGATTAGAATGCTCATTTGAATAATATAGAAATCTTGCCCAAAACTTGAACTGAATTTGAACTGGTCCTTTTGGGAGACCTCAGAAGTTTGGTTAATGTTTTTCAACCTAGTAAATTTAAATATTCACATGTCTCTGCACATTTTAAGCTGAGAATAGAAACAGGAAGTAGCAGGAATCCTTTGAGAGAGAATGCACTCATAAAATTTTCAGCCTTATTTTATAGACTTAAGATGTTCAATTGCTGTTTGGATTTCATTAGGTTTTAAGAAAATTTTGAATTTAAAAACATGGTTGCAAACTGTATTTTCAAATGCCATATAAAACGTCTTCTTCAGCCTCTTCTGTAATCCATTGTTTTTTCTTTTCTTTTCAAATACTTTGCCTTTTGCTTTCTTTTAACAAACTATATTGAACATCAAGGCTGAAATCCAGACTTATGGCTATTCATGTTGCATTATCTGAGGCTCCCAAATGAATAGCCGGGCATTTTATGGGAAGATCATGTTTTATTCTATATGTAATTCCTAAAAGCTTTTCAAAAAAACCCATGAATAATTGACTGTGAGGGTCTCTGGATTTTCTCTGTATGAGGTGAGATCCATTTTCTGCTAAGCAAACAGTACAGTAAACCTAGGTTCAACTTTACTTGTGGAAGAGTAGCTCTATAGGAACAGCACAAATATTTCCATTTTGATGGTGTGATACTTTCTAAATGCCATAACTTCTTTATAATTTAATTAAATAAACCTAGTAAAAGAGTGAACCAGTAGATACAGTGAAGAGGCAAAGACCTAATTTCTGATGCTGTAAGTAATGTGAGATCGTATTTCACATAGATCCAATTTATTGTTAGTAAGCATCTGCAGTTTTTTGCTCTCAGTCTTCATTCCATTACATCACATTGAAAACAGGGAAAGAACATTCACTTAATGGAGTGTCAACTCTCTTATCATTAGTATTCAAGATTCACTGCTGAGATTTGCAATACAGACTGTATTTTAAAATTGGTTTTACTGTGATTCCTGTTATCCCTATTTTGCTCCTATTATTTCATTTATTTGCGGTCAAATTTTATGGAAGAAAAAAGAGAAAAGAATGGGGAAAACAGAAACTGGGTCAAGACACTCTGTAGCATTTGGTCTGCAATTTTTGATTATTGAAGCATGAAATAACACAACGTGATTTTTGTTCTGTGTATTTAGATTGTTTGGCCTGTATCTCATTCCCGAAGGGATGAGTGCAAGTGGGCTGGAAAAGATATTCTGGTAAGTACAAATCTTTTTAGTTTTTTTTTTTCTTTTATAAAACATTGTAAATTTTTTGTCTTATTGTGTTAATTCTTAAACTATTTTTCCTGCTCTGTAAGGTTACACATCTGGTCATAACTTCAATCTTGAGTTATCTCAGCTTTTTTATTCAGAATAGTGAAATTTTGTTTTTGTGACCAGGGGTTTAAATTTATAAATGGAAATCATGCAAATGAAACAGAATTTATCTGCCAAAAGAAAACAAACAAACAAAGAAAAATCAAAATAAAACAAGAAAGACAAGGGAGGAGAAACATCAGAATGAGAAATATTAACCCTTGTATACTCATCTCCTGATCTCAGAGTATATAATATTTTGACCTATTTTTGCCCTGCTCCAGGTTCCAGTCCTACAGTGAGTTCCAAGAAGTGTTTTCTTTCTGTGGTTTCTCTCTAGAGTCAGTGGATTTCCCTGAGCTCTTTCCTGCATGGAGTTCATAGCAAGATTGAGGTCAAAGTGGTTTTAACATTCAGCATCATTTTTGGTGCCTCAGGAAAGACACTGTTACACTAGGCATAATTTTCTGTAGATTTTCCCTCATTCCTGTGTACATCTTGTTGCCTGTATTTATGAGGTAAGAGAGACATACCAGTAGCCCCCCAAATAATAATCATTCCACAGTGATAATAACTATCTTCTTTATAAGAACAACATGGGAAACGGGAAGACAGGGCTGCAGAAGGGGAAAAAAAAAGATAAAAAATACATGTATGCAATAAGGCAAACAAATACTTGCATAGTGTAGCCAAATGGGAAATCATTGTGGTTGCCAAGGTATAACTGAGAGTGGAACTTGGCCCCGTGTGTATATGCTATTGGCCTGATTTTCAGAGATGATTCTGTAAAATATTCATAATGCCAACCATATGCCTCTAGAGAGCTCCATTTGAATAATTTCCTAGGTCATAATAAAAATAGTTTCATCAGTCTTTACCTAGGCCATAGAGGACAGTTGTCTTCATAAAAAGCCATTTGGGAACAATAGAAGTGGATTAGATAAAAACTAAGAAATATAGGCTAAGCTATATATGTGAAGGGGCAGCTAAATTGCCAGAGACTTGGGCTATCTCATTACATAGAAATATACATTTAAATTAAACCATCTTCCTGGTAAAAAATAATTTGCAGGAGTACATTGCAAGGTGAGGACCAGAGAATCTAATATTCAAGGTTAAAAAAAAAATAAGGCTAGTGTTAAATGTCTGAGCAAATTAACTAACCTTGAATATTGATCTTATACTAAGTATTATGATATTACATTAAGTAGATTTTTTAATAGCTGTGGCTGAAACCTAGAAAGTTATTCAGCACTTAGAATTAAAGTATATTCTTTTTGAATAATTATTTTTGGAAATTCACAATAGTAAGAAAGACTGTTTTATACATTGCACTAGGCTGATTCAAATCCATTCATTGTAAATAGAGACACCATTATTCTGGAGTGAGCTGGTAAGTTCAGGTTCCCATCCTCTGACTGTTTATGTTGTAACTATTTTATTCACCCTGGTTTCAATGATATTAGGGCAACTACATCCGCTAATCACGAGTAAAAAGTTAAGCCCATACCATAGCCCAGTGCAGTGTGTGACCCTGGTGCATTAGCTGCTTTGTATGATCCTGCGCATTAGAAGCAATTCTCCCATGAGCTGATGGAAAAGAATAAAGCAGAACAGGAGCACAGAGTTCAAGACATGGTGCAGCCCAAACTGAGGATAATAGTAATACAGCCCAGTGTTGCTAGAATCAGATAATTTGTTTTCATAAATATTTTTCATATGTATGGGTTGTTGGGGGTGGTTTTGCTTTCTTTTTTAGTATTTAGAGTTCTCTACAAGTGTAGATGAGAAATAAAAAACAATAAATAAATGCATAGGTCATATCTAATGTGGGTCCAGTTTTGGCAGGCAACTACATGACTTAATATATAACTTAGTTTGTTCAGGTCATCATCTTTGAATATTTACAGACACCTATTCTTGCCATAAAACAGTCCATTATAAAGCATTTAATGTATCTGCTTTAACTGTAATTACAGATAAAGATTACAAATAATTTAAGAAACTTATTATTCCTCCCTCATTTATTCCTTAAAGCCATTGTCAGTACCTTGGGAGTGTGAAATGTAAAGGCCATAAAAATAACTCAACAGACTCTCATTAGAGGGAACAAGACAAATAGAAGACAAATAAAGTGGCATAAAATGTGCTTGATTTAATATTGCTTTCAGCATGCACCATTGCTAAGGTGTTAGATACTCTCCATTTCTGATGGTTCGAAACTTTCTGCGTGACAGTCTATAGTTCGAAGTCTTTTTAGAAAAACTTTTTAAAATTATTGATCTCCAGGGGAAGTCAGTGCTAAAAATGCAGGTCCCCACTAATAGGCCAGGTGCACTGCAGCAGCTGCAGCGCAAGTGTAGCCCCAGTGCTGCCCCACTGCTAACCTCAGCCACGACCTCCGAGATTTCCTCTCGTAATTATAAGAGGTAATTTACTGTCGTTTTCACTCCTTCGGAGGGATTCCTTATACTGATGCTGCCAATCACGCCAGTCTAGGCACAGCAGGTTTGTAGCTCGGGACAGTCCACATGGGATTTGAGGAGAGTGGCCGACTTGGGCTGTTCCTGCTCTCCTGATATTCTTTTGTTGCTTAAGGAATCATTTTCACTTCTGTTTCTTAAAGGGCTTAGTATATGTTAATTAGTTAAGCTTTGATCGCTGTATAGATGGATGAATCCTTTAAGCGATGCTGCTTTTTTCACGTGGGTAAGATGAGAAGAGGGTCTGAAAGACTCCCCCAGGCAATGCGATATTTACTGCAGGACTTCTCTGATAGAAGTCAACTGCTACGCTTTCCCACAAGATATAGATTTTTTTCCAATAAAATCATAATTACTGTCATATGTAAGTACTTAGTACTACAATATATTTCCATTTCCTCAGTACAGACTATCACAAGCACCAAAGTAACATTGTTCATGACTATGAATAACAAATAAGATATTTGCTTATGTAATTCAACTAAATGAGCAATTCTGCAAGGATTTCTTACTATTCTGGACTTCGGTCTCCCATTTGATCTATTTTGGTTGCTGTAAGTCCTGTGAATATTTCTCACAATTCCTGGCCAGACCTTGGTAATGATCAAAGAAGACAAACTCCCTACAGAATACTTCTCAGCTTTTGTACTGAACTTACAGTACAGACATGCTGCTAGTCTTATCCTTCACTAGTGAGCCTCAATATTTGGATTTTAAGATCTCACAGGCACCTGGGATCCAGCAGAAACACATGGCAACCTCTGCATTACATATGGGTTAAATAATAGGTAACTGCCAAAAAAATGTGGCTACAATTCCACTCTGACATTCCTGGGATGTCATAAACCAGCAAAGGAAAGCTTGGGTGATTTACAAAAGTTAGCAGAAACTCTAGTTACTTTTACAGATAGGGATAACTTCTTGAGTGGAAAACTCATCTAGTCCTTAAACAATTAATTTACTATTGTTTTAAAAGTTTTGGCTACTGTTCATTCAATACATATCTACACTAGATTTAGCTGAGGCATCATCACAGTAGTTGATGTGGCACACAATTGGAGAAATCCTTGTTAAAGGGTATGATTGATTTCTCCGACTTGAAAGCTTTAGAGACATGTTTCTGAAGGGCACCTTAGGATGCTATTTTCGAATGTGATTTGACTATAAAATTTATTTAGCCACTTCTAAAGGACCAAGCTAAAATTGTTGGAATAGTCCCTTCTGGTCTTGACATGTATAAATATTTAAAATTTCAATGGATACTTTGACAAAGCCACCACATAGGACAAGTTACAGGAAGACAGATATTTATACACACTGCATGCTGTATGAAATCAGCTTCTCCCTGGCTGTTTCTGGTGAGAAATAAATGTTGACATGCAAACAGATAGAAAGTACTTTTGCTTGGTACCAGCAAACTTCTCCATATGCTCTGTCACGTGAACAAAAGTCCATCCAGAGAGGACATTTTCCTGAACAGCTAAAGTGTATCAGCACAGTCATGTGTGTATTAGCACTTGACTGTATTATAATTTATAAGAGATAGACATCTACTTGGGCTACTTAATTGCCATTAAATTTTATCTAGTTATTAACTCTTACATGAATTCAACTGTGATTGACTTTTTTATACTTGATGGTTCTCTTGGTGGTCGTTTGGCATCACTTTAAATTGAAAACTTACACCCAGTTAAGAAGAAGCAAGACTCTTTACAGCACACATGATATAGCTGTATTCTGTATGTGCTTCTTTGCATTTCAGTGTGGCTGCCACTTAATTATTGAGTTTATAGTTCATGCAGGTAAAATCACATTGCTGTAATTTAATTCACCATCTCATTTGTTATGGTAATTCTTAATTGAAGCCAAGGTGTTCAAATGCCATCTCAGTTTATGCTTTCTTTAAAGTTTTCCAGGCCCTCCCTAAATCATAGGAAGATTAACAGTTCTGTAGGCTTATAGATCCATCCATGTGCAATGATTTAATTTTGAAAGAAAGAAGGAAAAAAAAAAAGTGCATAGCCTAACAAGTGTCCCTCAGTCATATCTGGTGATACTTTAGAAAAACAAAGTTGGCAATAAATGAGCATTGTTCCCTTTAACTCATTTTATTACTGTTGTTGCCTTAGGCAAAAGAGAAAGACATGGAGGCAGAAAGTAAAAGTAATTCTTTTCATCTGTTATTGTAAACAAAGATCTGAAGAGAGAATATGAAAATCAAATATTCAATGCTGGCTGGATATAGAAAACCTGCTTCTAAATTCATCTGACGGGCACAATTTTTCTGGTCAAATTACCTCTGGCCTTTTAGGTGTGCCAAAGAGAAGTTCATCCTTTTCTGTCAGGGTTCTTCCTTTGAAGGACATCCACAGCTAGATTTCCAGCCTTTTTATCACTAACCCTCATCACCATCTGCATTTTGTTGCTGGCTTCCTGACTACACTATAGCACTGAAATCCTTTAACAGACCCTAAAGACTCAGGACCCCCATCCAGCCTGGGGAAAAGGAAAAGGTGAATATTCCCTGGGAGCAGGAAGGCGTTGTTGTGGTTTAAGCCCAGCCAGTAAACAAGCACCACACAGCTGCTCGCTCTCTCCCACACCCTCATTGGGATGGGGGAAAGAATCAGACAAAAAAAAAAAAACAAACAAAACCTCATGGGTTGATATAAATACAGTTTAATAGGATAGTAAAGTAAGATAAAATAATAATAATAATAATGATAAAAGAATATACAAAACAAGTGATGCACAATGCAGTTGCTCACCACCTGCGACTGATGCCCAGTCCGTTCCTGAGCAGCAATTGGCCCCCTGGCAAACTCCCCCAGTTTATATCCTGAGGATGATGTTATATGGTGTGGAATATCCCTTTGTCCAGTTTGGCTGTGCCCACTCCCACCTTCTTGTGCACCTCCTCACTGGCAGAGCATGGGAACCTGGAAAGTCCTTGACTGTTTAGCAACAACTAAAACCATCGGTGTATTATTAGCATTGTTCTCATCCTAAATCCAAAACACTGCACAGTACCAGCTATTAGGAAGAAAATTAACTCTATTCCAGCCAAAACCAGAGCAGGTATAAAATGAACAAAAATTCCAAGCAAAAGTCCTCCAGTGAGGTTAGGGGCAAAATTTACTCTCAGTATTGCCAACTACAAGGACAAATGTGACTGAACCATTTGTAAGACAAATAGTGCCACTATATATCCTTTCAACTCTATCGACTCTCCCAGTTAGTATGCTGGGTTTATTAACTTGAGGGCTCATGACCTCTTAATCTTGTCCATGATCTTTAATGTGGACATGATTTCTTACCAAAGCATTTCTTACCATGTCAGAGACGAGAGAGTGAAACATTGTGTAAGTAGTGTGCTGCTTTGATATTGCTCTTTGTAAAACTGCTTTGCACAGGCTACAAACAATAGAGAAAGGCAGATGGGGAAAAGAAAATAAAACAAACCTACAACCCCTTCGCTTAGAGGTGAACTGAGCTTGATAAAAAAGAAGTATAGTACACTGGAGACTTTCAAAGTCCTGTGAAGCTCTCTAGCAGAATTTTTACCCTTGGGAATTTCTAGTTGTGCCAGCTACAGTTTTTGGGTGGACCCCCACAATACACCCACCAGCATAAAGCCTCATTTATGGCTCCTAGTTCAGATGTCAATCCTACGGCTTGTGTTTGTTTAGGCATTTGCATATACTTCTTTACATAAACTTACCAAGGCAAATCAGTTGCTGGAGGGCAATAACTTGTGTACTTGTACAGAGGAAGAATTAAGTTGTTCAGATTTTCATATTTTACCCACTTATTTATCACAGGAAGTCATGTAAGTCTTTCAGTATGGTGAACAAATTGATATAGGTTAAGAAGCAAACTAATTTTCCAATTTTAGATTTTCCAATTTTGGGCATGTTTTTCTGTTTATAGGTGTAACTGTAGAAATTTGCTTCTAAAAGAAATTTAGTGTTCGGCAGATTTAATGCAGTCTTGCAGAAGTGCTTTCTTTGTTATTTTTGAAATATGGTCACAAAGTTAGAAAAAGGGAAGTAAAGGAGAAATGAGGAAAAAATCATTCCCAAAATCATGGGGTTAAATTTTCTATCAATAAATTTTATTCAAGGCCCTACTTTGGCCCTGGCAAAGTCTGAGAATTCTTTATTTACAGCTGAATTACCAGCTATTGCAATTTCAACATGGTGTGGGGTAATTCCTTTTTATGATTTATTGCATCCCAAGATGCCCAAAGTAAATTTATTATCTGTACATTTCTTTCTAGAGAAACACATTAACTGTATGACTAGTAAAAATTATAGATATGTCCCTGTTTTCTTTCAGGGCTTCAGTCTGAATCTCATGAAGTCAGAGAAAAGCCTTTCCTTTGGTGCCAGTCACATAATTTTTTTCCTTTCTTCTTTCTGAATTCGCTTCACATTATTTCCATTTTAACAAACAGACTGAGGGGTTTTTTGTTTGGTTTGGTTTAGTTTTGGGGATTTTCTGATGCTTTACAAAAAGAAAGGCTACTTTAAAAATAAAGTATAAGTCTGCTCTGAAAGATCACATACCACAGTTCCTCTATACACAAGATATGGTCACTATGTCACTATTAAATTAGTCCGCAACTAATTTTTTTTTCTGTACTTCTGTTACTTACAAAAAAAACAGGTCTACTTAATACATCCCTGCTGCACACAAGTCTAAATTATTGTCTTTTTTCTTTTATGATAAGTAAAAGAACTAAAGGGAAAGTTCTTAATATAACCTAGGAAATAATATGCGGTAATTTCCTGTGTCGAAGCTAGTGGTTTGTTTAGTTTCCACATTTTCATGTCAAAAGAGATCTTTAAAAAACCTTTTCAGTACAGAGAAAGTTTTGTGTTCTGAAGATGGTGGGACAAGAAAAGTGAGAACAGTAAATAAAGGAAGAATCTATATCTTTCTCTCTTGCTTCTGTCTTTGCTTGTTTATTTTTTATTTGCTTGTTTTTTTCATTTTGTGACTGAGTGATGTGATCTGTGTTGGATCAAATAATCTATAGATCTGTTTTTTCCTTGGCTTATTCCTTCTCAATTAACATCTTCCAAGCCTTTAGGTTAGTATACATGTATCATGAACATAAAAACCAAAACCACCACCACCACCAAATCAACCTAACAAAAAAAACCCCAAATCTCTCAGCAAACTCTCATTTCAACAATTTCACTTTGGTGACAACTTTTTACTGAGTGGGAATTTTAAGCTTCTGTCACTTAGGCTTTTTCTGTTTAGCATCTCTTTGTTGTGACAAAATAGTTTAATGTACCCACACAAATTTCCAGATTCCCACTGTAAGGCACATGTAACTTGGTAGTCTGGCTTACAGAGTTCGTTTATTTACAGGCACACACATTGCTTAGCAACTGTCCCTTATAATTGCAACAGTCTTTTACTTCCTTTCAGCACTTCACGGTTTTACGTTCACTTTCAACATAGAAGTTTTGAGTATATTTATCTTAGGTGGCTGTGAGTGGAAAGACACTGCAGGATGTACCTATGATATGCTGAATAAAGTCAAGCTAACTGATATGGAGTCTAAGTGCTTGATGTGCCTATAACAGGCTTGACAACCTGTTTGTCTGAAATACTCCACCCATTTAGCAGGTGTTGATCCTATTCCGATAGGTGAGGTGTAATCTGATTTCTCCAGGAGACAGGTGATTACCCCACCCAGATAGAAGAGATAGATGAGATAGACTCTTCAGATCTAAGCCGTGGTTGCAACTTAAATTGCTGCTGGGCCTGGTGTGACTGCTTGAGCTGAAACTGAACAATATTGTTCATTTCTTTGCTAATAAAGTCATGCTCAAAATGTGGGACAGGTTTAGTCTACAGAGCAAAACCAATTTTGTTTCCAAGTTATGGTCAGAGAAGGACTGGCTTCTACTTGAACTCAAGGCTTCCCAGTGTTTTGAGTTATTCCTGAGATACTCTTCAGTTCCTTAAATTCATTCATTCTGTGCTGTAGGAAGTGCATATTACTGGAAAACAAAACAATTCAAAATAAGTGAAGCTCGCTAACACTCATGGAAAGGTTTAATGTACAACAATTATTCTGTGGCTGCAAAATCCTGAAAACCCACTTGTTTGCTGGACTGCATCTACCAAAGACTTTGTTTTGTCTTGTTAACTGTGCATTAACCAGATGTACAAAAATATGAGGTGGTCATTAAACCAGGTATTTAGTGCTGCAGCCTTTCCTTGGCATCCCTCTAACTTTTCACAGGTCCAGAACAATTATTATCTGCATCTACTGAATGGAGATTTAAGGACTGGAAGCATGTCTTGTAATTTCAACATACTGAATGAAGAAAAAAAATGAAGAAATATTACTTCCTAAGATCCCTGGGTCAGATGCTTATTGCTGACAACAAATATTTGAAGGCCTGGTGCCTTTAGTTTGTGCAGTCAAGGGAGGCATTTTTAAAGCACAGCTTCTAATGGCTTCTGGCTTAAGACGTTTTTCAGGACAAAGCCTAGGGTTTATCCCAACTGGCTTAGCTACCTCCATTCTTAGCCTTAGTGGCAAATTCTGGGCCAAATGATCAAGTACCAGTAGTGACTACCAGATTTGCAAGTAGGTAGGTAGGCAGGGAGACATGTTGTGTTTCATCCTCACTAACAAAAAGGAAGAACTAGGGGTGCTTTCCATCTGCTGTGCAAGTGTGCTGACAATACAACTATTTGCTAATATGACATGCAGTTTTGTGGCTTGAAGGAAAGAGGATATATCTGTTTTTAGTTTAGTTTTGTTTTTTTTCTTGTTTTTTTTTTTCTTTCTTTTTTTTTTTTCTTGTATCTTGTGCTTTGTTGGCTTCTTTTTTCTTGCCCTGATGCTGTAATGGTTTCAAGTCATGCAGACATCCTGCAACTTGAGTAAATGATACATTTTAAATAGTCTCATGAACTCTTGTCATATCAAAAAATCAGACAGATAACAGACATAACTTAATTAGAAAGATAACTGGAAGTACAGTATGCTGTCCTAGGCAACCAAAAATGTCTTATCAAGCCTCATCAGCACTTTCAGTCTGAAATTTCTCAGAGCACATCTTGACAGCAGAGGAGAATCTAGATATGGAATTAATCAATGGTTCCTCTGCAGTGTTGGCAGTGATCACCATGCCGAAGAGTAGTGTCATTCCTGATATCTCCAGAGGGGTCAAGTCCTCCAGATCACGATCCAATACAAGGGCCACTGTATCTGGGGATCACACAGAATCACAGAATCGACTGGGTTGGAAAAGACCTCAGAGATCATCAAGTCCAACCCTGTCAGCCTTTTCAAAGCTCTGAGGTGGGAAGACATGTACAATTAGAATTCAGTCCACAAAATAACGTATATTTATAAAAGAGACTAGGAATTTTATTTACCTAGACATATTCTAGGTTTACATTGGATTTATGTGTGATGCAGTACACACTGCTTATAAGGCTTTGACTAATGGGGACATAATTCCCCAAAAGCTAAGTTAATAGAAATCCCTTTCTGTAACACAGACCCCAATACTGCAGCTGCTCAGCTTACTTCACTCACCACTGCAGACCGGTCCTTTTCCAGAGTGTAGGACTATAAAACATTGATCCTGCTAATTGCAAGGTACAATAATGACGAAACAGAAATGGAAATGGTGCTATTGATCCAAACTACAAGGGGTACACAGTAATAAATCACAGTCTGCAAATGTTTTCACGCTAGCTGTCCTCCCCCTCTCTACAATTGCACACCTGCCTATACAGGTTCAGCTGGAAGGTTATCTCATTGAGTAAAGGTGCCAGGCGTGACTTCTCCACACACTAGAGCCTGTACGAGGCTCCTAGTGGTCAAGGACTTTCCTGTTGCTGCCCATGCAGCACTTAGCACACAGCTTTGCAGCAGTGTTACCAACTAGCTTACTCCCATAAAATAAAATTTTAAAAGATCATTGCATTTTAACAGGATTGGAAAAATTTGGCTTTTTTGCTTGCCTATTCTGGGTCTGTTTAAGCCAACTGTGCTCTTTGACCAATATTTTTCTACCTGTTACTGTAATAGAAAGATGGAAACAGTAATAATTTTTAAATAATGTTATTGCATTTTACAAACACATGCACAAAAGCAGCGAGGGCTGTGAAAGCATATGCCATATAGAGCGCACTCTGAAGAGGACTTCTTTGCACATGCTTACTGACATGCTGAAGTGTTTGCAGGATCTAGCTGAGAATCAATCATCTGTGTACATGGCAATTAGACATACATTTATTGTGCTAGCACTCTAGAAATATTTCCCCTGAAACAATGCTGCTGCATACTGAAAAGATACCAAGCCAATACAGAGTGAACCGATCACAGCTGTCAGTAGCCCTCCAGCAAGAGGGAGAAGTTTAAAAGCTCTCTGCTAAGTTGGGAACATCTTTCAGCAGTGTGATAAATTTGAATGACAGCAGTAATATCAGGGATTACTTATTCTCCATGGATAACCCTGACCTCGTCACTTGAGAATTCAGGTAATTGGACAGAATTAAAAAACCGACCACATATTAATTAAGCTCATGCATGGGACTTTCTATGGAAATGATCCATCCATTTTTATTTGAAAGACAAAACATATTTATTTATCCAGCTGTTAAATGATAGCTTTTAATCCCCTTGTCTATCCAGTTTAGACAAAACCTTCTGATATTTTAATCGCTTGGCTATGTGGGAAGGCTGAAATAAAGGAAAAAAGTATTACAGGGTCTAATCCTTATCTGGATTAAATCAGCAGAAAACTGTTGAAGCTAATGATACTGTAATGGGTTATTTAGCCTTCTACTTACTGCCCTGCATAATCTGGCCGTTTGAATTTGCTATAATATCTGAGAAGCAGTATGGACATTGATGTTGGTTAAAAAAAAAAAAAATGAAACAGCGTTCTAAAAATAAGGAGAAAAATCTGGATATTAGTTGGTCACAGGGACTTACCCTTCAACTTCCACTTAAAAAGATGTCATTAAAAAGTCTTTGCTGCATCAGTAATCCAGACCGAAGGATGTAAATTCCAGACTTCTGGAGGGGAGATAATTACTGGAAACTCATAAAAAACAGCTAAATTCTGTTTTAATTTTCATATGCGGAGCAGATGTTTTGACAGATGGATGGACTTTATTTTTGTAACTGTCCGGGAAAAGTCTGCATAACACAGCCCAATCAGTGTTACATATCTGTACTGTTTGTTTTTCAGTCTTTCTGCATTTGGCTCCTATGCTTTTGGTTGCAGGCTTTTTCTTTGTAATTTATTTTTTCAGGCTAATCTCTCTCTGCATAAGCCCTTCTATCAATTTGATATATAAATATTAGAAGACCCTTAAAAAATAAATGTCTGTGTTTAGTTAGTAAGTCAGATATATTGATCTTCATATAGTGGGTGCCCTTGTGGAAAACTTAATTAACACTTTATCTTCTCTTCAAGACAAGCCCTCTGCCCTTAAACACAGTATATAATATTTGGAATTGAAATTTAGAGTTAAGATCCCTCTCCATACATAGTGGACCTCTTTGACTTTAATTCACACTTCGTATGTAAGTGACAGTTTAGTAATACCTCAACTTGTTATACAAGTAGGAGTTTAGTACAGGAGAATTTGCAGTGCTTTGGCCGGGTTACTGTAGTATGACACAAATGGGACATTCTATGATTCTGTGCTTTAGCCACTTTCATTTCAATGAACTGTCAGTGTGGAGCTGAGAATCTGAACCCTGTAACCTCCTCAGCGTGGGCTTTGGTGAGGGGTACGGTCCATATTCCTTCAAGCAGACAAACTGGAGTGTGCCCCGCATTTGGGGTGGGTGCTTCAGCCACCGCACACGGCAGAGCAACTTCAGGGCAGGAACCATTTCTTTGGCCATGCTTTGGAGGATATTGGCAATAATGCCATTACAGGACTGCTTGCAGAAGCATATCCAGCAGTTACACTGTAAAAAGTAGCTCTCTAAAGAAGTTCACTCTGTCAGAACAGAGGGAGAAAGACCTCGCAGGCTATGCTAAGAGGTTTCAGGCATGATGTGGGGGCTTAGCTGCTTGGATTTTAAGATAGAGATAATTCTGTGTAAGTCTGAAGGCAGAACCTACAGGTCTTGGGAAAACATTATACCTTTTATTGAAATATAAATGAAGATTAATCCTCTCCAGGGATAGGCAAGATAAATGAATGGGGGGTTTGAGGACTGTAGTAACTTTCACATGACATACCTAATTTTCTCTTTGAATATCTGCCTCAACCATTCTGTACCATATGCGATCACTTATGCTTTCTGCTGTATATATCAAGCTTTAGGGCATAAACTAGTGTTTAACTTTATATAGACAAGAAAAGTTTCCCAATATTAAGCTGCCCTTTACAATAAACAAGATTATTAGGTGGAAGAATTTATAATGATTCCAGTGCTCCTCTTCTTTAAGATTTATTGTCATAACCTATTCAAGTAATACTTTCCCACCTATAGAGAACTTTGCAAACCTTGCATTGATTTTCATTCACGTTATTAGGCTAAAAGTATTTTAAACTCCCACACCACCCTGCTTTCACTTATTAAACAAACAAACAAACAAACAAACAAAACAAAAACCAAACCAAACCAAACCAAAAAAACAAACTGTTTTCCACCTAGAAAATAATTTTAGAAGTCTAATTATCTTCCTTTTACTTGTTGAAGAAAAATATTCAAAGGCTATGGATATGTCCTGAATAAATTCCCTTTAAACAACATTCCTTCCCTGGAGAAAGTGAAAATGGATACAAAGGTACTCGGGGGCTGAACTTGCACGCAGAAACAATATTTAAATTCCATGACAATCTGTTCCTTAACAGCTTCTGGCTCTGGGTTACTCTTCCTCCACTGGATATTTTCTTCCATCTGCTGTATTTTACCAAGATACTACATTTCTTTTGTTGTCTTTGTCTACTTTTCAGTGCCTTACACTCTGAGATCATGTAGTGAAATGTCTCATTCTGCTGGCACAGACCTTCACACTAACAATATCGTGCTGGCCCGAGGGTCTGGCAAGGTGAGACGTTGCTGCCAAGTGGGACAAGCCCAATTGGAGACACCCAAGTCATTCCAGGCCTCCAGCCAAGGGGGTTGGATCATTGCTTTGCACTCGAGATGACGTATCCACTGATGATGGGACTGGCAGAGCCGTCTGCCAGGTTTCACAACTGGACTTACCATTGTAGGAACCTTGCAGTTTGGGCAGGACTGGGGAAACACTGACAGTGGGATCCATCACCCAAGTCTCATGTCATGATGTGCACAAAGTCGTCTCAATGCTCACACATTTTCCCTGATCAGAGTACCTTTTTTGGCATACATGTGCTGAGATTTGGAGCCCGAGTGAAACAGTCGAAGCTCTTGAAGTTGTTATAAATTTATGGGAAGCTTCGTCTTCCCAGAGACACATAAACTGGGAAAACCTAATACCATCACAAAGCAGACTCTTGCTAAGTTTGAAATACCGAACACAAAGGTACACCATTTCCACACATCACACTGTACCTGTGCAGCTGTACTTGAGCACAATTAGACAAAGGAAGGAATCTTATTTCCCTGCCATTAAAATCAATGTGCATGTTGCTGTTGTTCCAGGGAGAATAGCACCATCACCCAGGCAGGGTAGGAAATTCACTTTGAACTTCCTGAGTTGACAAGGGCTTAAATCAGAACTGTAACTTTACTTTGATGTCATTTATTGTGGTTTAATACCCCTCTTTATTTATTTTTTTACAATCATGTAAAATATATAAAGAAACCTAATCTGTTCGGGAGGTGTATGAGAATTTACTGAATAGACCTTAATGGTTCCTTTATGCAGCTATAAAACACAGGGAAGCTATAGGGGCAACCTGAGCTGGACTGGGAACGTTAAATGTTATATAAATTTATTTGTCATAGTCAAAGGTTTATTGCTATAGGTATTTACCTTCCCCATTGCTTAACTAGGTTGTGTATTTCTTAGACATCTATGGTAAAAAAACATGTTCTACAAGGAATTAAGGAGAGCTTAAAAGCAGGGATGAATAAAACAAATCTGCTTTTAGGAATATGTTGTAAATCCATGGTAACCTTACTGATATTAACACACTTACACTACTAGAAATCCTGAACACTTGAAGTGCAAATACGGCCGTGACAGAGTTAACTCCCCCTTCCCTCCCCCCACCCTTAGGCTAATCTGGAGTAATTCAGTGAGGTTGATGATAGATTTTTTTCTTAATTTCCGTCCACAGAAATCAAAGAAGACTCTGCCCCTAAACCAAGTAGGGTTTTCCATCTCACCTTTAAAGTATTAGCCATCTAATACCTTCTCACCGTATATTATAGATAAGCAGCTGAACAGTATTTAGCAATACCATATAGAGTCACAGATGGCATGTTGCTGTAAATCAGAATATCTCCTTTGAAATCAGCACAATCCGTTTTGATTGACACTGGCTGTGGGTCTAACCCAGCTACTCACAGCATTTTGCAAAGGTATGTATGTGTCCACCACCTCCAACATCTCATGTTCTTCAGGTAGACGATTTTTGAAAGCTTTAACAAAGCATAGTAGTAGACCACAAAGGCATTTTTAAAATCATGATACACCAAAAAAGATAAGGCAAAGTCCAGTCCTACTGAAACAGTGGTGGGAATAAATTCGGACAGATACAACTGTAAGTGAAAAAATTCAGATTTAATAATGCAGAAATCATTGGACAGTTTTAAATTATGTAGAGTCAAAGGCAGATGCTCCATCTGAAACACAGAATATCAGTTTAAGAAAGGAACTATTTCAATTTTGTTCATTTTTAATGTTACATGAATTCGCAGTATTTGCCCTTTTTGTTTCAGCAGACATTGCATTATTAACACACTCACATGATTTTCACATATTTCTTGTATTAAAAGCAACAAAGGACAACAGCATTAAGAAAAATATCAAAACATACCGTGTAATTTTAATGGTTTATGCCAGGTATTTGCTTAGTACTCTACCACTGTGACAGTGGAAAGCAGTCTGTGGATACATATGCATAAAAGAAATGCATGCTCATGTTTGTAAATGTGTGGGAGGAAGAATAAGTATGCACCAGAAATTAGTGTGTTTGTATTAAGAAAGGTCAGAATGGAAGAATTAAGAGAGACCTCTGGTAACATCCATCTCTATTTCTTTCAATTTCCTGTTGGATTACCTTAACCATCTTTAGATTTTCTCTTCCATCTCAGCTAGAAAGATAACTTAAGTTATCAGCAGTAAGCCAAGGACTTAGTAAGATTCCTTATGCTTTTCTCTGAGTGCTCTATTTTATATATTGCCATTATCTATTACACAACTAAACATTAAAATTGGAAGAGCAATGTCACTTTAGTACAGTCCTTTGTGTGAGGCAGGGAATCAGTATTTTATCCGTGCAAGTTTGTTGCTTTTCCCTGTGGTGGCTGAAGACATGCCTCAAACTGCAGATGCATTTTCCTGGCAGAACCATTATTTTGTGCTCGTGAGTACCTGGTTTAATTAGCAAGCAAGTTGCAGAGACAAATGTTTCCAGTCAATGAGATTTCTGTAGAGGCCGTAGCTCAGGTGATATTTCCATGAGTCCTGGTCCACTTGAAGAGGTATAGCTGAGTGCTGTACCAACAGTCATCAAATATGCATAGAAAAGTTTCATTCATTTTTAACACAAGCTTTACTGGAAATGGTTATTTTATTTCAGTGTTCTTGTTTTTTTCCTATTTGAAATCCGTTATTTGTAATTGTGTCAGTAGAGTGATTTGCAGGCATTGATGTATTTCTTTTCATTGTTAGACCTGATTGAACTAAAGATATTAAATGAACAGAAGAAGCTGATATCCTGACTATCAGTTTAGACATTTTAATTTTAATAACATAAGGCATTGATAATGACATTTTTGTTAACAGATAACAGACGATGTTTATACTAGGTACTGTTAATGTTACTATTAAGTTTTTAAATGCTGAGAACTGGCATTACTCATGATACATAATTTATTTAAGTAGAAAATGAAAAGTGCAAGTTTTGCAAAGCTTATATTCTAGGGGCTGTCAGTAATTGCATTAAAGTTTAGCGGATGTATTCATCTTTATAAAACTGGCCCCTAAACACAGACAATCGGGAGGAGGCAGCATTCATATTATTGTTAGAAATGTTATATCAATGATTTGTTTTTCATCAACTCCTTCCATCTGGCCCATCTTTCTTCTAATTGTTACTTAATTGTATACAAGCAAACAGTTGGTCCATTTTTCTTCATCGTTTCATTCTGACACATTTCTATAAATGGGTTTTGTCTTACAAACATGGTAATAGCATAAATTACAGAGATGAAGCATGTCTGAAACAAAAATTAGGATTTTTTTTTTTGTAATCTTTTCTTCAGGGATGGATGTTTTATTAAATGACAGCCAAAGATATTTAAATGAGAGGCTAAATCAGGCTGTTTATTAAATGCTTAGCAATAAACAAGCTTATAAACAGCATGAAATTATCACACTTTTAAAATCTGCTCATTCAGCCACACATCCCTAACACAGAAGAGCTCCCATTAGTCATAAGCACTGAAATAACATTGCGGATACGATTTTTTTTTCCCCACTTTTCTTTGCAGAGAGAATGTGCTAATTTCATCAAGGTGCTTAAGGCTTACAACCAAACCCACTTGTACGCCTGTGGAACAGGAGCTTTTCATCCCGTCTGCACATATATTGATGTTGGAAGCCATCCTGAGGTAAACTATCTTAAAACAATATTTTTTCTTTTTTCCTGTTTTTAGTCTTTATTGGTGTTTAGCCAGTCTCCTCCTCCTACAATGCACTCTCATTAGTTTCTGTGGCTCGGTGAGGGGATCTGGTAGGACCTGCTTCTGAATCAGGTGCTGACGTGCTGATTGATAAATCACAGCAGAATCTGTACTTTTCTCCCCTATGCAGCCCCTTTTCCCCCAGGGGCTTAAATAAATATGAATAAACCTATTCTGCCTTGTTCACGCAATTAAAAGCACTCTTTTTTTGGTCAGGACAGATAGCAGCTATAAGAGGGGTAGTTCAGCCTGTGTGCTTATTCTGGCATCAGCTCTGTCCTTTAGTCTCCCACCCGTCAGTACAGTCTGTCATGATGGCAACTTTCTCCCAGCTGGGAGTTAAAATAGTGTCACACATTTATAAATCCCACTTATCAGATTTTTCCTAACACACTGACAGTTTTTCATATGACCTAGGTTCTGTTACTTTACTTTTTTAGTGAAAAAAAATAAATCATTTTTTCTCTATCTTTTCCCCCATTTTTTTAAATCTGTAGTTTACTGTTTTTTTTTTCGCTTAGTGCTGCAGAAAGCTTTCAGTAGCCCTTGTACTGCTTTGTGAGTGATTGTCATAACTAAAGAGATAAGCGCGGTCTTCCCTGGTGAGAAACAATGGCCCTCACAGAAAGCAATGGGACAATGCTGCTTTTCTTGGCTGAAAATTTGGCTATCATGTCTCTGTGCTTCACTTCAATCCTTTTTCTTTTCAGGAAAGCCAATCTTTTATTTTCTTACTAAGATGAGTATGTAATATAAATTAGTCCACTTTTCTTTATTTTCAGTCTGTCTTACCTGAGTATTCCTCCATGGACTGGTTCAGTTTAGTAACCATGCTCTTGATGTGTTTTCAGTACTTTCCTAGTTTATAGATAAGTTTTACTGATTAATCTATAGTTGTGTTACTAGTAGCTTCTGTGATCTCTGAAGAACAGCTCTTTCAAGTTAACTTATGGTTTTGCAATTCAGGTTTTCAGATTTCCCTGAAAATAAAGACGTCATTGTTAAATGAATGAGGACTCAGGTATTTAAAAATCAGAATTTCTTCTTGTAGAAAAATTAACAGAATAGAGTGTTGACTTTATAGCCTGGGAACCATTTTTCCCTATAAAAATGTCTTTTGATATTTGAAACATGAGCCTTTAAAATGTTCTAAGCACAAAATTTTGGAGGGATAAAGGAGCTGCAAAGTAGAAGGGATTTTTTTCATATTCTTTAATAAGTTATTCCAGAATGCATTCTTGGCAATTAGTGATTGTCTCTTGACCACACACAGTATGTCATTGCTTACTGCATTAAACAGATTCTCTGCTTCCTGAGATCCCTTTGGGAATTGGTAGACATATTAATTAACTCCAGTTCCGTAAGATGTGTGTCAATCAATTCTTGGCTATCTGCCAAGTGAATCTATCTGGAGAGAGATAGCTGGTATGAGGTCATTTACTTCTACATTTGGCTGTTTTATGACTGTACCATAAAACTAACACACACTTTATAAAGGATTTATAGAAAGGATGATCAGAGATGAGATGCCAGATCCAACCTTGGTTTAACATTCTGGATTTTGAGACGCTTGAGTCAATGATGTGTTTGGCCCTGGAGCTGAAAGAGGATGTTTGTTTTAGCTTCTTTTTAGCAGTCCCTAACTATCAACAAAATCTAAATGGTTGCATTTTTGGTCATTTATGCAGTAAGCTTTTTAGAGCCTGTGTGACTGAATCACTCTCTTGACCCATGGTTTCACCTTTGCAAAGCAGGGAAGTTAGGAGTATGTTTATCTGAACTGTCTCAGACACTGTTATCTTTTTATTTCCTTTTCATACTTAAGCTACGAGTGAAATCATCTTCACCTGCCCTTCTAGTGGCACAAGTTTCTGTATCCTCTGGACACTTGTGAAGGAGGAGTCATTGCCTTCTCAGCCCAGGTCTGCCCATGAAGAGGGAAAGTGGGGCAGGCAGAAGTACTCATGTCTTCTCAGGTTTTGACAAATGTGACAGTCTGGGTCCTGTCCCGTGCAAAGGTGAAAATGAGATGGATAAATAAATTTATTAGGTTTGCAATTAAAAATAATTTGGCTTGTCTCTGTCTCTCAGTTAGAGCCTATTCCTTCCTTTCCCATACCACCTAGCCAGGAATTTCAAATGTTCATCTCCTCTCAGAGCTGGGGAAGAGGAGGGTGCTTGATTGACAGTAGCTATTAGAGACACCATGAATGGGGGGGTTGTGATACAGTATTAACCCCCACATCCCTGCACAGTGCATCTGTGAGAGCCAGATGGTTTACATTGTCATGTCAGACAGCAGCACTGGACGTGTCAAAGAGCCACTGCTTCTGTATCATGCATAGTTTATACCTCCCTAGCATACTAAAAAAGGTAAAAAGTATGACTGAAGGCAAGTGGTTGATTTTGAGTTAAAAAATTGCCATCTAAAATGTTTCCTGAAGATTCATTTTCTGCCACAACACTTGTGGAAAATTAACTGACTTCACCATCTGCTTATTTATTTTTCAAGCACTTAGAGAGGTAAATGTGAACTGATTAGGGGAATAGTCGGGGAATGTACCTACTGTCTAATAAGACTGCTTGTTTATCTGAGCTCTGAATATAACCCACCTGCCTGAGTCTGATGGAGGAGAGGAAATTAGTTTGTGCCAAACTGAAGAGGATGGAGAAGTGAAATTTGAAGAAAAGAGTGGCAAGTGATAGAAGAGACACTAGAGGCAATTGAAGCAGGCTGCAGGAGGCTGGAATATGGTACAATTTCTATGATTAGGGAAAGGAAATAAATTACTTTGTATGACAGTCATAAAGTAATGGGAATATGAATTGTTATATCTGTTGAATATCTCTTCAATATGAAGCAGTGTATCACAGCCTCATTCTGTATTTGAAGAAAACCATTTCTAGTGATGAAACTAGGCAGGTCTAATTGAGTTTGATGAAGTACAGTATCAGAAATAATAATAGAAAGGTAAAAGGATATGAACAGCATGCTGTGCATCTGATTAAAAATGATCTGTGCAAATGTATACAACCTAATATGTTGTGAATTATACCACAGAATAAGGAGTAAAGCAGACTAATCTTTGCTTAAATCCATTCCAGATGTGTAAGTGAATAACCACAGTATTTAGAGAGAAGAATAAAGTTAATGTTTGAATAGGCTTTAAGCACGTAAGCTATGAGTAAGCAGGAAAGAACATATTTAGAGAGAACGTAGCATGTGTATACACAGAAAATACCTGAGAAGAGCCTAATTTAAAGCTTGAGATCATCCATTAGAGAGGCTGTATTTTTATCTTCAGTGAATGGGGCAAACTGGCTCATATGCAGATGTCTGTATTGTATGTGCCTGAGTTTAGGTCAGATGACCTAACACAGACACTACACCAATTTCAGTGATCCAGGCTTAGGCAACATGTGTCATGCTTTCCACACAGGGCAACAGAATACAAGAAACCAATTACCAGACAAAACAAGAAAGTAATTAGTAAAGCCATGTTCTACTCCTACTGACTTCTGACGAAACAGGACTGAATGTGTAGGAATGTTGTACTTAGCGGTTGCAAAATTACACAAGTCAGATCTGTGCTTGAAAGGAACAAATCCAACTGCAGGGAGAAACAGAGGTGCATTAAAACCCACTAGAATATCACAACAGGATGCAGAATGCACCTGCCTGTGCATGTCTGAGCAGGGGAAAGAGCCCCGCTCCCTGTCCCCAGGGCTCCCTTTGGGGCGGTTTCTGTGAACCAGCAGGAAAGGAACAGGATTTACCATTTACTTAACCCTTACATGCAGGTGGAGGTATAGAGAATGCCCTATATAGAACGTTTGGTTTTTTTTATTAATGCTCAGGCAGGCATTGCAAGAGCTGTACAAAATTGTTTGCTAGATCCTCAACAGGAATACATTAGGATTTCTTCAACAGAGGTGAATCAATAGATGCTGTCTGAAGAACTAACCCGGCTTCTTTTATTGTCTCCTAATCCCAAATTTCTTGTAATTGTCCAACAGATTAAAACTCTTTTTTAACTGTATGAACTTAAAAGGTCTGGGATCACTTTACTTGCAGGTTATTTCTCATTCTTAATCAATAAAGAAGCTCTAAATTTAGTTCAGATTTATGATGTACATAAAACATTAAGTTATAGCACATGACGTCGTATAACACTACCACCTGTAACATATTTACTTTTTCCGGACTCTGTGTATTTTAAAAATCTTTGGTTCAACTCATAAAATTTTGCTGAATTATACTTTCCACTTTTCTTTATCCCTTCTGTACTTCACATTAGAAGAGGTCTAGAGTGCATTTTCTAAGTAATGGACATCCTGTTCTGATATATTTATTCATCTGTCTTTTTTGTCTGTCTGTATACATGTCTGTATATGTTATATATATGTATATAGTGATGGAAGAGAAGTTTTTTTCCTTTGACTTTGAAGGAATACATTACTTGAAGGACCAGTGTTACTGCTGGTAGAAAACATGTTGTGTTTCATTATCTAGTATAAAATTCAGGGTGAAACATTGACTTCAGGAGTAGTAGATATGGCATAAATTGGCCTACCTTCATTGAAGACAGCAGAGCTGTGTCAGTTTACATCAGTTAAGATTCTGATCTGTGGTTTTGAAGTTAAATATTTGAGTAAATTATTTTTTAAGTTAAGAATCACCTCAGGGTAATTTGCTTTCCATCCAATTAGTTATACCTTTATACAGCATTTATATGCTTGCCAAATATATAGAGAAAATATGAAGGAAAGGGATACTGTTAAAGGATTACTCTCATTTGTGATATAACAATTGGATGATAGAATGAGTATTCGTCACATACCAGTTCTAAGGATCACTACAATCATGGAGAAATGCCAATAAAAGATCTAGTTTACAGACTAACAGCCTATTTTAGTTCAGAGATGCTTTAACCTTTTTAAACCTTTTAAATCCTGTTAGTATAGTACACGAAAATGAAACTGAAGAGCCAGATCTCTAGCTTATCTATACTGTAAGTACCTTTTAGAGCACTTCTTTCAATTATCTGGGTAGTTTAGTGATGGGAAAAAAAGATAACTTCTCACAGGTATTTAAAGGCTGATATACTTCATCTTGTTTCATAAAAAACAGGGTAATAATTTCTGCTATAGTGGGAAATACCAGATACTGGACATTTTTGCTGTACTGATGTTCTTGTTTGTGGAGGACAGCAGGTAACAGGATAGCCAGCATTAGACACACATCTGTCCAGGCATCTCACAGGGTCACTGGCCAAAATCACAAAATAAAGGGGCTTGATTTCTCTGGAGGTGCTGGGTCTGCAAACCATCACTTCTGCTGCTCCACATGAGATCGATTTCCAGTCCCTTAGGCTACCCTGTGTGAAAACTCTTTACATAAAATCAGGCTTTTCACACATGTACGATTTACCTTCATGTGCTAAAAAGAATAAATCTTGGTATAGCTATAACCTTTCTAGCACTTTTTGAAGTAGATAGTTTTATATACAGTTATATGCAACTACATACAGCTTATGATTCTTTTTCTAAGCCATAATTCTCTATGTCATTGGTTGGGAAGGGATATGCTATGGGAACTTTCCAATGACCTGCAGACAATATTTACAAGAGGAGTACAGGGAAAGGACAGAGAACATGACAGTACTTTCTTGTAAGACAACTTGAGTCATTTGTTCTGGTAAGGTTTGACAAATATTCTGTAAGGAAACAAGGATTTGTTTTTGGAAGTTTTAGCACCGTCATGCAGAAGCATGTAGTTCTTACAGGCTGAGTGTTATGTCCCAAATGGCAACTCTTGTTACGTGGTATTATCTTGTGATAAAGTTACAGAAGCAGAAGGTCACCATAAAAAGGTAACTTGATTCCCATTTAAAAGACTTTTTGAAAAACTCCATAAACCCCTTTCTAAACAAATATGAATCAGGTTGATGGTTAAATGTTACTATTTATGAAGGCCTGTCTTGGAATACACTGCAGATCTCCTTTGGCTTCAGCTGTATTTTGAACGCTTGTTTGCTAAAAGAGAACTTAAACCAGAAAACCTCAGATTTTTCAAAACTTCATCCTGTCATCCCCAACCAAAATACTATTCCAGTAACAATTTATTTCCAGAGTAGATCCTTTAAAGTAGGACTATTAGGAGTTATGTGATAATTTAGTTGTCAGAATAGTTTAATTTATGAAGTAAACTTCTCCAACTGCATAGCACACATGGCAGCAATGGCTGACTTCTTTCCTACTCCTCACTGTTGGGAAAGTCTACACAGCTGCTACTGATATTTTATCTCCAGCAAAGTGAGGTAGCGAAGAGAAAAATTTTGGAAGAGATTTTTTTCCAAGTATCCTGTTTTAACAACATAAGAACTCATTTCCTAATAAAAATTATTAATGCATACCAAACTTTCGATGTAAACCACACAGTTAAAAGTATAATACTTTAAATTTGCAGTTAATGTTTATTATCCTGACTTATTCAGTTAAGAAAGACGTGTCTTTATGACAGCTGAATATTTGACAACTAGCTGATCCATTTCATCTTCCATTTACCAATGTAAAGGTATATTTGTAAGAATAGGACTATTCCAAATCATATGTATGCAAAGGATCTGGCTCAGTATCTTAAAATTCAGCTGCAGTACAAATATCATTTTTGGGGAATGTATTTAGCAAAGAGCTCATGCTTTAATCATCGTCAGGAAATGTGCACATTGTAGGTTTTCAGCTGTCATTTAATGCATTCAGTCTTGTCCTTGCATATTTCATAATTACACCTAAGCAATTTGGAATCTATTTATGTCTAAAGTGACAGAAAGTCAGTAATTATGTCTCAAGTTCACTCCGAGATTTACAAGTTGAACATTTACATGCAGGAAATGAAATCAAATTTTAAACTATCGTAAGTCAAAACAGTCAAAATTGGCTATTTTATTTCTTCACCTTTATTCCTCAGTCTACAGACTTCAATGGTTTATGTAAAATGGTTGCAGAATTCTTTAGCAAGTCATACAGAGGAGAGGTATAAGATATGATGAGAAGCAGAACAAAGAGTTTACAACTGCAAGGGCCATTTGTTGCACAGCAGAAAACACTAATGAAACCCCTATTATTATTCAAGTCTGATCAGTTTAGCTATTCGGCATCTAACTTTTGTTTAAGACTTGATAAATACATGCAAATTGCTATGGCAGACCTCCCGGTTTATTCTTGAGTGAAAAAAATTAAAAAATCAACTCCAGAACTATATTACTTTAATATTACATTATACATATGTTTTAAAGAAAATGTAAATTGAAGTCACTCCACAGGTGATGTTCCAGCACTCTACAGTTGGTTTTAATAAAAAACTTCCCTGAGATGAGAGAGAACTCATAAGGATCTGTAGAGAGTGTTGATTTTTCCATGGATCTGGTCTGATCACTAGAGACATGAGATGACACAAAAAAGCTTGATAGTAGCAAGATCCTGCATATTCTTCTCCACTCACACAAAATAACTGTTAACACAGAATTTTTCTTAGATTTTCTTGGTGCAAAAAGAGTCCAGTGAGAACAACAGTGTCAAATTTGAACGCCTCATATCCTAATGAGAGGAATCTGTGCACTAGCACTCTTGCACTGAGATAACTGAGAAGACTATTGTTCACTCACCATACATGGCTTTCTCCTGTGGCTGAGAAATGCTAGTTGATTGCAGTGGAGAACTGTATACAGTATGGCACAGCTGAATGACTTCCATGAATAAGAAACCACAGCCAGTTGACATATTCATTAGGTTCAAAGAAATGAGTCTCAGAACTGTGGGAAAACTTTTGTTTATGCTGCTGAAGGGGAGAAAAATAAAAGAGTGAGATAGAAAGAGACCTCCATGGAAGTAAATTGGCAGAGTGGAGTGTGCACACGCGCACGTGCAGAACATTTGGGTGGATTTTCACTCATACTATGTGCAATGTCTTGCTTTGTGAGTCCATGCCTTAAACCATGGCTAACTTTGAATATGCTCAAATAATGAGTGATTCAAGTTAAAGATACTCTTTAGATTTGGGTCATTTTTGTTTTTTTAATGTGGAGTGTTTTTTCCTAGTACCAGTTGTCTTCAGTGGAATTCGATATGACTTATACAGGTATAACTGACTGGGTTTCACTCTTCTTGTATAGAGTCACAGAAGAAAACATTAATTTCTAGTATTGTTCGAGTGGTAACTCAAAGTTTTGTGACTGCTTTAAGAAAATTATTTTTAGTGATGGCTACCAGTGGAGATGAAAATACACGCAATGTTTACATTTGGATGTTCATTGTTAATCCTATCAATTAAAGGAAGTTACGATCAATTATTTATTTACACAAGGTAAATATTCCCACTGTCACATGATTACCTTTACCATGAGACAATACAGTTCTCCTAATTCATTACAGACTTACATTGCACTTTTAAGAGAGATGGCAGTCATATTAATATTTTGATCCAATTTTCTGGGTGGAAATATGTTCATTCATCAGCAGAACCCATAACATTTCTAGTAACACAGAAGTTCAGCATTTGCCTCTTGTTAGAATAACAATTGAAAATATTAACCCAGCTTCACAGTCATGAAACATATGCAAAATTTCATCCACACACCTCCTGAAACAAAGACAAGTATGGCTGAATCCTTTGATCTCTCAACCAACATGGGGGAGAAAAAAAAAAATGAAACAAAACAAACCACCATCTGTTGGGAAACCAATGTAATAAAAACAGTGTAAAGCTAGTCTATAGGATAGACTGACTTAATTGAGGAAATGACTTATAAATAGAATTATTTTTTGATTTAGAGGTGTAGGAGGAAGCAAAACTGAAAGAAGGAGTTACCAAGCAGAGGTTTGGATAGATCAGCATCAAAGCCACATTATTCATTGTGGGATCCATGTCACAAAGCTCCAGTTGACGGGGGCTGACCTCATGAAAAAGAATCACATTTTAAGCATGATTTCTGCAGCTGAAGGAAGTGACTGTATTGCGTTTGTAGCTCAGTACAAACATCTTGTCAAATAAGCTTTAAACAAGCAAGGTCACAATGCAGCAGGTTTTAGCTGTGGGTGATGCTCCACATACAGGACACAGGGCTGTGAAATGCAGAGCAGCAAACTAACCAGTTATATTAAATATTCAGACATAAAGACCTAACCAAGACCCTATTAATGTTAATCAACTTCACTGGACTTTGTCTAAAATGATATGAGAGTTGATGTGTTGTGAAGTGCCTTTCAGGCCTGATTTTTAAAAGCTGTAGGATATATTTAGTTACATGCAAATCTGATAATACTGTCTATCTCCATGCTTTCAGGCAAACGTGATATTTATCGTTTCTGTGTGTTCACAGTGTGTGAGCTTTATGGTATATCAGCATGGGGACTGGTCTGCAGTTCGTCCCAGGAAGGGACCCAGAGAGGCTGCGTACGACCGTGCTGCAGGCTGCTCCGCAATGGTGGAGAGGCTTATGCCAGAGCATCTTCCCAAAACCTCCTCTTGATGTTGCTGCTGGCTGTAAGATTCTCAGTCACTCAGAATTCCCAGAAAAGGGGCATTTCCCCAAAGGAAAGATGAAAACACTCATGGATTTAAAAGCAATCTTTCAAACAGCTTTAGGAAAGACAAAAGTCACTTTCCACAATGTGAGGCCTCCTTGGTGTGCTTCCAAGCTCCTTATACATCTCTTTCTTTCATCAACAGCTGCATTTGGCATGACAGAACTGGCTTCTCCACAACAATTAGATCTTATTTCTCCTTTGATAAAAAGCAGAGCAACTGCAGGTGAAGCTACTCTTTCTGTTAGTAAACAGCAGTGCATAGGTATTTCCCGCAGTTGCCTGGTGGAACAGGAAATAATTGTTCTTCTCTTACTGTCTTGACCATCCCCATTTTTATGTACAGACTCATATTTATGTGAAAATGCTTTCATAATACTTTCCAGATGCCTCCTTGCATTTACAATGTTTTGAAACTGTGTTTCTTCTCTGCACTGTGTTTTACAGTGTCTCAAATTTGTTACTGTGTTCAAATCATAAAATTCCACAATTCCATAGGTTAGTAAGAATATAATGCTATAAACTGATGCTTTGATCAGTAATTAGTACTTTGCTTCTTAAGGAGAGAATTAAATCAATCATGTAAGAAAGTGAATAAGAATTGATCCCATATATGCCATGCACACAGAGAAGATGGCCGCAAGGCGCAGGATCTCTGCAAAACAAGAGAATATATAGTTTAAATATTGTGTCACTTTCTAAGTTTGCTAAATACCTTTACAAAGGATAAAGAAAATGGTTTCTATCAGTGTACAACCTTTCATCTTTTTGATTCCCATATTTTGCTGGCATAAGATAACACAGAGAGATTAACAATCAGGTATTTCAAGATCTTAAAAGTCTGACAGGAGACAAAATCCTTCATCCTTCTTTATACAATAGGAGATCCAGCACAGCAAGGTATGCTTGATTGATGCAATAGTACCTGTCAGCAAGAAAAAAATCCAGTTTCAGAATGGATCATGGCTTAGACAGAGATTGTATTTTATGCAGGGAAAGAACACAGGACTATGCATAAAATAATCTAAAAATAACAGACATGGAAGCAGTGCATAGGCATAAATAATTATCTTCCTTATACATTAGTCCATGTAAATTTTGCAATGAAGAATTAATCAATTTACTGCCGAAAGACTATGGAAGAGTAAGAATAGCACTGAAACAGGCAGTGTCTTAAACATTTATCATTGTCCTATATGCCTACTGCTTATGTGATGTGGGAAATCAAACTAAGTGATCACAGCAACTCTTTCTGTCCTAAAAGTCTAAGAATAAAACCACTTGAAGTCAGTTGGGAAAAAAAATATGACTCTTCCATTCATTCTCAGTTCTAGCTTACACAGTTTGTAGTAACTTGCTTTCTGTTTGTGGCACTCAGTAAGTCTGTTTGGAAATGTGCAGGCTCCTCTTTGAGCTCCTGAGAATAAACCATACAGAATCTCTGTATCGTCCCTCAAATACCATTCCTGTGAAGAAAATGTGCTGTGCCCTTCTCTTCCTCTTGCCTCTCCCTCATTTATATAAGACAAATAATTTAGTGACTTTGAATTGACTCAGATAAAATACATTCCTCTGACTCACTCATGCCTCTTTGGACTTTGAGTAAATTAGTTATTTCCGAAGTAACTCATTTCATTGGAAAAGGGTGAGTAACTTTCTGCCATTACTTGGAAACTCAAGAAAAGAAGAGCTAATAATTGGGGTTTTTTTCTTTCTTTTCAGCTTCTGTATTTTTTGCCGTGTACAATTCACATATGGTTATTTTTATTTATTCCCAGAAGGGAACTTTGTTTTTAAAATGTGGTTTGTCTTTAGCTCGGTGAGTCAGAAAGGAATGTGCAAAACACATTGGATGAACAACCAGTACACATTGGATGAAAAACCAGTTACCACTGGAAAACTTAGACAGAGGTATCGTGTAGAATGAATAAATGTATCATGATGATTTCATGCCTATTAGAATTGGCAGTGACTTGCTATGTCATCTAAACTATTCTAATTTGTGTTCATCTGCAGTCATCTACAAGTCTGGACTGTCTTCTCACCTGTAGTGATATAAATCACAACTAGTGATTCTTGCAGTGCAGCATTAATTTGCGTTTTAATTCTTTCTTCTACAAATATTGCACAGCTAATCATAATTATATACATTGTCCAACCCCAAACAACTCTCTTCCTATTTAGTGTAGGTGTCAAACAGTTCCAGAAGAACTGTAATTTAACTTTTCTCTTGTATGATAACACCCATTTTAGTTAAGAAATGTTACCCAATTTATGAAAATCTATGGATTCCTATGAGTTGCAACATGGTCACACTCAGGGAAATATGTTAATAAACGTTCTTGAGTACATAATCAGATAAGAACACAATACTCTCCATTAATGAAATATGATTCATAGTGAATCTTGCATGGGAGTGCTAATAACTACCTTTAGGTTAAAGTGCTCAGATGTCACAGTATAACAATATCTGTCTTAGATGTGTATCATTACAGCAAAGTAATTAAAGGTTACTTAGCTGTTAAATGGTTACCTTGAAGGAATCCTTCAGCAATGTGGCTTCAAACATGCCTTCACAATGAAATTAATTAAGCAAATTAAATATCAGCCTCAAAGTAATCTATTTTATGTGCAGAATATCTGGCATAAAAACGTATAATACGATTCGTGGCAGAAAGCCGAGGAGTTGGAGATATTTCTATTTCTTTTTTAAATCTAAACCAATCTTGATTGTTCTTACATGTAAAATAAAGTTTATGCTATTGGATTAAAAAGCACAGTGACAAGATTGCTGAAGAGAAATGGAAAACCAAAGTTTTCATGGTCACATTCCATGTGCTGTGTGAGTGCAAAGCTCAAGTAGCACTTCTCATGGTAAGAGATGTATTAAAATTCACTCAATCCTTTTCACACCTCTGTGCTACATGGAGTTAAAAGCCTGGTAACAAGTGACTGGAGTTTTGCTAACAGCTCAGTCTGACTCATCAGGAGGATGCTTTCAGGGATTACTAGCTTTCTGCCTTCTTCTGTATTTAATATAAACCACACCAGGAAAATTGAGTAAGTGGCTTGATCTGGATATAAACGTTTCTCATCACTCGTTCAAGTGGGAATATGACGTGGGCAACATCAGTGACAGAGTGGAGCACTACAGAAACAAGAGAAAATTATTTTTTCCTCATAATTTCCGTGCTGAACTGAAAGCTAATTTCATCGATTTTGTCTTAAAAATAATTTCCTAGCATGCAAACTGGCAGTGACGAATACATAGTATATTCTGTTTTCTTCCTTGTTTAAAGAGAAACAATCCATTAGATAAATACATCATTCATCTGAGACCTTTCCATTTGTAAGCAAGAAGGTGCAAAGTTCAGATTTCTGCTGTCCTCCTGAAACATTGGCCTTGCTCCAGGCAATGGCATTATTCACATACCTTAAGTTTACCTTTACTTAAATGTTTTGCCTGATCATGTCTTTTGACAGAACAGAAAAAAAATAGTTTAATCTGTCTCATGCTGCAGAAATATTTGCTCACAACACAGCTAGGGAAGTATTAGCAGAAGAAAAGGAAAGATGAAGAGTTATTGAAAGAAATCTGCTTTTTTTCATGCTATGTGTTTTTATGCCAGTGAGATAATAAACAGTGGTGGCATCATCTTATTGGTGATATGCACGTCTTGTTTGAGCATGTCACCAATGTTATGGGTTCTTCTCCAGTCCTTAGCCTTCTGCTGAGGCGAAGTGTTTTGACTTTGATTGGTTTTGCTCTCTGCAATTTAGATTTCTTTAAAGATGAAGCTTTAATCATTGTCATGTGAAAATGATCCTATGTCTCCAGGCCAAAAATATCCCCCAATAGCAGTGGTAGACCTATCTGTCCACTGGATAATGCCCTTCAAAGACTCTCGACACATACAAGGGCCAAGACTGTGGAAAGTTATAAGATGTTTGTGTAAAAAAAAAAAAAAATGTCTTAATACTGGGATTCTCAAAAATTGGTCAGTTTTTTGTGCTGCAGCTTCTCAGATAATACAGATTTTTTCTTCATGGGAACAGTAAAAGCATATATACTGATTGATTCAGTGACCTGAAAACAGTTCTTGAAGCAGAATTAGGAAAAAAAAAAATAGGTGAAGATTCTCTTCCAATGAGTTCTTTGAGTTCTTTTGCCCTGAGGTATGACTTTTTTTTTTTTTTTTAATTATGAAATGCCATATGTGTAATCAGAAAACAAATGGCATTGATTACTTTTTCAAAGTAGTAACTCTAATCATTTCATCCTATACTTCCAGGTTGTTTGAAGTAAAGAACCAACATGAAACCTGAAAGTGTTTTGCCATTTGTATAGATCAGCATTACTCCCTGTAGCTAATGTTTACTTACAAGCTTGCAAAGAGTTTCATGAGGGATATGAGTGCAGCTACAATGCAAACCATGTGTCAAAAAGCAGAAAACTGTGGAGTGATAGTGCCGTTGTTTTTTCCCTTTACTTGATCCAAGTTTCATTTTCTGTTTGGCTAAGCATCAGTGATCGTGAAGGTGGTATATCAACAATAGTCATGGTGGCACATTCGATTTAATTAGAGCTGGCTGAGGTGCTTAACTCTGTTTACTTTTTCTGAAAAACAATTTATTTTATTCTGTTTTAACAAACCTTTCTGTTTATGCATTTCATCATCTTTTGTTATAAGAAACAGGGATCTGGTTTCATTACCCAAGTGTGGGAGTAATGAATGAATAAGTCTTCATCTGCCTACTGTTGCTGTACCTAGGATCTTTTCCTGGAATACTTACTGAAGAACAAATCCCATGAAGTCAGTAGAGTTTAGTCTAGAATTTAGATTCCTGACTAAAAACCTATGAACCTCATAATGAATTTAAGACATGGAAAGATTGGACATAATTTAACATGAAATGGCCACAAAGATGCTTTCAACAGGCATAATATAAAAATAAATTATTCAGACACGAGTACAACATTTACGTATTCTCTTAAAGATTTGAGGGGTTAAATAGAGCAGTAATGGGGGAAGTCAGCTTTGTTTAACCTCAGGATAGGTTAAAAGGGAGCCAAAACAGTAAAGTTCAGAGAAGATGGTGGGAGTTTTGATTGTAAAAGAGCTCTCTTCATGACTTAAGCCTTGTCCATAAGCAAACTTGTGAATGTCTCGCTCAGGCTGTGCCCTGCACAGGCATTTTCAGTTCATTGTAAGTAGGATTTCAGGTCTGGTCTTAGCTTCCTAGAAGTAACTGAAAATAAGCTGCTCTTAGACTGGGCTCACTGTGTGGACATGGAGTGCATGTGTTTACTGGAATCTCATTACATTCAAACATAGTGATACAAGGCTGCAGATTAGTGCTTGCACTCAAAAGGCTCTTTAGCCTTTCAAAGGATTTTGCAGGAAAGCAAGCTGGAATAAAAGCTCTTTCTGCTCGGCATTTGCAGGTTTCTGAATTTGGCTTTTATTTCTTTGTGCAATTGTGTTTTTATGCAGATATCAGAAAGCCATGACCCACTGTAAAAAGGATTACCTTGACAGGAGATAATAAGAAGACATTGTAAATGATGGTTAATACAGAACTGCTAAATCTCTCTGTACAAAGATTATAGCACAATAAATTTTTTAACCCAAGGTACTTTCCTGACATTATAAAAACAGCCACATATCAGAACCACAAAATAAAAGTCTTAAAGAGAGGGCTAATGTAAAATAAAGGAAAATGCCTTTTTATTTTTTGTAGAAAGATAATGTAGAATCCAGTTATTTTAGCTGACGTTGCAGCAAGTAGTTTAGATAATACTTAATGACTTAGATATTTTTACAATTAGTATATTTCATGGGGTATTAAAGATAATAAATAAGGAAATACTTTAAAACAGATAGTAGAAGGTAGTAAGAAAAGCTGGAGATTTCAAGTACTTACAGAAAGCCTAATGTCTTACTTGTATGAAGCAATGACTTGATCTCATGAGACCCATTAGCCATATGAGTAAGATCAAATCCTGATCCAAAATTATTCCTTTGGTGGAAAGAAATAAAAAGAAGAGGATTTTATTCAGCTATATCTACAATAGATTTTTATGTATTTGGTCAGTAAGCAGCATGGTCAGAAACAAATCCAGATTGAACCCAATATCTCATTCACAGTGATCAGTAGCTACTTTTTGATTTCTGTAGAGCTAGGATTAGGCTTTATGTGGCAGTCTGTCAAATTTGAGCACTAATTACTATGCATTCAATTGCACACTAAGGTGATTTTATGAAAAACAGTCTCAGAACCACATTCAGAATGAACTTAAGCAAATTATTTCATTGTTTTCAGTGAGATTACTCATATATGTAAAGTAAAACCAAATCTGAAGTCTTTCCGCATTTAAATACTTCAAAAGGACAAACTGATTTTCAGTCTCACAGACCCTCTATAGGCAGCACCACAGACAGGACACGGAAGGGGAAAGGGAGGGAGATTTGGGGTCTCTTAGTGCCAGGGGACACTGGGTCATGAAATGGACAGTCAGAAACATGAATAGGTGATAACAGGGAAGTATGTTGGAAGAACTGAGACTTTCAGTATTTTACTCTTCCCTGGTGTAAGATAATTTGCTTCCTCTAGACTTTGATTAGAGCCTAATTTCAGAGAGTAGAACTTGTTTTACCTGATTTAAATCACCAGAAACATGGTCAGCTGGTATAGTTCTCCCACCTTATGCTTTGTCAATGTAGAGAGTTATGCAACTTTAGAAATAGTGCTTGTCTTTCTCACCTATAATCGTATCAGGGATGTTCACAATCATGAAATAAAAATACTGAAATAAAATGAGGCAGTCACTCAGAAGCAATGCATTTCAGAAAAGTTCCTGAATATTGATTTACATTTCTCTGAACTAGAAAGAATAGAATTATACAAATTGAATTCAAGAAGGGAACTCAGGAAGCAGTATGAGATTTCAGATACAATTTAATTGTACAAGAATTGAGGCAAATTATTATCCCATTAAAAACAATCCACATCAGCCTTCAAAAAGCCTTGAACTCACGTACTGCTGTTAAATTTAGATTTTAGTAAGGAAGACTCTTGAAATGTAACAGTGCACACATGTGTGTCTGTTAGAAGCATTTGATGTTCTTCCTTAGACATTGTCATCTAAGACAGTAGATCAATTCCCATGCTGAAAATTATATAAATGACTGAAAACTAATGTAATGACAAGGTAGAGGTGGTTGAAAGGTAGGAGTGCAGCTGAAAAGAAAAAGCATCTGGACATTGTAAGACAGAGCAAGCAAGCCTGGTCTATTTTACATTCTGTTATTGTCACTTCATTTTCTCTTTGCAGCTTACACTCAGTGATGTTCTGCCAGGAATCTCCTAGTGCCCTTTAGCTGCTCTATGTAGGCATGTATCCTCATCATGGTACAATTTGTAATAAATGAGTTTTTAACTTCTTATATTAGTTAAGAAGATTAACAGTGCAGAATTTAAAACCTGTGACCAAAATTTGATGAAAAGACTTAAAATGAATGACACTTAAGATAGAAAGAGGCTTCTGAATACCAAGAGACAAAATCCAGACAGCGGGAAAATAAGGTTAAGCCATTCTATCTGAAGCCATTTCACAAAAAGAAGAGGAAATATGTGACATATGGTATCAAGTGAGGCACTTGAAGTTGAGTCAAAAAATGTTTAAAAAGGCAGCTGTAAGTTTGCATGATTAAAAAGGGAAAGGAAGGATATTATATACATCAAGAAACAAGGAAGAGTTATGAAACCAGAGGTGGACTTGTTGGATGTTTGTTTGCTTTTCTTATCCAGTGGCTTCTAATGTTTTTATTCAATTTATCTTCAAATTCAACCTCCACCTCTGTCTTCCGTTCTGTTTCTCCCAGTGACATCAGTGCTGGCTATTAACACAAAAACTGGGTGGATGTTTGAACCTTGAAACCAAATCAAAGAACAATTTAGGGAAAGAGATAATTATGTATCAGCTCTTCTCCCCTCCAATATGTTTGAACAGATTAGATTATTTTAATAAGTGTCAGATATGATGGGAACATTTTAGAATAATATTGTCACATGAGTCTTAACTGACTGTATTTGAATCATGAAAGTCAGTTAAAAAAAAAGTCTGTGTGAAATTGTCTGTGATGCACTATCTAATCTTTATTCGCAGTGAAATGACTTAATTATTTTTAGTTTTTGTTTATATGATTATTTAGCTAAATAATATTAAGTTGCTTTAGAGCTGGAAATCTGTGAAAGGGATTTTTTGCTTCTGCTGCTAGTTCTTGTAAAAGCCAAGTGAATAAAAAACAAGTGGCTATTTGCATATGGCAATTTGTTCTTGCATTGGGAACCCAAAAGAGGTATTCCTTGTGAATCACAGGGAGACTAAAGGCTAACTGGGCACAAAGGCTGATGCACTCTCCCCATCACAAGTGATCCTTACCAGTTTTACTTGGCACATTGGGCACAGTTTTGCATGTGCTGAGTAAGCTAAGTTGCTGTTAGCTTTACCAGGATTTGGGGCAGGACTATATACTTTTGTTTATGGCACTGGACGAGGCTCAGGAACTAGAACATTAGCTTTTTGCTTTGGCATAGATTTCCTGGCTAAATTACCTAATTTCTCTATGCCTCATTTCATAAGAACAGTCAAATCTGTTCAGACCAAAGGCTCATTTAGCCCAGTATCTCGGTTCTCACAAGGGCCCATAATGGATGCCAGTGGATGAGAATAAGGCGGCGAGCATGCAGCAGTGCTTAGTGGGATAGTTTGTCTCCCAGGCTCCAGCACTTGTTGTTCAGAGATTTCCTGAACCAGGGGTGGAACCTCTGTGCTTAATGCTTTTCTGTGACTTGGTTTTGATGAATTAGTGCTGGCATTTCTTGAGCTCATATATCTTTTAAGTACCCACAACATTCCATGCCCTACAAATTGTAACATGTGAGGAACAACCTTTTAATTTGTTTTAAACCTTCTACCTGCCAGTTTCTCATTTTAGAACAAACTGAAAACAGTCTTCCTTTCTCTTCCAGTGCAATGTGTGTTTTTTAAGTTAGAGAGAACTGTAACTTCATGCAGTACTGAAAATGCAGGAGTGCCATGCATTTATAGAGGCATAAAGTTGCTTAGTTTTGTTCTTTATTTCTCTCCTTGAAACTCCTACCTTTAAATTTGCCTTTTTAACTGCTACTGGGCATCGACCTCATTCATAAAAAATCAAATAACATTTTTAAAAAGCTTTAAGTTCTTGTTCTTTGTCTATAAAATAAGGTACTGTAATAGTGTTTACAGAATTGCTTTCTGTGGAAAGATACAGTAGGAAACAGTGAATACAGCTTTACAGAAAGTACCAGAAAGTCCTTGAATTAAATACATAGGTTATTCTGGTTTATTCTAGCTGCCTTCAGTCAGCAATTTGAGATTTTATTTTAACATTGACAAATAAAAAGTTTTCAGGCATAAGTGTAGTTTTAAAATTCCCGTTTCTTTGATCTGTACAAAAAATGATGCTTCTTCTGGTCTTCTGAGGCCTTAAATCAGAGGCCACTGAAAAATGAGAGGAGAGTGTCATAGACTGAATGGGCTCTCGAGCAGATGCTTAGCCACTGATAGGAGAATAAAATGCCAAGCCTGCAATTTGATTTCTCTACTACCACTAACACCTCCTGAAACGGGAAGACAGCTGGGTTATTGTATTTCAGATTCCATTTGTAAGTGTTAATTTTAATGCTTTCATACAAAAGAAAAGGAAAGGGGAAGGACACATTTCATTCCCACAGCTCTTCTGTGCATCTCTAAATGTGCAGTTTGGGACAGACTGACCTTCCCAGCCCTCCTGAGATTTTTCTTACAAGGAAACTCCAGCATCATCGCAGATGTTTCGTCACTTTTCCTGCAAAGCCACAGCTCTGAGTTCTTCCCTTTCTGAGGGACTTACGTTTTGACAGGAACCAATTATAGCTGACAAAGTTTCAAAAACTGTCTCCTGTTTCTCAGGGACTTGTAATCAGTGTTCAAATCTTAGGTAAACAAAGTTTCATCTATAAAGAAAAGATAAGCTCAGCAGAGTTCAGAAGGTGCCTGAAACAGCCCAAACACCTCCTCCTGTTGAAATGTTTACATCCAAGGTGACAGAAAACTGAGCAGCATTATCTTGCAAATGGTCTGAAAAGATTTTAATAAATAAATAAAGGGGCATGTGTTTTTTCCTTACCAATTAGGATCAAATTTTCTGGATTCAGGGCTAACTTACAGTAAGGAAACACTCCAGTTGTAAAGCTATAAGGCAAGATGGTGTGGAAGCAACCCAGTGCTTTAAAAATTGCATTTATATTGTGGATGTGCAAAAAACACGTGGATCCATCTGATACGCATCCTGCTTGATAATCTCCAAAACTCACATTTTCTATAGTTACATTGGCTTTCAGTGGGGTTGCACAAGAGTCACTGAGGAGACAACTCAGCTCATTGTCTAAAGGTGCTTTTGTTTATGGATAACAAATTAAAAGGGTGATTTGGCACAGCAGGTGAGATGATTAATATTTCAGGTCTTATTATTTTTCTTTGTACATGTATGTGTTTGCAGGTAATTATACATTTCAAGGATCAACAGCCTAGTGCGGTTAAACATTTAACATTTATCTGCATAAATGCAAATGAAGCTTGCATTACAGTCAGATATTCTAAAACAAGTAATCAATATGGATTAATAACATCATTTTTCTTTTCAGTGTTTATTGGCATCACTTTAATGATGACAAAAAGCAGAAGGGTGATGGTATGGATGTAAGTTTAGAAGTCGTATATTCGTCAATTCAAACTTTAAAATTGATGGTGATGAAGAACAACTGTTTTAATTCATAGTCATTTGGAAGGATTTTCTGTGACCTCAAGTTAACACATAAACATGGCAAGGGATATGAGAAAGATTCCTTTGGCGTTCACTGAACTTGACTCCAGTGGACTTTAGAACGAAGTTCTGAGAGCAGGGCCTGAGAAGATATGCATGAAAGTCTCAGGGATCACACCACATTTGAGGTGGTATCACCCTTAATTGCAGTCCGTAGGGCTTTTTATTACAGTCCTTAACCCTTTTCTGTGTACAGACATGTCCTACCTAATTCAGTTCATGACCATAACAATTCCACACTGTGGCTGTGGTCTGGTGGTGGGTGATGGAAAGTGAAGTAATCTGATTGTCATCTTTCTTTCTGAAAAAAAAAAAAAAAGATGAATAACTTAATAATTTGGATTGCATTAAAATTAGCTACAGAAAATCAAGAGAACTTAAGGAGAATTCCTTCTTTCCTGCAAGAGGCTGGTGTGTTTGTCAGTTTGCTTTAATTAACAAAATTGATTTCGATTATACTGTACAATAGTATACTACACTACACTACAATAGACTGTGATCTTAATGGGTGAAGCAGCCAGAATTTTGAGCCAAAGTTCTGTTAAATGAAAGGCACCATTTCCTCTTTGAAAACATCAGTATCAGTAAGTATCAGTATCAGTATCTGATTGGATGCTGATTAGCCCCACTGACACTGCATTCTTATTTATGAGTGTACATATATAGACATAGGAGCTGAGTGTATTACATACACTTGCCAGCATCACTGACTCTTCCCTTCTGGGGACTCCTGGGTGCTAGAAAAGCAGGCAAGATAGTGAATAAAGAAGTGAACTTTAATGTATTTTTTTTCAGTCGCTCTCAATCAAAAACACTTAAAAACTATCTGTTTCTATGTGAGCGAAGTTTTTGTTGCACTGAGAAAATAATATCAAACATTCTTTACTTTTTAAATCAAAAAACCTGACCTGCATGAGAAATACATTGCTCTTAAACAGAGCACTGGGAGGAATAAATGCAACTTGTTGCAGAGAGAGGTTATAATTATGTACTTTTAGTTATGTCCCCATGTACACAATAGAAGTTCAAATGCATTGTTCTCTAATGCAATACCAGTTATTAACATGTTGGGGATATTATTTTTTACTAATGAAGAAAAATAAAATGAGGCTTCAGAAGGGCTGGGTGGTGTGACACTGAAAGCAAGTGAAGGGAACAAAGAGGAAAGAGAATTGCTTATTGCACAGATTGCAGATCTAAGCTTTGCCTCAGGAAAAGCAAAATTGCCTAAGGGGTCAGAATTTCAGCTTCTGTATTTCAGGACTTTGTTGATTTGGTTGGGTTTTTTTTGTTTGTTTATTTTAAATCTGAATACATATGGAACACTGGGCTAGACTTGACACTTTACAGGCTTGTCTGAGTGAAATGTTGCAGATAGACTGCAGGATCTTAGAGAAAAATGCAAAGCCTTATAGTTGTTACAGTAGTTGCTGTGGGTGTAATTCTCTGTCCCTTTGTTATTTGCACAAGTTCCCTGAAAGCATGCTCAGTAGGTCTTATTAAAGGGAAAAATGAGTTCATAAAGTTTTTCTGTGCTTGCTCCTTATTCTGTCACTCAGAATCAGATTTTGGAAGACTAGTTAGTAGTGCTCAAATTAGAGATTTTTCCATGCTAGGAACTGAAAAGCACGTAAGCTAAAAAGCGAGACAGTCATATGCCTTAATTTTCAGAAGTGACTAACAGTTTCAAGTATCAGAATTTTAAATTGCCCAAGAAGGTATTCGGTGAAAATCAGAGTCCTTGAGCAAGTCTTAAATTGGGTGCCCAACTCAGGAGCATGCAAAAATCACTTGGGAAATTAGAAAATCTCAGCCATATGCTTATATGTTAACTCCACTTGACTAAGTCTTTTCTTTATGTTTCTTCCCCAATTTGCAGTCGTTTTTGTGTTGTAAATAAGATACCCTTGACTCAGACATGAAAGTTCCTTAGGAAAACTGGAGAACCTTTCTCTCGTTAAACAGCACCCTAATTATAGAAGCAATTTTACAAACAATCCCCTGGGGGAAGCATTTTCGTTCTCATCAGGAAGGCTCTTGAATAAAATAGCACCTTTGCTAACTTCATTTATTTACAACAGGACACAAGGCTGAGACTGGGTTAGATTTATTGCCATTACATCACTGATGCTCAGTAATATATAAAACATTGGGTCTAAGAGTTAGCACTGCTGTTATTTCCTCTGATGCCTGACCTCACCACAGTCTAATAACATACAGGAAATCCAGAAGACAAAGGGGGAAGCAGTGGTCTTGAATGCTAAAAATAACCATAGAAAACTAATACAATTGTGTAATAGAGTATGGTCCAATAATTTATTTAACATAATAGTAGAATCTGCTAAAGCAATTAGAATCTGCTCCAAATGTTTTTAATGGAAAATATGTCGGGGGTAAGAATAAGTACACTTAAAGAACTGAGACTTTTAGGTTATGTAGTTCAGTTACGTGTACTGGTTTAGGTTTGTGTATCTTATTGCTTACATATGCAGACCACTTAATAACTTGACTGGAACAGACAGTCATTGTATGGTGGTTATATTTCCAGAGGTCATCCTGTATGAGCCAGACGGTGATCTTAGGTGATGTATTGCACTTGACAACCCAGAAAGTTACAATACAAAGGCATTCTAATTCTCAGTGTCCTCTGAGAATTGTTCAATATCCTTGATGGTATCTAGTGCCTGATATGCCATTGGGATGACATTTTTGGTGTCTTTACTAATAAGTCGAGATTAATATGTCATTCATGTTAACTCTGTGTTTGATTTTTTTTTCTTTCTTCTAATCACTCTATATTTGCAGGTTTTTCTAAAGGGATAAATAGTATAATGACACTATAGTGAAATTCCTTCATATTTTTCATGTCTGCTCATTTATTTGTGTCATCCAGAATCAGAACAATATTTTACCCAAATTATATATTTAGGCAGTGCTTTAAAATTGGTGCAAATAGTTAAATGACATAATTAAAAAAAACCAACTCCCTAAAAATGTTGCATGGAAGCCAGATAAGTCTGGTGTCTTTAGCTTGTTAAATAATGCAAAACCAGGTTCACAAACATATACCTCATTTTTGAACAGCTGTTCAGTTTGACTGTGCCTGCCCTCCTTTTATTTACGTATGTTGCACAGTCATTTGAAAGAGGCTATTCTTCATATAATACCAATATTAGTATGCAAAATAGTATGCTCAGGTGTGAACAAGTCTTCACTATTTGACATTGACACTTGATTTGTCTTCCAGTTAGAAGCAGAAGCAGCTACAGATCATAAACTGGAATAATGAATCGATTGAAGCAGCTGTTCCTGAACAGTCCCTTTGGCTATGTTTCCCTTTTCATTAAATAATTATAATTATGTAGATAGATAGATAGATAGATAGACAGACAGACAGGTAGATAGATATGAAACATTTCCCTTTGTGCAAAGGTTTATGGTAGCTTAACAAAATTTTGTTTGATTTCAGAGGAAGGCAGAAAAATGTGGGACTTTTGATATTTGACTGAGTGAGAACTATTGAGGGGTGAGTTGTCCAAATTCAGCTTAGTTCAGGGAGACAGATTTTCAAAACTTGTGCTTATGAGAGTTCTCTACTGCATCTTAAGACATCTTCTGAACATTGTAAGCCAGGAAAAACTGCATTAGCAGTGACATATTGGGATAAAAGAAGAAACAGAAATCAAGAACTCTGTTAATTGATGTACAGAAGGAAGCACAGAGCTGGATATCATCTCAACAAGTCTTTTATCTCAATATCATAAGTAAGATTTTCAGGTACCAAAATGTCAATGAATATCTATCAATAGAATGGCTCAGTGGACAGAGTGTTTCTTGGGTCTAAAAGAGAGGACATGTATTACTGCAAAGACGTGCAGTGGTTAGAAAGCTGGGCAAGCACAGAGAAGTAGGAGAATCTTAGAAGTTCATGACCAGTTTTGCAGGTAAACACTCTTCGATGAGGTTCCTTCCCTGTCCTCTTTAGCACAACACAGCAGCCCAAGAGAGTTTCAGTTCCAGGTCCTACAGAAGCTGGAGACATTTCTTTGGGAACAGGATTTTACCAAATATCTGTCACATAGAGTGATTTCCCACAGGGTTTTAAAATTGGTTTCTGATAATTCAATTCTACTAAGTATCAAATTGGAAAAGTGAAATATAAAAAAGGTGTTGCAGAGCCCAGTATCCCCAAAATACGTGAGGATAAAAACCCTATTGCATATGGAACCTGAACACTAAAAGTTAGAAGCCCATTGTGTGTATTTTTTTCTTTCTTTTTCTTTTTCTTTTTTTTTTTTTTTATAATTAATGATTTAAAACAGTTGTGCTATTGCTTCTATTGCCTCAATCACTTTTCACCTATTTCCCCAATGGTTACCACTTGCCTCAACATTTACATTTCTTTTAACATTTGTGATTTTTGCATAATTTCTCACATTATATTTATTTGCACTTTCATTTTTTAAAAAAATAAAGCATTCCATGGGGATGACTTTAATAAAGGTTTCTTATTAAAAGTTCCATAACAGCATGATTCCCAAACCTGAAACCAAAGTCCTCATATTTAACAGTTTTCATGACTCAATAGATTAAGTGTGAAATAGGAAATATAATAACAATAACAACGTAGCCATATCCTGCACAGTTGTTCCACTTAAAATTATTCTTGAAAAGTAACACAATTCATAAATAAATCATTTCTCATAGAATTAAATATACTTAAAAGGCTCTGTGAAATATCCTTGATATAGTCATAAAATATGTGTACAGAAAGTTGTATCAGGCAAGAGAAAAATAAAAAAAAATCACTTGAATTACTATATTTGAGAGGAGGAAAGAGGAAAAAGAGTGGGGAAAAAAAAAAAAGTCCAAACAATGAAACCATCAGCATCTGTCTTCAAAGTCAGGTGTCTCCAAACAGCTGCTTCAGTGTTTCTTTCAGAAAGACTCTTAGCTCAGGTCTAATTCAGATGAAGCTGCGTCTATGGTCAATGAAAAGAGACCTTGCCCTTGGGAACTGCAGTTCTGAGTTGGTCCGACTCATCATTCAGAGGAACCTGTTGGTTTCCACTGACTGTGACTAGGGCAGTAAATTCAGCCACCCCCATTAATGCCTCTTTGTAGAGGGGATAAATCCAAACCTTAACAAATCTGAATGTTTTACTCTGAGTGGGAAATAGGACTTTTCCTTGTGTTCTTACCAACACTGAATAATACAGAGAACACAATATTTCAATCCCAGTAATTTCTGACTCAGTTAAGTGATGTTGCCATTGGCTTTAAGGTCCTCCAAATGGATGCTTCTTCCTGGTGTGTTGTGATGCTGCAGAAACTCCACGCTGGCAATCTTTTGTTTTTGTTTTTGTTTTTGTTTTTTCTGGGGTTTTGGGGTGATTTGTTTGTTTCCCCTTTCATCTATTTGTCTTATAAGGTGCTTCATGGTAGCACAACAGTCTGTGAAAACAGTAAGGGAAATGTTAACATCAATGATGCTCACAGCTGTGGCCAGCTCTACCTTTTTTATTAAACAAAGAATGTGATCGTTCTTAAGGCTGTTGGTATCTTCACTGTTCCAGACCATGCCATGTTATTGTTCAGCAGGGATATACCCTGGAGATATATTCCTTTTTATTTATGGTTTAGGGGGTTACAAAAGGAAGGACATGAGTTCCTTCAATGGTGCTAGAGCAGCTGCAGAGCCTCACAGCCATCAAACTTCTTTATGCCTTCCATGCTTTGTAATTTAAACCAGTAATACCTTCTTAGTAGCTGTACTCACTCCATAGACACAGACTCTTCAGATCATTTGCTTGCACTTCATTGATTCAGTATTGACCAGCAGCATTTTTGCCACGTTAGTCTCTGCAGTTCTGGGATGGTTTCTGTGTGAATTGCCAGAAAAGTGTCAGGAAAAAAGTCACCTTGAAACTCAACAGTCAGTGCTGTCCATTCTGGTGTGTTAGCTTTTTCCTACTAACCACACATTTTCTCAAAAGCTAGAAATAGTAATAGACTGGGAAATAAGTTGTTTTTTTGGTTTCGTTCTTGGTGGTTTTTTTTTGTTGTTGTTATTTTTTGTTTCTTTGTTTTAGTTTTTGTTTTTTTACCAATACGAATTAGCATATGCTTTCATCTTTCTTGTCCTTGTTTTGTTGAGACTGCTCTGGATGGGCTAGCTGCAGACAGTGATGCCAAAATTAGTTTTCATACTGGGTATAAATGCATATGTATGTATATGTAGGTATATAGTTGATAGATCTATATGTTTATCTGTATATATAAAATAATGTCACATTTGTACACTGTCTGACTTAATCTGTCCAATAGCAGGATATGAAATAAGTCTTGTCAGATAACAGTATTTTGTCACCACTCAGTATCATGATATGGGGCATTACTTTGGGCATATTTCAGCCTTTTGAAAGTGATTCTCTGGAGCCATGAAATGGCAGATCATTGAGCTAAAGAATGGGAACCACAATAAATTTTACATTCATTTCCGTGATTGAACTGTAGTCCTTTCTGGCTGAGTCTTGCCATCTATCACTCTATGTGCTACAGAAAAACATGTGTTTTAAGGAGCCAGAAGCATAATCTCACACCACGCAAAGCATTTACTAGGTGAAACAATTCATGCCATACCATGACCCAGCAGTTGTGTGACTCTAACTTCAACCTGCAGTCAGTTGTTGTCATTATGAGTTTGTGGAATTTGAAGACCTAAATAATATCTCATTTTCAGTAGTTTTATTATGGATTATGGTGAAGCATCAATGAGATATAAACCTAGAGGTTAATGACCCAGCAGCAACTTAATATAACAATATATCTCCAGTCTTCAAAAAGGGAAAGAAGTAGGACTCGGGTAACTATGGACTGGTCAGCCTCACCTCCGTCCCTGGTTCAAAGGTGATGGAACAACTTATCCTTGGCACCATCTCAAGGCATATCAAGGATAAGAGGGTCATTAGGAGCAGTCAGCATGGCTTCACCAAGGGAAGTCGTGCTTGACCAACCTCATAGCCTTTTATGAGGACATAACAAGGTGGATAGATGATGGCAGAGTGGTGAATGTGGTCTTCCTTTACTTCAGTAAAGCATTTGACACAGTCTCCCACAGCATCCTTATAGCTAAACTAAGGGAGTGCGGCCTGGATGATCGGGTAGTGAGGTGAACTGTGAACTGGCTGAAGGGAAGAAGCCAGAGAGTCGTGGTCAATGGGGTGGAGTCCAGTTGGAAGCCTGTATATAGTGGAGTCACTCAAGGGTCAGTACTGGGGCCGGTATTATTCAATTTATTCACCAGTGATTTGGATGAGAGACTAGAGTGTACTATCAGCAAGTTTGTTGATGACACCAAGCTGGGAGGAATGGCTGACACTCCAGAAGGCTGTGCTGCCATCCAGAGACCTGGACAGGCTGGAGAGTTGGGCAGTGAAAAATTTAATTAAATATAACAAGGGAAAGTGTAGAGTCTTACATCTGGGTAGGAACAACCCCAGGTTCCAGTATAAGTTGGGGCATGACCTATTAGAGAGCAGCATAGGGGAAAGGGACCTGGGGGTCCTGGTGGACAGCAGGATGACCATGAGCCAGCACTGTGACCTTGTGGCCAGGAAGGCCAATGGCATCCTGGGGTATATTAGAAGAGGGGTGGTTAATAGAACGAGAGGTTCTCCTGCCCCTCTACTCTGCCATGGTGAGACTACATCTGGAATATTGTGTCCAGCTCTGGGCCCCTCAGTTCCAGAAGGACAAGGAACTGCTGGAGAGAGTCCAGTGCAGGGCAACAAAGATGAATAAAGAAATGGAACATCTCCCGTATGAAGAAAGGTTGAGCGAGGGAGCTGGGTCTCTTTAGCTTGGAGAAGAGGAGGCTGAGGCGTGACCTCATTAATGTTTACAAATATATAAAGGGTGAGTGTTACAAGGATGGAGCCAGGCTCTTCTCATTGACAACCAACAGGAGGACAGGGGGCAATGGGTTCAAACTGGAACACAGGAGAGTCCACAAACAATGGTCAAACAATGGTAGGACAAGGGGTAATGGGATCAAGCTGGAACACAAGAGGTTCCACTTAAAATTGAGAAGAAACTTCTCAGTAAGGGTAACAGAACACTGGAACAGACTGCCCAGGGGGGTTGTGGAATCTCCTGCTCTGGAGACATTCTAAACCTGTCTGGACACATTCCTGTGTAGCCTCATCTAGGTGTCCTGCTCCGGCGGGGGGATTGGACTAGATGATATTTTGAGGTCCCTTCCGATCCCTATTGTTTTGTGATTCTGTGATTCTCTGATAATAAGGTTTTTAGCTATAATGATCCTTAAAGAGTTTTGAAGTACTTTGTACTGTCCTTTTGGGCTGCCAGTGCAACTAAACAAGGGTTTTGGACAACAAATTTGGCTCATTGTTGAGTAACAAAGGTCTTTCTTTGAATATATTGTTTTACTTTGCATTTCTAGAGAATTTCCTTCAGCCTACTAAGATTGCTTCATCATGAATTTCTGTCTTGGGTACTATAATAGCCCTCACAAAACCAAAACAGTGAGCATTTGGTGAATACACAGTTTTTCTTGCTGTTTATGGCAAAGGTATTTGTTGACTCAATGCAGTAGCATTCTTTACATTCAAGCCACTGTAAAACTCAAGAGGCAGCAAAATTATAAACTGACCAGGATCTTTTCTAAGAGCAAATAATGTGCATTCTTTGTAGCTAGAAGCTCCTAGCTGTACTGTGCAAGAAAAGGCCAGACTCACGCAGTCCAAAGTCCCACTCAGGTCTTGGTCTTTGCTAGCTCCAAGCAGACTAATTTTGGGCCCAAGTCATTACCCAAGAGCTGCATTTGCTCTCTGCTGCCTGCAAACAGGTTTTCAGCTGTATTATAATTAATCATTGAGGTATACAGGACAATTTATAACACTAGGAGCACAGCCTGAATTTTGAGTTTGACACGGGGGCTAACTCTCTGGAAAAGGATCAAGCACATGTTATGAACACTGAAAAGATAAAATTTTGCCCTCATTGAAATTTACTTATCTCTTGCTGCTATTTCATCTCAGGGCAAAATCTGGGTGAAAATGCTGCAGACTAGTGACTAGTACTATCAAGTACCTATCATTAGTCATATTGCTTTCTTGGTTATTAAAATGAGGGCAAAGAAATATCTAGAAAATAGTTTATTCCTTTGCTGCCTGTATTTATTGTGGGTTTGCAGATAGAGGCAGTCTGAGTTAAGCACCCAAAAAGCTATTTGGGCAAGGTGCCCTATTTGTGACAGGTTAAACTTCCTGTAGCATGTTTATCAAAACTCCCTTGGGATCTCAGACTAACCATGATACATTTATTTGGCACTTAACAGTGATGTATTTATTGTCATTGTTACTTGCCCATACATTTGGAAACTTATTGTACGTGTCTCTACATTGCATTTTAAATGAAATACAAAAACACTGTGGGATTTCCTTGTCATGCCTCTTATTTCAGATGTTTTATTCCACAAACACAAAGACAAGAGTAGATCATCTCTGACTTATGCTGACCCAGTTCTCCTCTCTTTCTTGTCAGCTACACACCAATATCAGTAGAGTTACAGTGACATAAACCAGAAGAATAGTCAAAAATCAGATCCTTCCTACACCAAATCACTTTCCGCATCTGTTTTGTATTGTCTTATAATGACATATGAGATTATTTTGGGAATATATTCTGCTTTCACTGTCATGCTACTGACTTTATAGCCTTATCAAATATCCATTGGCGTGCAGGTTGAGCAATTATCATTGACTAAGAAGAAATTCCAAGAAAACATAGATTGATAATAACATTTTTCAATAATGTCTTGTAGCATTAGCGCCATTTTCTATTACTGTAGTTGAGGCCTAGCATTCTCCTCAATTTGCCACTTTTATTTATTGCGCAAGCTCTAGATATGGACCCTACAGCAGAAATTTAAAAACATTTTTCTTTTTCATTATGTATTAATTTCTGTTTAGGAGAAGCAAAGTCAGAAAACTGGATAGAAGCAAGGAATGTGTCTGGACTATTAAGTAATTGAAAGACAAAGAAATAAATTTAATACTGTGCAAGATATTACAGATACTGTATACAGGATGACTATATAAACATAATCAGGCAGGCTACATCTACAAGAACACGCCTTAGGAGACTGAGCTTGAATTTTGGGATCAAACTTCATGGAGTTGTATCCAAACTTTTTATCTTGCAGTGCAGTAAGCCCCTCCAGATAGACCATTCTGCTAACAGTCCATTTTCCCTTCACTTTTTTCTCCAGTAAATGGAGTGAAATGTGAAGTCCTTCTGATATCCCTTTGAAAATATGTAATGCCCACACACGGATGTATCCTTGCGTGATGTAATTAAACAAGCGTGTAATAAAAACTGTAGCCTGTGACCCACTTAGAGAAACATGGACTCTATAGGTTTCAAATAATACCATTTGGAAGTAGGTTTGGCCCAGGCCTTGGACGAACAAGATGAGGAAGGCAGGGTGCCAGGGAGGGCTCTGCTTCCAAATGCTTGAATTTATTGCTTGTGAGAAAGACACCAGCTATTTTCCTGAATGATCTTCACATTAAAAAAACATTACCAAAGCAATTGCTGAATAAAACTAGAGTTGTTGATATTTTTTTGCGTCCTTCACAGCATTGTGGAGTGCCAAGTCTCCAGCACTGAGTACCAGGCCATTGCCCTTGAGGATGAAAGTATTGTGCACAATTTTGATACTTTTACTTGTGAGCCCAGACTCTGGCGTTTCACACTAGTTAAGTTTTCATGAAGTTGTAGCTTGAGACTTAGTCTGGAGAAGTGAAGCTGAACAGGCAGCTTAGGACCAGCCTATAATTGCTTGAAAGATAGTTACGATGGATGCTTTTCTCATCTATTTGCATCTTTACCATCATTGCAGATGATATAATAAGGAGAAAAAGTCACAAGCTGTTCCTTGGAAGGCTCGGTTCAGAAAAAATCTTCAATATGAGAGCAAGTTGCCCAGAAAGGTTATAAAATTTCCATTCCTGAAGGTTTTCATGAGTTGGCAAGACAAAACCAAAACTGGCCATACCCTGTGTTGACAATAGTTTTCTTTCAAGTCCTCCTGGACTTAATGATATCTAGAAAGCCCTTCCAGCAAGCAGCTCTATGATTCTGTGTTTGGAAAGGGATGATGTGAATAAGAAAGTGGGGTGTGGAAGCAGTAAGTGCTTGAGAATCAAGATGAAGAGCTGATATGTTATGAAAATATTGTAACATCATCTTAGTTGCTTTCTACTATCAATACATATATTTTAGACATATATTCTGATATTTATTTACTGTTTATTTTCTTAAAAGACATGGCTGATCTCTTTTAATTCTTTTTCTCTCAGTGAGGAAAAAAAGAGAGTATATCACACTGTAGTTTCTATTACAGTAAAAGCTAGTTGGTCCTGAAAATATTAGTTAAAGAAAGACCTTCAGCATCTACCTCATAGGGAATTTTTAGGAATAAGCAACTGAGAACTGGTTGCAAAGGCCTAAGTAACCAGAGAAACTGTTGGGAGTAGGGTTGTCCCAGATTTGGGGCTCCTTGACTTAATTAGGTGTCAATGCAAATCAACCACATGCAGGTGGGAAACGGAAATTTAAGTTTTTGGTGTGACCTCAACAAGTCTTCTGTCAAGGTAAAAATCTACTGTACAAAAAGCATCTATTATTCTGGTTTTAGCCTCACTGCAAAATGTAAGATAAACACACTATTCAAATTGATTGGCAGCTTTGGTCCCCCAGTTAAAATTAAAGTAATTAAGTGTACTGAAAAGCCCATTACTTTGGATTTACTGACCTTGATTTGAGTTAGTGCTGACTGAAGTCCTTTTTAATCTTGGTTTATATCCCCATATGCTTTGCTCTCAGCCTGTATATTTTAAAAGTTTCATTGTATATACTGAAAAATGAAAAAGAAAAAAAAAGCTCACTTTATGGAGTTAAAACTGAATTTGAGGAATTTGATGTTAGAAACAGCATAATTTAGCATTGTATTATGTACTAATCTACACTTGCAAGATATTTCCGAAAAGTCTAGTCTGAAAACTAGGCTTTGTGGTTTTTTTTCAGACAGAAGTTTCAATTTCCAGCTTTTTCAGTAACTATTACTCAGATACATTCTCAGTGGAAAAAAAAAAGAATGCAATGAAACCATGAATTGTATGTGAAATAAAATAGATGAGACACAAGCTGTGCATGTGTATTTGTAGTTTTGACTAGCCTTCAGTACGATACGGATTAGAAGGTTGACATGTTTTCCAGATCCTCACGTAGTGTAATTTGACTTCTCTGAAGCCATAGAACACAGTATGAATCATATACTTCACTCTACTCAACTTCTTTTTAATATTCTTTCACCAAATAATGTTGCTTTTTCTTTCTTCTTTTCCACTCCACAGGACAACATTTTTAGAATGGAAGATTCACATTTTGAAAATGGCCGAGGGAAAAGCCCTTATGATCCTAAACTGCTGACAGCTTCTCTTTTAGTAGGTAGGTGCCACAAAAAAAGTTCAACGAGATGTGCATTCACTGTAAAGCCACTTTATACCTCTGTAAGACCCTGATTCTGCAAAACGTTTCTCTTCTCCAGAGCTAGGTGATTCTGGAGGTATTTTTATTGCTCAGTTTACAGACTGGCCTCACTGATGGTCACACCAGAACAGCTGAGAGCAAAGTGGGAGCAGGAATAAGTAATTTCTTACATTAGTTTTACTGGCAAGGAAGGTCTATCACCTAATTGTACCTGCATGTGAGCTGGAGATACACCAGCAGCCACAAGTCTAGGCCTTCAGATGATGTTTCAGCTGAAGAGATCTATCTGACAGTGAATTGAACTCCTGGCCAGAACACAAGGATTTCCAGAAATCATGTATGTCTGAATTAGTACTACTTAATTTCATGGAATATGGAAGTATAGAGTATGTGGACTATGTTAATCTAATTGAACTAACTCGATTGCATTTATCTAATTGATTTAACTTATCTAATTGAATTAATAAATTATGTTCATTGTTTCTCCCTATAAAAAAAAAAGGCAAAAATATGTTTTCTAAGAAGAAATTAATAGTGAACCAAATTAAGTTCTTCTTTCTGTAACAACTCTGCCCCGGTGTAGTCACTTTATCCTTAATATGTAACTTTCTGGCAATTTATTGCAACTTCAAATGCAAAGGGGCAACAATAGTTTCAGAAGGCTGCAAATTCTCTTAGAAGGCTTTGGGAAACTACACATAACCAGATGTATTGGTTTCTTCAGGACTTTGTCCATATTGCTAGTCTAGGGCCTTGCCTACCATCTACCCTTATTATATTTACATTATATTTAAAAATTTAAGCCATTTAAAACAGACATCAACAAAACCTTAGTCTTGAGTGTGTCTCATTTCCTGATCTTCGAAGTCCCTAATGATCACAGGTGATGAGCAACCCTGGGGACACGGACTTTTTAACAGGAAAAACAAGAAAGACGCCCACATCTTGCTCCAACTTGTACCCTGTACAAACAGCAAGGAAAAAAATGTGTGTGTAAAAGGCCAGTGTATAAATTAGTGCCTGGAGCGACTTGAATTTGTGGCAGAGCTAGTCTCAAGGGAATGGCTTTACTATTTACTTTAATATACAATAAAGAAAGAGAATGATGACAAGCCAGTATTACATGGTATACCCGGTATGCAACTGCACAAAGTCAACAGCGTCTAGCTTTCCACATTCCTTTTTTTTTTTTCACTCAGTCTGGCACAAATATGATTATCTTATTTCCCTTGGCTTAGATTTCTTGTCTTTAAAACATCTTTGCTTTCTTGAGCCCGCTCCCTACCACTATAATTTTTACTCCATGTATGTTTCCTCCTAATAAACAATAAACTGAGCATGATATTTTGCTTTGAATCAGACTTCAATTAGAACCACGAGTGTATTAGCACTATAGAAAATGGCGCAAATTCAACATTCAAAGCCACTCACTAATTTCTACTTTAGTGTCTTGCAAAAAACTCTGGGTGAAGTTAAAAATAACATTCCTGCATCCTGAATATGAACACCATTTCTTCTCTGCATCTTCATAGGTGCCTCACAGTTGTTCTTTGGTACTGACTATAATGCTACATTTACTTCAGTCCTCCACTGCAGAGGTTCCCCTGATATTTCAGAAGATATACACTGAATTCACTGAATTTTCATAATGACTTTCTCTTATCTTTGCCGAAAAAGTGTAAATTTTATAATAAAATAATAAACCAAGGCAAAATAATTTACTTCCCTCAAAATAGGTGAGGAACAGAGAATGAACTGGCCAAGCAGTTAGTGCATGCAGAGCTTTGGCCCAACTATTGTCAAAAGTTGGAGCGAAGCAGTGAACAGGTCTGTGAAGGTCAGAGGAGTCTCTTGGCCACAAACCCCTCACATAAAGAAGAACATAAATGGGCTGCTTCACCCCTTCTCCTGAGCTCAGCTACTCCTGGCCGCTAGTGTGCCAGAAGTATTGGTCCTCCTAAGTAACCATGGCTTATCTTAGGTTCAAGAGGGCAACTGTGTGAAACTATTACCCAGCACTCACTAAAATGCAATGTTATAATTCGCAATACAATGCAGCTATCAGGAAGATAAAAGAAGGCTGAGAAGTAAGAGTAATTAATATGGTTGAATACAAGAGGAAAAAAAATAAATCTCTGTTATTCATTAGAAGCACTAAAAAGAGATTTTGCAAAATGTGGGAGAAAAGCATGTTATTTACTCTGTAACTAGTAGATAAACTTAGGTAAGTGAAATGTAATTACCCAACTTGGAAGTTGGGTAAAATACCAAAATTAATTTGCAAGACATAACTGAAGATCTTTAATAACTATTAGTGCTATTAAAGGATTCTTATTTTATATTTCAGCTGAAAGTGTAAGAAGGACCTCCAGTTTTTCCTCTCTCTTAAAAAAAAAAAAAAAGGAGAAAAAAAAAGGAAAAAAAAAGAAACAGTTCATCATTATTAAATTGTTCCAATATTTTTCCAGTATATGTTCCTTGTTCCTTCCACCTGCAAACATTTTTCATTATTTTTTTAAGAGTTGTTCATTAAAGGTAGTTATTGCTACTCTACTCTAAAGTAAACACCAGCTGGGAACATGATATAACTAGTTCCTAGTAATATAAGACGTTATTCAGCCATTCCCATCTATGTGTTGCTAACTAAACAATCTCCATTTGAACGGGCTAATGCATGAAAATGGAGAGACTAAGCAGTCCCTGGGCACCACTAGTGTGTATTCCAGGGCAGGAGGAAAATGAGAAGCAGCCTGGTTTTCAAGGAATGTAATCACAGGAGAAAATTATCACTGAATGTATTAGTGTAAAGCCATTGTGTTGGGATAGTTGAAAAAACCTCGGAGAAGGAGACAGCATTGTCTCATTATCAGTCAGTTCCTCTTTAGGAAATGACCCTTTGGGATTTTCAAAAGCTCTGGTGATCCAGAATCCCCAAAGCTGGCTATGCTCCTGTGTCTCACTGATATTTAAAAAACAACAACAACAAAAAAACACACAAAAAAACCCACACACTCCTCTTCCTTTTTTTTTTTTTTTTAATTAAATCAGCTTAAGTGGCTTATTGCTCCCTATATGGATTAATGTGATCTGAAATACAGCAGCTTCTTGCCAAGGGAGAACTTTACTATCTTATTTATTAGAAATTAACTACTAAGTATGTATGAGGTTCAGGATTTTAGAGTTATTCTGCTTTCTGGGAGCTTTCATTGTCATCTTTAAAAAGAAGTGAAGTCAAACCACTGCCATGTATATCTGAAAAATCTTAACTTCAGTGAATAAACCTACTAATCAAGGATAGCAGATTTCATTTGGAAACACTTACCAGTGAGACCGACCAGGATGTTCAAGGCTTGTTTTTGCCCATATTCCCCATCCATTCAACTTCCTTATTTATTTCAAAAAGGAAGCTTACACTTCTGTACTCTTTCTATATATATATAAATATATATATCTATAACTATAACTAACTAACTAACTAAATAAATAAATAAATATTTTTTTTTTTTTTTTTAAAAAAAAGAATGCAGTCTTCTTTAAAGGCTGAATAGAAACAATTCAACAAATAAATGTGTACTGCTTAGTTTTTAACAACTTTGTATCTGATGAACTTGAGGAGGTATTCACAGGTCCATGCTGCTTATGTACAGTATGTGGGAAAACGGTTCCTCCCCAAAATGAAGGCATTACTGTGGGGTTTAGTTGTTGCCTCTTTACTTAGTAAAGTCAATATATGTATTTTTGTTTGAATTCATACTTCAATATGCTACTTCTTCGGGATAAAATTGTTTGTGTCCCAAACATAGAGCTGTTTCCTATACAAACATCTGAGGGCCACCAGCTTATTTGGAACAGTAGTTGCTTTATGCTGCTGGGCTGGAAATACAAAGTGATAACTTTCATTGTTTTTGGCTTGGTTTGGGTTTTATTTGTTTGTTGTTTCTTTTTTTTTTTTTTTTTTTTCACTGCATTCTTTCTCCTTGAGAAATATTCATGTTTTCAAAATGTTCATTTCCACTTTCGTAATGAAAACTGTTTAAAACTACTGACAATAACACAGTGAAGACTATCAGTGACATAAAAGAATAATTTTTTAGACAAGCAATGGGTAAATTTCAGTCCAAAAGAAGGTCTGCAAAGGGGAACAAAGATGAATGTACTTCTATCTAGACAGAAGGCAAAAATCCTTATATAGCTTTTAAATAGTACTAACTCAAAGCATGTGCACATCTGGGACTTGACTTGAGGCTCACACTGCATTTAGCAAAAATTATCTAAAGCCTTACAAAAATAAATAAGATTCCTTGGTACTTCTATCTAGCAGAAGTCAAAATCCCCTTTTTACGTGACTACAGCAAATCAGTTCAAACTGCAGACGCTGGTCTGAGTACAGTGAAACTTGGAGGGGTTGTAGTCAAAAGCAAAGAAAGGTCAACTAGTTTCCTACAGACTCTTCCCCTGCTGGAAACTGCCGAAGCCTGTTACTGGCAAACTTTTACTCTATTACCACTGATGAAAATGTACCAGCTATAAGAGCCTAGGAACATGAAAAAGTCTTGGTTTGAACTGAGTCAAACCTGGCTTTCACTGGTGTTTATATATTGAGTTAGAAGCTGAGGTGCCAAAAGCCTTACAATTCTAAATATTGCAAATATATAATTTTAATGAGTTTTTGAGCTATATTTGTTTTAATTTTAATAATGTAGTATTAAATATAGATTTTTTTCTTTCTTTATTCATTTTTAGTTGATAACTAAGAAGTAAGATAGGACTTGTTTGGTTTTTTTTCTTTCCTCCTTTGATTTATATTGATTTATCAGAACTCACTAGGGACTGAACGACAAGAAAATGAAGATGAGGTTAAAGAAAGGTTAAGCATAGCATCAAAGCCATTTTTTTCACAAGCAAAAAAGCTTTATGTTCTCTAAAATCTCAGCTGCATACCCGGTACATAATAATCACTATAATTAAGTGATTGTCTCCCCTTCAAAAAAAGTTGAAAGTGACATAGAGGAATGATAAATTGTTAATTAATGATATGCTGTTCTGTTTCACTTCTGATTACACCTCCTGCTGGGCACGACCGGTCTATTTACTTCTAAGCTCTGCTGTGAATCCATTCAATTCCACGCCTTTCTGCTATCATGTTTTCACCCTTCCTGACTTTCATGACTACCATATGGTACAGAGCCACTGTAGGTTCAGTTGATAATTTCATGGTGTCAGGGTTCTGAGGAAAAGATGCCAGTGGTATCCAGTAGACATGCTTGGACATGGTTGTCCCACCATGGAAATATCTAAAATTGCCATGAAAATTATAAACTTGTTCCTAAAGGGCACTTTAAAATGAGGATATGGTACAGTTCATCATGACCATGAAAAATTTATTACTTCAGCTTAATGCAAGAGTTATTTTATCCTGAAACTTGTCTTTTTTCATAGAAGACCCATTTAAGACAGGTAGCTTGAAAACAGCTGTTGGAAGGAATAATATTTTTTTATTTCATATTGAAAGTATAGGGTAGGGTATGTCATTTCACATACAGATGTAAAAAGGCACAGTCCTAAGAAATGCATTTTTAGCAATTTCAATTCAGAGTAATTTCATGAATAAGCTCAACATTAATGCCAGAAAGATACATGTTGTTCTTTGATTCCTGGTTGTTTTCTGTTCATCTGATCGCTATGTACTTATTGATATTTTTCTCTTTATCAGTTGGAAGGTATTTAACTTGACCTGATCCTTTGAATTTAGGCTGTGTCTCCCTCTACGTCCTCCATGATACTTCTAGTTGGCTGAGCACGGGCACACTGGGACTCTAATATTATGAGTTTCGTCTCCAGCTAGGCTATGTATGTGCCATTTATAGGCTGAAGTATCACAGGTCAATTTTTAATTCACTTGTTCACTGTGATATGCATGGGGTCAAGGTAGCAGGGAATGATCTCATTTATTCTCTCCCTTAGCTGTTGCCCTTTTGCCAGTATCACAGTTACAAAGGTGGAAGGAGGTATGTTCTGTCTTTCCTGTAGATACTGTTTGCAGAGGATTTTTTTGCTCAGAAAGAAAAAAAAAAAAATCAACCAAAAGACAGTTTCTATATGAAAAGTTCAAGGGACTTGGTAATTTTCTGCGCAAAGAGTGAATGAGCTGGACTCTCCAATTCCCAACACAGAGTCGTGAACACCCAGTAGGTCTCCAGTCCAAACTGCTGTTCAAAACACATTACATTCACAGTTAGGTAGGTTTTTTGGGGGCTCTATGCTACTGCTTGCCAGGGATAGGTGTATAAGCTCTCACTGTTCAAGACTAAGCATCCAAACATAATTTTGAAAAGAGACTGAACTAGCAGTCAAGAGATACAGCTCATTTGAGAGAGGTTACAGTTAAGCTCTGCAGTGAGAAAGTGGGTCCCATTATGTATTTTCAATGACAATACATTGTGTATGGCTTATTGCTTTGTAATTTTCTTATTATCCCTATTAGCGTAATATAAACCTAGGACGGACAGCTTTCTCTGACTTACCATGACTGGAAAATTGAGAAATGTTGCTTACAATTATGTCCTCCCGCAGATGGAGAGCTGTACTCTGGGACAGCAGCAGACTTCATGGGCAGGGACTTTGCCATTTTCCGGACTCTGGGGCATCATCATCCAATCAGAACAGAGCAGCATGACTCTCGGTGGCTAAATGGTATGTAAAATGTACATTTATCCAGTTACATTCATCTAGCCATTAAAGACGAGCACACGGCTTGTTCCAGCAACATCTGTGCCATATACACTCCTCTTTTATTTGGAGCAGAATTTTGTCTTAAACCACTTAAACTAATCAAAAGTGATTTATAAAGAAGCATTTTTGTTTTAATTACATTGAGATTTGTGGAGTGTGATTAAATTTAAAGCATATACAGACAGTACAGCTAACACAGTCATGCCACAGGAGCAGACTGCTGTAGGGTGCAAGTCAGACAGAAGCGCAAGGCTTGTGGAGGCATCAGCCACACGTCAACACAAAGTAGCTACAGAGCCTTGGGCAGGACTATGCCTTGAATAGGCTTTAATTTTTGTCTGGATTGAAGGGAACCTGACACTGGTGACCAAAGTCCAGCAGAAAGTGAATCAGCAAAGCTTCCTGAGCAGAATAGAGTTCTCAATAATTTGAGAAAGTGAAAGGGGTCCTGGGCATTCCAAAGTATTTGGTTTCAAAATAGTTGACATTTTAACAAAGCACAATAGCTTACATTATTGTATGGATACTACTAATCAGGCCTGTAGTTGGTTGTTTTCATGTATGGGGAAGAGAGGGATATTTTCAGAGAAAAACTGGTTTTGGCTTCATGTACCAAAACACTTTAAAATGCATCTAAGTACTCTATCCAAGTCCTACTGAAGTCAAAAATCCAATAACTTAAACAAAATTGCACTTGGCTTTAGCTATGCAGGGATATGAGCATTTTGGAAATGAGTTCATCATCTGAAAGAGCTGACATTTGATTTAAGTGAGCCAGTAATTCTAGCTGTAGTTACTCTGAGTTAATTTATATTTTAATTTTTGAAGAGTTGACTAGCCACTTTTGTTGTACATGTTGCTTGCATCTGCAGTTCTGTTTTTAAATTCACAGAGTATTTTGTTCTGAGGTATTTTTTCACTGCTAGAGACATTATTTATGTCTGTTCTGAGGTCCAGGTTTTCTTATGTGGTTTTGCAATTTAGTGCAAACTCTTCACGTAAATTTTTAATGTGTTAAGAGCAGACTATGTTTTAACAACACAGTATCTAATTAGCTACAGCCAGGAACTTCTAGTATCATGGCAGTTATCATATTAGCTGGATATACAATCCATAACAAAGCCAATCCTTGTCTCATAATTAAAACCACAAAATTCTATTGCAAGTTGGATAAACATTTTTATTTACAACATTTGCAGTGGATATATCTATCTGATATATGTGTATATGATGCGTTGTATGAATCTGTATTTTAATATAACAAGTTGTATGAATCCGCTTTTTGTCGTGTTAAATTTAGTTTTGTCATAATTCATACAGACTACTGTGAGGACAGATTCAGGTCTATCACATTTCAGTTGTACAGTCCGTGCTTGCCCAGTAACCCAGAAATATTGTTCATTGGTTTATTTTGTTATAATAACATACAAGATTTCTGGACTTCAAGAGACAGTAAAGCACAAGGCTTACAGACATATCCATCTATCTTGGTACCTGGTAGAGCAATAACGTGTTAAAGATAACACAACACCCACTTTTGTTATGATAGTCATGATGACATAAAGTCCAATCATGCAAGCAAAATCTGCTTTTGTGCAGTAGATTTACACAATGACAGCCGAGTCATGAGGATTTATGCAGTGGGAAAGCACAGCCATTGTCCACGGCCCCTGTACTTCATCGCTGAAAATGTGTCATTCCTTTGTGGATTCGGTTATCAGTCTTTCAGTGCTAAATGTGAGAACTGCTTTTCCCAAATTAGCACTAAGGTTACATCTGACAGGGTGCAGAAACCACAACTGCTTTGTGCTCAAGATGGGGAGGAGAAGACAGATACACATAAAGAGCTGATGAACTTCAAGATCTCTAGAATTCAAGTATCGGCCAAAAGGAGCGTATAAATAGAAAGGCAGCATTTATCATAGCACAGGGTGAAGAAGATTTTCAACTCCAAGTGTAGTTCTTACCTACATTCCTGTATGGAAATTTTCAAGCTAATTCTAAAAAGGGAAGACTCAAACTGAGACCTTCTGAAATTATTCTTATAACTGTCAATAATATAGTAGAGAATAATCCTTAAGTATATATTTGAAATCTATCTGTCCATTGCAACTCAAGTTTACATTCCTAATATGGAAAGACTGGCTTAAAATCTGCCCTACAAAGTTCCTATTAAAGGCTCTGAGTCTTTACTGTAAAATTCTCAGTGATAAGGTCCTGGCAGCCTTTCCACACAGTACTACTAATTTCAGCATCTAACAGGGAAATCAAAAAATAATAATTACTTGGGTTTGAAACTCTGCAGGCACTCCAGTCCTTTGATTACTTTTTTCTTCTGTCATTTGTCTCCTTTAAACATAATTATAAAATCAGCTTTGTGTTTGTATGTATTTAAAGTAGAAATACTTTCAATGAAACAAACTCTTACAGAATGTTAAGTTGTACTCTACTTTCTTAAAGATCTATATAAACTAGTTTTGAACCCTAGGTTTGCAAACATTTATATATTTTTTAGTAAAGATGTGGATTGCTATGTTGTGGTGGGTTTGCTTTTCCAGTTGCTTTCTACAGTGTGCTTAGCCTCAGGTTAAAAAACACTATTCTAATCACAGAATCACAGAATCACAGAATGTCAGGGATTGGAAGGGACCTCAAAAAATCATTTAGTCCAATCCCCCTGCCAGAGCAGGAACAATTAGATGAGGCTATATAGGAAGGTGTCCAGGAGGGATTTGAATGTCTCCAGAGTAGGAGACTCCACAACCCACCTGGGCAGCCTGTTCCAGTGTCTGTCACCCTCACTGAGAAGAAATTTCTTCTCAAATTTAAGTGGAATGGACATACACTGAAAGCTGGGTAAGAACAGCAGTTCTGATCAAACCCATTTCATCCCTTTGGAGTTTAATAGCTGCGCAGTGAGACATCCAGTTGTAAGTCCTTGCTCATGTTTACTTCATTCAGAGCAGGAACTTGAAACTGTTTTTCCCATACTAAGGCTAAGGTCAGAGCTGACAGGGTGCAGAAAACACAGCTGTTTGGTACCAAAAATGGAGAGAAGAAGACAGTTGCACATGAAGAGCTTGCAAACTTTTCCCAGAATTTAAATATCATCCAGATCTGATGTAAAAGTAGGACGACAGTGCACAGAGCGAAAGTCTTTGGATCTAAGTATGAAAACAGAGTTCCTACAGAGATCACACAGTCACTTTTTTGGAGATGCTCCACCTTTGAAAAAAGTTGAATGTTACTGGGAAGAGAGCTTTGAACTGTGCCCGGCCCAAGGGAAGGTGCTGACCAACAGCTCTTAAAGACTTTTAAAGATATTAAATGCTCACAGGCTTTTAAAGGCATTTCATTTTGTGTAAATAATTAAACAGTCACCAAGCCAAATAAAGCAAGGGAGACTGATTCAATAGCCATGTAGTCAGGGCATTCATCTAGAAGGTAGGGAACAATACATCAGTCACTGTAGCAGTGTATATTTAATTATTGATACCGCGTTGGCCAGATGTGACATGGAGACATTTGCAAAAACAGAGTAAAATATGTTGGTGCTCAGGAAAGTCATCTTGGATATGAAAAGCTGCAGTTCAGTGCCCCAGACTGAATCATGTATTTTGTTATAAGCCATGTGCGTGCTCACCCTGGACATTATTGGCTCCTCTGGTAAGTGCATGGAGTTTCTTTGCACAAAGAGCTTTGACAGTCCTAGTTGGTCCCAGTGAGGGTCAAGCACAGTTTTGAACTCTTAGAAAAAAATAATCTTGAAATTGAAAATAACATCTCCTGTCCAGCTTTACTACAAGGAGAAAAGGCTTTGATGTTACACTTGTATCTTACAGAGTCTTGCCTATAGGCAAAACCCATGTTTTACTTTAAATGTACCATTGCCTCTTCTAGTTCAGAGCTATCAGAAGCTACTGTTATTTCAAGAAAGCGTAGATCAGGTCCTGCTTCTATGAGCTACTTCAGCAATAAAAAAAGAGATATGTAGGAAGCCTGAGCAGGTTGGAGCAGCTTCCCCTGGTACCAGAGAGTTCCCTGGTGAACTACAGGCAGCGTTTGCTGAACATCATCCGCGGCAGCATTCAGACGAGGGCTGAGGGCATGGCTGGAGGCAAGAAGGCAGAAATGGCGGTGCAGTGTAGCAAAGCAAATGCTAAACAATGCAAAAGCAGTGTACTGAAGGCAGTTTTCAAACTGGTGACTAGGGAAGCAGAAGGAAAGCTTGAAGCTGCTCTCATCTTCCCTGACTTGAGCAGGGAGGATCTGGCCTTAAATTGTTAACGTTTTTGTGAAATGAATAACCATAAACATTTATTTTAAAAGCGAAACAGAATTGAGCTACATAAGATTTGAAAGGAAATGAAATCACAAAAGTTGCATTAAGATAGTATTATGAATGTGGTTTGCACCCCAGAAAAGCGAGGGAATACTGGCCTCACTCACCCTCTTTACTAGGCCTGGGGTTAAGAAAGACTGTCAGTCTGGATTTCCAGTCCTGGCTTGGAATTTCCTTGCTTTTTATGAGTTTAAACCAGCTCTATGATATTACTTTAGCATACTTTCCATGGCTTAATTTTTAAAGTGGGGTAGTAGCTGTGCTTAGTCCCCTGGGGTTATTGTCCTTGGTAATCTTTACTTTACAGTTACATAAACAGCTGAGAATTATAGAAGCTGAGCGACTGTTCAATAAAAAAGAAAACACTCTCTTAAATTTCACAGGCTCCATCACAGGAAACGTGGATTTGATACTCCCCTGGCATTTATACAGAACTTTAGCCATCACTTTATGTTGTTTCCAGTTATGGCAGTTTGTAGGATGTCCCAGCACTGGCAACATACTCTCATAATTTTGCATATATATGTACTGCATAGTAGAGCAATGTATGGCAAGAGAAAGACAAGATTGCAGTTAGTTTATAGGATTTTTACCTCTCCAGTAAAATGTATTAAATTGGTCAAGGTGTTGAAAAATTAGTATTTGTTCTCTTGCAACTACCCTTGCTGAGATTCAGATCTGTTCGTTTGCTCCTATAATTTGTCTTTGGTCACTCACACTAAACCCTTTTTCCACCTATACGTACCCACTAATGCCCCCTCTTCTGTGTAACTCCATTGACCCTAAATGCATTCTTAATTTCCCACGTCCCAGTTTACTTCCTACATATTTCCAATCCAGATATACAGAAGGCACTAAAATACATACCACCAAATGTAAGCAGATGTGGAAAACGGCTGATTTGCCAGCACAGGTAAAACCCAACCATCCTGGTACCTGGGGGTTATTTCATAAAGTACATCTGAGATATTCTTGGAGAACAGAGGTGATGAATGCTACAAATACAATAAATCTCCAGCAAGGAAAGAGCTATTTAAATAAAGGACATTTAAAACAAAACAAAACCAAAAAAACAGGGTATGAACTGCATATTAGAAGCCTTAAACCACGAGGGAAATGAAATTAGAAAAATCTGCTTTATAGAAGTAGTCAGTGAGGCAGCCTAGCTGTTTTTGAGAGGAATGTAGATAACGTTTTATGTGTTGTCATAGCATGCTTGCCTGACATTGCAAGGGACTAAGAAGTCTCTTCCAGGTCTGAATTTCCATAAGTTCACAAGGGCATATTTAAACAACCTTACCAGTGAAAACAGTGAGAGGGTTTTTTCGGTGTCTATTTTTGTTGTTGTTTTTGTCGTTTTGTGGTGTTTTGGTTTTGTTTTGTTTTGTTTTTCCTCACAAGGATCTCTTGCTTTTAAAATATGCATTTCTATATTTGAAGCAAATTAGTCAGCTGATATCTCCTATCATGCAGGCTGTGGTGTGGACCAAGTCCCACACTTTCCCACCGCTGCTTATACTGGCGTGAACAACTCCGACCCTTGCAGGAGCAAAACATGTCCATATATGCAAGTCTCATTTCTCACTCAATACACCCTTCCACCCTCATTCCCATTATCTTCATTGCTAAGAATAGTAATAATTTCTCAGTGATAAATTCCATGTGTGACAAATGCTAATGTCACCTAACATAGTGCTAGGATGTACTCAGAAACTATGGTGACGGTGGCATAATAATGTGAACAGAATGGCATACAAACTCAACTTACAGTGTTTTTTTCTCCCTTAAGTCTGTAGATCCAAATTTAAGAGACCAAATATGAATTTTAAATTGTTTTTCTCATTGCAATCTAACAAATCTCTTCTCTATACATTTTTATTACAACCCATTCATTTTCTCTCAGAAGAAATGTAGAATTTCTGAATTCACAAAATAATCACTTCTTTCTTAATGTTATTACTTGACCTTTACACTGTCACTTACCTGAAATGGTTACGACTCAGGAAGCCATAGGTTCAGCTGAATACTTGATAAGAAGATATAGTCATGGATTTGAACCAGCTGACAGCTGACTCATCCTGTCTGATAACTGCTCCCTGTACCTTTTATACAAAATGAGAGATGCATTTGATTCAGAAATCAAAGACCAAGTAGAAATCAGGGAATGTGCTTTACAGTTCTTCTGGATGTGAGGAAGATCATGCAGGTGGTGAGTAAAGACAAGCAGAAAAATTATAATCTCCCATCAAGTGGCTTGAATGAAATTACTTTAAATCTTTTGAGGAAATAGATCTTCTCTCTCTCTCTCCTCCCTCTTCCCCACAACAATCTAGGTTTAGGATGTTTTCTTCATTGAATTTCAGTGTTGTGGATGAGATTTTGTTGCATTTAGGTATGAAAAATCAGTAAAAGTAGCCAAAGAACAAGTTTTGAAGCTGGAGTGGAAAAAGTGGGTAGGAAAGATGAAGCAGGAGAGCACATACCCTCGTTGACTGTACATTTTAAGAACTTCCTGACACTCTGGAGAATGAGACCTAGGGCAAAAAGACTTGCACCAGTAAACATATTGGTCTGAGCTATAGCCACAATATGCTTCGGGAAGTTAGGATACAAATCAGTCTAATAACACCTGATTTAGGCTATGCATATGTTACACGGTTAACCATGGGCTCATTTATGGGTTTTATCTTGGTCAGTCTTATTATCCACAGCAAAAAAAAAATAATAGCTGGGAGTGTAGATTAGAAGCTATGCTTTGCTGCAATTCATACTGTGACTCACTTTATAGAGCATATAAGATCAAAAATAATGGAAGAGCTCAGACTGCTTTGTGCACTGTTTCTACTGGAGACCAGAGGAGTTTGTCTGCTGCATGCTGTACTTCCTAGCTCCCAAAACAAGTGCTGTGGGGTATGACCCCAGTCCCAAACAGATCAGTGCAGAGTCTCTCTCTAAACAGAGACCTGGAAATGATTCCCAGCTTGTGGATCTCCACTCACTCACTTATACTGAATTGATCTATTGGTGAAATGCCTTAGAATTGGTAAATCTTAGGGACTTTATGTCAGTGGTGATTATGATACCAGGTCAATGACCCGGTAAATCCTGGTGAGCTTCATGAAGAGGAGAGACCTGAGGGTGTAGCCCTTCCCATCATCTATGCTCTGACTTATCTTCGGAGGAAATAGGATGAAAGAGCCAGAACAAGCTCTGCTTAGATGCTAGATCTGGATAAATCAGTGCACTTGGCAGTACAGGGCAAATCAGGTGATCTCACTTGGGTGTTCAGAATCAAATTTCATGACCCAGATGAGTTGGTGGTTTTAGACGTTGCTTTAGATAAACAAATTTGAGTCTCATCTGCCACCAAGTATCAGTTAGAGCTGTATAAAAACCCATCTGCATGAGTATGCTTCAGGAGTCACATTCTGGATGCTGGATGTCTCCAGGTCTTTACCCTTCTCACACTGAATAATAAACACCAGCAACTGCCTTATTATCAGTAGTCCCAGTGATATTCTATGTTCTCTAAAAACCTTTTTTTATTTTTCTTTTTTTTTTTTTTTTTTTTAACCAGAAAGGATTGTTTATTTGTATGTATTTATTTCAATGAATAATTTGTAGACTCGGCAATGGGCAGCTTTGTAAACTGATGGTCTCTTCACATAAAGGTGACAAACTCAGTATATAACTCAAGTAGTGGTAGCTATGGCAATAAGCTCTACTAGAAAGCTTTGTTTAGTACTTTCAGTTAATATATGATTAAAAGGACCATATCTATCTTTACATATATATATAAATACAAACTCACTACCAACATGCATCAGTTCATAGGAAGCCTCTCTTCTTGCCCTGGAGATGAATTTCAATAGGGGAAAAAAAGTAATTTGTCCAGCTCAGGTGTCGTGTTTTGGTTCTAAAACTACACTTTGCTTTGGTTTTGGTGTAGGCCGCACTTTTAATTACACACCACATGTTTCTTTATAATTATTGTTTTTAAAAATATCCAAATCAACTTAAGGAAAAGGACAGTTCAGATTAGGTGGCAGGATGCCACTGGACAAAGTCTATGCATTATAGGCCCTGCAATTTCAAGTAGGTTTCCCGTGATCTCTATGAGTGCACATCACAGCTCTGATGCTTGGAAAACAGTGACTTTTAGCTACCAAATTATGCCTCCTTTCCTGTTCACAAAAGTAACTAACCGGTTATTCAAGAAAAGTTTAGCAGAAATCTGCCTGTAAGGAATCACACAGCAGAATACTAATTGATTTCAACAAAGCAGGAGTGGGTCTCTTACAGCCCCCTTCATTGGGATATGACATACATCTGAATTTTTTTTTTTTTATGTTCTTGTGTTGGGTACTTTTTTCCTTCTGCTCGAGCCATCAACTTAATGAGTGTTGACCCTGTCAATACCAATTTCCTCTTCTCAGGCCACCACGTTCAGAGTTTGGTGGGCATTCAATAGAGATTTACTGTTGACTGGGTAATTTGAGTTCATGTGTGTGGTGAAAAATTAGTGAGGAGAATTACCCAGGAAAGTGGATGCCATGACAATGCATGTCACCATGGTGTGACCAGCTCTGCTGACATAGGTTTCAAAAGCTCTCCCCCTGTGAAAATGGGGCCTGTTTGCAAATTAATTAGTTTCTGGCAGCAGCTTGATTGTTGACCCAAAGTTTGTAGAGTGGAAAAACAATCAGATTAGTGTGTTCAATATAAAGGCCCAGCGCAGCACTCAAGTGCAGTTTGCCAAACTGTTGAAGCTGTGAATAGAGTGAAACAAATTCTTTTTTGAGAAGCCAAGGCAAAGGTTAAGTGTGATGTGACTAGAGCATGCTGGCTGCAGGGCAGCGGGGGGAGAATTAAAGGTTTCAACCACACAAAAATAGAGAGTGCTGAGCGAGTTGCATTGAATTTAATTAAATTCACAGCTTCAGATGCAAAAGTGTTTGGCAATGTTTTAGTCTGTGTTAAAGGGAGAAATAAGATGGCTTTGTTTTAAGTTTTCTTTGCACAGTCATGTGGGACACCAGGGACTGAGCCTTTAAAGGGTATTAGAGACACTTCCTGAACCTCCACACTGTTTCTAAGCACCTGCAGACTTTAGGGGGTTGTACCAGTTCCTCCGCCTCCCTGCCACACACTGACTCCCTTTATCTCTAATGATTCCATCCAAGCTTCCCATTCATCACCTCCAACATTTGGGCAGGATTCTTCTTTTAAATAGTGCTAGTGCCGAGACTCACTGGCAAACGGATTAGAAATCAATCCTTGTGGACAGATAGACTTGCTAAAACTTGTTATTCAGGTAGTGAGACAGAAGTTAGATGCTAAAAAATACCTCAGGTCAGATCTTTGGCTGATAATAAATGAGAATATCCCAAATGCAGCCAAGAAAGATCTACTGATTTCTATGCACGGCAGTGCTCAGCTCATTTAATTAGAATGATTTAATTCTTCAATGGCTGGGTTTTTTTATATAAATCTGCCCTTCAACATTCATGTGTGGCATTCACTGTTATTTATGCCCTTATAGTATTTTCTTTGCATCAAACAACCTTATGCATTTTTTTTAATTATTTTTTTCCCACTATGGCTGATGTCTTGGGCGTCTTGGCCTTGATCAGAATACCTGACAGAACAAGGGAAGTGGGAGGACAGAACTGCTGATCTGAATATAGGAAGGGCCCCACTACCACATCACCACCACCTCATCAAGTAACTGAGATGCCCAGCACACCCAGCAGAGTTAATGATGTGAGGATACAGCTCCTTAGCCTGTTCCTACCTCTATCCCCCATTCCATAAAATTCCAAGTGTTAGTCTGCAACCTATACAAACTATGTGATTTGTTCTTGGTAATGGGGCTGAACCTAACCCCCTTTACACTAACATTCCTGAACCGTGAATTGCTTGTCCCAAAAGGCATTCAGTGTTGCTTGCAATTAACACAACTGATTGCTCAAAGCCAGCACCTGATGTGGCATGTAGCCAGCTGGAAACATAATTGGCTCCTTAGATGGAGGAACATCCACTTCAGAATGGAGTTAACGATGACGGAATTATTAGTTCAAAGTAAGCCAGGTATTTGAATACCTGGTCTATACATTAAAATCTAGACACAGCTGAATTAAGTTGCAGACTCAAAGCCGCCCTTTCTCTCTGTCTCCATAGCTTCCCCTTCTCTTTGTTTGTGAAATTGTGTAAATTCCAGTCTGAATGCTTGTAAGGCTGAGTAATTGCTTTTGTTCTTTGGGTTATTTAATTACAAATCTCAGTAGATGACAGGTCTTCTGCACTAAAGGAAGACATCACATTTGCACAGTTACAGAATCCCAACACAAATGTGTGTGGCAAATCAGTGACTGCAGATTTATTCATGCCCTCTGGGACCTGCACTGCCTTTTCAGCTTAGCATGCAATATGATTTGAATTACAGCTTGTGCAGAGCTGTGCCTTGGGATTACACTCCATGTTTCCAACTGTTTATAGTTCAGTGAGCTTTAACCTCTGTGATTCTGAAAATTAAATAATGTCACGGCTGATATCAAACTGATGGCTGGAACTAGATTGCTAAATACTGTCTTGTATTAAAAGCCTATTTTTACAGCAAAGTGGAAACATCAATGCATTTAAAACACTGATAACACATTCAGGTAGCTCAAGAGCACAATTCAAAAGTCATACTAGCAAAGAATTGCAAAGCTAAGATTAAGCTCCATTCTCAAGGATATATTCTGACGTCTGGATTTAGCAGAGTTGTGGCTGTTGACTTTATTAGAGCAGGACTGGGCCTAGTGCAATACTTTGTGATTAGACATGCACAAAGAGCTTGTAAGATCAAGAAAATGTAGATAGATCATCTGTTGTATTTACATTCAGATTTGTTAGTTCCTTGCAGATTTTTTAGTTCCATTATTTCTGAAATACTATGATACGTCAGATCTTACATCTTGAAGACCCTTCTGTGTTGTAACTGTAGGACATCTGAATATTTCTGTAGCACTTGAATAGAGGAGGAAAGCACCTAGTTACAAAAATATTTATTATGGCATGAAATTTCCCAGCAGATCAGTTTTCAACTTTTTCAGGGTTTTAATCGATACAAAATATTTTAGTGATTTTTCTTCATTTACTTCTGCAAAGCCAGTGTTTCTCAGATATGTAGTGTTCCAGTTCCACTTGAGCCACTTCATTGGGTTCTTCCCCAGTTCCCCCAGGCAACACCTGCAAAACAAAAGGGTGAAACAGATGTTACCACCAGCAGCATTTAGCCTGTAGAGCCTTATTCATGACCCTGATGTAAGGAAGAGAGAACAGGGAGAGGACAAATGGGAGAGACAAATGGATACTTATTTTTCACTTGTAAAGGTAGCATGTTTGACTAAATAACAGAGAAAATAAACAAAGAAGCCCCAAATACCTTATTCACAGAATCACAGTTCTCAGATGTGATGGACAGATAGAAAAAAAAAAAAAGTAGCTTGACAAATAGTTCCTCCTTTCATGCCTTGGAGTTTTGACAGTGCAATAGATCCTGAACTCCCCATTTTGCTGCATTGCCAAAGCGGTAGTTCTTTTTCCCCTTGATCTTTACAACACCCTATACTACTTATCTCAGGCTGCAATGCTTAGCTTTTAGGTTTTGAAGTGGTGTCAAAAGCATCCCATCCGTTGCTATTCCATTGGATTCTGTGGCTTTATATAAATCTATCCTCGTTCACTGTCAGGTTTTCTTAACATGTGGATAGATGCTTTTGCATACTCTACAGTAAAAAAGACATAGTAAAGTTTGTGGTAACGTTTAGGATGTGTCAAGTTATACAGTTATTCACTGGCTAACAATTGATAGTCAGAAACAGTAATTGCCTCAGATGATGTGACAGTGTACAGACAAATGAATATATTATGGAAATGTTGTCTGAAAGTTTCCGTATCCAAAGGACTGTTGAGGGTAACCCACCAAAACTGAACTCCCAGCTGACATGTCTTTTTTAGTTCTTTTTCCCCTGTCTTCTCAGATCCATATCACTGGTGGCTATAGGCTGAATGTTTCACATGTTGGGAAGGTGAGACATCCTGTAGTATTATCAGGGAAAATTACCTCTGTCAAAGGCAAAGGTTAAACCGTAGATCTTTAAGACCACCATTTCTTGTACAACATCAAGGAGAATTTGATATTCCTGAGCACTTAGGCCTGCCACAGGCATACTAAGTAAATGAGGACAAAATAGTTCCCTTTCTGATTTACTTCTTCAAGAGGGTGGCCTGTGGTTTTGTAAAATTCCTGGATTATAGAAAAGAGTATTTTTAACATATGTTTATATATATATATATATATATAAATTTCATTTCCTTTTGGAAGGTTTGTAAAGATTTCTGTTCAGGTAAGTGCAGCAAGATTTGTTAGAAGATTTTATTAGATGAGTTGGTATAAGAAGAAACCAGATAACGTTTCAGCAACAGAAGTTTTTTTACAGATAATTGTTCAGAATAACAGAATAAAAGTTATTTTAAAGACTGGATTTATGTATTTTTCCCATTCACTCCACAGCTTTTATGAAATCATTCCATGATAATACATTATCTGTGAATATGGTCATATATCTGAGGATTGGTGTTTATTGATTATTTTACTGCTGTTTGAGCAAAATTCAATACCCTTGTAAATAGCAAAAAAATGTTCCACTGATGTCAGTGAGATTAATCATATTTCCTGAGCTCTACAATAACATTTGACTCACTGTAAAATCTGACAGTCATGGGGCACAGCTCTCTTCACTTACCCATCCCTTTGGTCTCTGTTTCCTATTCTTCTTTTTCTCTAAAGGAACTTCCACTAAAGGCAGAAAAACCTCCATGAGAGGGAAAGGTGCAAAACCTTCTTATGAGATATTTTACATGGACTAGTGAGACATCAGCTTTTTTTCACAAGACTGTGTGAATAGGTTGTCGTTATTAATACTCAGTTCTGCTCCATATTTGACATACTTTCAGCTGTTTTGTTTTTTTTTTTTTTTTTGGCAGACCTGTCAGTAGAAAGTATTCTTTAAAAAATATTCCATGGTTTCCCATTTATTACAGGATCTATATTTTTAAGTGCATCTCATTTGTTTATTACATTTTAAATACTTTTACTAAACTTTCTGCTAATTACTCTCCCTGCTGCTATGTATTACAAGCACACGTGCTGCAAATTCCTCCCTCACTGCTTTTGAAAAATGATAAATTTTTTTGTCTGATACAATGTTAGTCCAAGAAGGTCATAATTCTTAAAAGTCACAGCAATTATATCAAATATTTCTGAAATACTATCAGTGAATTAAAATAAATAAATAAATAAAAAGAGGTTTTTCTTGTACAAAATGAAAGTACATACATACCAATTAAACAGAGTTTGAGGAGAACAACTTCCTGACAGAGCAAAGACTTTTCTATTGGTTTTCATCACACCTGTGCTATCAAATAATTTATCTTTTCTTTTTTCTTGTTTTAATGAGGAGAACTAAGTTTCACATCATCCATAAACTAGCACATTATTTCAATTGAGTACAGGTGCTGTTAATATCTTACATTGACTGAAGGTAAATTAGTTGGAATCATGTATTATGCTCACATGACTACTGAAAGAGGTTGTCATAACTGATGCTATCACACTGAATACCTCAGGTTGTGCTGAGGGGTTTTGCTTCAGCTTACAGATGCCTTACTGCATTTTGTGTTGCTGTGCTACACTGACAGATCAGTTAAAACCAGTCAGTCACCCAACCCTTTTCAGGCTTTGCTGCCATCCCTCATTATTCTTACTTTAATGGATTTCGTGTCAAGTTGCTTTACACTAGCTGTAAAAGTTAATTATAACAACAAAACCCTTTTCATAGTCTGACAAAATGACTTCAGTTTTGTAGCCAAATCTAAAGGATTTAACAAAAAAAAAAAAATTAAATTACAGGAGATTAGGTAGTTTAGGAAATTGCTACAGGAGTGTTGTCTGCTGGATCACTCCTTGGGAACTGTTTGAGGCTGATGATCATTTCCCAACAAATGATAATCCTTCACTGAGAACTGAGGTGATGGCAGAGTCCTGTCCAGATTTTTGACATGACGTCTGGGAGGACATTGTTTCTACAGCTACACAACCTCTTCCACAAACTACAAATTGAACCTGGCAGAACAAAATTTACGAGTTTTTCTTCCTATTTTCAAAATAGATGATTTTTGACACAAAGGTCATATTTGTTCACATTGTAAGCAGAAAAAAAAAAAAAGTAATATGTGTGGACAAATGGTTCTGCTAGAGACAGAGTTGTGCACTGCATGGAGCTGACAGAGAAATCTTAAAAGTTTAGGTCTCAAGAGGTATATGTAGGCTGAAGACATACTTGTCAAGCCACTGTTGTTCTGTTTGGGGTTTCTTGCCTTTGTATTTGTACTACTGAAGGCTGTCCCACTTTCCCTTTAGTGAAATGTGTTTCCCTTGTTAATCCCCAGCTATCCTTCACGCTGAGCCAGGGACTTGTCTCCTGCAACGTGTGGTGTCAGGAGTTTGGCTGATGGTGTTGCTGCCCGTGCTCTCTCTGCCTTCAGGACACTTTCTTGTATCCCCTAATTTTGTAGTTGCAAAGAGGAAGAATATTCCATCCAGTCATAATCACACATCCCTCAGCATTTGGGAAGACCTGAGAAAAATCACATTAGTGGAGAGGAACAGGTTTAGTCTCTGAGTTTTGGGTCATCTACTGTAAACTGCTTGAACATATTGAGGGACTTGTGTTCCACCTATGAATTTTCAGAACTTAAAAAAGGCAGGCCTGTAGCATGGCTCTGATTGCCAAAAGTGCCTAAAATCCTATTTCAGAAACATCTTTTGTTTTCAGTGCCTCTGTGCTCCACTTCCTCCCCTAATACACCACTTTTTAACATAAAGGTGGTGATATTTAGTTTTTGTCACTCATTCGGAGCTCTGAAGATGTAGGTTACACAGTTAAGGCACAGACTTTCCAGTGTTTTTATTTCCAAGCATCAATGTCAAAGACTTCAGATAAATGACTGAGAGAGGAAGAAACAGACTCTTAGCTGGAACTCTCATTAGTGTTTTCAGCAAAGAGGTTAAGAAATACAGAAAATTGAGATTGAAGTAATCCTAAATGTAGGTAATATGCTCCAAGCCTTACTTTCTGTTCTGCAAAGGACACTGTTTTTTTCAGTTGTCCAATTATTCTCTCTGAGGGACAAGTAAATTAGTTTAAAATTAATTGCGTTGATAGATATACAACACCTTAAAACATAGTCAACAACAGAAAAGAGGTGTTAATTTTGGTTGTTGTTCTGTAAAGAGATAATAATCACCTCTTTTAAATTAAATAGGGTGGATAGATCATAAGCATTGTTTTGTGAGAAATCTAATTTACGTTGAGAATTAAGCTATAATTTTACTGAACTTTTGTATTCACTTTTCTTCACCATATAATTAGTCTTTACAGGGAATCAAAACTATTGTTGTCTCTTTAGAACAAAGGCTTCAGAAACTGATAATTGCATCAGAGATCAACGTTTTCTTCTTCCTCCTTCCTGTGTGAGCCTAAATGTTACTCCTAGGAAATATTCATACTGAATGACGCCTCAAAGGCAGAGGAAGAGATCTGAGTAGTGGCACTGCCTGGAGATTTAAGCCTTGGCTGGTACTCAGAGGCTCATTTATGCTACTTTGGAGGTGTTAAGTGCCACAGACTGAGGTTGTGCTCCCCTTGGGGTCCATTGGTCTGGTGGCCCTAGGGTGTTGCAGCCCCACCAGGCCCTTCTCCTTAAAGCTATCCAGCCAGCATGGAGCTCATATGTCTTAGTTTATTGTTAACTCTCCCAGCTACACTTGCCCTTATTTGCTTTGGCCCCAACTATTAATCTGTAATTCCTTAAAAAAGACTCCCACTTAATTCAGATTTAACGTCTCTCACATTGTGAATGATCCACTGGTGACACTCAAGGTCAAAGCACTAAAAAGCCACAACAGCTAGATTCCTCTTGCTGTAAGAACAGCACAGAGATGTGGAGGAATTTACACTTGTAAAAGCTTTGTGCATATTTTCTTATGTATGTCTTTTTGCTTGTTATGTAGCTGCTGCATCCATGTATTGAAAATGGTGGAAGAGTGATAAGTTAATATTATTTCAAATACCTTTGATCCTTGAAAATCTGTAATCTCTTTATGTCACAAAGAAATTCATACAAGTCACCACTGAAACAGAAGAGCCAAATTCTGCAGAGGAATTTTCATTTTTTTGTTAATTCTGCAAGGAGTTTTGAATCCCAAAAAAATTAAAGAATATGTGTGCCCATATTACAATCTGACTATGTCACCAAAATACTTTTACGACTCTTTGAAAAAATAAAAGAAAAAAAATATGATATGGCTTCTAAGAAGGAGAAACTGTCATAGCTAACACGAGGTTTTAAGATCATCATTCCTCAGCATCAGTCTGGCTTGACTCAAAGACAAACCAATTGATAAATGCCATCAGTCTTTAAAACTCTTTCTGATGAGAATTTCCATTGAAGCATCAATGAGTGACCATAGTGTTTTTACCCCGTGATAACTGCTAGCATCTCAATCTTGCATGGCCTCTGTGCCACACATCCACCTTCACCTACCCGTGGCTTTGAAAGCAGTGTCTTTAAATCACGTCTCTACTCTGTAGTCTGTCCCTGGTACTACCTCCCATGTCAGCAACTGACAGGAGTTACCACAAAACCCTCATATTAGCTCCACGATAGCCACAAGTTACCCCTTGTGCAAAGAGGATGCATTCTGATGCCATCCATGTTGCTGAGGAGCTTCACCGTAACAGTGAAACTCACACAGCTCCGCTGTGTTTCCTGAGTCATCGACAACAAGAAAGATATGAAAGCTGAATTAAAATGAAGGGACTTTGGAAGAGCACCACTAAAAGCTTTGATGTTTTGTAAACTGCATTCAAGTATGTAAAGCCACAAACCAACTTAGCCCTCTCATCACTGTATATGAAAAGCCCTCTCCTCTGGTGACCTTGCCGAGTGTGGCCATGGCAGACGGCTCCACTGTGAACATTTGTGACTGGTGCTGCAAGTCCTCCGCTCTGTGGGTGACAGAGCTCGCTGTGATTGCACATTCAGATTTTCTGAGGACATTGCTTGCTTCTCTGTGTTGGGTCTCAGTAGACGGCACTGTTCGTATTTATGAAGTCCCGAGTAGCTGTCTATTTTTGTTGTTGTTGTTAAATTTTTAATTTCAGTTTCCCTGGTCTTGTTCCTCTCCTCAGGGCCTCAGTCACCCTCCAGTACTTTTCATTAAATTATAGCAATTGCAGTTTTACTGAGCATAAAATTTCCCTAGTTTCTTAGAATTTTCTTGCTGTGGACTGATAAATTAGTCATTTTGACCATAAATATACAATAATAGGGGCATCCAGTTCAAACTCTTTACAAAATATTTCCTGAGAGAACTGCCCTTTGGCTCCTGTCAGATAATGAAGAGATGACCCCAGCTTCTGTTCCGTCAGCTTACTCAGTCTTGACAGCTAAAGGTAATTTCTGTGCCTTCGAGTTTATAGATCTTCATTAAAATGCTAATACAATTCAGTTAGAAATCCAATTTCTGACTTTTATTGTTTCTTGCTATTGGAGGGGGTGAGTCTGAGTGCGGCTGTTGCCACTAAAGAGTAACATTTTTAAAAGAACCAATGCAGATCGATTTTCCTTTGCTTTTTCTCAACCTGAAGTGCTGAGACAAGCAAAACATGTTTCCATTACTTAACTAAGCAAACAATGGCATATAAATCATAGAGGCAGCTGGACCAAGGTGTCGTTTTCATATAGAGCCAGATTTCTCATGAAGGACAGTTTAATGGGCTGCTGCCAGTGAAATGTCTGCAGAGCTGGTAATTGCAGGAGGGCACACAAAAAGTAGCGCTAGAAAGGTGTTCTGTGGGAGCTGAGAAGTAGCCCCACAGCCAAGACAACTGGAAAAAGGAGACTGAGAAAGGTGTGTGCTTTAATAATTTGCTTCTTGAGGCTGACTGTTTTCAATAAAAATCTAAGTTTTTATTTTTAGCTTGTTCACATTGGCTGCAAGATCAGAGAAGTGTTTTTAGCTGTAATTTTATTTTGATCATGTTTATGCTGTGGCTTTGTTTCTCCTTTGATCATGCTTAAACATGTTTCAGACATGTTTGTTTGATGTATACTGTTTTTAAAGCAGTCTTTCACATTGTCTGCTTGTGTTTTTCTTTTTTTTTTTTTTTATTAAAGCAATGAATCATTGCAAAATAGTTGCCATCAAATTATTTCTTAAATTCATTTTCTCAAAATACACTTTCTAGACATTTAGCCAATGTCAGAGTGCTTTTAAACAAGAAAGTGTTGCACTGTTGTAACAGCATTTCTGGGCACCTGACATATTGGAGACAGTTTTAGGGTCTCAGAATACCCAATAATTCATACACAGAAATGTGAAGTCATACTATCTATCCAAAATAGCAGCAATACACCAACTTTTACAATTGTCACCGATGGTTTTGGATCAAAGTCCCACTTTCCATTCAGTAAAACTTGCTTGAAGTTCATTCCAGTGTTTCTTTTGTGGCTGTGTTGAATGTATGAAATAGGTCAACCCTGACTGAATTATTTTAAACTTCCCATGAGGACTCCTTGATACCAAAACTGTTTAATTTTGCAGGGTAAGTCAGGGCAGTCTCGATACTTGAATATACACATTCATGGATGACATTCATTCTCCTGCTGCACGGGTGAGCAATTAGGAGAGTCAAGGAGAAGTCCCTCATCTGTGGACAACATCTCCCTTTTCTTCCTCAAAGAAGAGCAATAGAAAAGTGCTACGTAGTCCATGGAGAACGCTATGTTGCGTGACTGTTGGCCATCTGGCTGATTGATTCATCACGACCCTAAACAGTTAGTTGTAAATATCGTCTGAAGCCCTGCAGTTAAATGCAAGTGTGCATCAAACCACCAGCAAGTCAAGCAGCTCCTCTGCTAATGAAAAAATAAAGAACACGCTCCAGATCACTAGTTTACACCACTCACTTCTTAGCTTTATAACCTATGAAATTCTCAAACACATTTCTCACTTTCGCCCCACACATATAACCATGTAGTTGCTTTTATCATGTTTGTATTCATTCTGAACAGAAAGGAATCTATATCTGTGCGCAACAGAACACATGTAGCCTGTTCTTCCTTTATTTGCTTCATTGCAGAGACATAAATCTGTTATATGGAAGAGGGGGGAAAAAAACGAACACTACCAGGTAACAAGAGCAAAGGCCCTATAACATGAAGAACCACTCTTTTATTGACTAAAGCATATCGATTTAAGCAAATGTTGAAACAGCCTGAGGTTTGCTCAATAAGAAACACCAGGGTTTTTCAACAAAAACTGTTCCATGATGTACAACGGATGTGTTCTAATGTGAGGCTGTGTCACCACTTCATTTTCAGGGATGTAGTTAGGATTATTAATCACTAATTGAAAATCTGAATTCATCCCAGATGAGCACTATACAAAGAACATTCACATGCACTTTGGCTATGGCATTAGTTGTATCCACCTTCCTCACACCCCTCTTCTCTACTACCACTCTGACAGAATTATTTGAAATATATATTTTCTACTACTTAAACTATTTTTCTGTCATTCCTGTATCAGTCCTGCTTTAATACTAGACCCTTTCTGTTTCAAAGTTCACTTGAAAATTATGGGAGGGAAAGAAAAGAATAATAGTATGCTAACCGAGGGCAAGTTTATATAACCCGTACTATAACAGCAATATTATTGACTCAAATGGGACTCCCCAAAGTATCTTCATAGGCCAATGTAAAATTAGATTTTTGATGCCTGATAATATAGTGGCTTATTTTAGAATTTGATATCTTGTGATTTACAAAACCCATTGCATAGAAACAAATCATTCAACCATTTGGGAATGTATTTAGGTTTTGGTTGAATGATTTTTTTGCCCTTTTCATTAAGACCTTCAGATTATAAAAACAGTGTATTCAGACAAGAAGATATCCAGATCCAGTAGCCCAGAAAAATGTCTACTAAAAGGTATCCTCTTTCTCTGATGTATCATTCAACAGGCTGTGATGCAGAAATTTTCAAGCTGTATGAAAGCTGTTGCATTCAAAGTCCTGGTAGATCACATATAGCCGACATTAACCATGGTACAATATAATATAGATATTATCTCTCTCTCTATATATATATAGATAGTATATAGATAGTATATATAGATAGTATATATAGATAGTATATATATATATATATATACTATATATATATCTATATATATATAGAGAGAGAGATAATATCTATATTATATTGTACCATGGTTAATATAGATATATATACTATATATATCTATAGTATATATATATGTCAGTGTAACTGGAAGGCTATTAAATACATGTTAGAAAGAAGGGAAGATAATTTAGTATCTTAAATTACTGTGGGTTGGGGTGGAGAGCTTAAGCTGCTTACAGATTTTTTATGTTTTCAGGTGTCTAAAAAGGTTTATTTTAATAAATAACAGGTAATAGGCAGATTGTTCCACAGATATCTGTTCTGTGGCCTGTGTTGTTCAACATGCTCATAAATAACCTGAAAAAGTGGTTGAGCAGGAGGATGAGAAAAATTTTCACATGATACTAAGTTATTCAGCATAGAGAGACAAAGGAAGATTGTGAAGAATTACAAAAGGATCTTATGCAACTGGGTAGCTAAGCAATCAAATAACAAATTAAATTATTCTTGATGAATGATGTAGTGATAAGCCGTGGGGAAAACCGTGAGGAAAACTTGCCTATCATCTTCACATATAAAACGATGGGCTTTGGACTGAGCGTTACCACTGAAGAGTGAGGTTCTGGGGTTATGGAACTTAAAGTTCCATGAAAATTTCAGATTACTGCTTAGGAACTGTCAAATCCAAATTAAATGTTAGGAATTAATAGAAAAATAACAGAATTCCACAAAGAGCATTGCTATAGCCTTTGTCTAAGTGCACAATTCATCCACGTGTTAAACAGTGTGGGTAGTTCCAATACAGGAATTAAGAGGCACCAAATGAAGTTAGTAAGATCAATGTTCAAAACGTGAAATCAGAAATAGGTTTTAGTTCTTTAGACTGAGTACATGAGGAGCAAGTTCCAAAAGGACACTGTGAATGCTGGAAATTTGCATGGGTTCAAGAAGAGTCTAGACAGATAACTGGATGAAAAATCTACTGAGAGTTACTAAGTACATAGGAAGCAACCAAGCTCAGAGAATCAGCTACACTGAAAATATTTGAAGAAAGGGAGATTATTCTGGAAGAGTAGTATTTGTACTAACCGTATTGTTCCTTTGTTCCAGATAATTACTCCTGGAGTCTGTATATTGATCTAAGTAGACCTTGGTCTAAGCCACTATGGTCATTCTTGTGTACCGTGTACACATACACAGAGTACATGAGAATATATAGAGAGAGATACACAAAATTACATTGCTTACAAACACTACCACCTTAATAAGGGCATGGGTTTCACAGGACAGCTAGTGCAAACTGGCAAAACAAAGTACAGTTCATTATTTCCATGACTATGTAACAATAAACGTACACAGAAAATATGTTAATGCATGACACTAAAATAGCATATAATTTCACATAGGAACAGGACTCTGACTAGTTAAATATAGTTTTCAGTTAATTATCCCAGCAGGATGTAAAATGGTTACAAAACAGATTGGTAAATCTGTTGGATGTGCCTTCTTTTTCCAAATATAGGGAAAGACACCAGCTGATGTATCTCTGTAAAATAGAGTGATGAGCCAGATTCACCACTGGTATGAATGTACTTTTATGATTTCTGTAAACTTCTCTCCCAAAACTTCTTTCCACCATTTTTACACAACGAACCAGTATGTCTGCATTTTATGTATTTTTATTTTTTGATGTATCTTCTTTATCACCAAACAATGTTGTCACTCTGTCAAGAAATAAAGATATCATATTAAATAAATACAAAAGAATTAAAATAATTTTAAGACACAATATTTCAATAACCTTAATAGAAATTCAAAAATGCAGTCCACTTCTCAAAATGAGACAAAAATGTTGGGGTTTAGTGTGTCATAATGTGGAAGTAGACAACATCAATCAAAGCTGTATTTTTTAACCTTTTTTTTTTTTTTTTTTACAGTAATGCATTAATACCTCTCTAGATGTAAAATACTTTATATATTCTTCATTACTGCTAAAGCTAGGAATATTACATTTGTCTCAATAATTCTCTCATTTTATGTGTGACACATACAGAAAGATTATTAACTTAACATCAAAACATCCAAAGAAACAAGAAAAATGTCAGCAATAAATACATGAAAATAAGAAGCTATTCTGTATTTTTATACAACCATTTGTAAAGAGATTTCATGCATATTTAATTGTTCCAATAATAAAATTAAGGTCTGTTAATTAAGTATCTGTAGCAAATACGTATTAAAAGTAAGAAGAATGTAAACATCTGTCATATGCTAATGGATGACTATGTATCTAACATAGATATATTCACCATTTGGTGCAAAGGTTGATTCTTGGGGAGCAAAATCACAACTAATTTCTATAAGGAAGGCAAGTGATTCAATTCATTGAGTAATAACATGCACAATGGCATTGTTTTCTCAGATCCTAGATTCATTAGTGCTCACCTGATACCAGAGAGTGACAATCCAGAAGATGACAAAATCTATTTCTTCTTCCGTGAAAATGCAATTGATGGAGAGCACACTGGGAAAGCCACTCATGCCAGAATAGGGCAGATCTGTAAGGTAAAATGGTGACTTCTTCCTGTGAGATTGAATGTGCTTGTAGGATGCTCTGTGAGTGATTTTAGAAACTGCATTTTCTTGCCTGTAAACTATTCAATGTTAATTCTGGCATTGCATTAAAGCAGAGATCCTGAGTGAAAAATAGTTAGGGAGTAACACACCCACAGATATACTATTCAGTTCTCTCTTATGGGAAGTTTCACAAACTATCATATTTTGTTTAAGAAGTTGTAGGCATCTTCTGAGGCTTAGAATGTGCCTGCACAAGAGAGAATCTTTTACAGGAAATGTGATACTTCCAGGTAGGCCAAAAACATTTGAATTATTTACTTTTTAAAGGAATGTTAATACCTTTCCATTCCCACATTAGTGCAAGTCTTTAAAAGGGAGTTAAAGGAAGATTTAATGAAGCAGTTTTTTAAGCTCAGCTGTAGAAATGGGCAACCGTTCAGAAGACCCTTAATGGCTGCAGATTGAATCATTCGTCCACACTGATAAGTCTCCAAATATTTTTCTGACAGACTTAAAAAGATTTCTCCAAGTGAAAAGGCATTAATAAATTTTGTAGCTTTGGCAACTGTGATGTTTACAGTAAAATTTCATGTCAGTCTCTAAGCACAATTTCAATATATCTCCTCAAATCCAGAGGTAGTAGCTGCTTGAAAATGGATTACCCCATAAGTATGGAATCCTTGGTGCACTTTATTCATAAGTTTCGCAGCTATGCAACTGATCCCACTGATCTGGCACTTTTATCTACTTTGTTCACTTGCAACTTGTGTTTCTACTTTGTTGCTACCCAGTTAATAGTAATAAACCCCTTAAGTTTTACCAGGACATGACAGCCCTGGAGCTCTATAGCAAAATATTCTGCATGTCTTTCTTCATTGCTGTATACATATCAGAATATATAAAGAGGTTTGAGATTTTTTGTTTTCTTAAATTATGTTTTACTATGAAATATGTAGCAATACAACGCAAGATAAAAGCAATTCAGAACTAATGTCTTTGACAACATAATAATGCCTTTACATGCAGAAGGTGAATTCTTTTATCTGTTTTCTGTAAGTAGCATCTTGTGGATATTTACTGTATTTTCTCTGTATTCTGTTGATACTTCAGAGACTGTTATTATCTGTTAACACAAAATACTTTTCTTGTTAGAATGACTTTGGTGGACACAGGAGCCTTGTTAACAAATGGACAACTTTCCTCAAAGCACGTCTGATTTGTTCTGTGCCGGGACCCAATGGCATTGACACACACTTTGATGAACTACGTAAGTGGCAGAAAAGGCTTTGAATACAGAAATGTTTTCAGGTATTATCCCTATGAATTTAACTTAATTTTCTTTTCTGTGTCTTCTTATTTTTACAGAGGATATATTCCTAATGAACTCAAAAGACCCTAAAAATCCAATAGTCTATGGAGTGTTTACAACTTCCAGGTACAGAACATATCATTTTACTTGCACGGAAACTTGGGTGGCTGCTTGTTTTAAAGAGATCTCTTTGTTAAAAATGTTTTCAAGAAACACAAAATTTTCTTAACCTTTGAACTGAGAAGTCAGTGGCAGTAAGGAGTAATGAATTAGGTTTCTTTTCTTATGAGCAATGTACATCATCACTCTGAAGCAACTAATCACAAGAACTATCAGTTTCTCAGGCTGTTCTTGTGGCTGAATTGGCTTTTAATAGTTGGGATCAGAATTTGTAGACCTTTCCACACAGACCTGGAAAAATAACACAAGCATAAATATGCTTGTTTGGGGACAGAGTGAAATAGAAAATCCATGGTGTGATAAATTGGCTACTCAAGGAGGTATTAATAAAAAATATTGCTGAAATCTGGAAAGTTTAACAAACTTTCAAGAGTTCTGTTATTTTATCACATGTAACTGTGACTTGAATGTTTTGGTTTCATTGTGCTTTCACTGAGACCAAAATAATACTTGTAGCTTTGACCTAAAGGAAGGCTTGCAGTACTGGCTACACTGCCACATTTATCTGTGAAAGACAAAAGTTTCAGTTTCTAAACAGAAAGAATGTTTCTAGTGATAACCAGGCATAGAACAGGGAGAGTTACAAGTACTTACAGTCTTCTGTAAGAAATCTCAAGGTAAGAAACAACACTAAAGTTTGCATGTGTGCTGCCCAAATGACGGAAGAGAATGCTAAAAAGAAAACAGAAAAATACAAAGTGTAGGAAAGAACAGAATAGTCCTCCAGGGAAAGCTCTGTGGAAATTTACTCAAGTTCAGGCTTTGGCCTTCTGGGGACAATATGTTTTAAATAGTGGAATAGCCAACATCTGCTTACAAAAATGTCTGAGAGATTGTATCAGTTATGCTGAACTTTTACAGGAGGTGAGTTAGGATTGCTCTGAGAACATGTCAGAGTTTTGATAATCAGCACATGCAATAAATTATAAAGTGACAAGCTGCTATTCCCATAGCTCTTCCACTTGATTAAACTGAGTGATAATTTAAAGAACCTGATTTGATTTCTTCTCCCCTCATTTTTAGCAATATCTTCAAGGGGTCAGCTGTGTGTATGTACAGCATGACTGATGTGAGGAGGGTATTTCTTGGCCCCTATGCCCACCGAAATGGCCCAAATTACCAGTGGGTTCCCTACCAAGGGCGAGTGCCATATCCACGGCCAGGAACTGTAAGTACCCTAGGAAATATAGTATGATATGTATAATAGTATAATATGATTTTGGCATTCATACTAACAACTTCAGCAGAAGTTTGAGCAATGGCTGCAGAACTTCACTGGAAGTCAAATGCTACATAAATTACTCTGCATTATTCTTTCCCTATAAATTGTCTTTATTCCAAATATTGACTGAATCATTCTTAGTGAGAATGAGCAGAAAACAGAGCATCTGCCTGGCTGTTAAGAAACATTCAATTGTTCTCGATACTGAGTCTAGTATAGCAAGACAGCTATTTCTGCAACAGATGATAGTGACTATAATAATTTCTAACTTCCACTGGGATTTTGTAAAATCTATGCTTCTACTTGTTTCTCTGTTTCTAGTTTATGAATGACTAAAATATCAGTGTATATAAGGCACCCATATTTAGAACACCCAGCTGATGTCATCACATTCTAGAAATATTTAACTGCCTCTGAAATTACTAGTAGTCTAAGATGAAACAATTATGAAAACAGTATTAATTTTGTACATTGGGATGGGTCCTTAGTAAAAATCAGCTTGGTCCATTTAAGGTCTGAAATATCATTACCGAAGGTTACATATATATGTATACAGGTATACACATAAGCATAAACATTAATATATCTGTCTATAATATTCTTTAAAAGTAAGTCACAAAATAAACCAGGAATAGGTTTGTTCCTTTTTTTTTTTTTTTAAGCCATCAGATTTTCTACTTTTGTGTGGCATGTTTTGAAATTGCTCTTTCAAACCTGATCTTTCAACTGCTCTCCAACAGTTAGACAATATATATCCTCAGCCTAATGAAAACGACTTCCTAAGTAAAAGAAAACAGTGGCTCCCTGACAGCCAGATTCCTCAGCACTCTTCACTCCCTCACTATTACGGCCAAAGGGATTCCTAATTTTTTCCAGAGTTAAAATACAAGCTCTGAATCATAAGAGAGGTTTTGTTTCTCATTTGATGCTGAACCTTTTTTCTTTCTTAATTACTATAGTTAATGCTGATATGTCAGAGGTTTTTTGAAGTTGTATTGTTTTACATATATTGTTTACTTTGTGGAAAATGTGAATGAGTATTTTTGGTATTTCTTGTATAGCTAATGTCATCTTCTTTTCAGTCTGAGAGTAGTAACTTGGTGTTCATTATTCTGTTTATTTATATTCCTCTTTGATTCTGTATTGATTAACCTTTCTAAGCAAAACTAAATTACAGATATTACGTAAAACTACAGACAAAAAAGAATGTTACATTTTTCTATCACAGAAATACACCAAAATAAAGAACCAACTTCCGCACAGTGGGTCTGCTACATTCATTTCTGAGCAGAGATCAGACACAGCTTTTTTGAGATTCTGAATGCACAGCTCAAATATTTGCCTTAGAGACTGGCAACGTGGCTCTTCCTGCCCTGTAGCCTGTGGGTTACTCCAAGACTTGTCTGAGGGTCTTGAACTGAGGTCCATATGGGAGAAGAATAACTTGATGAAATCCCTAAGGACAAACAGAAAAGCAGGGACCTGAATCCAGTGACTAAGTAATCAATCCCACCCAGTCTTTTCCCAAATAGGGAAATACAGTTCAGCTATATGCATATATATATATGGATTTCTTTTGGGGGTTGCTACCCTCTCAGAATGGGTTTTACCCTTACAGTTTCACTATAATATATACTAAGATACACAAAGAAAGTGCAAAGACGTTCATATTTCATTGTAAATATTTTTCATGCCTGAGGGCAAATGTGATCCCAAATTATACAGTTCCACAGAGCAGTCACATCATGTAGTGCAAGAGGCCATGGCAGTGTAAATGATGTTAATTAAAGAGTGACTGAGGCCATTGGTTTCTCCCCGCCCACTGCCAGTGACTTTAAACCTGGTGTCTACCACTTCAACTTTTTTTTAATATTTTTTGTTTGTCTTAGTTGTTAAATTATTCTATTGTATCAGTACGATAAAACTGAATTTAAAATGAGAGACATTTCTGGCTGAAAAGAAGCTTTTTGTTTCTAAAGTGATAAAACTGGATAAAATTTCAATAGCTTTGAAGACTTGTTGAGAATAAAGAAGAAAGGTGTTTGAAGTTTCTTTAGATGTCAGACTTGTAGCTTCCTTTTCCAAGAATCGCAGAAAGGGAAGGGAGAAACAAAACCTGAGCTTCTTACAGTGATCCAGTCCCAGATCTCACTGCAGTTAGATGGTGCTGAATTATCTGAGGAATTTAATAGGTGAGGTGCCAGTAAACCTCTTGAGCATCTGGTGACTTGCCCAGTATGAGTAAAGAAAGAGGACATGGTTCTTTTGAAAAGTCAGAAAACTTTGTAAACAATTCTACAGCAGCTTCACATTTAACAAAGCAGTTACCAGGATTATTCCTTTAAGATCTCTAGATTTTTTGTTTGTTTGTTTTTAATCTTTTAACAACTTTTGGTAGAGGTTTTTTTGTATATACCTCACCTTGAATGAGGCACCTCATCCTGAATTCATATCTGACTTTCTGTGAACTCAGCTAACAGAGCTGAAGGTTTCTCTGCTTCATGGTACCAAGAGTTTGTCTTCAGTTATGACCAAACAACTTCTTCTTCCTACTGAGATGTAGCTATTGATTTATTCTGTTGGATTCCCTAATACGCCAGTTAGGATAAATCTTAGTTGCCTCCTCCTGACAGATCAAAACCGCTGACATAGTGTACTGGGCACCAGCAATTAGAAGTGGATATTTTATCAAGAATTTGCAAGAGTTCTTTAACTCTGAATCCAAGATGAAGCTAATTTCTCCAGACTTTTTCAGGACATTTGTAGTCATGCCTATCTTTTGGCACTTGAAAACTTACTATTTCCTTGATATCAGTGGAACTGATCAGGTGTATGAGTTCTTACGAAACACCTTGCCCATTAGCTTGACCCAGACCCCCTCAAATCGAAAGGAGGCCTATCATTAGCATCAAGAAAAATGTCTTTGTTATGTATCCTGGTTTTGTGACCACAACATAAATAAACATGACAGGACGTTCCTCATCAGGACAACTTGGATTTTATGTAGGTTGAGATTCCTCTGCAAGCAATTTGGACTATGGATGGGCTAAATGTCACCTACTGATGATGACCATTTAACTCCATTGACAAGGGAGGGAGTTATAGCAAAAAGAGTTTTATTTCATCTCAGTTTCCCAAAGTGGAGTGGGATGAATGTGAGCCACAGTCTAGTCCAGGTAAAGCACTTTAGAATTCAGATGTAAAGACACAAAGTTACTATCATTTGCTTACTCTCATAAATTAGGGATCCAAGCAGTAATCTGTCTCTCAGAATTGGGAGTCTTATTTAAGCACATAAAATTATGACACTAATTCTGGTTTTATGATTTTTCTGCATAAAATATAACTTGGTCAACATTGATGTGAGTACAATGCTTTTTTAGAAAATGAGCCAGAGTGTAAATATTCAAGCAATTGAAACACAGCTGAAATTCATTTACTTAAAATTGAAATGATTTTTTTTTTTTTTCAGTGTTTGCCCAGCTGCAAATCATACCACTTAGTTCTTGGGTACTGATTTTTATACTTAAAGAACTTAAATATATTATCTAATTAATCATTATCTAATTATTCTAAGTAATTAGAGCTGAACTCTAGTTAGAATATTAATAGACATGTAAAGCAAACTTAAAATTGAAGTTTTGAATTTAAAACACAATTTTTTAGACATGGTTTAGGCAATGATTATAAAAATTCTATCTGATTTTAACATTGTAATACTTCTGTACAAGTGAGCAAAAAACAAGCAAACAAACAAAAAACAATGAAAAAATGTTGACACAATGAAGTAGATAACTAACTTGCTTTCTGCTTAGTCTGCTCCATGTGCATTAGTTAAATGTCCTCCTTCCCTTCCTCCCTTCCTCCCTTCCTCCCTTCCATACCATATAATGGAATAGAGTGTAGGAATTTGCTTACTAACAAATTTGCCAAAAAGAGACAATTTACACTTTATATATCCATTCTGGAAGTGTCTCTTTGCTGAGTATAACAACTACTCTTTTTGACAATATTGATTTTTTAATTTCATTTCTGATGAATTATTAATAATTTGGATCAAGGTGATAGCAAAGACAATTGATTTGTTTTGCTGAGCATCCTGCAAGGTCTGGATTCTTGGTTAACAAGATGTTGTCCTCTAGGTTTTTAATTTAATTGGAAGATATTCTACACGTGGATAGAAAGGGTAAATTATCTAGGGCATTTTAACACCAGCTGTTTATATTACAGATTCAAATGCTGCAATCATAATGTCAACAGCCTTCAGAGTTTTATGTGTCTTAAATAACTGTCTCTGAATAGATTAGGAGTTGCCAACAGTAAGTTCTTTGCCAAGTTTGGACTGGTGATTTAATTCCATTGTGGTTCATTTTCTTCATCGGTTCAACATTACTAGCATACTACTAATGCTTACTTTAAAGTAATCTCTAATTGTTCATAAAATACTTACCAGTTCTACAAAACAGATGAAGGTAAATGGTGGTGATAACCCACAGTTCTCACATCTCCCCATGGAGACATGAGGTGGGTGAAAATGGTGAATATTTTTTGTGGATACTGAAGCCATACTCTTACTGCTCCTTCCCTCCTCAGCCTCTACATTTTGCTCACATTTGGAAAATGTAAGCAGAGAATTCTCTGCTTCTCACATATTAGAGGCAAAACTGTCTTGCCCACTATGGCTGTATAAGTGGACCAAGGGACTGTGGTACCTCATGGGGATGAGCTTAAGCCTGAGGGAGCATCAACTGTTCCATTACTGTGCAGTGCACAACAGTGAGGACTTATTTCATTTCCTTAGAGAGATTCATCTCACCTAACTGTTGACATTGACATTATGAGAAGCAATGCTCACACGAGGCTTTCTTTAGAATCAATGGAGAGAGAAGAGATACATTTAGGACATGAGTCATTTGATTTGATTTATTGTAACAGGATCCATGTTATCAGGACTACATGGATGACATAGGCTTGTTGAGACAAGCAGGAGTTTGAAAAGTCAGTAGAACTGGGAATTGTCCCAGTATTAAAGGATTTATTTCCCAGACAGGAATTGATTTCCAGTCAACTTCTGAGGAGGGTACATTGAAACTAAGATGGTGCCATCATTAATTAATTTTCTGTTCTTTACATAACCAAATACTGAAATTGCTTGTCTCATATTGAATGAGTTTAGATAATTCAAGATTTCTTCCTTTTGCCAACTAAGATTAATGCTGGATGAGTAAATTATTAGAAATCCTTTTGCACAGCATAATAGTAAGAAAAATTATGTATGAGGATCACTCACATTGATTTAAATAGATTTTTTTTTAAAAAATAGAGACTTTTAGTGACAGAATTAACTTTTGCTGTCATGAAACACTTAGATCCACTGTCATATTTAATTATAGAGTGCAGTAGTTGGGATGATTGTAATGAAATGGATTTTGAATATGTTACTAGGGATTAACAATAAAATGTAAAACTTTTTTTTTTTTTTTTTTTTCCAGTGTCCCAGTAAAACATTTGGAGGCTTTGATTCCACCAAAGACCTTCCTGATGAAGTTATAACATTTGCAAGAAGTCATCCAGCCATGTACAATCCAGTATTCCCCATCAACAACCGTCCAATCATGATCAAAACAGATGTGGATTACCAGTTCACACAAATAGTAGTAGATCGGGTAGACGCAGAAGATGGCCAATATGATGTGATGTTCATTGGCACAGGTGAGAAGTCTTGAATCTACTCTGTATGCTCCTCCAGGAATTATGGAAACATAGATCAGATAAAATTTTATACTCCAGAAGACAGAACACTGATTTATGTTCCCGTGTACACCTGTGAAAAGTTGGGGCAAGACTCAAAACTGTGTGTGGGGAGGTCTTTGTTACATACAATCATTATTACAGGTTCAGGCTATGGCCTGCATAGCTTAATTCTTTAGGAGGTTTGCCAACTGGATTAAGACCAAACCACTCTCTTTTCAACTACTGTTATTAGGGGATTTTATTAGAAATATCTTGCCTTATTAAACATAATCTAGTATTAAAATGCAAGTTTTGAGGTACCCGTTTTGAAGTGTAGCATAAGAATCATTTAACATGAATGAGGCAAGTATCCAGGTATGGGAAATGTCTTGTGTGCCTTCCAAATATTTCAAGTATTGCCTTAAGATGTCCAGTTCTTTAGCCAGAATAGTGCATCATTTCACTTAAGATGAAGATATCTGACACATGCAAAGTGTTTTAAGAAGACATGGTATTTGAATACAAATGTGATATCTTTTCCAAAGCATTCACAGAATCATACAGCTTGGGCATTTTCTAAAAGTGGAAACAGACATTCAGAAAATACTTTTGTTTTCAAAAAAAAAAAAGGTAATAATGAGAAATAACAGTAGCCAGAAATTAGGTAATATGTATTTGCCTAAGTTCAGTGGCTTCAGAGCTATGCTGATGCAGTTGGTGGATCTGATTCTTCACCTTTGAAGATATTCCATTAGTTGGCTGGTGTTTCAGGTATGTTGAATAAAAGTATTTTAAACTTCTATTGAACATAATTGCTAGTAATTAGACATAGGCATCATTAAGTCAAAACACATCAAAACACAACCCCACTGTTTCTTTTCAGCTATGGGCCAAAATACATGTATCTGGCTGTGTGTCTTGTAACAGTCCAATTTTTTACCTGCTTTAAGTGCAGTTCTGGTCCTCTAGACCTGGGGTCGGATTTCCAAAGCCATAAATCATGGAGTCATAGAATCTTTTAGGCTGCAAAAGACCTTTAAGATCAACAAGTCCAACTGTTACCTAGCACCACCAAGTCCATCACTAAACCATGTGCCTGAGCACCACATCTACACGTCTTTTAAACACTTCCAGGAATGGTGACTCAACCACTTCCGTGGGCAGCCTGTTCAAATGCCAGACAACCTTTTCCATGAAGAATTTTTTCCTAATAACCAATCTAAACCTCCTCTGGTGCAACTTGAGGCTCTTTCCTCTTGTCCTAACACTTGCTACTTTGGAGAAGACACCAACACCCTCCATGCTACAACCTCCTTTTAGGTAGTTGCAGAGAGTAAGAAGGTCTCCCCTCAGTCTCCTTTTCTCCAGGCTAAACAGCCCCGCCTCCCTCAGCTGCTCCTCGTAAGACTTCTGCTCCAGATCCTTCAGCAGCTTCATTGTTCTTCCCTAAACTCTCTCCAGCACTTCAATGTCTTTCTTGCAGTGAGGGGCCCAAAACCAAGGACAGGGTTCCAGGTGCAGTGTCTCCAGTGCCAGCTACAAGGGAATGATCAGGGCCCTGGTCCTGCTGGCCACAGTGTTTCTGAAAAAATTCAGGATGCTCTTGGCCTTTTTAGCCACCTTGGCACACTCCTGGCTCATATTCATCTGGTTGTCAACCTACACCCTCAGGTCCTTTTCCTCCAGGCAGCTTTCCAGCCACTCTTCCCCAAACCTGCAGTGTTGCATGAGATCTCTTTCATGTTGATGCCTGAAATATATTATGAATAAACAGAGCTGATGAAGCTTTGTGTACCAAACACAGTACATGCATAGCAACCCCGAACATTTACTGCAGGAAATGCAGCTCTGCAGAAAGTGTTCCAGGTCTTTAAAGCTGTGAAGCGAGTTATTAGATACCAGTGCTACAATGTGTTCTTGCATAAAACATTGAAAATTAGTTTCATATGATTTTACACAACACATATATTTTCCATCACACATTACAGACTTCAATGCCATCTACAATTGGCAGTGATTTGTGCCTTTCAACAAGTCTTCTATGACCTGATTTAGCCAGAAAAGAAAAAATTAATGGCAATACTCCCCTTGGCTGCAATGTGAAGGAACAAGCTCTTCTCCATCCAGAGTATGATGCTGAACAAACATAAGGAGCTGATTTATGTCTACATCTTGAGCACAAGAGGTGGCATTTATCTCACCAAAGTTTGGCATTCAGTCTAAGAATTATGCCTTGGTTTCTGTAAGGGAGAGAGATAAGTACTCCCAGAGAGAGATTCATTGTACTTTCTTTGAGACTTCTATTAGAATAAGATGAATAGTTATGTAGAAGTTCCTGACTGTTTTCAGACAGTACAGGAAGACTTGCTTAAACCTGAGTTATAGCTTTCAGATAGTTATCATTACGTATAGTGGCTCTTATCTAAATTAGTCAGGCAAGGTCTCCTTCTAAAAGAGTCTCAATGATACCTAGCTCTTACCTTTGAGTTGAGAATTTAGGCATTCGATTCTCTAATCCACTAATATTCAAGCGTGTGGTAAGTGCTCTGGATCTCATCCAACATTGCTGATATTTGTGCCCAAGAACTGTAAGAAAAATATTGAAAAGTTATTACTTGCACTTGCCAAGATATTTTAGCACCAAAAACACAGCTTCGTAAGTGCAGGGTGTTATTTTTTTCTGGAAATATTACTTTTGTCTGTAGGAACTGTTCTTTTTTCCAGCAGGAGGTTATACCCTCATGGGAGAAGAACAGCCACTATATAACACCTGTGCTTGGAGTTGGAGCACAGAAGGTGCTCCTCTGAGCTCACTATTCTTATTTTGGTTTTCTGAATGAGGACAGGGCATTCTTCATGCAGGGGGAAAGGAAAAGAGGCAGAACTGAGGCTCTGCCTGCCTTCTGCCAGAAAGCTGTACTGAGCTGGCTGGTCAAAGCCAAAGGAACCAGAAACAGATACACAATCAGCATCTACTGCGTCTTCCCCAAGCAAAGAACAAACTGGGGAGCAGATTAAGGACTCTAGTCACAGTCCAGTTTCCCACTTGATAACTAAACCTATGATAAAGTCAGAATTAAGCCCTCTGGCATATGACTGGATTTTTCTGTGAGGGTCTGTCCCATCAGATTAGATACATTTCTCTGTATTTTCCCATTTCCATTGCAGCAATCTACAGTATTCCCACATGCTTCTGAACTTCAGTACATTGAAGAAATAGTAGTGGTTTGGTTTTGTGTTTTTTTTTTTCTTTTCCTTGAATAACTGATGATAATTGAGCACAGTATAATTAATAGACATCCAGTGTGGTCACATTTTCCTTTCCTGTGGGTGAAATCTTTAGCCGAGCAGTTTCTTTCCCACTGTGATTGTACCAGTCTGTTTCACAATGGAAATAAAGTCATATCGGTGTGCTTGAAATTATATCAGAAAAAAACAGGATTTAAGATAAGCACTTAATGCATATCCTGAGTGTCTGATGTTTGGGATCATTTGGCACAGTCAAGGTACATCTGTCAGTAAAGCAAATTAATAACAGTAATCTTATCTCACAGAGCAGAGCCTATTGATCCTAAAGAAGAAGCCTGATTCCATTTGTGTGAAATTGTTTGAAATACGACTCTGTAAAACTTGATCTAGAACTCAGATAAAGCCCCACTTTGTTACCTGTGGCCTGACCAGAGTCGCCATAGTGATTAACACCATGTATCTTTGACCTTAGAGGCTTTCTTGAGCATCAAACAACTGTAATTGTGGCAGGATCCACTTAAAAGTCAGACCTTTTTTTTTAAAACAACATTATGTAGGGAACTCATGTACTCAGTGCCCACTTAGGCTCCACAGTTTCCCTTGTGCTGTTTTATCAAAAATTCCCTTTTATTTCTAGAATATGGCATTTGAGGGATTGTGACTGAGGACAGTCACAGTCCAACACAGAATACAGTCATGACACATTGCAACATTGTTGTATTTATTAGATCAGAGTTCTCTTTTTTTACTCATAGAGGTGGGTTTTTTTCCTCAAAACCACAGTCATCAAATTATCAGGATAATGAAGGAAATGAACCCATCCATTAAATTACAAACATAACTAACATCAATTATCTGTTGCTCTGAATTACTCTATTGTAGAAATGTGGATTTTTATTCTTCTTGTTTCAGAGTTGATCTTGCATTTGTTCTGCATTGTTCTCAATATTTCTTGAATTGAAAATGTTCAATTAGTAGCAGTAACCATTATGAAAACCACTTCCAAAACAACCTATTTATTATACTTTACAAGCTTAATTTGTACATGTATCTTCCTAAATAAAAAGTTGTGCTTTGCTTTGTTGTTGCCATTGTTTTAAGAAAGAATTGGGGGTTGTTTTAAAAAAAAAATCTATGAAGTTATGACTAATTTAGGAAAACAGTAATGTATGTATTTTGTGGAATAAAATAACTTCTTTCTAAAGTTCCAAAAATGTGTACTTAGAAACCAACATCTGCTTAAAAGGGAGCAAATGGAAAAAATAAAATCTCAGTTCTACAGGATATTCTAGGATTTCTAGAATATTTTAGCCAAAATTCGTGTAAAGAAGTTGAAGTACCAGAATTTTCTCATGAAATCAATGGCTGTTAAGTTAGTTGCCTTATAAAAACCTTTTCAACTCATGCAACCTATTTTTTCAATTTTACACATATTTTCAACAGAGAAGTGATGAGTTGTCATCTGTTTAGTAAGAAGTTTCAATGTACAAAAATATATATACATATAAAATATGTTTTAGTTTTGTGTCATTGATGTTTAATTCTCATTTTTAGAATGTTGACCTTTATAGTTCTGTTATTTTGAGAATTTTATCCATTTTAAATGCCTTATATTTTCCTAAACTATTAGTGCTATAGAATGTGCAACATGAAAAGTCCTCAGGGATGTAATTGTTATTTCTGTGATATATTTGCGTGACACTACACTTGGCTGGTTAAAAAGAAGAGTCACATACAGTGTTTCCATTTCAGAGAATCTGCAGTAATATGTACCAACCGAGAAATGATTATTTTGTTGTTGTTGTCATTCCCTGAAAATTCTGTGCGTGGAAACAAATAAATCACAGACGCAGAAGCTGAAAAACAGAGATGCTCTGAAGTCTCAACTGTATTTATAAAACCAAGGGCTGTAGCTCCGGAATTTCAAGTGTTGGCCTTGTTCATGTCAAAGCTAATTGCAAAACTCCAAGAATGCAAATGGATATAGTATTAAAATGCTGGCACATACCTATTTCTAAACTGAAGATACAAGTTGTATTGCTTTTTACCCCTCACCAAAGACCAGTATCTAACACGCAGAGAAATATAGATGCCTTAAGGGGCTTGTACATCTTAGGTACTTTGTTTGACACAGGGAAGATTGTCTGTACTTAAGAGATCTAACAGCTTCATCTGTCTAACAACAGTTGTCTAGATGTTTTTATATCCATACTGAGCCTTCTGACAGCATCTTCACTGCATTTTGAAAATTACAAACATCATATCCAAAATGGACAATAAAACATGCCTGCATAAATTTAATGCATATCCTTCCTCAATTTAATAACTGAAACATCAGTAATTTTATACTGTCACTTAAATAATATTTCAGTCCTTTTAATTCTTTAGTAACTCTATAGTATTTATCTTCTTTGTTGCATTTTGATAATTGAAAGACTTCAGTGAAATGTCCTACTGATACTTAGTGTTTTTCTAGGTTATTTCAAATAGCAATTGGTATTTTGAATGACGAGTGCTCAGAGATATATAGCTTCACAATCTTTATATGTGAAATAATTGCATACTACAAGCAACTTTGGCTGCTCTGAAACTGAAGTATGCATCTTAAGCACCTGATGTTTTTTTCTTCCTTTTCAAGATATTGGAACAGTTCTTAAAGTGGTTTCAATTCCTAAGGAGACTTGGCATGAATTAGAGGAAGTCTTGCTGGAAGAAATGACAGTCTTTCGGGTAAGTGCGGCTAAATTTCAAGTGTCAGGTTGTAGATTTCTCTGTGGACAGCTGCAAACTAAACTTCTTGCAGTCTAGCCAAGGAATAGCCTGGCATGCCCCTCTAATTAGCTTGTCATTTAGAGACCCAGACACTAGTCAAAATAAACCTTGAAACTTTCAGTGCTAGTTGAAGGTTAATGATAAAAGAATCAGCATCTTGGGCTCTTGTTTTGTAGTTTAAAAAACAAATGAGTATATCTGAATCTTAAAGATATTACATGCTGTAGTTAAATATGTACCCATGCAAGTCTGGGAATAATGCCTGTCTGTTTTCTCCCACAGAGATATGGAATAGACAGATTTTAGAGTTGCACTAGCTCTTAACACTATTCAGACTATCAGCATAATGTAACTAGGAAGATACTTTTGGAAAAACAGTGATTTGCACAGATTTCTTATACCTTATACCTAATAGTCTGAGAAACAAAGAAAGTGTTTACATTTTCAAATGTGACTTTAGAGTCTTAAATTCATGGTTTGACACAAGACACCACAAACACCCCCTAATCTTTAGCACTCTTTTTTTGAAAATCAATCTCTCAGTTTTCCCATCTGAGCCACATAAAAAATAAAGCATCCTATAAGCTCTTCTGCGAGTCAAGACTGAGTAAACCTTTCAAACACTTTCCAGACAGAACCCAGGGATGTCTCGTGTTTTGTACACAACAACGAATCATTTACACTCCTGTGTTATTCTTTTTGTCAGTGCCGTTTTATGGTACTATTTCACAGGCTTCAGGCTTTCGGGGGTTGATACCTTGCTGGGAGCACAAGGTTAACCTGAGAGCGTGAAGCTGATGCTGGTGTGCTCAGAGAGCGCCACATCGCGTGGTCTCACTCCAGATGTGCTGACAAGGACTGTGCTCCGAACCTGCCCTAAGGGTCCAGCCACCATGTCCTCATCATTCTCAGTTGCCAACCCTTTACCTTAGGTTTCTGAACAGACACAATGTATCAAAACAGAGCTTGTATATCTTTTTATTATTATATTCAATATCTTTCTTTCTTATGGGCAATCTTGCCTTTATTGGTACCAATCTTACGCAGAAAACACTGTTCTGAGTGCAAGATACCAGTGAAAAATAGGTGTCTCTGCTTCTGCAACCCATGCTTTTTTATGGCAGAAATATGGTGGGTTTTTTTCTTTTTTTAACAGAAAAATAAAGTAATAACTCTAAGGAGAAAATGAGACAAGTAATTTGTGACTCCCATCTTTTTTTCTTTTTTATATGCGCAAAAGTCATTACATTAATGCAGGGTAATTTGGCAATTCTTGATAATGTATAAGTCTCTTCCCTAAATCAAGTAGAAGCTAAAGGAGATCAGAGAAATATAAAAGTGAAGGAAGGAAAATAAATGGAGTGAAAGTTTTGTTTCAGAAAAGCTTTACAAAAGTAGAATGGCTAATTGCAAATTCAAATCTGGTATTTTACTTTACATGGGTATTTATTCATTGCACAAAAAGCATTTTGTTGTTCTGATTTACTTGAAAGCTCATTTATCTCCTTTGGAATCCGTTTAAGCCTTAAAGAGGGCATTAATGTACTTCAGTGGAATAAGAAGAATTTGTGTGCATAAGATATGGATCTTTCAATAGGAAATTTGCAACAGATTTTACATGTACCCTAACCAAATATGTTTTCTTTAGTTACTAAAGAGTCTACCTGCATCATAAACAATGCATTTTGATTCTTAAACTAATGTGCTGATTACAATGTTTTTCATTTATAATTCCATGAAACTGTAAGTCTTCCATATCTCTTACATTGATAACAAATGCCTCTCTTAACCCCATTTGTGCAATATTTCTCTGAACAGCTGAGCAAACAAACTAATGAGTTCAATTTACATTTGAATGTTAAACTTAATTGATGCTTTCTAATATAAGGTCTATTAACCCTTTTGTAAAGGCAAGTCCACATGCTTAACATTCACTGACCCATATCAAATTCTCTCAGAATATGCAAGTTGAAAGCTACACAAGCGTAAAAGCTTAATAAGGACTTTATTAATGGACATAACCAAAAATATGATGAGTGGGATCAATGGCAGATTTTTAGATGGAATAAAGTTCGTACAGAATTGACTTGCACACTTGATAATCAAATTTTGCCACTTTTACTCGCAGGTTTAAAATCCATTCAAGCAGCTGAGCCTGAGAGGAGTAACAGTCTTAATCAGATCTAAACATACTTACTCTGTTAAATATTTCCTACAGTTGCTCATGTAAGAAAGTAGATATTGGTTTGACACCTGTGTGCTACAGATAAGCATAACTAAAAGTGGACTTAGCTAGGAGAACAATAACTCTCCTAGTGACCCATTTGGTTGGTTAAATAATAGCTATTCCAGGGTGCAAAAAAACTCTTGACAGATTTGGTTCTGTGTTTTGCAAATAGGAGCAACTTTTTTGTACATGAATATGCTTGGGGTTAAGGCTTTTTCATATGAATAAAATTTTGCAGGAATGTTTGATTGTCATTATTTTCATATTACCTGAGAGGTTATTTAAATGTAGTTTTAACATGAAGTATAGAAATTCATGTCAAGGTGTGAAACTAGTAACAAAGTAATCACAATGAAACTGTAATAATCATAGAAAATTATGTGTCTACAATTCTATTTCACTTTCAACTAGACACAATTCAGCTGAACAAGATAAGTAAGAAGCACTATTACTGAGGAGTGTTTAGTTTAATTTCAGGATTTCTAGGCTGGTCAAATAACAGTCTAGCAGGATTTTTATGTTTCTAGAGCTTATTTTTGTAATTTCACTCTTTTTTTTTTTTTTTTTTTCCCCCCCAGGAACCCACTGTTATTTCAGCAATGAAGATTTCCACAAAGCAGGTACTATGTGCACAAACTTTAAATCACTTTTAAATATTTATTGGTCTCTGTCTTTTAGAGACAGTAACTTGGCAGTCAGTAGAGACATTAATTACAGCAGCAGCATCCCATCCATTTATATAAACATCAGTAGTTTCTCAGGAATATGTGACATACAAAGGAGGAAGGAAAAGCCTAGTCTGTGTTACTTACTGGTAAGGTGGAAGCTAAACACAAACTATCCAGCTGTCTGGAGCCTCTCTAGAAAAAAATTTCCACACAACGGAATATTATGACAGAAAAACTACTCAAAAGGAGTGGCCAAACTTGGTTCCTTGCTTTAATGGGACTAGTTCCAGTCTCTGTAGGAACAGCCTAGTACAAAATGCAGATAGTGGAAGCAAAAACTGGAAACACATCATCCAATGCCCATTCCATTCCTGGGTGTGCGCCATTTGGCTTTAACAAAGAGGATAGATCTGATTTAGTCCAAATTTTCCATGGCCTTCTAGTTCAGTGACATTGGTAGGATATGGGTTCCAGACTCCAGAATTGACATTTCCTGTTTTCTGTTGAGTGTACTAATAACTAACTTCTTCAAGAAAATATATAAATTATAGCCTTCATTGTAGACCAGACCATAACTAAAATAACCTGGACCCCTTGAGAGATGGAGGTAAAACTTTGTCAGATTCACAGTAACGGTGATTCCTACATTTCTGAGTAAATACAGTCAATTATTAGAAGGCTTCTGTGTGTAGCAGCTGATGAGTTATGTAGTTGTGCAAACAACTTTGGATTGCAGTCCAGGAGCAAAATGGATATTAGGGGTTTATCTTCCAGTCCTGCCTCAGATATCCGAGACAAAATTTAGTGTGAAATTTAACATAATAAAACTTTTTTTTTTTTTTCCCTTTTTCATATTTGGGTTGTTTTGGAGCCTAATTTGGTAAATACAAGCAGCTTGTTCACACTCAGTAATTTTTCTTTAACATCATTGTCTGTAAAGAGGAGATTTGGTGTTACTTCCAGGACTTGGTGCTCTAAAAATTGTGTGTGTTATAAATAAGATTTAGTTAATTCATATACCTCACTCTATACATTATTAAACAGAAGCTGAATTCATTCTGTAATGGAAAGAGCCCTACATAACACTTGAAAAGTTGCATATTTAACTCAGAATTCACTGTACTTAGGGAAATTGTCTGAAAACATTCATGTATTTGACAGAGAACATTTTGTTTGGGGATACTCTTCTAACATAGTTTACCACCTAAAACCACAATGATGGCAGGGCAAAAAAATGTACTGTTGAATACTGGGATATATAAAAACAAACTTGTCAAGTTGTATATATGTTCACATTATACCAAAATGCTCTGTTTTAGATTATTTTTACATATACATTCCCCTAAAGCAGCCAATCATATTTTATAATGGACCATTCATTTTCATACAATTCTTCTCCAAAATATCTTTAGTTATTCAGGAGAGATTACAATTTTCCCTGAGCCTTTTGAAAACAAGTTGACACTGCTAAAATTGTCTAAAGCTAAAAAAGAGCATAAAACAGAAGTTATTGAGGCAGAGTTAAGCTCATGAAAAACCAACCAGCCTCAGGCTTCAAATGACAGACTCATGATACAGTATGACAAGCTTTTGGCACTGTGTCTCTGTCATATAAGAATATGGCAACATGTTTCCATTTTATATTTATGATTTTAAAATACTGTAGTTTTATAACTCGAACACTTTAGTCATTGTGTTCTGATAAGCAGGGCAACTTTCTTATAAACAGCACGATAATTCTACGCATTGTAAAAAGCCAGAGCATGAAATGTAAACAGTAAAACCAGCATGTCCTACTGAATAACTTTAAAGCAATCACTTCATTTTATTTTTTCACTAGCAACTCTTTCATCCAATTATAAAAACATAGTACAGGGAGTCTCTGCTTATTTTTGAATGTTTTACTACATTGGTTGTGCAAAGCTACCTTTGCCATCACACCAATATGACATGTTACAAATTCAAATTACTCTTCTTTCTAAAGACCAAAATCTGTCGATTCTTCAGGAGTAGAACTTAGCTTAAGTTTTAAATTATGTAAAACTCTACGGCTTCCATGTTTCTGTAAGCATGAATTCAGCCCTTGAACAGGAGTGACTTGGAGCAAAGAAATGTAGCTGTTACATACAAGACTAAGCCTTGATACAGTCTTTCTCAACTCTGCTGTCTTTAACCCACAGGAATTATATTTTCCTACTGAAGCTACTTATTCCTCCTAATTGTGTTCAGAGCCCTGGGGTTGTCTAGCCTTATCACTTAGACAATTTATGCAAGGTTAGCAACAAAGACAAACTTGGAGCGGACAACATCCTAGAGCCACCCTACCACCCTGAAGCTGCTTAAATTCCCAGCTCTCTGGGAGCCAGGCTTGCAGGAAACCCCCAGCCACCACTTGTCCCTGAGGCATGTCAGAGGGCTCTCCAGAATTTTTCCCTTCCTTTAAAAATGTGGAAACAGGCAAAAAAGTCAGGCCTGGCTTTCAATCAAGGGTGACTTTTTGTGGAGCAAGCTCTCATTTTTGTCTCAGGGTCAGGTTTGTGATCCTCTGTTTCGAAAAGCAATTGGATTTCTGGTAAGATGGGAAAAAAAAAAGATCTTTGGCTGATATAGACCAACTTCTTGCCTGGTGAACTGCTACGAAGAGCTTTTGTTTTTTTTCCATAAGATTCTCAGTCAAAGGAAAGGCAGAGACCTTCAGAAAAACCTTAGTGGCTACTTTTATAGTGTTTTTCGAAAGTACTGAGTTCTATTCAGAGATCATCATTTCTGTCCATAGTATGCATGTATTAATAGAAAGGACTAGATCAAAATGCACGTGTCACTTAAACAGCCCCCTGAACTATTCTGCATCAGTTACTTTTCAATAATAAAATTAGATAGGATTTGAACCTCATGCTCTTTCTGAAGATCCTTAAAAATTCTGCCTGTCTTTTTTTTTTTTTTAATTACATTTTTTTCATCTCATTCTCTCTCTCTTTTTTTTTTTTAATTGCAAATGGAAAATTCTCAGTTACCTCTTTTTTTTGACTTCTGGGGAAAGACTGTGTTTTGGGCAGTGCTTTGGGCAAACCAAAAACCACGGGATTGCTTAAAATGTTAGTCTCCTCAGCTTTTCTAGAGTTCTGATACTTTGTAAGAATTTTTAGAGGACAACTCCTTCCCACATCCCCCCCAGTCTGATCTGATAATCCACTGATTTATTAAATTAACAGCCTCTCAGAAGAAACTCTTTGCCTAAAAGGCAGTTTGACTGTGTATGGCAAAGTACGGTCAGACCATTGATGCAAATCATTCTGTTACTATTTTCTGAATTTCTTACTGCCTGGATTTATATATTATTAGTGTCTAGAATAATGATTACCAGCTGGAGACTAAAACCATGATCAGAAGAGGAGCAAACAGGGTTGCAGCCTTCAGGCTGTGCAGCACCTGAAACACATGCTGCAGTTCACTGACTGAACTTTATGAATTTATGAACAAGAAACAGAGTATTTAAGGAACCCTATTTTGGCCTCTTTTTTTTTTTTTTTCTTTTTTTTATCCTATGTTTCTGGTCATTCTTCAATTCTAAAGACATTTATTAGAAATGTGGGAGGGGTTTTTGGTGAAATGAAATTGGTTACAGAGGTATATAGGAAAGCATTACACCATTCTTCTTTATTTTCTCATGTGCATTCTCTGGGTTGTTTTTTATATCACTTGCACCACACGTTGCTACATGCTTATATATATTAATGCCCCAATTACATAGGACTCAGATCAATACCATCTGGACATTTAAGATACTTAACTGAAGCTCTAATTTGACCTATGCTGCCTCCCTAATCAGTAAAGAGAAAAAGCATCCCTTGAGAGATGTTTAGGTCACCTAAGATTTGAATTGCTGCTCCTTTTACTAGAGAGCATACCCCTAAGGTGGGTACTTGATTAAGTGACTTAAGCTATAGAGAATCAGCTTATCATGTCTGCTGCCTGTCATCTGCTTCTCAAGGATACAGCACTATCTGGGGACCAGTATGTACAGTTAAGTCTTTGTGTAGAGTTCTGCATGGCCAGAGATTTTTACCCAGAGAATGTAGGTTTACTATAATAGATGGAAGCAGCTGCTTAGAAAGGGCTTAGTTTACAATTTACCAGTGAATTTTCCTTTGGGTTCTTTCCTTGCTATGTTTTTCTTGAGAAAATACTGCTGTTTATATAAATGCACGGGATGTTTCTGTTACAATTAATATGTCTGTATAAACTGCCAAGCTGCTGTCTCTGGAAGAATTTAAGGCAACACCTTTTATGATGTTTTTGGGTTTTCTGTCTCCTGGTATCCAGTACTTTATCATTTCTAGTAGGCAGGTGACCTCAGCCACCTTCCATCCCCAAATTTCCTGGAAATGGTACCTCTGGGATATCACGATGCAGGAGATGAAGAATTTTGATAACATTTCTTGATATCCTATTTTTCACACCAGCCTTATGCTTTTTAAAAAAGAAAAATAAAAATGAACTTGTATTTTCCTGGTGGGACTGCTTGAAGTGAGACAGGAAAAAGAAATGTGTTAATGGATCCACCATGGGTTCTGGGTGACAAAGTTTATGCTTCTGATAGCAAACTGTCAGTGTTTCCAAAACAGAAGGATTATGCCATTTAATTTTTGTTTGTCTATTTATTTTGTTTCCCCCTAGTTTTGCATCTCAGAGGAAAATCTATTTACTTACTACGCTCATACTTGTTTTCTTTGTGAATTAGTGATAAGCTGAAATATCTGTTTGGATTTTCACGTGGGATCAGTAGTTCAGTTTCCTTATGTCCCTCTGGGAACCAATTTCCCTAATGAACCACATGAATTTGATATCAGAGAGGAAACTGGGAGAGGCAAGATATTCTGTTGTAATGCCATACAAAGCTGCATGCCATTTTGTTTGCATCTCTTTCTTACTTTATGGTTTCTCTGTGCATTTGAACTACAACTTCCACTCAACGCTTCTTTTTATCCAAAATGAAGTAAGCCATTTCCCCTCATTAAATATATGTTTCAATTAGAATGTGTCATACATAGAAAAGACTATGAAGGACCAGAATGATTGGTCATGCAAAGAAGTGTGTACATGGCAGCACTTCTAAGCTGAAATACCTTGACATCAGTCTGAAATTATTTACTTCAGGTTTCCCCTCAGAAATATACAAATCGTGGTCATAAATAGGAAATTTATGTTGCTTGTCTTTAAATTCAAAAGCATATTCTCCTTTGTTTTCTGATGCTGATTCTAGTGCTTTCCCAGTGCAAGGATCTAAATGGAAAAGAAAAATTGGAAGAGTACTTTAATTTTTCTTACTCTTTAGAGAAACCACCAAAAGCTTCATACAAAAAGCAGAGTTTTTACTGTTTTGTTTTGTTGTTTGTTTTTGTTTGGTTGTTGTTTTTTTTTTTAATGTGGATAATTCATTTCTCATCTCTTTATTGTACATCAGGATTATGATCATTTATTGTATCTGTAATGGTCTTAACATATTATTATGGGTGTTTTTATTATTTCTTTCTGGTAATTTGCAATTTTAAAATTTTTTTTTATTTTTAATTTTTATAACAGCAACAGCTCTACATTGGCTCAGCCACTGGAGTTTCACAGCTTCCTTTACACCGCTGTGATGTGTATGGAAAAGCATGTGCTGAGTGTTGCCTTGCGAGAGACCCTTACTGTGCCTGGGATGGTTCATCTTGCTCACGTTACTTCCCCACTGCTAAGAGGTAGAGACAGTTTCAGATGTCTGCATGGTTTGCTATTTGTTTTAACTGATGATCTCAATATGACCAGAGGGCTTTGGAGATTTTTCATGGAATGGTTAACTGGATCCTTTTCTCTTCCAAAGAAAACATAATTGTGGGAGTTACAAGCAATATGAAGTCTTGGTTGATTTGAAGTGAACACTGCTACTTCTTGGGTTGACTTAAAAAGCTGGTGTAAAAAAACATTCAGGAAAGAGTTGTTTCTGAAATGGATTCATTGTTTTATATTCAGTAATAAACAGCAAAAGGAAAAAATCCTTTTCTCTAACATGAGGAGGGGGCTTTGTATTAAAATAAAATAACTACTTACCCAAGTAAATTATTCTGCATTTTCATTAATTCTAATTCAAAGGAAATATTTATTAAGTGTTTGGACATGAATGGAAAGTTATTGTTTAATGACGTATAACATTATAGTTATTATTAAACAGTATAACATGTATGTGTTGATGTATCTAAGTGTTTTACCTCTGAAATTCTTTCTCCTAAAGTATACAAGCTAGTTACTAAACAGGTCTTAGCTACCAAAGTAGAAACTAGGAATAACTGAATAATGACTTGCAAGTAAGAACAAACGTTGGTGTAGTGTTGAAATTCCCATGATAAATCATCTAAAATGATAGAAAAGCACTCACATTAAATTGAATATGCCAAACATCTTGCACTTATGAAGAAGCAAGGAATCCAAGAGTTTATATACATAAGGGTTTATATACACAAAATTAATGGGAGGAAATACTGAGTTGAGAATGTCAGGACTCCAAACCCCCCGATTTGGATTGGTTGCTGCAGGACATGAAATGTGGTAAAGGCTGGGAAGCAGCATTTGTGTCACAGACTTTTCAGATAGAGGGGATGAAAATTTCAAAGTTAACACTACAATGTATCCTAAACAAATACTGATGACAATGTAAAAAGCTGCTTATGGAACATCAGGTTCCATTTTTGCACCAGGAAACAGAGTTAAGCTGAGACAAGCTTCTTTTGAAATTCTTTAGAAAATAATTAAAAAGGAGTAATTGAATCCATCCCAAAAGAATAGCTGGTCAAATTTTCACAGCTGCATGAGCTGAATTCAAATGTGTGGTGGGAGGATGGCAGTTCCACTGGAGGAGAAGGAGAAAAGAGAGGAAAGGAAACAGTGAGGTTTTCAAGGAGAGTCTAAGAGAATGATTTGATCTGAAGGTTTTCAGGGTTAGAAGTCAGTATGGTTGAGTACTGTCTCTAAGTTGAAGACAGTAAGGTCAGGAATCACTGAATCACTCTTCTCTACTACCTCCCTACTAATATTTACCCCTGAACTTCATCCTTTTTTAGCATTCATTAGCACTCATTCCTACTCCCAACCCATTTAAGACCCACAGAGCACATCATCCTGTCATTCATCTACTTACACTGATGGAAGAAAAAGGGCTCTTGCCTTTTCCTTATCCACGTCTCCAACATATTTAACCGTCAACTGAGATCACTGTTGCCGTCAGGGCTAAAGAGACTGGGACCTCTTCTTACAGGGACTAAGGGACCAGGTTACTGGGGCTAAACTGGGTTACACAGGTACAGGAAAACCTTACTCTTTTTGAGGCCACTATAAAAGAAAGAGTAAGTCCTGGAAGGCTGGGATCTGGTCAATGCATTCACAAAAACTGCTGTCCCCTCTTATTTCCCCCCATTTTTCCCTTGGCAGCAGCAGCAGAATAAAGGCGTGTGTTACCCAGAGAGAGGATCCCCTGTTTGCCTGGTACCTGCTGTACCCACTGCCTCAAGCCAGTTGTGAATGCATGTATGACAAAATCAGCCCTGCTGGAAACAGCTTAAATGTCAACATTTTCCTAATAATGAGTCCTTGTAATTTTAGGCTCCAGAAATATTGTGAAAGTTGAGTCCTGAGGCAATTGCACAGACGTTTTACTAGTAGTTGGTTTGGGGTTTTGCTTTTTATTTTATTTTTTCTCTGTTTTTTAAAAAGAAGTTTTTATAAGACACAATTTTAATTTACTTTTCTTTCTTTGTGTGTTTTACTAGTCTAAATGACAGTTCAGAGCTCCTGCAGTGTGACCACTTAACTTTACCCCATGCAGATGTGATCTGGTTCATATTTCATAAATCATCATGTTGATACAATGGTGATGTGTGCAACATTTTCCTGAGATTCTAACTAAACATCTCATCCAAACTCCATTGACAGTAACATGAGTTGTAACACAGACTTCTTTTCTACAAATAGGATCCTATAAATACACTGCATCTAAAAATTTAGGAAGGAGTAAAATATTTTTATGGTTCCTTATGTTTTGGTATATTTTTATTCATTGGTCATGAGTAATATGGATATCTCAAATTAGGATTAGGGGGTTTTTTAATTATATATCAATCAACAGAACGTTCCTTATTAAAGCGCGCTAGCTCACTAGGATAATTTTAAAGCAGCTTGTATTCAGAAAGATATAAAAAATGCACGTTCTGAATTTTTTTTTCTGAGAAAAGAAAATACTGTCGCCACACTTCACATTATTAATTCATTTTGGTTTTAACATTTTGGTAGTTTCCAGCGAAAAATAAATGGTGAAAGTCTTTCAGCCAAAGAGAGTGAGTTGTGCAGGCGATGGTGCCTCTGTAAGAACTCTTGGTATGTGCTGATGCTGGGCTGTTAGTGAGAGTCTGCAAACAGGGCTGGTGAACAGCAGAGAGATGGGCTCTGTACTGCAGAACAATGGCTTTTTTAAAAAGTGGGATGTTGTCACAAGGGAGTGACCAACAGGGCTTTTTACAAGGCTACTTGACTTTTGCATATCCGTTGCTGGATGCCCTAATCTGAAATCACAGCATTGTTCAGCAGCCTAATCCTCTTTGTTCTCCTCTAATTTTGCAAGCCCTCAGGCTTTCTCTTATTCCTAAAGTAAAGTGCTCACACTTGAAACACATCTTTGTTTGCCTTGTTCTTTTTTTCTTTTTTTTATACGAAACGCTTTTCTCTGGCTCAGTTGAATTTTGTGTCACAGCTATTTAAATAAAAATAGGAGCAGACAGAGGAAAACAAATGCAAAATAAAACCATATTAAAAATCTTTCTTCTGTGAAATACAACATTTTTTAGCACAGATCAACATGCTTTCCAAAAGAGCCAGTGGAAATCAAGCTGGAAAAATAATACAGTATATTAAATGCAATGAAGTAAAAGCTAGAACTCAGACTTAATCTTCAAATGATGGAATAAATGACATTTCCAAATCTTCCAATAAATGTTTTATTCTGTTTATTCTAAAGACAAAGCCATTTGCAACAGTTTTGGAAAAGGTTTTATCAGAAATGTTTTGGTGAGATCTGTAATTGTCGAAATTATCTACATATTTTAATTTAGATCGTGTAGAAAACACAGAACTTTGACATTCTTTCAAAGCCATCCATCCTAAAGTTTCATTTCAGCTGAAAGATGCCATGATACTTAAAGTATTCTGTATTGCAAAGAAGCTGTAGCTTCTTCATGTTTGTTTGTTTGTTTGTTTTACTATTCACATTAAACTGTACTGTATATACTTTGATCCCCTGTATCTATGAATCAAGTAATGAATTTGTCTGTGATTAATATTGCCAACACAGTTAATATAAACTCCATAGTCTCACTGCAAGTGATACATATTTGCCAGTTTCTGAAGACTTTACCTGTAAGAGTAAAGGCTGATTCGACAAATCGTGATAATGGATAGAATATAGTTTAAATGGTATTATTACCTTCCTACTGTTGTTTAGGTGTGTCTGTGACCTAATTATATATATGTTCCATTTGTTCCTCTTCAGTCATGGCAAATATGAATGCTGACTGCTGAGAGGGTCACTAACAGTTTTCCAATATGGTATTTGCAGACGTACTAGACGGCAAGACATCCGCAATGGGGACCCGCTCACCCACTGCTCAGACCTGCAGCATCACGGTGAGTTGTGGGTATGACTGAAGTACAACTAATTTGCGTGTTGTTTATAGACTGTGCATGAGAAGAGTAGGAAGCACATGAATGATTTGTTGGTGAAATTGTCTTGAACATCTGGGAAAGATGAATTTAATACATCATTATCCAAATTTAGATTTCTTACAATGGCCTGGATCAGACACTAAAGACTGTTATTATTTTTTGTTTTCCTCAAATTAACAGTTTTAAGTGTTTCAAATTTTCTGCTTTGTTTAGCTGGTAATACCATACCATCAGGAATATTATGTCAGAAGGAAGTCAGATCTCTTTCAGAAAAGCAAGAAGTATGTGCATGCTGCTTCATATAGTTTGCATAGGATGGTAACCAAACACGTAATTAACTACCTTGGCTAAATATGTTGTTTGTTGTTGTTGTAGGTGCTGCACTAGTAGGCCTTAAGATCAGAAAGTTCTTTGCAGTAGGCCTGTCTCATGTGCTTTCAGCATGTTTTTTTTTTTTTTTTGAAATCATTTGGCTGGTTTTTTGTTGGTTATTTCATTTTCACAGTGTATTGACCAGATCTTCTTTGCTTGAATTATTTGGTTGATAAATTTCTCACAGTTACTAATTTGTTGCCAAACTCTTCAGAAAGTCTTCACTCGGAAAATGAAAAATGTCCATTTTGTCAAAAGCAAGGAGAACACTTAGGCAATACTTCCCTCTGCTGGAAAAAAATGATTACTTATGTTTGTGGTACATCTATAATAACAGTTAAACCACTGGACAAGTTTCTGGGAAAAATAATGAAGAGGTGGCTAAAAATGGAGATACCTCAAAACCCTTGTGCCCTTCTAGTCCTTGTAATAGCAAGAATGATAACATTACCATAGCTTTTCTTTTTACTTCTTGATTGTCAGACTCAGGCCAAGCTACTCAGAGAGGAAGAGGGTTTGGAAAAGTGCACGAATAGACTATGATCAATATGTAGTTGTCATGTTTTGAGAGCTCATGAATGTACAACTAGTTCAGATTTGAACTAGTCAGTGTGGACTAATATTAATAAAATGTTCACAAATTGCCAGTTGCCTGATATCTAATAATGCTTATACAGTGCAGATGAGACCATCCATATATCAGGGCTGAGATGACATTTTCAGTTCCCCAACAGGAAAACTTCACCAGGCACTAAACATGGATTTTATTAACAGCAGAAGCATGTCTTAGCTTTACCTTTTTACTATCTGGACGTTTTACTCACCAGTTAAAATGATTATCTGAACAACCATATGTCCAGTTTTTTTCACATTCTCTTCATACAGCTGTAGGTCTGTTCTCTATCTTCATGGACAAGAAAAGGATTTCAAATAATTTTGTTTTTTATATCTTCCCATATTTGGTTAATATATTTGTCTGAAAAGAGAGCTTCTGTCCAAAGGGAACAGGGTAATCCAGTGCTGTTTTTTCATGACAACAATCATGAGAACTCAAGGTCAGGAAAAAAGCCATTATATGGCACATTTGATCACAAGGAGCTTTAATATAGCTTTGTCAAAATGAGCAGAGCAAGTATGAGACAAGTTATCCCTGAAAATTTTACTTAATGGTGAAATGAAGATAGTGGGATTAGAAGAATCAATAAATTGCAAAAAATACTGAAGGAATGCAGTTGTAGGTCCTAGGCTTTAAGGATGCACTGCCAAAATACTGTACTTGAGGAATGTTTTGGATTGTTATGGAGTGAAATTTTCTCTATCTATAAAATTTTCCTATATTTACTTATCATTCACACATGATCATGCATTGTACAGACAGCTGCATGGCTCATAAACTCCCTATGCCAACTTATGCTGAGTTATTTCCTTGGTTATGACTAGTAGTTTCCTGGACAATAAATGAAGAATTGGGTTGGTCTACAGACAAAAATAAGCTCTGGCAACCATTTACTACTTGTCTACACATTCCTTTGCAGTAATTGCCAGTTGATTCTTCATGTGAACCAACAGAAACAAGAAAAAAAATACAATCTCTTAATGTTTATCTCACTTTTAAAAATTACAGAAACTTACTCTGATATAAATATGAAGCAATAATGCTTTTAATAAGGTTAGGTAGCTCTTTCAATTGCCTTTTTGTGGAAATGTGTAAGATGTAGTACAAAATTAATGCACAGCAACATTAGAGGGAGCTGAGGATCCTTAGCTCTAGAGGTGTTTGACCAGACATCAATGCTTAAATCTAAAAGCACAATCACCTTTGTGTCAGCTAAAGAACATTTTTGTAAGCTTGGCATACTAGTGCTATCAAGAAATTAATCAAGTTCTTGTTTTGCAGAATTTGTCAAAGAAGATAGACCTTTTTTTTAGGTTATTTATCCCAAGGGAAGCTCAAAGAATCACTCTGAATTTAACTGTATAGTCAGATTCATTAATCTGCAAAGCTATCTTGATATAAGCACTTAGCTTTTCATACTTCTTCGGTTATGTCAGAAATTATGTATTTAAAGGATATTTATCAGAGCAGTAAAATGATACTGCTGTTTGGTTCATTTTGGGAATTACAGCTCTCAGACAGGATTTTGGGTTGAATTTCATAACCAACTTCATTACTTCTATAGTTTTATAATTCCTCCAGCTGCTCTTCTGAACTTCCCAGATTTTCATTCTTCCTTCTAGTCTCTTCAGCTTCTCCCTCACACTCAGAGCTACACTCTTATCCTGTGATTATTCCATCACTCTGCTTACCTTCTTGCACTCCACATGCTTAATATTACATGACCATTATAGACATTTCTGGACCTGCCTTCTGCTCCCTTTAAATCATGGAAATGGAATTTGAAGGATCTCTTAAATCCTTCCTCTCTCATTGCATGGCTGTCACCCATACTATATTTTTTGGAGCTGTGAGGATATTTAAAGGGGGCTTCTGCCATTTTCTGTGGTGATCTCTAACACACTAGAATGTCATGTACCAGATCGAAGAAAACACTCAGAAGTTTTAAATGGCATCAGAACACCCACCTTCAAGGTAGCTTCCATGAAAACTTATGGCTAGTTTATTAGATGCTACGGATATCTTAGGTACATAAGTTTTCCAGCTGAAACTTCTCTGTGTACTTAAAAGTATTCTACTGCTCATGGGCATAGGACTTTTGCCAAAGAAATAGCTATTTTTGTCCTTTGTGCTGATATTTAGGATCTAGAAGACTGTCTCCTTGGATTAAATGAGACATGTACTTTCCTCCTGTATAATCCACTTGCTCTATGCTGTGTTCATAAAGATATAGTCAAGCGGTGCTGCAAGCCACCTAATGAGTGACCCATTGGTTAAATCAGCTATTTAGGATGTGGGAGAAGAAGGTTCAAAGTCTACTTAGGCTTAGGAGATTGACTTGCTAACTCCACTTCCAATACAAGCACCCATATTATTGGATTGCCTTTGTTCACGTTTGCCGTTCTGCAGCCATGTTTCAAAGCATGTGGAACATGGGAGATTGGAATTAACTAGACCATGCATCCTAGGGTGAAATCACTGTGTTTCTGTCCTTTACTCTGGAATCCTGTAAATCTCTGTTTCACAGAAACACATAGCTGGAGTAGTAATGTTGTGTATCCCAGGCTATAAATGTGGACATTTCCTACTGATCGTTTTATGCTGCAGCCCTATGTGTACTATCTGTTGTGGATCCCTGTTCAGATATCAAACTGCTTCTCTGTGAGGATCTTTGGCTGCCTGCTCAGCCGTATGAATCCTGTTCCTAAATTAGAGTACCTAACCTGAAACATAAGAGACAGCACAACAGTCAGCCATTCGCAGTGTTGAAGTTGGACCCATCAGTTACCAGCCAATCATTTCAAGTTCCAATTTCTATCTTACCACTTCTAGTTGTATTCAGTTAATCTTTTCACACATTTCCAGTTCCCCTATTTCAGGAACACAAAATCACCCATATTCCATCTTAGACCTTACCACTGATACTCTTGTCTGCATTCTCTTCCAGCTCTCTTACTCTTCTCTTGCTGCTTTGCTTTCTAACTCATTTCTCCATTGCTCCTCATCTTCCTGGCTCAAAGCTGCACTGACATTCTTCATAGGGATGTGGTTTCTTAGAGATGTCGTAAAACTTGTTTCACTTAGTTGTTTATATAGCACCCCACTTACTTGCTGGAAAGGTTCACAATCCAGCAGAGGAAAGCAAGCTAACCCATTCCTTATTTGTTTAGTGTTAATAGGCCATTTGGTGTTTCCTTACTGAGAACTGGGCAAGCACTAGTTCCTATTCTGTCGCCATCCCCTCTCCCATCCTCTCTCAGGGCTGCAAGTCATTATGGAAAGACATATGATTACTGTATCAACATACATCGGGAGCTCATTTTTATTTTTACCTTTGGCTCAGCCATCTAGCAAACAGCCTGTGTTTGCTAAACATGGCCAATATGATAAAGGCACAGTAAAAGCAAGCAGAACTTGACAAAGGATTTATCCAAGAGGATTTTAATTACACATAATTTTCCTGTTAAAACATATAAAAAGAAGTTCCTTAAAGATTTCCAGTGCTAAAGATCAAAAGCAGAAAATGGAAAAAAAGGCAAATAATGGCAAAGAGACAGGAAACCCCATGAGATCAACACTATGTTAAATAGCTTACCAACCCCTTCCTCCCCTTCTACTCTCCAGGATTATTGTACTGTTGCCACTTAAGTCCATAACAGCATTTTAAAGAGCTAAGGTGGAGAGTTGAAATACGATGCCTTACAGTCTCTGCGGTATTGGAGAAGAATCAAATGCCATATAAGTCCTATAGCTATGTGACATTTCCAGAAAGTTGATGAATATCTTGAAACATTGTTCTTGCAAAAGGAAGTAATTTATTGAACTTTCTTTTTCCCCTCCCATAATGTCTGGTTTATTAACCTTATTACATTTCCATAAATTATGTCAGTATGAGAGGAAATGATTAATTGAAGATTGTTTCCTCAAAAACATTATTCCTGGTCATTAACAGCTTCAGCAAACTGCAGTGCCATATAATCTAAACACATTATACTACTTTTAAATAGCCTCATGTTTTATTGCTTTGCTCTAAAGTGTTATGATCATAGAGCCCAGGAGGCATCATTACAAACATTCTACAACTACACCCTGAGTTTTCTCACTGCATGTAGTTTGCTACTAAAAATTCTTGTAATGTTTTAGATGTTTTCCTTGATGAATAATAATGAGATTTCCACAAAATTTCACAATGAAATTCATAAACTTCACATATTGAGATGTTAACAGCTGTTAGGATTTAAAATACAAAAATAATTTTAAAAAGGCCCTACCAGGCATCTTGACCAAAATAGAGATGTGGGTGGAGATTTTCCAAATGGCATATTGATATAGGGAATCTTTTTCTTTTAAGGTTTTTATGTTTGAACACCTTAAGGGAGCTCAAATTCTAAACCAAAAAAAAAAAAAAAAAAATCACTCAGCAGTCTAAGATTTTCCTTTCTTGGTAATTTTAATTATTTTTTCCTTGCTTTACAGATAACCCAGGTGGTCAGACTCTGGAGGAAAAGATTATCTATGGAGTAGAGAATAGCAGTACTTTTCTTGAGTGCAGTCCAAAATCTCAACGCGCCGTAGTCTACTGGCAGTTTCAGAAGCAAAATGATGACCGCAAAGAAGAGGTACAGGAGAAAAAATTAAGTGATGCAACTAGTCTTCTCTATGAAGATAAATTTGAACCTAAGTCCCTCCCAGAATAATGTCCATCTGTATTTTAGTATAGCAGAATTTCTCTGGAATCTCATAAATTCTGTTGCTCTTTACCATAAAATCCCATAAGATCTCTAATAGGTTTTACAGACTGTTACATCAGAAAACATTCATGTCCTCGCCTGGGTCAGAACCCTTCCAAAACACACTGATTTCCTGTTAGAAACTCAGAAATACAAGAAGATAACATGCCATCTAACTGCCACCTAAAGCATCATACAAGGATTACCCTGAGTTTACATATGACAAAGACCTTAAATCTGCCTCTGAAAAAAAAGTCTAAGTGCATTCATCTAATTATACAGTCTAAGAGCAGCATTTCCTGTGTGCTGCACACTTGAAGACTTTACTGTAGATAAGATAGAGACAGAATGAAGAACTGGGAACTGTAGTGCACACAAGAGTAGGAAAACTTGCACATATTTTTTTCATCAATAACAATGCTCCTAGAGGCAAAATCACTGACTTTCCCTGCTTGCATTACATGAAGATGATACTTTTTTTTTCTCTTGTCACCAACATTCTTATGTTCTGGTTCTCAAGTCATCTTACTATCAAGCTAGTTCATACATATCTTAAAAGAGAAATCTACTCCAGTAGGTAGGGAGACTAAGGTAGGAAACCAAAACTTGTTTGTTGCATTGAAGTATTTGCAAATATATCCAAGCTTCTCCGAAACATTTATATATATATATTTTAAAGCATATACTAGCTACTTATTTACACTAGCAACTTCAGATACTTTTGCTATTTGCTTTATTTGCAGAAATAGTGAATTATTTAGAAATTATTCTCGATGGATGTAGCAGCAAACAGGTTTGTGCTCTTTCTGTCGACAGCAACATGTGCATTCAAAGAAGGAAGTGATATTCCTAGATTAATTCAGAGAAATGTAGTATTTTGGACAGCTTCTTTTTGAATACTAAAATTTTGAGATTTAATCTTTAGTGTTTCTTTGTAAATTCCTGACTTATGCAGAACCCCCTTCTATGCATAAGGGCTTTTGTAGTAAGGAGCTGTAGGAAGACAGGAAACCTTTCCCATATATATATATGTAGGTTTGACTCAAATATAATGATAAAAATGACCTGGGTAATGCAGTCAAATGCATCCATGTTGACTCTTCTGATTATAGGCTTGCATCTTCAGTAATCTTACCAGCAAGTCCATTTGATAGAGTTGATACAGATCTTTGTTCAAGAGTAATAGGGACTAAGCAGCAAAATCTTAATCGCCCAAAATCTTTTCTCAGTACCTCAGCAGTTTTTTCCAGAGTATTTGAGTCTTCCATAACTACAAATGGCTGGCAAGGGGTTTTCCATTCATGTGGGTTTGGGGGGTTTTACCAGATGAAAGGAGCAGTGCTAAGGAGCTACTATGATAAAGGTTACTTTTTCACGTCTGTGAAAGATGATTATTGAAATTACCACTTTTTCCAATACAGATAAAAGTGGATGACCGCATGATCCGGACAGAACAAGGCCTATTACTACGAAGTCTTCAAAGGAGAGACTCTGGTATTTATTTTTGTCATGCTGTGGAGCATGGGTTCATGCAAACTTTGCTCAAAGTGACCCTGGAAGTAATTGATACTGATCATCTGGAAGAGCTGCTCCATAAAGAAGAAGATGGTGATGCCTCCAAGATCAAGGATGCTACCAATAGCATGACCCCCAGTCAAAAGATCTGGTATAGAGACTTCATGCAGTTAATCAATCACCCCAATCTCAACACAATGGATGAATTTTGTGAGCAGGTTTGGAAAAGAGACCGCAAACAACGCCGGCAAAGGCCTGCCAATGCGCAGGTGAATACAAATAAGTGGAAGCACCTACAAGAGAATAAAAAAGGTAGGAACAGGAGGACCCATGAATTTGAGAGGGCACCACGGAGTGTCTGAGCTACATTACCTCTAGGAACCTCATCCAAGTAGAAACTTGTATAGACAGATAACTGGAAAAAAAATGCAATATTCATGAACCTTTTCATGGCATTATGTGGATGTTTACAGGAGTGGAAAGTTCAAACAATTTCCACCAGGCTTAAATACAATCCATTTCTAAGTTTCCTAGTAAGTCCTTCCTCTCTGCTCTGATTCTAAGACCAGAAAGACCAGAGTTTCAAGGATGATAACTCACCTGGACCTACCTTACCGCTCAAAAAGTTCTGCAAGTGTTCAGCAGGCAGGTTTTGCTTTCTCTTTTGCCTGAGATATAAACAAAATGTTGTATTTCATGCTGCCATCTTAAAGAAAAGAAATACGAAACCCACCTTTCATCATCAGCACTACCATTTCTAGACTTATGTATAAAACAGCATGAACTCATTAAGCTGATGAACATCTAAACAAGTGACTGGACACAAGGATTTTGTTCTTGTTTTGTCTACCAGTTCTCCTGTTTATGTGTACTAGAAGAGGAAAAACATTACTGAATGAGATTGTTTGTGGAAATCTGAACAACATAAGCCATCCGCCATCTGCAAGAACAAAAAATGTTGAGTACACTGGCCTACTACTGATGACTTCTTTCAGCTTTGATCTAAAGATGTATTTTATTAAAACTATAATTTAAATGTACCATGAAAAATATGCAGCAAACATTAGCTCTTTTCTAAAATAGATTAGACTTTTTGTCTTAGAAATATTGTACTTTCTAATTATTGGTTTAGAGGAAAAAAAGGCAACTTCCAATTATGAGCTGCTTTACTCTTTTGTTTGGAAAATCTTCCAGGGGAGCTAGTCACACTGCAGTTAACCTCCTCCCCTCTATCCCAGTAATCTATACGACATGTAACTTCAAAGCAACTTTAAAACTAAGATATTTTAACATGAAAGTCGCTGTATAGCATGGAAGTCTTCTACATTCTTTTTTTGTCTAAGTATGGTATTTGAAATGATTCAACATGTATAATACCTTGCTATAGATTGAACAAATGAAGAGGAGAACATTGATTTTCAGTTGTATATTTTTGTTTTAATTAAAAAAAAGTAAATAGCATTAAAATACCCTCTACTAATTACACTCTTGCTTTCTTGGTTCGTAAATATTTGTGAATGCTAATATTTAAATACTGTGGCTCATAGACTGTCATATATCCATGAGCAAAGCTCAGATTCAGTTTAAGGAGTTTTGTTCCCAGCTCAGTGGTAGAAATATGTCCACACTACTGATTCTCAGTGCTTCATTCTTTCTGTGGGCCAGATCACCCAAATGCAAAGAACCAGCACTAAGCCACCTAAACAGTAACCTCATAGCAAACTCTCTGTTTTAAGATGCAAGGGACAGTTTTATATGTGGGTGAAGTCTGCTGCAGTAGTAAAATGGTGAAGTTCAGCTTAAGGCTAGTTTATGCTAACAGATAATTTGGTCCTGCACTTCTGTCTTATTCTGCATACAGGAGAGCAACAGGGTAAAACAGACAATGTACTTGCACCATAAGTGTCAGTTTAGGGTTATAAGTAGTGGATTTATTCACCTCAGCACAGATGTGCCTTTGGTCCCTAGCTCTATGGTGTCCATTTCTTTTGAGATCATCTTTCTCCAGCTTCTCATATTTTATCTTGGTGGAGTCCATAAATGACATCATTTCAAGTAACGGCATTATGGGGAAAATTACTAGAACAAAGTCCTTAATTTGCTGAAGATGCTTTCATATAGAAGTATGGCTGTATTGATGACTGATCTGTTTTGTTGTTATTCATTCCAGTTTATTTAATTTGTCAATCACTACACTATCCACCTTATCGGATACAATATAACACAACTGCAGTGACAGCTTCTCTCACAATACATCCCAGTCTCCTTGCCACTCAGTAATTCCAGTATCCTTCTGATCAGTGAAGCCTTGGCTTCTTGCCTCCATAGCAATTGCATTTTCACTAACAGCCCAGTCACTTTAGGCCCCTTCAAATATTTTGCAGGAGATGAACTTGCAAGATTTTTTGTCATTTAATTCTTCAGGAAAAAAAATTCATTGAATAGACCAGGACAAGAGTGTGAGGCCATAATTTAGAAAAGTACTTGGGGATTTAGTTTTAAAGCAAGTTTAAGTCTCTCTTATGTTTAACTTGACTCATGTGAACTTTAATATGCCATTCAATTCCCATGCTATCATGATGTGCTGAATAGAGATGAATTAAAACATAGGTTCAACTATGTGCTTTCCTGTACAGAAGTATTAATTTTTCAGTTCAACCTATGATTAATTCTTAAGCATTATTGTCAGCTGAAGTATTTAATTATAATCACAGAACACTCTTTAACCTTTTGTGTAGGACTATTGTATACCATCGAGTCATTAGAATTCTCTTTGTTACAAAAGGAAACAGTTTAAAAATGAACCTCAGAGAATTTAGTGGGAAAACTACAGATTGATTTCTACAGACCCTACATAACTTTTTTTTTTACTTATTAATGGAATTGCTATCTAACTTTTTTCTCTACCATGCTCATAGCAACTGGTTCTATAGCAAATTGCTGCCAGAAATCAAGTCAATCCAATCTTGCCACCCCTGAATTAAAAACAGATTAAATTAAGTCTGGATTCTAAGATATGGTTTTGTACATAGACACATGCATAAGATATGGTTTTATTCTATGGGAACAAAATTACAGAAGTTGCAGTGTTTTTACCGTGACCTGGCAGTCTAATTGGACAATTGATATGATCAGATCTTAAAAAAAAATCAATCTAGTCCTCATTGACATGCGTAGTTTGTTTATGTCTTTGTATTTGATCACATAAATATGAAACAAAGATCAAGCCAGCAGTGGAAATTTTTTATTTTTAGGCTCATATTAAGATCAAGTTAAAAGAGTGTTTATCACTGATGTGAAAAAAATTTTTTTCAAAGAACACAGACCTTAATGAATTTGTGTATAGAAGGATGCCCTGCAGCTTCAGTAAAGTTCATACCCCCACTTGTGTCATTATCATTTAAAGTAACATAAAGATTGAAGATAGGTAAAAATAGTATTCCTGTAAATCATCAACAAAGCCCTTTAGACCTAGTTACAGACTTTGGAAAAAGTAAGTAAAAAGTTGTGTGAGAGAAATAAAGGATTTAATTTATAACCAGAAAGATTTTGATTTGTTTTAAGATACCATTTGCAAGGAAGAAAAATGCATTCAATCTTGTTCTTACTCATCTGAAGTTTGCACTTGCCTGGATCACTGAAGATGGGAATTTGTTCAATGGCTTCTGAAAACTGTATGGTTCTGTTAAAATATAACATCAAACTGAGAAAACGTGCATCTGCAGAACAGAGTTAAATCTTCATGACCCAATAAAGTCACTATGTAAAAAAATTAAATTAAATTAAATGCATGTGAATGCGCATTTACTGATCCTTTTTATGTATTATTTAGTGAATATCAATGGTATGTGTTTAATAGTTCAGTTTTTGCTACCTACACATTAGCCAAAAGAGATGTAAATATTTTTGACTAGATAAGGAGGTACAGTGTAAAGTACTGTTATCTAGAGGTACTCCATTTTGGTGTGTTCAGCATAATACTAAAATGCAAGATTTTGCCACACAGGTGATAAGGTGGTTTATTTGCTATATCAGTGCCAAAGTTATGTGCTTATTCTTTGAGTGCATTCCTCACTGGATAGTAAATAATTCTACTTCTGTATTTATCACTTCAATTCAGATGGGAACTAGAAAACTGGAGAGAAACAAATGTAATGAAAGTGCTGCTGTAAATTATTTCTTTTAGCATGTATTCAGTTGTTAAATAAACATTTCTTCCAAATATTTGAAGTTTGCTGTCTTGACTGTTTACAGAGAAATGTGCCCTGTAACCTACATGAGCATATGGAGTGCATTGTTGCCAATATAACGCTAGCAATGTATATGAGCTCTGTTTACTGGTCCAAAAGGGTTGCTATTTTTCTTAATGATGTTTATTGTTTCTTTTTGAAGACTACAAGCTAACAATACCTGAAATGAAAGCTGCAAATTTATCTTCAGCCTATGTTTTGACACAAGTGCATGGGCTTATGCAGATAAAGCCATACGTGCATACCCCCCACTCCAGCTCTGCCCATGAACCAAAGTGTCAATCAGCCTGGAAGCCATGCAAATGTTAGCAAGTTGCTGTACTTCATGAAATTCACTCTATTCCATGCTAATGCAGCTGTGCTCCTCTTCGGAAACTGGCTTGCCTAGACAGCAAGTTGAATAAATCAGGTTCTGTCGGTTATCGACATATCCTTGTATCCTTAGGTAAACCTAGCAGCTGTTTGGAAGCACCTAGGGGCTCTATCAAAAAGTCCTAGGCCATGGCACTAAGCATTGTGCAAACAGCTAATGACACAAATGCAGTCCTGGCAAGCATGAAGTTTAAATATACCAGACAAAAAGTGAAGAAACGATGGTATTATTTCCATTTGGCACACACAGAATTGAAGAAACGACCAGTAGTACTTAAACATCACTAATCCATTCAGCTTTGCCCATGCTCTTTCCTGTAAAGCAAGGATAGAGATGTCTAGTTCAAAATGATGTTGTAAGGACATTATATGGTTTCTACCATCTTCTGAAGATGAAAACAAGCCCTCAGCTTCAGCCAGGCAACTCAGTAACTCAGTGAGGTGCCAAAGATGTCTCCAAATACAACAAGGACAGAATGGATGTAGTAAGCTGTGAATCCACTAACAGAAAGATTTTTTTGTTTTCTTTTTTCCTTTTCCTTTTCCTTTTCCTTTTCCTTTTCCTTTTCCTTTTCCTTTTTCTTTTTCTTTTTCTTTTTTTTTCTTCTTATTTTTATTTTTCTTCTTTTTCTTTTTCTTTTTCTTTTTCTTTTTCTTTTTCTTTTTCTTTTTCTTTTTCTTTTTCTTTTTCTTTTTCTTTTTCTTTTTCTTTTTCTTTTCCTTTTTCTTTTCCTTTTCCTTTTCCTTTTCCTTTTTCCTTTTTCCTTTTCCTTCTCATACAGTGTAGGGATTATAAATACTTAAAAGGAAAACCCTTGTTTCTGGATGTATCCACATTGTGACCTTTGCTAGATTGTCCTCTCTTTCTACTTTGCTACATAGCCAAGAATGTGCAATGCCTAGGGACAGCTTTCATTGACACTGAATAGGAAGAGAGAGGAAATATTCGGGGTTTAATGTTTGTTTATTCATACATATCTATATGCACACATATATAGACACATTTAAACAGCCAGCTTTCACTGAGTTGAAATCCCCTCTTCCCTAAAGTATTAGGTGCTCTATATGAAATTCTAGTGCATCTCTGAAGAACGCTTGGCAGCCTCAGCTATAAATTGTTATAAATGTTTCCTTTGTGAAGATTGAAACACACTATTCTGTTTCCTTGCAGGTCACGTTCACTGAGCTCCCCATCAAACATACATTTAATGGGAGATAAAGTTATGATGGCTTTTTACAAAACCTAAAACAAAAGAACTATTCTCCTCAGAATGCTCAGTAACAGAATACAAGTAGATCAGAGTATTAGTGAACCAGTCAGCTTCTTTGTTCCCCATAAATACTCATGTGAAAGGTTGGAGGAGATTCATGGAAAAACTAGAAACTGTGGAGAACAAGCCTTGTTTGGGACTTTTTTTGTCCTGGAATTTACCAAAAGTTGACATTTTGTAAAACTTCAGGATGATCTGAGCTAAACCCCAAAACTCAAGTGAAGCAATTTCCATACTGAAAAAATTTTCTTTAATTTAAGAAAACTGCATTTTCTTTCAAAGCAGTTTTTCACTCCTTTAGAAAATGAAGCTCTTCTTGCCCATTATATAGTTGCTCCTCTTGTCATTATATAGTTTCTACAGTCTTTGATGAAGGCTAGTATCTTCTTCAACACACATGGGGAGCCCCGTTTCTGATGACCAGCTCTCCCTGAGCTGCTCTGTGACCAGGCGCTCCACTCAAATTATCATGCAGCCTACTGTTGCCACATCTGTTAGTACTAGACCTAGAACTGTTCTGTTCTCATCACCAACGACAAAATAAGGCCTTGGTAGGCAGTAAAAAATTGTGTCTTTGTATTATAGTTGAATTATGAGGTTCAACACAACATGTCTGTCAGGGAATCGCAAGGGATGGCAGCTCCCTGGACTGTGGGCAGTGGCATCTCCTGGTAGTAGGGCAGGACCAGGCAGCCAGGTCCTGTTCTCCCCAGCCAGGAGCAGGACAGGCCAGGGCACATCTTGGGCAGCCTCAGCCCTGGGTTTCAGGCACCTCCCTGGGGATGAGGTCTGAATGTCAACCTGCAGGTGGACACAGCTTGGCAGGGCCCATGGAGAGGGCTGTGGTGGGCCTGGAGATGGCATCCTACAGCCCCACTGGTGCACGGACTGAAGGCCCCAGGGTCTGGAATGGAGTCCTGGGCCATGGGCAGGGTGGGAGAAATTATGCTCACTGGGTGCACTCAGGCACTGACAGTGGGTCAGTAAACATCCTTATAAGTTCTGGTTTTCCTCTGTGGAAACTCAAGAAAGTGAGGCTATGTCAGATTGGTCCTCCGAGGCAGCAGCTCTTAGCAAGCAATACAGACACTTAATGTGACCTGACCATGAAGGCTAAAATATAAGAACCCTCAACAGATTTTACATATGAAGAAAGTACTGCTCCATACTGTTCTATACTGCTCCACGTATCTCCAGCTGCCAGCTGGAGCCTGGTGTTTGGAGCTAAAAAGGATCAAACAGTCCTTCTGGAATTGCTCCTGATCATATGAAGTTATTTAGAGATACTATATATAAATATATTATATTTATGTTCTTTATATATCAAGAACGGTATTGTCCCCTGCTTGAGGGAAATGATTGTCCCACTCTGCTCTGCACTGGTGCAGCCTTACCTGCAGCACTGTGTGCAGTTCTGGGGGCCACAAGATAAAAAATATATTAAGCTACTAGAGAGTGTTCAGAAGCGGCTACAAAGTTGATGAAGGGTTTGGAGAGGAAGCCGTATGAGAAGCGGCTAAAGTCACTTGGTCTGTGCAGCCTGGAGGAGACCCCATCATGGTCTATAGCTTCATCACAATGGGAGGAGGAGGGGCAGGGGCTGAACTCTTCTCTTTAGTGACCAATGACAGAGCCCAAGGGAATGGCAGGAAGATGTGCTAGGGGAGGTATAGGTTGGACATTAGGAAAAGGTTCTTCCCCCAGAGGGTGCTGGAGCACTGGAACAGGCTCCCCAGGGAGGTGTCACGGCCCCAAGCCTGACAGTGTTCAAGACTGGACAACTCCCTCAGACACACGGTGTGAACTGTGGGGTTGCCCTGTACAGGGACAGGAGTTGGACTCAACGATCCTTGTGGGTCTCTTCCAACTCAGGACATTCTATGATTTCTCTGCCTTCTGAAAGCCTGCAATAACCAACTGTACCCCGACAGTCCAACGCTGGTTTAGTTCACACAGTTTGGTTGATGCTGAAAAAGAAAGGTAAAATGTACACCTAAACAGTTACTAAGAATGAATGTTCATCCTTTTTCTCTGAGCAAAATCCTCACGAAAATGAGCTAGGCCTTCTCTTGACGTGTGAGTCTGACATGTCTCACAATATACTGCCATGCACCATTGAGCCATGCCTGAGGCACTTTGAGCAGGTTTTGAAGGATTAATCTTGTTTCACTGTGGCAGATGCACTCCCCCCACCTGCCCAAAAGCAACAGAAATGCCAAGGCTGATAGACCACCATGGTCATGTGCACATCCCCTGGTCGACAGACAGGGCCTTTGACCTATGGGACTCTGTGGTTGAGAGAATTTTCTGGACAAATACCATAAATGGCCACACCTCAGATTCAACTATGATATAAATGGAGGCCACTGGAGACCACCATTGATTATCAGTGGGGATGCAGCTGAGGACTCTCTTCTTTACCGTGGCTATCTAAGAAATCTTCCTGAGGGATTGAAACACCTTGCTGATCTGGTAAGCAATCATCTGGGTACCTTTGGGCGTACTCACTTTGAAACAGTATGAGAAGATGTGCATTTTGTATTATTACTCTAGAGTGTTGGGATCTGATCCCCTTGAGTTTGAGATGGCTGTGTAGTGATTGAACTCCTAACTTGTACTCGAACCTGTGTTGTATAATGTGGGAGTGCTAAATAATTTTGGAGAAAACTCATTTGTAGCTGTTTTTCTGCTAATCAACTCTGGGTTAGAATAAAGGCTGTTTGGAGGTTCTTGCCTGCCTAAATTGACTTTCGGGGTGCCTCTTTGACATTCATGTACAGGTCTAATGCTTTTTGAGGACATTTCACCTTACAGCCGGTGTAAATTTAATGTGATGGTCTGTCCTGAAAACAAAACTCCTCTTTACACCCCTTGAGATGGGTTACCTCTGCAACCTGTTTTACTTTTACACTTCATACTAATATATTTATTTTTGTAGGAGTTTCACAGTCATCTTTTCTTGGAAGTGTGTTAGCATGAATTACAGTTGCTGATGCAGAGCCAAATGGAGATTACTATGGTAATACTGCTAGATGGTAATACTGGTAGATCCAGTACATCAAGTACATACAAAATATGACTCGTTTTGAACTTCTCATTTCTTGCTGTAGCTGGAGGCAGGAGAGGAAAAGAACAGACAAAAGAAATGCAGACATTTCAACTATGTTTTGCAATGATTGGTCCCTTAGGCCCTTTAGTTCCACATGTCACTTTTTTCTTGGTTTGCAGCACTACATAGAAAAATGCATTCCTATAAACTCTGCTTTCACTGAACAATACCACATTGAATAGTTGAACAAACCAAAACAGACAGACTGTGCAAGTTCCTCCAAAGAAGTCTTAACTTTCCTCTTCTGTTTGTTATTTTATTATTATGGTTGGGCCACTGGTGCTCTTCTCATTAAGGTTTTGTCAGCACTTCTATTATAAAGCCCTATTTTTAGGGATTTATAGATTTGTCTGAAGTAATTCACTAGAAGTTAAAGGTTTTTAAACATCAGTTTTTAATTGAGAAATAATATTACAGTTCCTAAAAGAAAGTTGCTAAAATATGATGAATTCAGTTTTGAAGAAAAACCAAAAAAATTACAAATTTAACCATGTCAGGTGGTTATTTTAGTGACTACTTCAAAAAAATTAGGACCTGAGTAAATCTCAGCATAATAAAAAACTTCCCACCTCACTGGATTTTTGTTTTTGAAGCATAGTCATTGGGGGTCCTGAATCAGACACCCGCTTAAGCAAATTGTTGTGTAATTATTTGTGACTTATTCACATGTTGCTATTTATATAGTATGTTCTGGAGTAGAAATGTGTCTTGCTATATGCCTTAGTTTCTTGAGTTAATTTTTGATAGCTGTTCTATGTAAAGATAATATAAGCTCAACTCTTGTCCCAGTTTATTAGCTGATGTCCAGTACAGAAGGAATAGTTTGCTTGTGCTATTTTTCATACTAAATAGTTAAAGAGAAGTGATCTTTTGTTTGTTTGTTTGTTCTATGGTAATTGAAATCTAGAGGACGGAACTGATCTGGATCTGTTAGAGCAGTGTGGAATTTTTCACATTATTTCCTTTTATCAATCAACTGTGTGCACACATCATTCTTGTAAATATGCCAATGCTTATAGAAATCAGTAACTTGTATTTTTTGTCTTTAATGCTAACCAGCATACTTAGCTAGAGCCTCAGCCAAATAAATAAAGCTGTGGGCTCCACTACCCTGTTTGTTGACTGGAATCTATCAAACAGGGTACTGAAAGGAATTAATTTCAGTCCTTGTGCTATTCACTATGGCTCAAAGTGTTACTTATGAAAGCTGAGCAATGCCAATGTAAAGCAATTGAATGAAATAGGGCTTCAAACTATGATAAATATTTTAGCCATTATTCATCTTGTTGATCTTCACTATCTGGAGGAGGAGAAATGGCAGAAAAATTAAACTATTTATAGTTAAGTTCACTGTTGCATTTCAAAATAACAGACACAATGCAGCTGAAAAAAATCTTACTTGGCTACTAAGTGAAACACATGCATGCTCAGCAAATAGTGGTTCTTTGTCTCCTAGAAATTCTCTTGTTTGGCATTCAGTGTGATTCAGTAACATGTGGGCAATCGGACATAACAGCACCTGATAGAAAAACATTTCTGCAAATATTTGCAACTATTGTTAAGCTAAATTGGTTTTTGTAACTCCTCCATCTGGAAAAAACTCATATCTTAAATAAGGCTTCAGGGATACCCCCAGGTATGGCACCCACACAGATTGTAGGTTGCATATTATCTCCATGTAAATCATGGAAAATCTTTCCATTGCCACTAAAAAGGCTGGGAGTGGGCCGTGGACAGAAATCAATAATACTATAACATAATGTCTGGATGCTTTTCATTGAGAAAACATGAAAAAATATTATTTTAATATTCATGGGAAATAAGATCACAGAATGCAGTCTCTATTCAAGTCTCACTGTCAATGTTTTGATTTTGTTTTTTTGTGGTTTATGTTTTGTTTTTATTTGTTTGTCTTTTTTTTTTTTTTTTTTCAAATTTAGGTATTTAAAGTTAAACACTTTATTTCCTATGTTGACATTAGTATGAATGTTACTTCTGTTACAGGCATTAAACACTTTGGAATTCCTTCTAAGCCACTTGAAAATACCCACCACTAAGAAGAGAAATGTTTAGCAAGGCCATAAAATGGACTGTATAACCACTAAAACTTGGCTCTCAGTCTAGTTAGGTCAATTAGATTTCTATTAAGGAACCAGCACATCTTATCACAAGAACTCTATTGACTTCTTATTCATTCTCCCAAGGCAAGACAGTGTCCTAGTATGTCCCTCTCTAGACTTTCTTCCCAAACTGGAACTTAATTTAGCAGTGCCAAGAAACTACATTCCTAATGTGTTATCTAGCATTCCATTGACTCCTCGCAGGTAGATGATCCTGAATGAAGTCTGCTGTGTTTTACCTCTGTCAGTTCTTTGGATTTTACCCCAACACCAGAGACCTCCAAAAGGATTTATCCACGTCATTGCAATAGTGTCAGAACTACAATGCTAAAAGAATTATAAATATGTGATATTTTCCTAATAATACAGAAAGTAGTTATAATTATTGGTAACCTCTGAAGACCATTTTTTTTCTTTGAAGGGTGAATGCATACATGCATATGCACTAAGAATTTCCATTTAATTTGAGTATTACAGATGTAATAGACTGTTGAAATTCATGAAAATTTCTCAGAAATGAATGAAATCTGCTTCTGTTGTAGTGCTTGGAAGTTCCACCATTATCTTTAACTGAATGGGATCAAGCCAGGATTTGCACTAAGAGCAATGGCTTGAGGCATTCACACAAGGTCAGGCCCTGTATGGAAACCTGTTTTGATACTGACTGAATAGAAGAGAGTGTAAAAACAGTGTTGTGTATCTAGTGCCATGAAGCTGCTACATGTAAAATGTTGTAGCCCTGATTCTGTGTTTGAGTTTTAGGTCTAACAGGATCTCACTTTACTTTGTGTAAAAGTTTACGTTTCTTTTCTGCATCTGGAATTATGTGTCAGTCTGTTGTCACTCAGAAAGGTGAGTGACGACACTTTCAACACCAGACAGTGACTCTGGATTTCTGCAGTAGATCTTGGATGTTTGAAATAGACTTGCAGAAGAAAACTAAATAGAACTGTCAGTTTTTCATATAAACACCTTTAGGGAGTATAAGCTTCTAGTATTACCAAGGAGGATATTTTCACATCATAAAAATTGCTCAGCCTGAATTTCCATCTAAGAGTTCTGAGTCTGAGTTTTCTTCTCTTTTTCAGGGTCTTTCCTGAAATGGTGCTTTATAGGATATATGGATTAACATAGATACTGCAATACTGGCCTACAGAATTGATGTGTGTCATTCAGTCCCATGTTTCTGAAAACAAGAAGTACTAGCTGCCTTAGAGGAAGGTGTAAACAGTTTTTCATCAGGAGTAATAAGATAACCTCCTCAGAAGCAAACTTTCTTCCTAGTGCTCATTATTTAGAAGATAGATTATGCTTTAAGGCACATCTCCCTCTCTCTCTGCTACTTGAGGCTAACAGCTTCTTTTGTTTGGCCCCAGAGCAGCCTGGCCAGGGCCATTAGGAGAAGGGAATGCCGAGGCTCCACTGAGTCGCTGGCTGTCCACAGCCAGTGTGGGGGTGCAGAGAAGCTTCTGGAATGCCTACAGTCAGATCTGATCAGCCTATAAAAAAATGGGATTCTTGTCGAGACTCTGCCCATTGTTGCGGGTCTCTCGGAGCACGAATGAGATGCTGCCGCCGAGCCCCCCCCGCCCCAGGATGGGGACTCAGCTTGCCTTCCCACCATGGGTGTGAGTAAAATTTCTCACAGGATTGCAAGTGTATTTATACTTTCCGTGCACATATGCACGTGTAACTTTCCGTGCTCAATATGAGCACGTGTAAAATTAATACTCGCCTAATCGTGGGTGTGTTTTCCTCCCGTGCTTCCACATAAGCACGTGTAACTTTCCGTGCACATTTGCACGCGTAACTTTCCATGCTCAAAACGAGCACGTGTATAGATTATTTCCTCACACAATTGCGAGTGTATTTTCCTCCCGTGCTTCCACATAAGCATTGCTAATATTCCGTGCACATTTGCACGTGTAAGTAAATTAACCCTCGCAGGATTGCGAGTGTATTATAAATTTACCCTTCCTTCACCTCCATAGTCTGGAGAAGTGGGCTGACAGGAACCTCATGAAGTTCCACAAAGAGCAACATGAATTCTTACACCTGGGAAAGAACAATGCTATGCACCAATATATGCTAGGGGCCATCCAGCTTGCAAGCAGTTTGGCAGAAAAGGACTCAGGGGTCCTGGTGGACACCAAGTTGAACATGAGCAAGAAACATGCCCTTGCAGCAAAAAAAGGCAAATGGCATCCTGGACTGTAGTAGGACAGGTGTTACAAGCAGGATAAGGTAAGTGACTCTTCCCTCCTACTCAGCACTGATAGGGCCACAGCTGGAGTACTGTGTCCGGTTCTAGACTCCTCAGCACAAGAGAGACAGGTACATACTGGAGACACTCCAATGAAGCCCACAAAGATGACTAAGGGATTAGAGCATTTTTCATATGAGGAAAGACTGAGAGTTGTGATTGTTTATTCTCTCAAAGTCAAGTCTTGGGGGAGACTTTATTTATGTGTATAAAAACCTGAAGGGAAGGTACAAAGAGGATGAAGCCAGGTTCTTTTCAGTGGTACCCAGTGAGGGGACCAGAGGCAATGGGCACGAACCAAAACATAGAAAGTTCCCTCAGACCATCAAGAAACACTTTTTTTTCCTTTGGGAATGACTGAGCACTGGCACAGGTTGCCCAGGGAGACTGTGGAGTCTCCATCCTTGGAGATATTCAAAAGTTATCTGGACATGGTCCTGGGTAACTGGCTGTAGACGGCCCTGCTTGAGCAAGGGGAGTTGGAGCAGATGACATCTAGATCCCAATATTCTCTATGTCTTTCTGCTTCTGTTTCTGCTTTCTGTTTCTTGTTTTAACATTAATAGCATTTGTTGTAGTTCTACAATTGTTCTGCTTTAAAAATGAATAATTCTTGAGTATAAGACTCAAAGGTACATTCTATGCCTCCACATAGGGAAGTATTTTGCATGTAAACAGATCAGACTATTAAATACAACAAATACTAATAAATACAAATACACTAATAAATACAAATTCCTCAGCATAGAGATTCCACCTACACAATAAGGATCCTTATTTATAAATGACAAAACAAAAGTCAGTGGTCCCCAAAGAGGTATTTAAAACTAATATGTAGCATTCAGTACCAGTTTTTATTTACTGATGTATATTGTAAGATCATAAAAAAAAAATACAAATTGCAAAGTTTAATCATCCAATACAGAAATGGCCTGTACCAAAAATGTGATTACAGCATAAAGCAAGAAAGATCAGGTCAATATAGCAGTCAGCTGGAAAGAAGCACCAGACAATACTGGGATACTAATGATTAGCCTAATCAGCAATTGCTTTACCACAACAACTACCCAACTATTGCTCAGTATTGTCATACGAAATGACAAAAAATGCAAAATGTATTTTCACCAAAGACTGTGTCAGAAAACCAATTGTGCAGCTGAACTCTGTAGAACAATGCAATAAATAGGAGTATACTTCTTCTATCATTATCCATTTTATTTTCATAAGCATCATGGGAAACCAATTATGATGACAGCTGTGATAAGTCTTCGTTAAAAATTGCACTGATTATCACTTGTTTCACATTACCCGTATGAGGAATAACTAGAAAGAAAAATAAACCTGATTCTACATGCACAGTACAGCCTAATGTCTTGTTAATTCACTCTAACAGCTCTTTAAAAACAACTGAATTCAGGGAATAATCACGTGAAAACTATGTTGATAAGAAATAACTTTTCTTCTAAAAATAAGATTTGTATCCATATGAAGACCAGGATTATTTTATGGTGTTTTTTATATGCACTTCCCACCTAAGTAACTTTCAAAATACTGTCAAGACTTCATTGTTCAGTGTACGAACTCCTGTGTCTTCTGTATTGGGGGTGGAGGTTGCACTGGATGTCAGTGTATATATGTGAACATTTAGCACATTGCCTACAATCAGGGTTCAGTGTTGGAATGGAATAACAGATGACTGAAAGAAGAGAGACATCTGTATATATTTGAAACCACAGTGATTATTTATCTGGGCATTTTTTCATAACTATTAGATTAAAAGTACCTTTTCCATAAAAAGTAAACTAATTTTTTAAACTAAATTGAAGGATTATTTATTAGATCCTTACCAAACAGTAACCTTTATAATGTGTTTTAGAGACAGCCAGTGTGCCTCTGATATCGAATTAAAGGGCATGTACGTTTTCCCTAATCTTCTTTTATGAGTGGCCTTTCATTTAGTGTACTCCTTTAAATATTGTGAGAAATTATGCGGCTCTTTGTAGAGAAAGAGTAATCAACTGAAAAATCACTTCTTAAGCCACTTGGATTTGCCCTGGAAGTCTTCCTATTAAGTATGTTTTACTGACCAAAAAGTTTGGGATTTAGAGTTGTCACATCTTGACAGAGTTAACAGAGCTGATTTTTTATTAATTTTAAGCAATCATAGTGAATTTTTCAGGCATATAATCAGAATGTGACTTGATCTATAAAGGGTCTTAGATACCCTATACCATCAGATCGTCTTTAACAGACTTCTTTCTTCCTCATCACATGTGTAGGAAATAGGGCTCTCACTGCTCTGCAGCTGAGAACTTGGTCTAAGGATAAACAGAGATGCTGGGCAACATTACCTGGGCAACTCAATCAGAAAATGAACCCAGCTTTTCCAAGTCTGAAACCACAAAACTGTCCCTCCTTGGGCTCACAATACATACTCCCATATGCTTTGTGTTTGTACTACCCCAGAACCATTCACAAAGTATAGGACCTCTACAAAATAACCCGAAATCCTTACCACAATTTCTGTCTGATATGAAACTACCTTTGTTTTTCTTTTCATATAATATAGCTTTTCAATCTTTTTTTCATATTCTCATTCATTTTAAAACATATTTTGTTCCATAGCAGAGATTATATGTGGTATGAGTTCAAGCCAGCTCTGTATAAACTACACAGTATCTTTCAAACATATGAAATATATTTTATCAACTATGTGGGAAATATGATTTTTCCATATGGGTTAGTTTTCACATAAGGGAGTTTAGTATTTCTACGGAGAACATAATATGGTCAGACAAATATAATAGGTAAAGACTTGCAAACCACAGAGTGGGAGAAGCAGGTGTCCAGCTGGATTTTCACATAGGAAGGTCTTGAAGGTCACTGATGGTGATGAGGTCTTAGAGATTTCCAAATCCTCACAAAGCTATTCCTTCCTTTCCCAATACACTAATCTTCTACTGCTCTTGATAATCCAGTGCCTCAGGAAGTAAGGCCTGTTTTTTTCCCTTTCTTATTGTCAGAAGCAAACTAAATGACAACAGTTTTCTGCATTACTATTTATTAGGGCAGGACAAGAGTATTCACAAAGGTCATTACCCAGAAGAATATTCATTCATTGATGTATCAATATTTGTCTTCCTGCTGTCAGACTAGAATCTCCAGAGAACAAAGACATAATGGTAGTTAAAGTTACAGCCAGGTATGGCTTTCCCCACTGTCCTACAAGGGGAACACAGACTATTTGATTTCCTTGTCCAGCAGAGAACTGAGTGATGTCAGCCCACTATAAAGGGAATACTTGATGGTCACTTCCGTCTTCTTTCCGTTTCCCACAAAGTTGTGGCTTCCATCCAGATGAGTTGGTTGATCTTTGGCAGTTGTGTTTTATTCTATCTTACCTTTCTTTCAGTTTGTATGATTCAGTTTTGGTTATGATTCACAAGAAGGATTTGCTTGCTGTTTTTCTCCACCCAGACTTCTCTTTGTAAATTATCCTTCACCTCCTGATGTCCCCAGTTCCCTTCAATTAAGGATTGTATCCACAATAGAAAATGCAATCACTGCAGGGAATTGTCTGAGGAGATCTTGGAAACAAATAAAATAACCTTCTTTGATCATTTTACTACTGTTATTTTTTATTAATAATGCAGCAGACTTGGAATAGCTTGTGAAGTGTAATGAATACTAAAGTTACTATGTTAATTGAGCATTGTAAATTTTACTACTCTTTGGGTTCACCGAGGTAATGTATTAACAACACTATACAGATGAACATTGGTTTTCAGATATCCCCATCAGTTAGCAGCGTAGCCATTTGACAAGCTCTGATATTTTCAAATTTAGCCCTTGGTTAATCTGCATCTATTTTTTCACAGTAAAAACTGGCTGAGAGGAGAACAGTGAGTATGTTTTCTCACATCTAATCAGATAAACCACATCCCTCCAGAAGTATTGCTCTTTGAAAGTAAGATGAGCAGATAACCCACATATCAAATCAACTGGGATGTGAGAAATCACAGACAGAGACACTGTTGAGGAAGAGAGAGCAGGCCCAGGATATAAGAAACAGCAAGATACAGAGGTAAATACCTCACGCATTATCTGAATATGCATGCATTTCACAGTGTGTCTGTTGTTAAAAAGTTCTGCTGTTAAGCAGCTCTAAACGGCATCATGTTAAAAAATATTTCCAACCTCAAACCAGAGGAGAGCTGAAGTATTAATAGAACCAGATTCCCCTAAGAGAGGAAGCTTAGTTGATGGGGGCCTTTGGTTTGTGTTGGTAGGACTCAAGAAATATGTGCTAAAAGTTTTTTTTCTGTTTGTGAATAGTTATTCACTTCCACATTTTGTTACAGGGTAAGTGTAGCAACTGGCTTTCACGATAACAATCAACTACAAGTAAATTAGTTCATTTAGTTAAATAGTGGAAACAATAACAAATTTTACGACATGCAGAGTGGAGTTACATGCCTTTGCCCAAAGCAACGGCATACTAATGACATCTTATGTCCTAGACTCTGGTTTTCTTAAGTTTATGTGCTTATGAGGAAGAATCGGGGAAAAAAAATCAGAGAAATAGAGGAGCAGAAAAAGTAAATAAGGAATGCTTAAAATAAGTACTCAGTATTTGACTCTGAGAACTGTTATGAGAAACACTAACTGATTTCATTGCTGCCTGGAAAGAAGTTGAATATTTAAGCAAAATTGTTGTTGTGTTGTTGTTTCTAGCTATTTGACTCCTGTTTTGTTGAGGAAAACAAATCTTTGAACATTCTTTGTAAATAATGAAAATGAGAATTACATTTTAAAAGAAGAAGAAAAGGAAATAGAAAAAGTCATTCTACATCCTTCAAAATTTAATTCAAACAGAAAATATCCACAAAGCCATGAATTTGGTTAAATAGTTAAAACAGGAGGGATAACAAAGTAGTGATTTTAGTTGTGTTGGTCACTATGGTCATTGTTGCTTCTTGTACAGAACAGATGAAACACACTGGTTGTACAGTTGGGTGACCTTGGGGGTATATGACACAGCACGGTACCTTTCACACAACTGAGCTCTCTTCTCCACCCAGGCAGGGCACAACCAAGTTGCCTATTAGTAACAGGATCTTCTGTCCTTCAATCCATTAATTCCTGGAAGTATGGAGAGCCCAAGCTGACACAGGACAAAACTGTAAGAGGGCATGCATTAATAATTAGGCAGTGTGGAGAACCGTGAGCCAGGGCCTGAACCCAAACTCTGACTCTTATTCATTTACTAGCACAGACTGGTAAAAGCCCATGAGCAACTAAGACAGTGCCACCCTTATTTTTGAGTGGATAGTTCACCCCATTCAAGAGAGATGAAAGTCTGAGGTCTGATCTTGAAATAGTGACCATGCCAGTTTGAGGGGACTGACCTAGGTAAAAAAAAAGAAAACTAAAATCTGAACCACAATGTGTTACACTTCTTCAGAGGTCCTGGGCACTAAACAGTTGGCTCAAAAACTTTCAATAAACAGCTCTTCACAAAATGGATATTTTTATATTCTACTGGATAGGCATTGTAAATACATTATGTAAGAAAAACAAGACCAAGGGTCACAACTACTTACTTACTTAGTTTTGTGTCCTCTATAGTCATCATCATTGCAGTGAATGGGTAATGTGATTTGCCAATGTTAGATGATTTCGAGAGCATTGTAAGTATTTTTGAAACTATATTGAAGAAAAAGCTGTCCCCTACTACTGCCAAAGCTTTCTCTCGTCTCTGGCTTGACCCAGCTGATGTTTATAGCAAGCTAGGATATTAAAGGTGGAGAGTTTTCTTGTTACTTCCTTAAGAGTTTATCACCTATGTTATTTATAAATAGAAGATTTGTTACAAGGCAATGGTACATAAAGTCTGTTGAAATTTTTTTTTAGCCTAAGCCTGGCTGAAGGGTAGATGATAGATTCACATCTTCAAATATGGCATTGATGATGACTATCAACAAAGTCGCTAAGAATACAGACATCTTTCACCAGGCATGATAGGTCTCAGCCTAAAACAGTGATGGTGACTCAGATTTCCTTTAGGATTTCTTGAACACCTGACTTTCTGGTGTGCTGAACACTTGGGAAGAAGTTGGCATGTGTTTTGGCCATGTCTCAGTGGATGGCTGCTGCTGTCTGGGGATGTATTTCAGGTATGGCAATTGCTCTTAAAGAAGTGTATTTTTTTTTTGTACTTCAGTAATGTAGAGTTAGGCTCCAGGGTGACTTGCATTCAGATTGCATTGATAAAACAAGAAAGGATTGCTTGCTCTCAGTCTCAGCTGTGCAGAAGGATTGTAGGAACTTGTGGAGGATTTTCTGATTGTGTTTTCTATTGAGGCTCCCTCTGGAGCAGCAGAGATGATAGCTGCAAATTCTACAAACAAATCCAAAGCTCTCAAAAGACAGCCTCCTGGTGGGGCTTGAGTTTTTGAATGTTACATCTGCAGTACAGTGCCATACTTGATCACGTGCAAAATAAATGTACAGGAACAATATGACAGAAATATGCAATATGATTTGGATGGAAACATTTGTATCTTGACATCTTAATAAAATATGGGGAAAAGGCAATATTCTTCACACTGTGGCTTTAGGCATCTAATTTAGGTGACTAAACGATACCCTAGACGCTCTTCTCCACTCAGCAGAGCTCTCGGTCACCAGTTCACCACTCCAAGCACTTCATCTGCATAGTTCAGCTGAAATGGTGTGAATTCTTTACATTGTCTTAGGCCTTCACCTTGTATGAGAACTATGAGATATGGGCTAAAGGATATGCTTTTAAAATTGCAGTGTCTCTTTCCTAGTGCTACACATTTTGTTTTACAGATCTAAGTAAGGAAGGAACATGCTTGTGTATTGCACACACTATTTTGTGGAAAAAATATTCTGCTAAGAGCTCTGCTGCTGTGGCAGGGAGTTGCTGTAAATCAAGACAGGTATGTATGCAGTAATTTCTTACCTAGACTGAGGCTTGGACACCTGCATGCCAGTTCATTCCTTGATGCAGTTTCTCCTTTATTTGCAACAGCAGATAGCAATGCTTTTGAAGCAAGATTTTTTCAGAGGTTCATAAACAAGCAGTGATGGATTCACTTGGGACTTTTCATGGGACTGCCTTTCCGAGTGGTTTGTACTGGCCTTGTTATTTGGGTATCATCTCTGGAATGACCACCTGTACTGAAACATCTAATGAATTTCCTTAACATGCCACATGCAAACAAAGGTGGGTCAAGAGCTCATTCACTAAGAGCTTACTTGTTCCTTCAGTTGGAGACAGATGGGGAGACAGGACAGTGGCCACATTATTAATCCTCACTGATTAGGCAGGGTCCTTGCTCTGTTGTTAGGAAGTTCTGTTAAGCTCTAAGTAGCAATGTCAGAACATGCAGTGACAAGCAGAAATCTCTACCAACCATTGATTTGCTCTAGTATTTCAGAGAGAGGAGAAGGTTTAGGAATACGCTCTACTTCCTTGAGGTTGAAATGCCACGCAGCAAAAGGTCAGCAGGCAGCAGCATGGTAAATCAGGAACAGTGATAATATTGCTACTCAGAGGGTGACAGACACAACAGGAAAAGCTTCTGTGCCAGCTGGCAGGATCAGGTCACAGAGGAGAGATGCCTTGGGCCTTGGCAGGGGCATGGCAGGGGAAGGCAAACAGGGAGTGGTAACTGAATCTGCCACGTGTCCAAGGCATTAGAGATGAGATTTCTTCAGCTATAATCTTACTGACATGCTGAGAACTGTACCAAGATCACATTTGGTACTGGGGCACGCAGATCCTACAAGAGATTTGCTTTTGCAGTATGTTAATCTGCCTACTCTGACCTGTGCTTTGCCTCTGTTTATCCATCTGGAGAAAAACATTCAGCAGAAGCATGAACAAATCTAACTATGGTAGAAGCAGAGGATTATTATTGTTTCAAAACATATTTGTCAAAAAGGAAAGATTCAGTCTCAAGCTTGTTGGGGTAAAATTCCACATAGATGTCGACAGGTTTAGGGATAGGACTGCAGTAGCATACACGACATCTTGGCAAAACTCTCCAGTCGTTTTACAGAGAAAGTGGAATTGTACGGGGAAATTTTGATCAGCTTTTTCCAAGAAGTCTGGAGAACTTATTCCCACCTGGGGGAACTTAGTCCTACCAACTAATTTGGAGAACAGGAAAAAGGAAATTGCACACTGGCGGGGTTTACGCTAGACAATGGAGCAATCTCCTTATTGCTTGAACATGCAAACTGCATACTTTTTACCTCTCTTTTGTTGTGGCACCTCCTCCTTCCCCCCAAAAACTGAATAAACATGAAAGATCAGTGAACATATTACATTTTACACAACAGAGTGTGGTTTATAAGGCTTTGTTACATCTTGGAAAGATTAAGTGCACCTGCATGAGAAGAATCCCTATCCCTCTGAATAATCATGCAAAGACAAGTCCGTTATGAGGGCACAGGCAAAGGACACGGCTGGGCTGCAGGTTTATAAGAAGAAGGCTGGATCATCTAATTTGTAAGGAGCAAGCCTGCCATCCAGTGGCTTTTCTTCAGTACAAAATCAAATCTAACAGCAGCAAGGTGGAGAAAATGTTCATGTTCTTTTAGTTTAAATGGGAATCTGTTAATTTGCTAATTCCTTTTTCTTTTTTTCTTTTACTTTTTTAACCTTTAACTTAGGTAACATACTAGTTTCAAACTGCACTGAGAAAATAAAGATTGTTTTTAAGTATCACTAGCTTTTGTTCTTCTCATCTTGGATTTTCTATGTATACTTGACAATCATTCTGTCTAAATGAAACTGTAGATAAGCATAAAATAATTTTAAAAATACCTCATAGCTGAAATCATAGTGTTGGTTAAGGTATGCACCACATTTGAAAACAGCAGACACATTTATAAGCTTAATTCAAAGCTCATGAGAATAATTTCATCCTTCAATAGGCTTGGAATCAGTCTCTGTTTGAATAAAAAGGAAATTTGAAGTTATGCAATCTGGAGGAAAATTGTCATGCATATTACATATATTCATCTCCAGGGACCAACAGATCAACAGGTAGCATTAGAAGGAAATTTCCTGATGTTTATCCCCTTGCAGATCCCACTCCAAGGTAAATGTTTTTAGCTGTTGAAAAGCTGAAGCTCAGGCTGCTGAATAAAGCGGAAGGGTAATCTGGTCCTGAGGCAAATCATATAAATTCCCTTCTTCCTCCATTTCCCTCTGTCTAAAACAGGGATAATGCTCATCTTGCTTGCAGGCAAGACATGAGATTCAATACACTGTGAATTACGAAGGATTTTGAGCTCCTCAGAAACAAGAGAGTATTTGTGTACTTCTTGATACTGTTTATACAAGACATAAACCTATCAAAGGCTTGAAGGAGGCCGCATTGCCCAACTTCTTCCACTCTGCCGCTCCCCAGCTAATGCTGCTTAGTGGCTTTCCTGGCTCCCAAGGCACTAATGATGATGGAGGACTGTCCTTTCTAAATGTTATTATTAAGTTCAAGTACTCTTGTTTCAATAAACTCTCCAGCAAGGATGAATCAATCTGTTTAGTTTAACCAAAAGAAAGCAAAGGCATACTTTCACCAGTTCAGTGGCTCTTAATTGGGAGACAGAATTCAGTTAATGAAGGGTCCTGGATCACAGAATGCAAAGTTTTACTAAGATTCAGTTCTTAAGATGAAATTGGATAAATTCAGATGCAAATGAGGGATTGAATGCCAACAATAAGAATGTTTAAGAAGCAAGTTCGCTGGAGTTGCAGTAGATTCAGAGTCAGGGCAGATGTTTAAACCATATTTTGATGTTTTTTTTTCTTGAAATCATTCATTTGGAACCTGAATTTACTAGTAGAAATTGGATAGCCTCTTTTACCCCACAGATCAAGTTAGATTATCACGAGGTTCTGTGTGACCTTAGAATGCATTAATAGATGGCGTCATTTGTAAATTCTTTTTCATTGTTAGAAATACTTGTTAGGAATGGCAGAAATTGTTACAGTTGGCGAAAGGGAAGAAGAAAAACATTTTAAGTGAGTTTAAAAATGGGAATACTATCTAGGGAACAGCTGCTCACTTTTATTGGAAAATACTTGAATTTTCACATCTCATATGAAAAATAACAAAATATTTCAGTTAGTCATATGTTTAGTAACACAAACACAACTAGGATTTTTTTAATGGAAAAGAACGCTTATTCCTAAACATAGTTTTTACTTTTTTCTTTCATATTTCCCCTAGAGACCACAGACTGTTTTTTCTTATTATTTTTCTTCTTACAACGTCACAATATTATAAACCCTGTTAATGGTGAGCAACACTCCTCTCCCATTTCCTCCATCCTCTGTCCCAGCTCTTCAGATGGAAGAATCTGATTAGAGCGTGAACAGTAACTGAAATGAATGCTATTTTTGACTTCAGGATGCTGGGAGGATAGACACTTTTTATGGGTTTTGGTCATTCTTAGTGAACCTTGCTTTACTGTAGATACCTGAAAATCAGACATTTAGATATGAGGCAATTACCCTCTAAGGTTGTTTGACTCATTTGTCTTAGACACATTAAGATGAACTAAATCACCCTCTGGAGGTGCCTATTTCTTTGACTATGTGAAGGGCCTAGTGTGACCAGCTTAGTTTTAGATGTCTAACTTTTAGATGCCTATATTTGACAAATGAATCTTGCCTTCTGTTTCCAGACAAATCTGACTAGGACCACCTAGGAAGAACAGAAGTCTCTTTCTTTCTTAACTCAAGAGAAGAGTCATGATTATTTTTAAAGAACTTAGTCTATTCTTATTCAAATCCATTCACAACCCTTACTAATGCTTTTTGTTGTTGTTGAACACATCACAATTCTTGAATATAAAAGCAAAGAAAGAAAAGCATTTTATGTCTTTTCAGTTACTAATATAAAAATCCAGTCCGTTTTACTTGAGTCCATTTACTTGAGTATTCCTACCAATGAACTTATTTGAGGTCATTCAGATAGAGGGCTTCCACAAGACCCTCATTTGTAGAAAGATTTAAGCCAGAAGAACAAAGCAGTTGTACTTTATATGTCATCTCTCATATGTGAAGTTCAGTAGTAAAGACTTACCTAACAATTGCTGTGCAATCAGAAATTAATATCTCTGTTTTATAGATCAGACGATAAGTACCTACTTATGAACTGCCAACACTGCTGTAATTTTGAAACGTATCTTACATCCTTAAACAGACACCTGTCCAATAACATACTCTTACCCATATTTTCATTGATCATGCTATATTCATGTTACAGTTCCCTGAAATTGACAAGTTACTTGATATATGTTACTTTAAAAATGATAAGATTTATTCAGCAAAAAACTCCACAGACAGTTACTCTCTAAACTGAAAACAACAACAACAAAAAAGTAGAAGATCAAAGAAAAAAAAGACCTGATTTTTCCTTATTATCCTATGACTTCTGTGCCTGATATGAGAATATGAGAAGATAGGAGCAAGAATACCCTCTAGTGGTAATCTGTAGCTCCATATAGACCTGTGCTTGTTTTTCATAGGCTTTTTCCTTTAAGCTTTGTATCTCAACAACTTGAGATATTGAACCAGAGAACCTGAGCACCGGGTTGTTGACAGGTGCAGAGCTACCACATCTTACCTTTCTAAACTCACACAACAGCCTCTGCCCCTGCTCTGTGGCATCCCATAGCTAGGACTATATCTCATACATGTAGCACAAAACCGTGACATCCATCATCTGTCATCTTCTCTGTGTATGCCTTCTAACTGGGCTCATGAAGCAAAGGATGCACAGTGACATAACCTCCTACAGCTGGGAAGTACACTGGCTGGTAGTCCTCTGTTCAAATTGAGCTCACTAAAAGATGCTTGCTCCTTTTGCAGTCTAGAACTATACCTGTTTATCTACTATATGATGTAATATTGCAATTTCTGGCCCCATGGCATGATCCACTGCATGAAAGTTCGTACACTAGAAAATTATGTTTAAAATGTCTTAGATCATTGCTGGTCAGAGACTCCAAAGAACTACAGGTGTAGAACCTGGCCAGACCTGCAGGACTAGCCCAGTGAAGACATCAAATACTAAATCTGAAAGCTCATTTTGTTCTGTTGTAAATATCAATATATAGCTGACATCTCCTTCAGAGTCTAGCTGGCAGGATGATTCCTAGAAGAGACATATGACCTATCAGGGAAAGTGCATGGAGACCTGAGAGGGAGCTCCTTTCCTATTTGATTTCCAAAGATTTGGGTACTTAACAGATTGATGGTTCTATAGCGGTCAGATGTCATGTCTCTCCCAGTCTATATATACTTATACAGCCCTTGACACTCTAATGACCAGAATCCCCAGGTGACTAGAAAGGAAATTCCATGTATTAAAAGAAAAAACTTTGTAGAAAAATCCATGTGGGATAGCATATGTGAAACAATCCAAATGTGTTTGAAATGTAAAGCTATTCAATACATGCAAGTGACAAGAAAAAAACTATTTATCTTTGAGCAAAAAGAGCAGCTGTGAAAACATCAGCTTTTCTCAACTGGGGCTTCTTCCAGGTGAGCTCAAATATTATCCATAAGCATATCAGAACAGAACATTTATTTTTTGAGATTTACCAAGTAATTCCTGTGGTTATTATTTATTATTTTTAGACTAACTTGATTTTTCAGATTTTTTTTTACAGGCTGAAAAATTTAAACTTCTGTTAATCTAAAAAGGAAAACTTGAATTTGGGGTTTGTCTGTTTATGTAAAACTTTATGCAAAATACCTTAAGAAGAAATGCTATAAAAACTTCTTCAAATATTTCTTTGTCCCTTTTAAAAAATAATCTTAAGTGAAATCCAGATGTATATCCATGAAAAAGAGAAGTTTTATAAAGATGACATTCCATCCAGGTACTTTCTATTTAATAAAGAGCTAATTTTCATTGAACAGGAGGTTTGAACAACTTTGCCCAATTCTGGTATCTGATTTTACATTAATGTTTAGAAACCCTGGCTGAAAACTGAATTGTACAAAGGCACAAATGAGTTCACAGTAAATCATCATCCTTAAACCAACACCAAACAACACAGCAAAACCAACAACAACAACAAATCAATCAATCAAACAAAATCCCAACAACACAATAATCCAACAACAAAAAAAGTCCAAATAATCTGAATAGGCATGATTTTTAATGCAGAGGAGAATTAAAAATGGCACAATCATTTACAAACAAGGATTCAAAACAGTCCTATCTGATTTTTCAGAACCTTTGAGCCCATATAATTGTCATAGACATGAAACAGAAAAATGGGTCCTCACACTTTTTGAAAATTAGCACACAGACGTTTTTCCCAGTCCTTCACAAAATGTATGATGGAGTTAAGTCAGTATTCTGTATCCATTCAGGTATCCTAAATAAAAAATAATAATTACTTTATGAAGATAATGATTTATCTTACAGTTTGGTCTGATCCTGCTTTGTACACTGAGTAGTTGTTCCTTTGGTTTATGTACTTGAATTTATCCCTTTTTTATTACCATCCAGTGCCACATTAATTTTCCCTAATACTGTAGGCTACTTATTCTGTTCTTTTCTGAAATATCTTGCTGACACTAGATTTTGACTCAGTGGCCTGAAGAGTTTTACTTTTCTTTCTCCTGGTTTTCTAACCATACTCTGAAGAAGAGATGAAAAGTAGCTGAATGCCACCTGTCTTTTCAATGTCTCCAGAGCTTTTATCTGTTCATCCAGATGGCTCAATTTGCATTGACAGTTTTCGTGGCCACTTCAATTAGCTTAAGCTGCTTCATGGTGCCTCTAATTATTCTAGTATGCATTTTAAAAGAACCTTGAAATCAGGAGTAGATATTAAATAAAATGCTCTAAGGAAAAAACAAACACAAAAAATACCCCCCCCCCCCAAAAAAAAAAAAAAAAAAAGTTAAAATCCCCAATTATCTATTCAAATATGTGGTGATGACTTTCCAATCCTGTAACTTGGATAGTGTTAGGAGGCTTTGTAATTTATTTTTATTATGTATGAAGCTTGCTGTGGTACATCTTTCTGTTGTTTTTCTAACATTTGTTTTTTCTTCTTTCTGTTAAATTGTAGCACATTCTGAAAATTAATATTGCATACAGACCATTATTGTGTGAGCAACCATATGGAGCAAATTTTACTTTCATGAAGGTTAATGTAAATAGATTAGTTCTACACCAATTTTTGCTAATATAGAAGAGTCTGTTGTTTCACTGCAATTATATGTATTTGCTTCTTGAAGTTCAAGGAAAACAGACTGGAAATTTTCAATCACATTTTGAGGGTCTACCAAATTCATTTTCATAAGTAAATTTTCCATGGAGGGGGAAACACAGTCATCTTGTTGTTTGTTTGTTTGTTTGGGTTTTTCTTGTTTTATAAACAAACAAAATCAAAAACACACCCCCCAAAAATAAAAAACAACAGAAAACCAAACCAAACTGACTTCGGATAAGATTCATCTGGAAGACAATATTTCATTTTTAACATTATTAAAAAACATTTTTGTTTTATCCTGTATGATGAATTTGTTGTCAGTCTGACTATGCCTCGTTTACTTTTGCCACCATTGACTAATATGGCAATTGTCAAACTTCTGTCAAACTTAAACCATGACAAATCTACCGCACATGTGAAATTGATCTGTATCATGTATCCATCACATCCTAGACACTTCAGATTTACCACACATACCAATTAGCTAATTTTCTGAACTATGTACAGCTTTCTTTTGAAGATTTGAACTATCACCAGTTAGATATTCCTGCTAAAATTTTAGCTTAATATGCAGATTTCAGGAGCTGGTATGTTGCCTCTCTGGCAATGTAGCTTCAGTGTAACATACCATAGTCCCTCTGCTTTATTGTCCTATTTCAACTACAGGCCTCTACATTTCTAGATTAAGCATATCTTAACCGTGGAAGCACTACTTGGAGTTTTAATGAAGATATACAACTGGTTTTATATTCATAAGCAGATGGAAAAAGATAATGGAGAAATGTAGATGGAGCAGGAAGAAATAATACAGTAAAAAAAAAAAAGGCAGTTCAGATACAACTCCACTCCAAGGGAATAGTCTGATTTGGTATTTGATTCAGCTAAAATTTATGTCCATGGCCTTAATGTACTTGTTTATGTTGTTTATTGTCAATCATGATTGTATAATATGTCTTATGTTTATAAAAGTAAGAAGTAAATAGCATGACTGGTATTTTTCCCCTCTGCGATTACAAAGCACATTTTAGATGCTTTCAGTAAGACTGAATCATATTCTAGTTTGTGGTGAATCTGATGCAGCTCCCTGACGTCTGATTTCCACTAGAAGGTGTCCTCTGCCCAATGATGTCTGTGTGACTATTGATGTATATAAGTAATTAATATGACTTAACTAAGGTATTATATTCCTCGAGTTTCCAGTACAGAAATCACATAAACCCATCAAAAGAACTATCATTTTTCACAGAAAGCCTTATGTGGCTGTAATTAGCTTAAGTACTACAGGTGTGAGATTTTACCAGAGGTCTGTTAATGATTTTATCTGCTTTTAGTCTCCGTTTTAAAAGCCCTGCCTTACTCTTTAAAGACTTCATCATAACGCTTTTCTTTCTTTTTCAGTTTATTAATTTTTCTCTCTTCCAATTTGCTGAGCATTCAGTGTCAGACACATTTTGTATCATCAGGTTATTATTATGTAACAAAACCAGAATTAAGCACATGCCAACCTCTAGAAGAAAATGGTCTGAACCTCAAGTTTCAGGTGCATTGATAAGCCAGGCTTAGTCTCTCCATGTAAATGTGAACAAGTTAAAAGAGTTTACCTTCTTTTTTCTATTTGAGAATGGGGAGTATTAATGTTATTTACGGGCACAGGGTGACCACAACATTCGTGTACAGAAATCCAGTTATTGTTTGGACAGCACAAATGCCCACATTGGCAGTCACTGACAGGTTTTATAATGTTCGTGGTGTGCCAGTCGAGATTAACATGCAGCCAGTGGATGTTTGGAGTAAAGAAATAAATGTTAAAGCAGTGTGCTACAGCTAATAAAAACAAGTTCCTACCTAACATATCAGAAAACAGAACATGTTCCCATAGATTAACAGGCAAAAGTCTGACAGTTTTAATCCCATTTTAATGTGCAGGCTGTTAGCACACAACAAAAGGCATTTTGATGGAACTTTTAGTGAAAATGGGTTAAGCAAAGTTGGTTGATGTCTTGTTGCCATAGGCTAAGAACACACAATTACACTGTTTCGCTGCATGCTCAGAAACTTGTTGAGCAGTGGTAATTTGAACATGTGTATGAGCATTTTTGTGCAACTATTTTGTATCTCCTGTTGCTGATTGATCCTTACTAAGCAGTTTTCCTTTTTGCTGACTTGTCATGTGCAGCAGTATGTTTTCATTTTTCTGTGTTTTCCATGTTGCGTTTCTTATTCCTCAGACTTCTTCATTCAACTTCCACACTGCCCCTTTTTCAAAATTTCTGTGATTTTTTAAGCAGTGTGTTAGCCACAGTAACAGACTAAAGAAGGCCATCTCTTATATAGCTAAATTGGAAAAGATCCCAGAATTAAAAAAATAATGAAAAAAAATAGAGCAGAAAAATGTAAGCATATGGATGCTATCGATGCAGAAGGAAAATAGCCAACTGCACTGTAGAAATTCCAACTCAGAAGAGATACAAGGAAGCAGTGTTTGTTTAGCTCACGCTGCTGCCAATGCAAAAGGCCGTCATGACCCAGAAAGTAAACCCAGGAGGTAGAAGTATTATCTCATAAGGGGAAGCACAAATGTTGTACATTTAGTTTTCATTGTGAGCAAATGAAGAATGTATTAAAAATTTAGAGAAGAGCTCTCAGTGTTACCATATGGAAGAGCGCACGGTCAGCCCAAGATACAGGTACTTCTCAGTGTTATGAGGCACCTTTAGTGATAGACATCCTTGAACTGGAAAGAATTTCTGGAGTCAACAGCTGGTAGGAAGGCAAGATCATATAAATTTGGACTAGAAGAGATACCTGTGCACTTAAAAAAACAATTAAGCATTGTCAACTACAATCTGACTAGCCAGCCTTAATAATATTTTAATAATACTGGTGCATTTGCATCTCTGTGGGGATCACATTGAGTTCATAAAGGCTCCGTA